>NC_059115.1:82869257-83526757 GCF_020740685.1 Jaculus jaculus
CTGATCTTCCCTTTGAGCCTTGAATCCATTTTGAGTTCATTTTTGTATCTCATGTGAGACAGAAGGCCCCATTTCATGCTTCTGCATATGCATACCCAGTTTTTCTAGCACCATTCACTGAAAAGCACTTTTGTGACACACACGCATGTGTGCGCACACACACACACCTATTCTCATTATCACTATGTATGTATATAGATGTGCCAGGGTCTCTTGCCACTGCAAGTAAATGCCAAATGCTGGCACCACTTTTGTGTCTGATTTTATGTATGTGGCTAGAGAATTGAATCCAGGCTAGTAGGCTCTGCAAGCAAGTACTTTTAACCACTGAGCCATCTCCCCACCCCGAGTGCTGGGATTCCAGCGTGTAAACCACTTACTTACAGCACAACGTGAGGGAAAAAATATCCAGAGCACCTAACTATAAGATTTTTTTTAATTCATGTCCTTTTTTCTCCTAAATCAATGTCATTAATAATTATATAAATATAGAAAAGGCTAGAAAAGTCCTAAGGATGAAAAAAATTAAATATTATCCATATGAGTTAAACAAATGTGAATTTGAACTGAAAAATAGAAATGGCACCTTTCCATTAAATTTGACTTTTCTGGCAGACTGAATTAAAAGTGAACAATATCGATCTACTTTGTAAAGCTCCTGGACACAATTTAAGATTGCGTTTCTTTACTTTCAAGGAGAGAACAAAAACTGACGTTGGTTGAAAGGCCAGAGACCCTGTAAGGATTAGGGAGTTGGAGGTTCTAAAGCCTAGCACATTCCTTAGAGCTGAGCAGTGTTTCATAAAGATGCAGCTCAATATTGTTCAGCCACAAGGGCACAATGTAGTGAGTCGCAGATACTCCTTGACTCAGAATGGAGTCCTGTTCTGATAAACCCACTGCTAAACTGGGTTAAAAATGTATCTGTCACCCAACATGGTGGACATCTTTAATCCCAGCACTCGGGAGGCAGAAATAGGAGGATCACTGTGAGTTCAAGGCCAGCCTGAGACTACATAGTGAATTTTAGGTCAACCTGAGCTTGACGAGACCTGACTTCAAAAAGAAATGCACTGTCTCATTTCCTTTTCGTTTTCTTTTTTTAAATTCACACATAAAAATATAAATTCTAATGGGGTGCCAAACTGTATTTCAGTATGCATATTACATATTTTAATATGTTATTTTTATTTATTTACTTATTTGACAGGAAAAGAGGGGGAGAGAGAGAGAATGGTCATACCAGGGCCTCCAGCCACTGCAAACGAACTCCAGGTGAACTCCAGATGTGTGCACCCCCTTGTGCATCTGGCTAACATGGATCCTGGGCAATTGAGCCTGGGTCCTTTGGCTTTGCAGGCAAAATGCCTTAACTGCTAATCTTCCCTCCAGCCCCATAGTACATTTTTTTGCATGTGTATATGTGTGGCATATGTACATATATATACTCATGTTCATATGTGTGGGTGCACATGCACGTGTGTGTGTGTGTATGCGTGTGTGTGTGTGTAGAGTAGACCAGAGGTCAAGATCAGGTGTCTTCTTCTGCCTCTCTCCACCTTATTCTTTGAAACAGGATATCTTGCTGAATCAAGAGATCACTGACTCGGCTAGACTAGCTAACACGTGACCATATGGCATTTTACATGGGTAGTGGGAGCGGAACTTAAGTCCTCATGCTTGCCCAGCAAGCACTTTATCCACTGAGCCATCTCCCCAGTCTCAACACACGTGCTGTATTCCGTAATGCTCAACCTGGGTTAAACATGCTTATCACTCACTTCAGCGCACTGGGTCAAATCCAGGACCTTGTGCCCGCGTGTGTTCTGCCACGAAAACACACTGAGCCTGCAGAACATACCAGCCTAGCAGCACAGCAACTGTAGAGCACAGGTTGCTTTTCCTGGAAATTGCAACTGATGCCCAGCACCAAGAAAAAGGGTATAATGCACATTGCAAGCCTAGGAAAATATCAAAATTTGAAATACAGCTTTTTGTAGCTTGAATAGATGGTCCCCACTATATGCAGTGTTTTATTAGTTTGTAGTGTGGCTCTGAAGCCACCTGGCTGGAGGAGGTGTCACTGGGCAGATTTTAGGGCCCAGTCCTGAGGTGTGGGGGTGGATTTGAAATTCCAGTCTAAAGGTATGCGAAGTGCCCGCTGCCTGGGATTCCTAAGTGCGCTGTAGGATGTGGCTTTTGGGTTTGACCTTGTGGCTCTTCCCTCCCTCCATCCCCCCCCCCCCTCTCCTTTCTCTCTCTCTCTCTCCTTGGACCTGTGAAGGCAGGCCAGATTCTTCTGCCATTATGGAACTTCTCCTGGATCTGTAAGCTTCAATAAATATCCCTTCTTCCTTAATTGTGCCTGGTTTTGAAGTTCATCCCTGCGGCGAACCCCCTGACCAGCAGGAGAAGAACGACCAGCAAACGAAGATCCTTCTTGATCACACTTTATTGGAGAGCCTCTTGGTTAACAGGAAAGCTGATGGCGAGGGGCGAGGGGTGCAGGAGTGTAGCTGCTTTTATAGGGCAGAATACTATGGGGCGCCTGCTGATTGGCTGCCATAGGCTCACCCACCCAAACAGGAGCCACGGGATAGGCTCAGGACAAGGTGCTGCCCAAATAAGGAGTTGTTTACTTAAAGACTGGCAGGAAGCCAGCGCCATTTTGTAATGGCGTCTGCATTGGCTCCCTACAGATCCCCCTTTTTTATTAACTTATGGCATAGCTCAGAAAAATAGCCATCTTCCCGATCAGGTCCGCACCTCATGATGTGTTGACCGATCAAGGGAAGAAGTTCAACCTCCCCTTCCTCAGTGCAATGGGACAGATCCCCTGAGAGTGCAAAGGCGGCGGTCAAACGAAAGCTACCAGATCCCTGCCCATCCTCGTGCAATGGGTACTCTGAGACCCTGAGGGTGCAAGGGCCAGGGGAGCTATTTGCCTTTTAAAGCTGACAGCCAAATTTGGGGGGAGGAACCACTTTCTAAGGCAGCGAGCGCTTGAGAAATGACCATCTTGTCTCTCTTGGTCTGGGTTCGCAGGCGGCAAATCAACCAGAGGCAAAGTACGCATCCTCCCAGGCAGCACACTAGGAACATTCCCACTCCTACCCCTTCCTTAAAATGACAGATAGCAGGAAGCATTGGTGTAATTACTAAAAGAGAAGTTACTAAGAACGAACAGAAACGGTGGATGAACACACACCGGCACAGGGGCAAAGGAAGTATTCCTCCCACAGCCATGTCCAATGTCATTAACACCCTCTTCCACTTGATTCTCCGTATGGAGGGTCCCGGGCACATTATTGCAAGCTACAAGTCCTCCTTGTAACAGTACAAAGGGTGTAAAGTCCGTGCAGCTGCCATTTTTCCCACACAAAATCCACTTTGAAAATGGAGTTGTAAAGAAGCGAGGGAAGACCGTGGCAGAATGGAGCACCGGCATAGGTTTGGGAAAGGTTGACAGAATACCCCAACGTGGTTCTCCTTCAACGGATTCCAGGCACAGGAGGAAGATTATCCACAAGACCTTCATCATCTCCGCCCTGATGGACATCACTGTCTCCTGGACCCTCCTCCGGAGATCGCTTGACTGTCCTCACCATCCGGGCTGGAACCCAATGAGGGGAATCCTGTTCCGACGTCTTCCTTACTGACGTCTTTCTCTCCGTGTGTCAAGTTCTGGATCCTCTTCGGCCCCTCGCCTGGTGACCACAAAGCACCCGGCGTCCCGGGTTTCGGCACCACTTTGCGGCGAACCCCCTGACCAGCAGGAGAAGAACGACCAGCAAACGAAGATCCTTCTTGATCACACTTTATTGGAGAGCCTCTTGGTTAACAGGAAAGCTGATGGCGAGGGGCGAGGGGTGCAGGAGTGTAGCTGCTTTTATAGGGCAGAATACTATGGGGCGCCTGCTGATTGGCTGCCATAGGCTCACCCACCCAAACAGGAGCCACGGGATAGGCTCAGGACAAGGTGCTGCCCAAATAAGGAGTTGTTTACTTAAAGACTGGCAGGAAGCCAGCGCCATTTTGTAATGGCGTCTGCATTGGCTCCCTACACATCCCAGCAACCTAAAGCTGTCTACTGCACTTTCTCACTATCCAACAGCTAAAGAACTGGGGGCTGGGGAGATGGCTCAGTGGTTAAAGGTGCTTGCTGACAAAGCTTGCCAGTCTAGGTTCAATTCCCCAGTACCCACATAAAGCCATGTGCAAAAAATGGCACATGCATCTACCTGGCATGTGTGTGCATCTGGAGTTTGTTTATAGTGGCAAGAGGCCCTAGCATGCTAATACTCTTCTTTTTTCTCTATCAAATAAATAAGTAGAACATATTTTAAAGAAAGCTAAAGAATTATATGTTAAACATCATATGCTAAGGACTATCTGCATATAAGTCAAATGGCTATCATTTTTAAAATACAATACAAAATTGCAAAAAACAAAACCCTGCTTACAAAACTATAAAATATTTTCCTTCAGATAGGAAATTAACAAAAATGAAGACACTTAGCTTTGAATTTAAACACAGAATCAATATGTAAAGTAATCAAATTTTGAGTCCTGAATATTTTAATTTTTCCATATGTTAGTGAATAAATAAAAAGATGAGTTTAATTATAATTTTTAAAAACCTGATAAAGGGCTGGAGATATGTCTTAGCAGTTAAGGCACATGCCTGGGAAGCCTAAGGACCCAGGTTCAATTCTCCAGGTTCCATGTAAGCTAGATGCACATGGTTGCACATACATCTGGAGTTCATTTGCAGTGGCTGGAGGCCCTGGCATGCCCATTCTCTCCCTCTCTCCCTCTCTCTCTCTCTCAAATAAATAAATAAATAAACCTGATGAAACTTCACATCTTTTTGTCTTTCATTTGCCTTTGCATGTGTGTGCATGTTTTCAACAGTAAAGCTACCTTGAGAAGTCTTTGTCTATATTCTTCCTCTGCTCACCTGATTTTGCTGAGTCAGGCCAACTAGGGGAAAAGAATGGGCTTCAGTTGGAGAAACTAAATTTGAGTTCTGGCCCTGCCTTTTTGAAGTATGTCCTTGGGCAAGACACTTCTGGTCTTGGAGACTTATTATTCCCCACAAAATTGGGCCTTCTAAAGCAGTATCTCTCCCACAGTGGTGATGTACAAAGTGTATGAATCCTCTTTAGAAACTGGAGTGATTGGGGCTAGGGAGCCGGCTGTTGGCAAAGCGCTCTGTGCACGAGCATAAGCTTAGAGGAATTGATGAGCTCCTGGTTCAATGAAAGACCTTATCTCAAAATAAGGTGGAGAGAGATAAAGGAATCCCCCTTACATTGATTCATCCTCCATACACACCCACACTTGTATACAGATACATGTGTGCACGTGCGTGCGCACACACACACACAAAGTAGTTCTTACCAAATGGCCATGATAAGTTTGCATATCTCTATTACTTTTTGTTTGCACAAATCTATCTTTGTAGGTAGTTACAATGTCCATCTGCTGGGGCATCATGATTGTATCAAATACATTTTTGCTTAAGTCATGGATTCTGTAACTACTCAGGGGAAAGAGTAAGGGTAAGGCACAAGCGGCCTCGTGGGAAATGATGCTGGATCAGAGCAGCTCGTCTGGTCTCCGGTGGTATCCTTGCTGCGTTCCATATGCGTGTGTTATTCCTTTCTGTCAGCTCCCTGCATTTGTCCATTGTCTGATAGTTGACTCATGAGTTTTGGTTACAATTCAAGTCCTTGATACCCTTTCACTCTTTGCTCCTGCTCCTTCCCTTCTCATCCTCAAATATCAGGAACACAGAACCCTAAATGGTGAAGCTTACCCACTGGGGCCAAACCACATTCATTCATTTATTCATGAAACATTTATGTAACGTCTAACAAGTGCCAGGTACTCTTCTAGATGCTGGGATAAAAATGACTCCTCTGGGCTAAGGTTTGGTTCACTGCCAACAAGTCACTAAACTGCAGTTCTTGGTCCAGATGCCATGCTTTGGCATGACTCCCAGGGACTGGGAGTGGGGGACATGGGTCATATGATAGAAAACATGGTTACGTGCTCAACAAACGTGAGCAGAGCAGAGTCTCAAAAGGAGATGAGCCATCTCCCCAACCCAGTGGTTTTCATTTTTAACAAGCATTTATTAAACTTCTACTGGTGCTAGGCATGGGGGTATAGCTGAATGAAATGAGCACCAAGCGACCCGATGGCACGTACGTGCTGGGGTGGGGGAGAACCGAGTGAGAACTGCGTGGGGAAGTGAGGTGCTGTGTAGAGGAGAGAAAGACAGGCCAGCAGAGAGCAGGGATTACCATAGTAGACGGGGTGGCCAGGAAGGCTGAGCCTTTTGAAATGGTTTCAGATTTTCTCTCCTTGATTTAAAAAGCAGAGAAATGCCAATTTGTAACCCTCCAACTATGAAAAGGCCAAGGTACTGTTTTTTAATTGTTTCTGGTCTTCTTTCTGCTTTATTATTTTATTGCGGATTTGTCTCCTGCGAGAAAAAAAAAAAAAAAAAAAGGGAAAGAAGATCCCAAAGCGGAGCTCAAGTGTTGCTGGGTGTCTGCAGCCGCCTCGCTTCATCAGCCCTGTGGCAGCGCTCTCCGTGCTGAGCGCGTGACCATCGATCGCGCACCAGAGGCAGGTCCCCAGAAGCGATGACTCCACAAAAGAAACTGTTTTCTCGAATGTCTGGGACCCAGACACCTGATGAAGCCACTTGATTTCAGTCATGAGGCTACTGCAGAAGACTCTTGCGGCACCTGAAGTTTATATATAGAAAATAACAACGTATGCTGATAGGTACTTGCGGAATTGTTTTCCCACATAGGAAAATAGGTTTGGGGTCCTTATTTTTTAAGTTCCCTTCTCCTGAGTGTGTTCTCACCAGCCACACAGTCACAGGACACAATTCTGGTTTCTAGTCACCAAACTAGTGATACTTGGCACTGCCTGTGCCCCATGTCACCTTCAAAAATCACTGATATCTGGGCCCTGATTCCAAGGAAATGTCTGGATGGATTTCCAGGGGCAGGTGCAAGCATCAGTATCCCTCTCCCTTTCTGCAACTGTGTTTTCATTAGCTTCTCTTTTCCTTCTTGCTTTCCTTTCTTTCTCTTATTTACTTGTTCACACATGCCTCACATGAACTTAGAGTTTTTAATAACAACATACCCTTATAATCTACTTTACAATTTTTACTGTGAATCCTTGGCTGCCTCCTGCCCACACCTCTGAGAGTATCCTGAGCTAATCAACGGGTGGCTCATCCCGTTTTTGCCTAAATCTCTTGCTCTATGGCGGTCCTCCCTTTCTTTTCTCTTCTTGCCCTCTTCTTGTCTGCTTCGGCAGTCTTGAGGACAGTGCCTGCTGAAGCAGTTTGGCGCCGTGGGTGACCAACACTGAGATGTTTTCAGCCTGTTTTGCAAAACAGATCTAGTTACCTGGACAGTGCCCACTCATCAGTTCTGCGGCTGCTTTCGTGGCTGTTCTCCACAGCTGGGGCTCCACTGGAAGCCAGCCCCAGGAGAGCATGCTTTGGCCCTCAGAATGGCCCTTGGAGGTCATGTCTGGCAGTATACCTGTAGCCTCTGAACACGCTCTGGGGCAGCATAGGAGGGAGCTCTCACTACCGCCATCATGGTTCCGCCTTCCGCCCCCATGCCCGGGTGCTACCATATTTTCCTAAAAAATACCCTTTGGTAACTCATGTTCATGCGCCCTAAGAACACTGTTCTCTCACTTGATGCTCACCCTGTACCATGATAGTCTATGTGCTCACGCTCCTCTCGAGGCAGGGGAAGGGATTTTGTTTTATACATCTTACAATAGAAAATACTGAGTGTAAGATAGGGTGAATTGACCCACAGAGTAGAGATGGAAAACTACAGGCATTTCAATTGGTTTTTGTTTGTTTGACGCAGGATCTCACTGTAGCCCAGTCTGACCTGGAAATCATTAGCCAGGCATCCTCCTACCTCAGACTCAGACTCCCAAGTGTTAGGATTAAAGACTGAACCAACACACCCAGCGAGATGGTAAACTACAGCTTTTGTAGGTATATTATTAAAAATATTTTTTTCCAAGGTAGGGTCTCACTCTAGCCCAGGGTGACCTAGAATTCACTATGTAATCTCAAGGTGGCCTTGAACTCATGGCAATCCACCTACCTCTGCCTCCCAAGTGCTGGGATAAAAGATGTACGGTCGTTAGTAGCTTCACTTAAATTTTAAAAACAGAAATAGCTCAAAATTTCAGTAAGATATCTTATTTAACCTAATTATCCAAGGCATTATTTCAATATGTAAGTAACATGAAAGTCATGGAATGAGATATTTTACATTTATGTTGTAGTACTAGGTCTTAAGATTTCTGTGCATATTTTTGATCACGTGGATATTCCATTCCAACTATTGGATAGTGTGTTAGTGGCTATCTTACTGGACACTAGTAGAGGAAGCCCTAGTTTATAACTCATAGTAGAACAAATTGGTGCAGGTAGTTAGGGTTCAGTGTGACACAGTGGAAGGATCTTGATTCCTAGTCAGATGCTCCTTGTGGCACACAGGCTGCTGTCAGCCTCATGGCTGTTCAACAGAGGAGACATGATATGATCTGCTTTCCAGTTCTGCACAAGCCTTAGTAAGTTTGGGACTCTGGTATATTGCTTAGCTTCTAAGGATTATATTTTCATATCCCCAGAATAAAAGCATTGGATTGGATGACCTTTAAACTCTAATTTGATAGGACAATCAAACATGCTGACTTGTAAACCAACACACACAATTACTTTGCCTGAGAAGTGGGTTCTTAAGAAGCTATGAGTCATTATGAATTCAAGGTCATGTTGGTCACCACCATAACTTGAAGACAGCTTTGAGAAGTCATAATTCCAGGTAATCAATCCATTCAAATCCATGTTCTAGTGATCAGGACTAAGCCTAAGGCTTAATTCCCTTGGCACAGAATTTTCAGAACATAAGTAACATTTCCAAGAGATTTTTGAAGATGACCTAAAATGGTCATTGCTGAGCAGTGAAAAAAACAAAGAAATTGGTGGCAGAATGGCTTTGTCTGCTACATAGCTCCAAGATCTGTCATGGGCAGCAAGATCATGATAAATGATACCTGTGGAAAATGAAGAGACAGGGAACCATGATAGATTAAATGATCAAAGATTATTTTGTAAAGAGATATAATATAATCAATACATTTATTAAGCTTATACACAGAAGAAACAACAGAGTAGAATACTATAGAAATGGAGCTGGGCAGGCACCCAAAACATGCACTTTTGTAAAAAAAAAAATTTACCCGAGGTTGATTGTGTTCACTTTCAACCCATTCACCTCTTGCTCTTTCTTCATAACAGAAACGTGTTTCAGTGAAGGGGAAGGTCATGGTAGAGGGTGAAAAGTACGGGCTTTGGAGATAAGACAGACCTGGTACAAGCCTTAGAACTTCTTGTACAAAACTATTTGGTAGAGGGGATAGGGGAGTGGAAAGAGATGATGCCAGGAAGGAAATATGATCATGGTATATTATCTATATGGAGGTTGTCAAAGGTTAAAAAAAAAGAGAGAAGAAAAAATGTATGATCTTTGTATAAGTGTACCTCTTTTTCCTTCTCTGTAAAATGTACACAACAGTACTTATCACATAGGGCTGAAGATTAAATGAGACAATATTTGAAAAGTTCTGGGCTAAGGAAATGGTTCAGTGGGTAAAGTGCTTGCTATCCAAGTGTGATGACCTGAGTTTGGATTCCCAAAACCCATGTAAAGCCAGGCATAATAACTTATGTCCATGATCCCAGCATACCTAAAGCACAATAGGAGGCAAAGATGGTTATCTCTGGAAGCTTCATGGACAGCTAGTCCACAGTACACAGCAGTGACCAAGGGACACTGTCCTGTGGCATTATTTGGAGCAGTATAACCTTCAGGAGATGAGGTACCATGAACGAAAGCAGGAGAATTTAGGGACTCTGATCTTTTTCTCTCCCTTTCCTGTTTGTCTCCAGATAACCACGAGGTACATAGACTCACTGCCACCATGATGCACTATGTCAGCAGAGACCCAAGGCATGGTGTGGAGCAACCATTGAGTAAAAAATGAGCCAAACAAAGCCTTCCTCCTTGCAGGTGATCGCAGATATGTTGTGACCAACATAAGGCGATACAGACTCTTTTTAGGACATTTGTTATTAGCTCTTTGAAGAAATGATTATGGGATTATAATACATTTTGTTTGTAGATAAAGAATAACATCTAATTTGCAGTCTTACTGCAAGAATTGAAGTGTGTTTTTTAAAATTACAGATACAATGAAAAAGGTGAAGGACTACTCCCTGTGGATTCTTGCTGCGTTGCAGTCATCCCTCACAGTCCAGTGTGCACCCGCTGCTCCTGAGCTGACCCCTTCTTGGCCAACTCTGGAGTTAAGTGCTCCTCTGCCAAGGCCATTGTTGAGATAATAGATCAAGAATTGCATTCATCACATTTGCATTATAATTATTTACGTATCTGATTTGTGACTCCTTACTTGACAGGAATACCTGAGGACAGAATCTATATTTTATTCATGTATGCACTTCTGCAATAAACCCACAAAACAAATGCTTATTGAACGGTATTTGAGGAAATGTGTTTACATTTAAATGGATTTCTTTTACTTGAAGTATCTTTATTATAGCTGATCAGGCAGGCTTAACATGAAGGAAGGCTCTGGAGACACATGATCAATGATAGCTACTTTAACATAATTCTTCCTATTTGAAATACTGGGTGCACAAAAATATGGAATAATTTAGCTATATTCATTCCAAAGAATTATAGTCTTTATAGCATGAAATATTTGTAATCCATTCTAACATTAATAACTGGGATACTAACATTTATTTATCATCATTCATTCTAAATTCTTTTGGGATCTATGTTTTTAAGAGTTATATGAAATTGTCATTTGATTTTTTTTTTTTTAACTATTTGACTTCCTACATCTTATAAAATGCCTGTATGTGTGTGTGTGTGTGTGTGTGTGTGTGTGTGTGTGTGTGTGTGTGTGTTTCAAGGTAGGGTCTCACTCTAGCTCAGACTGACCTGAAATTCACTATGTAGTCTCAGGATGGCCTAGAACTCCTGGCGATCCTCCTACCTCTGCCTACTGAGTGCTGGGATTAAAGGCGTACACCACTATGCCCAGCTTATAAAATGCTTTTTGTTTTCTACTTCATGTCAATTCTATCATGATTTCTGTGAGAAGACTATCATTGCTCAGAGAATAAAAATGATCAAATACACACACGCTAGATTTTAGCTAAAGAAATAAGGAACAAAGCACTACAGCTCAATTATACACCCAGAAGCCAGTATATTTATGAAAAACCTTGTATTAGTTAATTCCTCATTTCTGGGACAAAACACCTGATACGAAGCAACTTATGAAAGGATTTATTTTCAACTTATAGTTTCAAGGCAGGAAAGGAATAGTGGTAGGAGCAGAACCCTGGTGCTACATTTTAGTCAGGAAACAGAGGCTGGATAGACAGTGGGGCTGGCCACAAAACCAAAGGCCCATCCCCAGTGACCCACTCCTCCCAGTATGATTCTACCTCCTAAAGTTTCCACAAGTTTCCCGAACAGTGCTATACATTGGGGACCAAGTGTTCAAATACATGAGTCTATGGGGGACATTTTTATATTCAAACCACAACACAGCTTAAATCTTATTTTTGAACATGTTTTTATAAGAATTAAAGCAATTATATGGCATAATTGTTTTATTAAAATTAGTTTAAAACATAGTTTTAAGATGCTGCAGTTCACCTAAGGGTGAATATCATCAATCAATGTATTTATTTATTTATTTATTTGAGAGAGGGAGGGAAAGAGAAGAGGGAGAGAGAGAGAGGGAGGAAGAAGCAGAACCACAGAGAGAATGAGCATGCCAGGACCTCCAGCCATTGCAAATGAACTCCAGATGCATGCACTACCTTGTGCATCTGGCTTTATGTGGGTACTGGGGAATCGAACCTGGGTCATTAGGCTTTGCACGCAAGCACCTTAACTGCTAAGCCATCTCTCCAGCCCAATCAATTTTTTAACTTCTTGAATTTAGAAGTTCTCTTTATCTCCCATGCCCATGGAATGGACTATCTTACAAAAAGCAACCTATAAATTCAATGTAATCCTCATCAAAATCCCAATGACTTTCTTCACAGAATTATAAACAAAAATTCTAAGTTTGATATTGAGACCTAAAATACCCCAAATAGAATAGCCAAAACAACAGTGCTGGAGGTATCACAATACTTGATTTCAAGTTATATTATAGAGCCATAGTAACAAAAACAGCATAGTGCTGACACAAAAATTGATACACAGTCCAATAAAATAGAAGACCCAGAAATAAATAAACACAACTAAAAAAAAAAAAAAAAGATCAGAGAGATCTTATCCACTGCAAATGAACTCCAGATATATGTGGCCTCTTGTGCGGATGTTCGACATTTTGCACTTGCATCTGGCTATGTGGGACCTGGAGATTTGAACATGAGCTCTTAGGCTTTGCAGGCAAGCACCTTAACCACTAAGCCATCTCTCCAGCCCTCAGCAGGGAAAACACGGCAGAAGCAGACAGCCAAGTGTCGTATCTTCACATGAGAAAGCAGAGTGAGCTGATGGAGGCAGGTGGGGTTGGGTTATATCACCCCAAGGCCCTTCCCCAGCAAGGCTCCACTTCCCAAAGACTCCACAATCTCCCCCAAACAGGGTTATCAACTGGAAATTAAGTATTCAACCACACAAGGCGGTGGAGGGTATTTTACACTCAAACAGCCACAGATGCTAACAGCTGAGGTCATAATAGAAAGAAATGACAAATGGGTTTGCATGAAATTAAAAAGCTTCTACCCATCAAAAGAAAACAGAGGGCTGAAGAGATGGCTCAGCAATTAAAGGCACTTGCTTGCAAAGCCTCATGGTCGGGGTTTGATTTCCCCAGGGCCTACACAGGGCCAGTTGCACAATGTGGTGCATGCATCTGTAGTTTGCGGTGGCAGGAGGCCCTAGCACATTGATATTCTCTCTCCCTCACTCTCTCTCTCTCTCACACACATAAATATAAAAAAGGAAAATATAGTTAAAAATGCAACATATAGAATGAGAGAAAATCTTTGACAGCTATACTTCTTTTAAAAGATATCTACTTATTTAGTTATTTGAGAGAAAAAAAGGAATGTGCCAGGGCCTCTAGCCACTACAAATGAACTCCAGATGCATGTGCCACTTTGTGCACCTGGCTTATGTGGGACCTGGAGAATCAACCTAAGTCTTTAGGTTTTGCAGACAAGTGCTTTAGCCACTAAACCATCTCTCCAGCCCAAAAATATTTTTTAACATGGTTACTGGGGAATTGAACCCCAGCCAGGAGGCTTTGCAAACAAGCATCTTTACTCAAGGTGACCTCGTTCAACCTATATTCAAGTCATTTTAGTTGATTTTTCTCTGGGGTTTAGAATGTATTCAACAAACATATGGACTTTGATTTATTGGTCACAGACAAAAGCTAAAAATCTTACTAGGGGATAAAGCTTGTCTGTTTCAGCTTGTGTGCAGGGGAAGAGCTGTTTTTGCCCATGGAGACTCTGAACCTTATTTTAAATTTATTGCCTGCCGCTTCATTCAAGGCAGAGAGATCAATATTTTGGGGCATTTTTTTTTTTCAAGCCCTACGATTGCAAATCAACCTCAGCAAGCTGAACTTCATTTAACTTGAGCACTTTAAACCTTCAATATTTCTTCCCAGGTTGTTCAAAGTCAATCAGGTCTGCTCATTAATGTGTTTGGGATTTCTTTGAAGAATGACTATTTTATTCATGTATAAGCATCTTAATTTGTTGTGCTCGTGAATGTCGTCTAAGCTCGTTACAAAAAGTTAAAGTATTACAGAAATATTGTAGAAAATTAAACTCTTATGATATGGAGAGCTATTAAGACAGGAATTTGTAGATACTCCGTAAAAATGTTTTCCTGATTACTCCCACATATCACGATAGGGCTATTTTTATTCAGTAATTTCTTGGCCATTAGACACTCCTTAGAAATACATGAATCATTCACTAAATGCCGTGTTGCACGTTGTGCTCATCACTATCTCCTGGCTGGTTACCCATGTCAGTATTTATTTATTTTATTTATTTGCAAGAAGAGACAGGGGAGGGGAAAGAATGGGTGCTCCAGGGCCTCTAGACACTGCAAACAAACTTCAGATGCAAGCACCACTTTGTGCATCTAGTTTACATGGGTACTGGGGAATTGAACCTGGGTCGTTAGGTTTTGCCAGCAAGTTCCTTAACTACTGAGCCAGCTCTCAAGCCTGATGTCAGAATTTATAAAGTTTATTTCATCCTTTGATCAGCCACATAGTACTCATGGATCATGACTTAAACAGATCTAATGATGAACACATGAGGTTTTTTCCCCAGGATGTTTTATTTTATTTCACAGATCAATATTGCTGTGACTACTCTTTTAAACGTACCTATAAACAGATACAATTCAGACTCAGTATTTTAAAATATCTAAACAAGTAATAGAATTATAGTTTTAATGTATTTCATTCTTTTTAAAAAATATTTTTATTTATGAGAGAGAGAGAGAGAATGGGCATGCCAGGGCCTACAGACACTGCAAATGAACTCCAGATACATGTGCTACCATGTGCATCTGGCTAATGTGGTTATGTGGGGAATCAAACCTGGGTCCTTGGGCTCCACAGGCAAATGCCTAAACTGCTAAGCCATCTCTCCAGCCCTAATTTATTTTATTCTTCTTAGCACATTAGGTCACTACTAGTAGCATGCTGATTTTGTAATGAATACTATTAGTACTTTTAGTTCATAGCAAGTCATTTTTCTATAATTTAAAAATATTGTCCCACAAATGACCTCCAACATGTTCTTTTATGATCCATTGAGTGATAGTAATGATGCCCTGAGCACTGGGTAGCTTCTCAGTTTACAAAGCACCTACGCGAATCAAGGGATCGATGCGATGTGTGCAGGACAGGCTTACAGGAAGATAGCACTGCTGGCTTGGGTATTTGCATGGCCTGAGGTAGTTATTTCCAGTGTAAATCCTTTGTTCTGCTAACTCAAGGAGTCAAGGACACTGCAATGGGAGGAATGTGATATCATACTGATACCTTAATGTGGGGAAAAAAACCACTTCTGTATCACTTCAGTAACTGATGTTGCTAATTTGCTATCCAGTTCTCTGGTATTTCACTTTAATTATTTCATATCTAGAGATTAGACTCGCCAGGCATTTATGATGAGGGCTCCAGTAACTGCCACCCTGACCACAGCACTTAGGACATCTACTGGCTGAGGCTGGTGAGCGTGTCTCACTTCTCTTCGTTTGGAATTGAACCAGCACACGGGAAATGTGGAGAGGAAAGTTAAGGGGCAGAGTGCCAAGAGGACAGTGCCTAAGGCCTTGGAAATCCTGAGCCTCCCCTGCGTTAGTGTCCCACCTTGTGGCCGGCCACAGTGCCCCGGAGGCCAACTCCCAGCAACCCCACCGCCAGGCTGCCTTGCCGGGGAAAGGAAGCGACTGCACTGCGCGGCTTGACTGTCACTCTCGCTGCATCCTTGGGGTGCCTCCTCAGCAGACCCAAGCCTGCCCTTGGCCTAGCTATGAATGCACTTCTGAACCCCATTTCTCTTTCCTTTATGCGAACCAGCATAGAGCCTCAAAGATCAGTTCTTAGGTTTGAAATCTCATGAGGTCCCGCGCTGCCCACTCACTGCTAGTTAAACATGACAGCGATTTCTACCCACCTATGACTCCGCAGAGAGGCTACACTTAAAACGATGTAGCTGAAGGTATCAAATGCATGTGCCAGACAATCAAGCTCTTAAAAAGTAGTATTACTGAACTACAAAAATCGTAGTAGGTACCACAGGGTAATGTAGGCCTTGCCTGTTCTCCTTCCTGGTGCTTCTGTCTGAACCAAGTGGGGAGATAGATAGACTGATGAATGAAGTTGGGTTTTTAAAAAATATATATTTAATTAATTTGTTTATTTGAGAGAGAGAGAGAGAATAGGCACGCCAGGGCCTCCAGCTCCTGCAAGCTCTAGTCACGCGAGCCCCTTTATGCCTCTGGCTTAAGTGGGTCCTGGAGAGTTGAACCTGGATCCTTTGGCTTTGCAGGCAAACTCCTTAACCACTAAGCCATCTCTCCAGCCCCAAAGTTGGGTTTTATTACATACCACTGAGCCTATAAGAAAGATCTCACTAAAGGTAAGACTCAGAGGCAGTGGGTCAGTGAGAGATAGAGCTGCCGCAGAAAGCCAGTCTGGCAGAGAGGGCATGAGTGAAACAGCCACTGAGTGAGATGCAATGCCAACTAGGGGCAAGGAAGAAATACCCACTTTACCCTCAGCTGTCTTATGTGCTCCCGCTCAGAGAAAGCCATGGAGCCAGCAAATGTTAGCTTTACAGAGACAGGAAACAGAGCAGAAAGGGGAGGATGGAAATGGAGGCAGGGAAGATGGGGGTAGGACTGGCAAGATAACTGGCATGGGGGTCTCCATTAGCACTGGGGACAAGAGAAAAGCTGAGTTATTGCCAGTGGGGTAGCACATACCTGGAAACCCTAAGATCAGCTGAGGAAAGTGAAGTCTAACAGCTGAATTTAGGCTCTGGTACAGTTTTCTTCACTATATTTTTCTGAATACAAATTGAGTAGAGAATAAATAGTCTCTTTTGGTCAAAGTTTTAATTTTTTGCAGTGTCAAGTCAGGAAATGAATACACAGTCCTATCATTCAAGGAATTCATTGACAGTTAATTGCCATCACATCCATAAGTGGCGCTGCGTTTTTTGTTGTTGTTGTTGTGGCTATAAAATAAAATAATAGGGGCCAGGCATGGTGGCACAGGCCTTTAATCCCAGCACTTGGGAGGCAGAATGAGGAGGATCGCCATGAGTTTGAGGCCACCCTGAGATGACATAGCGAATTCCAGGTCAGCCTGAGCTACAGCGAAACCCTACCTCAAAAAACCAAAATAATAATCACAACAACAACAACAATAATAATAATAAACAATAGAAGATAAATGGATTTCTTATGGAGATGAATTGTTAATAATGTCAAACCTGTGACCACCTGTGCTCTTTGGCACTTAATAGACGCAAAACCCAGCATTTCTAGAAGGACAGGTAACTGGGCTTCGGTGCACAGGTGGTCACAGGTTTGGAATTAGCAGATTTAGGTTTAAATCTAACACGATTTTGGACAAATGAAAGCTTTCTATTGATATTCCACTTCTTCTCTTATAAAGAAGGCATGATAACACTGTTAGCAGAAATGCAACATGTTCACCTACTTTTTAGAAGAGCTAGGCAAAGTCTTCACATGTTAAGCATCTATCTGCCATGTGATCCAGTTATTTTATTTGTATGGTTAACCAATAGAAAGTGAAATATAGGGGCTGGAGAGATGGCTTAGCAGTTCAGCACTTGCCTGTGAAGCCTAAGGATCCCGATTCGAGGCTCGATTCCCCAGGACCCACGTTAGCCAGATGCACAAAGGGGCACACGTGTCTGGCATTCGTCTGCAGTGGCTGGAGGCCCTGGCATGCCCATTCTCTCTCCTCTCTCTCTCTCTCTCTTTCTCTGTCTCCTGCTCTCAAATAAATAAATAAAAAATAAATTTAAAAAAAAAAGAAAGAAAGTGAAATATATATGTACATAAATAGACATTGCAGCATTATCTGTCATAATCCCAAACTGAAACTCAAATGCCCACCAACAGATGAACAGATAAAGCAAATATGGCAAACTGATATAATGAAATAGTGCTCAGATATAAGAATTAATGATTGAATGGATCTTAAAATAAGTATGCTGAAAGAAACAATACAAAACGGGTACTCTGTATGGCTCCATTTATACAAAACTAGAAAATAAATGAATAGTTTAATTTAGAGAGTAAATAGACTAGTGGGCGCTGTGGTGGTTTGATTCAGGTGTCCCCCATAAGCTTAGGTGTTCTGAGTGCTACATTCTCAGCTAATGGAGATTGGGGAATTAACACCTCCAGGAGGCAGTGTACTGTTGGGGGAGGGCTTATGGGTGTTATAGTCAGTTTCCCCATGCCAATGTTTGGCATACTCTGCTGTTGCTGTTGTTCATCTGATGTCGGCCAAGGGGTGATGTCCACCCACTGCTCATGCCATCATTTTCCCTGCCATCATGGAGCTTCCCCCTCAAGCCTGTAAGTCAAAATAAACCTCTTTTTTCCCACAAGCTCTTGGTCTGTTGATTTCTGCCAACAGTGCGAACCTGATGCAACAGGTGCCTAGGGATTGGGGAGCAGGGAAGAGTAGAAGGGAGAGATTACTAGGGGCAACTTTAAAATAAATAAAATGAATTGAACTCCTCCCTGCTGGGAGCTCTCATAATGCTGTCCAGGCTACTGGAGGACAAAAGTCATCATCAGTCTTAACCAGCTATGGATCCTGCAAGACACACAACCAACCAGCCAGACAAGACATGTCCACCGGTGCAATAGGGGCATGTCAGTTACAGGCGTAACCAACTGCTCTCCTGTTGGATTTGAGGTCTGCTCCATGGGAGAGAATTCATGCCTGGTACTGCAAATCAAGTTAAAAGTCTATGGCTTAGAAGATTATAGGCCCTAGAAGGGAAGCCACCACTGTTCTTTGGCTAAATATATATGTTGTGCCCATTAAATTGTCCTCTAAATGCTTATGTTTATGCCTATAGATAGGGCTGCTCTTCTTTTGCAGATGGTGCTGACAGCCAGGGAAACCCAAGGTGACGAGAAGGAATGGCAGTCAAGTGTCCAGCATAGAATGAGTCATCTCTATCACACGGGCCAGGGCTCAGGGGATACTGCAGAGGAAGTGCGAAAGAATGCTGCTCTCACAGCTGGCCGGAGAAGCTTCTATTTGGAGATGGCTGTAGATACTGAGGGAACTCCAAAGTCATCAAACTGATGAAAAGCAGAGGCTGCTGAGAGCACAGCGCTAAGTGAGGCGCCTCTGTCATGCCCTGCAAGGCTCAGGGACGCTGCAGAAGAGGAGCTCTGTAAGAGCCGGCGGGGGGGAGGGGCGCTTTGGGCCACTATTGTCCAGCTAGGAACTGACCAGCCTCCACCCGTGACCTCGTGGTGAATGTCGTTACTTCCACATGACCTGTCCAACATGAAGCCTATTAGCATTTTGACGTGGAGGATAGAGAAGAACAAGATGAATGAGACAACAAAATGGAAGGTCTCTTCAGAAAGAGGAGGGAGTGCAGTAGAATGGGGGAAGGGAACAAAAGAAAGCAGTGGGAGAGGATTATGATCAAATGACAGTACATTTGCATATTTAAATTCTCAATTAAAATATTGAAAAGTAATAAATGACAAACATAAGGGATGAGGGCCGGATTAAATATGGATTAAGGTGCTTGCCTGTGAAGCGTGGGGATCCAGGTTTAATTCTCCAGAACCCTCATAAGCAGATGCACAAGGTGGGGCATATGCCTCGAGTTTATTGGCAGTGGCTAGAGGCCCTGGTGCACCCATTCTCTCTCTCTCTCTCCTCTCCTCTCTTCTCCTCTCCTTGCCTCTCCTCTCCTCTCTCTCTCTCTGCTTGCAAATAAATAAATAAATAAATATATTTTTAAAAACAAGAATATGAAGTGTAAAACAGAAATTGCTAGCTAAGTTATATAATCTGTTATGGCAAACTCTTGAGTGAACTGATGGATTGCCTAGCTGGGTTCTATCTAAAAGAAGGATTGCAGTTGTAGCTATGGAAACTTATAGTATCACAGTATACTGAACAAACTATTTGAATTTGTAATTAAAAAGCAGGATCACTTAAAAAACTGCAAAAACAGCTCACTGGGGGAAACACTATAGCTTGTAAAAGAAGTTTATGTGAGCACACTATGAAATCCTTAGGGAAGTAATGACTATTGCGCCAAAGGAAAAACCAGCAAATGAAACTTACACATATAAGATTTTCCCAATTCCAACACATAGAAAGTGGAACAGAAAGGTCAGGAGTTCAAAATCATCCTTGGTTTCATAGCAAGTGCCTAGACTATGTGAGACACTGTTTCAACATCCCCTACCCCTGCTAAACAAACAAACAAAAAAAAAAATTAAAGAAAAGAAAAACAGTTTCCCCAAATCCTTATGTGGAAAGACATTTCCCATCCTTAAAAAGAGATTGTAAAGATTGGGTCATCATTACAATGATAGCACTTTTTTTGTTTGTTTTTCAAAATAGGGTCTCACTTTAGGCCAAGCTGACCTGGAATTCACTATGTAGTCTCAGGCTGGCCTCAAACTCCTGGTGATCCTCCTACCTCTGCCTCCTGAGTGCTGGGATTAAAGGTGTGTGCTTCCATACCTGAGTTTTTTTTTTTTTTTTTAAGGCAGAGTCTCTCTGTAGCCCAGGCTGACCTAGAATTTACTATATAATCTCAGACTGGCCTCAAACTCAGTGATTCTCCTACTTTTACCTCCCTAGTGCTAGGATTGAAGGCATGCACCATCACACCTGCCTAATGACAGTACTTTTAAAAATAAAAATATGGACTAGGAACTGAATTGAAATGAAAAGAGATTATAGGGACTAATAATCTGAAGAATAATGAACAGGGTTTCAGAGATCCCTTGGTGCTGAGACATGGAGAGTTAAAATGTGTGCAATGTGGAAGACAGGGCACACTGTTCATAGGTCATCCTGAGCTCTTCCAAACAGAAAATGCCAACAATAGCAATGAGAGGAAAAGACAGGAAAAATCTGATTTGGGTAAATGGCCCAGGAGTGCTGACTCCCTTCTAAGGTTAGGAGACCTCAAAGAGATGCTGTTAGCTAAGGGTACCATAGGTGAATGGAAAGTTCCATTTAGCTGAAGCCTTAGTGTTTATTTGTTCTAAACTAAGTACGTGATGGGCTAGAGATAGAGGTGGCCCACTTTCTCTCAGGGTCTAAACTGTAAGATGTTTTGTCAGTCTATAGAAGTCTTCCAGTAGGAGTTGGGTAGGCAGAAGAATGACGAATACAGACTTTCCACTTTAGGGTAATTTTTGTGTAGGTTTGGCTAAAAATCATAACTATCCTAATGTTTTGTTTTGTTGAGAAAGGGTCTCACTATGTTGCTCAAGCTAGTCTCAAGCTTGCTGTCATAGTCCAAGCTGTCTACAAATCCAACATCTTTAACCTCAGCCTCTAAAGAGCTGGGATTATAGACTTGCTCCTAATGTACTCTTGAGCACACTGTTAATGAATGGGCAAGCTTTGAAGTCAGCTCTGAGATCTCCAAAGGGCTCTGAGGATAGCACAGCCTTTGTATAAGGAAAGGAATTCTTGATAGGCCAGGAGTTTACCTCAGCACCTAGATGAGACATCCAAGGTCAATGCGAATTCTGCAGTTCAGTTTCCAGATGCAAAAGAACAAAAGGCAGTGGTTCAGAAGAACCAGAGGTCGCTGGGTGTGGAGTAGAAGAGCCTTTTCTCTCTGAATGCTACAGAATCTCTGCTCTGCTCTGTGTTTACACTTGATCATATCACAGAGCTACTTTGCTATACTCCTATGTAAAAGTTCATAGGTTTCGGAAGCTTTAAAGGAAAATAATACATTTTAGAAACATTTTAAAAGTCATTTTCCAGCTGGGTGAGGTGGCGCACACCTTTAATCCCAGCACTCAGGAGGCAGAGGTAGGAGGATCACTGTAAGTTTGAGGCCAGCTTGACACTACATAGTAAATTCCAGGTTAGCCTGGGTTAGAGTGAAACTAGAGTGAAATAAATAAAAAATATTTTAAAAAGGTGTGTACCACCATGCCTGACCAAATCTATCATTTTTTTTAAAATTTCATTTACTTATTTATTTGAGAGAGAGAGAGAGAAAAAAATGGGTGCACCAGGGCCTCCAGCCACTGAAAATGAACTCCAGACACATGCACCCCTTTGTGCATGTGGCTTATGTGAGTCCTAGGGAATTGAAACAAGGTCCTTTGGCTTTGTAGGCAAATGCCTTAACCACTAAGCTATCTCTCCAGCCCCTAATCTTGTATATGTTTTAGTTTGATTTTTATTTATAATGATATAGTCAGTACATACTAATCAAATTGCATATAAAAGTTTAAAAAATAGATAACATGTGTTGAGCACTTTCTGTGTGTTAGCACTTGCTCTGTTCTAAGAATCTGGTTTGTATTAACTCCTCCCAAAAACTTCCTAAGGCAGCAACTATCTTATATACTACCCATTTTATAAAGAAGCAAACATAGACCTTAAAAGGTTATTTTCTTCGAGTCTTGGTTTACCAAAGAAACAATTATGGCAAATTACCATGGTTTTCATTTGTCCACTGTGTTGTTTATTTTAATGGGTAAACAGACCTGGTATTATTTCCATGGTGAGAGAGAGAAACAGAGAGAGCAAGAAAGAGAGGATATATGGATAGATCAATCTTTATTTCGGGAAATGAATGATAGTCTCACACACATTCCTGTAGATGAACAAAGTGAAGATTTAGCTCTTGGACTGAAAGTGAGATTGGTTGGTCAAGGCCAGGGACGTGGAGTTACTCAGTGATGTCCTGTTAACCTCAGCTTCCAGCACTGGAGACTGAAGTAGTCAATTCCTCCACATGCCTCCCACAAACCAGCTTTGAAGGTCTGTGTAACACATGGTCAGTATATCACAGCATTTCTACTTATCAGTTCCAATTTCCCATGCTAATTGCTGTTCTTGTGGCTATGATCAAATTCATGGGAGGAAGCAAGTGAGTGGAGGAGGGCTTATTTTGGTTTACAATTTGAAGGGCTTCAGTCCATCATGTCAGGGCAGGCATGGTAGCAGCAGCTCCCTGGCAAAAGGAACTTACAGAAGCTGCTTGTTCACACCTGGATGGGTTAGGAAGCAGAGAGAGGACAGGAAGTGGAGCTAGGCTGCACAGCCTGCCCCTTCCCAGTGACCAGCCCTCCAACTGAGCCTTGTCTGCTAAAGGTTTCGCACCTCCCATAAGCCAGCTGGGTACCAAGTGTTCAAATACCTGGGCCGACGCGAAACATTTCACATTCAAACTCTAATACTCGCCAAAAAGAACAGATGTTCCTATCCCTGGGGGAGTCCAGGGTTTTAGAATTTCCCTTTCAGGAACCAGGAAGGGGGCCACCCAGATTCCTTATAATATGATACTTTCTCCCTTTGTTAATCTGCAACTGTAGTCTATTACATTGCCTAGCTGCAGCCTGGCATTGGCTTCTTAGCAACGGAGTATTGTAACCATTTACATCACATTGTCATCCAGCCCCTTTTGTTTCTGTGTGGCTGAATGGGACATGACACACGAGGGAACTGGCACTTTCATTGTGTTTTCTTTTGTTAACTAAATAAATCATAAACTGCCTGAATTTTTAGAAGGGCTTTGTCAGACAAATATGTTAGCCTCACTTGACCTGTCATGTAAAGAAATAAGAAAAAATTCTCAAGGAGACAGGTAAAGGGGATTAAAGTGTTCAATTTGCTTTGGCAATTTTGACTTTTAAGGATACGCAAATGGAAGCGCGATGATGGCACATGCCTGTCTGTAATCCCAGCACTTGGAAAGTAGAAGCAGGAGGATCGTAGGCCAGAGGCCAGCTGGAGCCATACAGTAAGTGCTGGGCCAACCTGGGCTACCTTGTCTCAACAAAAACAAGCAGAGAAACCAACAAAATCGAGCAAATGAAGCTTTTTTCCCAAATGGAGCTTTTCAGCAGGCTCTGCATGAGAGCCCAGCATAAAAGCAAGTGGTACAGGTTGTGCAGTAATCATATTGATGCCACAGGAGAGGGTGGCTCCTCAGTGGAGCCAGGGCAGAGAAGCTAATCAAGAGTGCTAGGATATGAGAGCAGACTCCTGTGGCCATAAATCTTTGAGTAAAAAAGGACTTCAGCATCTTATATCCAACCTCTTCTCTGACAGACATATTTTCCCCACAACGTCTGCACAGCTGGCCATGCAGCCAGACTCTGTTTCAGTACATCCAGGAGGAAAGCACTTGGTTATTCTCAGAACAACCAATTCTGCTGACATAGAGCTAATCATTTCTGCATTCTTTCTCATACTGAGCTGAGACCCGCCTTTAATAATTTTTACTATTGATCTTTTACCACCTCACAGAGCATGTATTCACACAGCTATTAGATGTGCTTTGTGACAGGCCTATGAAGTCAGCCATCGTGTTTCTTCTTGGTTTTCGGTTCAGCAATTAAATACCTGCTTTCATCCATGCTCACGTGGCCTTGTATCCATCCTCACCTTGTTAGTTATCCTGCTACCTCATCAGCATCTCTCTTAAAAATAGAATGTTCTATCCAATGTCATCGGGAGATAGTACACTAGGATTATTGTTTCCAACATATCAATTTTTTTATAAATGTATTTTATAAACTCATTGCATCCTCTTCCAAAAACAATGTGGAGATCAGAAAGTGAAATCCATTGTAATGTCTCATTCTATTGTACTATAATTTTTTATAGTTGAATTAAATTAAAAATTTAATTAAAATTTTTTGTTTTGTTTTCTTTTTCACAGTAGGGTTTCACTCTAGCCCAAGCTGACCTGGAATTCACTCTATTGTCTCAGGGTGGCCTCAAACTCACAGTGATCCTACCTTTGCCTCCTGAGTGCTGGGATTAAAGTCGTGTGCCACCAGGCCCAGCCAATCATTTTTTTTGGCTCAGGATCTAGATCTTAGTATATAGCTCAGGCTGGCCTTAAATTCATCTTCTTGCCTCCCAAGTACTGGTAAAACTCTATGTGTGTGTGTGTGTGTGTGTGTGTGTGTGTGTGTGTGTGTGTGTGTTTGAATTTGAATACAGGGGCTCAGGCTGTTGTGTTAGCTTTCTCTAGGCTAACTTTATGAGGGGTGCACCAGCAGAAGGGGCCATAGGGTGAGAAGGAGGTAAAATTGAGATATTTGTTTCCTGGACTGCCTACTTTTTAGAGGATCTCTGTGGGCTGGGTATGACCCTTAAGCAAAGGTCTCAGCTGCCCAAGCAGGCCTCATATCCCACGTCTTTCTTTTCTTTTTCTTTTTATAAATGTATTTTGAAAATTGATTGCATTTTCTTCCAAAAACAATGTGGAGATCAGAAAGTAAAATGCACTGTAATGTCTCATTTTATTGTACTATAATTTTTATAGTTGAATTAAATTAAAAATTTAATTAAAATGTTTTGCTTTTCACACGAGGGTCTCACTCTAGCCGGGGGTTACCTGGAATTCACTATGTAGTCTCAGGGTGGCCTTGAACTCACGATGATCCTCCTACCTCTGCCACCTGAATGTTGGAATCAAAGGTGGGCACCACCATACCTGGCTCCCCACCACTTTCTCTGTCAAGGTTCCAGCTGCTGTTCTCTCCTCCTGACCTTTCATGCAGAAAGGGGGTTGCCTGCCCTGTGATCCAGGTAGTGTCCTCTCTGATGGCTTTCCTATCACTTAGTCTATCTTTGCAGTGGGTAGTATCTTTACTAAGCAGTCCTCAAAGTTCCTAACTTTAATGTGCTGTTTTCTTCCAGTTCTGGTTCCTGGGACTGCTGCTAAATAGATTCCCAAGTTTCTTTTTAATTTTTTAAAGTATTTTTAAAAGATTTTGTTTTTATTTATTTATTGGAGATAGAGAGAAGGAGAAAGAGAGAAAGAAAAGGCGTGCCAGGGCCTCTAGCCACTGCAAATGAACTCCAGATGCATGCACCACCATGTGCATCTGGCATATGTGGGACCTGGAGAATTGAACTGGGGTCCTTACTTCACAAGCATGTGCCTTAATGCTAAGCCATCTCTCCAGCTCTTTAAAGTATTTTTAAAACACTTTTATCTATTTATGGGGGGTAGATAGAGAAAGAGAGGGAGAATGGGCATGCCAGGGCTTCTAGCTACTGCAAATGAACTCCAGAAGCATGCACCACCTTGTGCATCTGGCTTACATGGGCACTGAGGACTCAACCCTGAGTCCTTAGGGTTCGTAGGCAAGTGCCTTAACTACTAAGACATCTCTCCATCCCTTCTTTTTAAATTAGTTCATCAGTACATTGTACAGGGGTTTCATACTGACAAATGTGTTCAGGTTTTACATTGACCACGTTTGTCCCCATTCCTGTCATCCCTTTTCCCTCTCATTAGTTCCCTTTCTCTCTCTAAACAGTTCTTCCTTTCTCTTTTCATACGTGTTTATTTGCTCTCTCTAAATTCCATGAAAGAATATGCGATGTCTTTCTGAGCCTGGTTTATTTTTCTGAACATCATGGTCTTCAATTTCATCCATTTTCCTGCAGTTCCTCATTACAGCTAAGTGAGATTCCACTGTGCATGTGTGTACACTACGTCTCCTTTATTCGTTCATCTATTGGTGGGCATTGACGCTGGCTCCACATCTTGGCTACTATGAACAGTGCAGCAATAAATATGGATGCACCCGTATTTCAGTAGTATCATACAATGACCTTGTCACGGCTATAAGATAAAAAGCCAGGTCTGACAACATGGGAGAATGGCAAAATGAAAGGACAGAAAGGGTGCTAAGGGCACCTTCCAAGCCAATGGCAAGATCACTATTCTCAGACTTCTTGTCAAGAAAGAGATAAATAACACACATATAGGTTTAGTCACTATTAGCTGGAATGTCTATTCCATGCACTGGTTACACACTAACGCGCACACTAGGAAATGCCCTGGAGCTTGAGCAATCAATCATCTGCTCTTAGCCTTCAGAATCACAGCTTCTCAGCCTTTGG
Source organism: Jaculus jaculus (assembly GCF_020740685.1). Classification (NCBI taxonomy): domain Eukaryota; kingdom Metazoa; phylum Chordata; class Mammalia; order Rodentia; family Dipodidae; genus Jaculus; species Jaculus jaculus. Next base: position 82,896,084 of record NC_059115.1, read on the forward strand.
ACTTGGCCTAAGAGTACCACCTTTGGCTCCCCTGGTTCTCAGGCCTTTCAGACTAAAATTATAATACCAGGTTCCCTGGTTCTATAATTTCCAGATGTGGGACTTTTTGTTCTCCATAGTTATGAGTGCCAAATACTATAATAAATGCTTAAAATCTTTCAATATATTTTTTCTATATCACTCTATGCATATATCCTATTGTTTTGGTTTCTCTATAGAATCCTAACATGCAGATTTTCCATTTTCATTTTAATATCTAGAGAAATTACTATTAGAACCAAATTAAAAGAAATAAAGGCTGGGTGTGGTGGCGTATGCCTTTAATCCCAACACTCAGGGAGGCTGAGGTAGGAGGATCACTGTGACTTTGGGACAAGCCTGAGACTACATGGTGAATTCCAGGTTAGCCCGGGCTAGAGTAAGACCCTACCTTGAAAAACTTACACTAAGTAAAGAAATAAAAGCCTCGCAAATAAGTCACGAGATGATCTGGCTGTAATCTTCAGGGCTGAGCACCCTTCCGACTCTGACGCCGGGGTGAGCCTGTCACAGTGGTTCTACCTGCCCTCCCATCTGCTCCAAGCCTGCCAGAGCCTTCACGGAAGAAGAGCTGCTTCAGCCGTCTCTTCCAAAAGAAGCCATAGCCTGTCACAAGCTTGGCCGTCCTTTATACCTTGGGTGTTGTTTTTCTCCTAGTTGGCACCAAAAGAGTCACAAAATGAGGTGGCTCGTTTAAAATATTTTCTTCATGGTTGTTCTGTTTCCCCATTCAGGAAAAAGATTATTGGTTACCATGGCGATCAGCTTCGCCAGCATTCCAGTGTAAGTAACTGCCCGGGTATGGACCAGCTTTACACAACATTCGCTACTGTAGTTCACTGTGACTGCTGCTTAAAATAGCCAACGAAACAATTCAGTCCTACATCGCCCGAGTATAAAAAGAAAAGTTTACAAACAGCATGACAACAATTTCCTCTAATTTTCTTCCGTTCGGGCATCAGCAGCCGAATGAAAACTCTGGGTGTCTTCTCTCACAAGCCTAGGGCTTCTTTGACCACCGGAGGCAAGTCAGCAGAGGGGAGAGTTCTGTGAGATCGTTTCCCATGCTCACTATCATAGTTCTCCAATTCTCTAACACCTCTCCCTCCACAACTTCCAAACTATTCCGATTTTTTAAAGTGTGGATGTTTTTAGATGAGTTAAAATTGTCCTTAAGTCACTGCATTGGGGAAGGAAGGCACTGATATTCTCACCCTTAAGATAATTTTTAAATGACTAAGATTCCTTTGAAAAGACTTTATAACTACTATTTCTATTGAAAACATTATTACTGCTACTACTAATAACAAAAGATAGTTTTACACAAGCCAAACTGAATTTAATGATGGCCTGGGTATTCTAGATGAGATCAGCATGTTCTGGTTGGTTTGGGCATAGACTGGCCTGGGTATTCTAACTTGTGAAGAACATAGAATGTAGCCATGCATGGTGGTGCACACCTTTAATCCCAGCACTCAGGAGGCAGAGGTGGGAGGATCATGGTGAGTTTCAGGCCACCCTGAGACTACATAGTGAATTCCAGGTCAGCCTGAGCTAGAGTTAGACTCTACCTTGGAAAAAAAAAGAGAGAACATGGAATGATTTTGTCGTCCACTAGAAAAATTATGCTTCAGTATTTACTCTTTCATTCTTTACTCATCATTACTTATATTCTTCACTAGTTATTGAGTTTCTTCACGATTATGTCATAAATTAGGAAGATTTCTACTTTAAGGGGAAATATCTTTCATTTCAGCACGATTTTATTTGAAGCATCAGTGGTATTTTGTGATTAAAAACAGGGCACTTCAAAGGAAGTTGCAATTATTTAATGTTAGTCAATTAAAAATAAAATCTGGCTTAAACTAGCTTTTCTGCATTTTTTTCTAGCTCATGAATGACTTTTCATTGAAAAAGACATATCTCATGACCAGCCTATCAGCACTCCATTGGAGATTACCATTTCCTACTAAGGGCACAAAAGTAAATGCAGTAACTGAAACAGATGCCTTCGCCCACAGATTCTAAAATCAGAGGGTATTCATAAACCGCCCCACAAATTTTGAGAATGTAGTTGGAAACAGTAACTTTTAAAAATTTGAAATTCTACTAAAGTACTTTCTTCCTCTTCCGGTAAAAGAAATAAGTCACTTTCTAGGAAGCTCAGTACTTTAAAAAACATACAAAGAAATTAGATTGGAAACTCATGAGTAGAATTTGGGCCATGGCAGCTCATTTTAGAAGAAAAGATATTTACTAATAGATGGAAAGTCATAATACAGTTTGCTGTATCTCCTTGAAACTATATTGGAATTATTTCAAGATAGAGGAAGAAAAGACATTTATTTATTTTTTTGAGGTAGCTCATATTACATAAAATGTTTAAAGATTGTTTTTGTTTTTCAAGGTAGGGTCTTGCTCTAGCTCAGGCTGACCTAGAATTTACTCTGTAGTCTTAGGCTGTCCTTGAACTCACAATGATCCACCTACCTCTGCCTCCTCTACCTCTGCCCAAACACACCTAGCTTAACGATTTACTAATACCTTTGGAGCTGGAGAGATGGCTCAGTGCTTAACAGCACTTGCTTGCAAAACTTTCCTCTCTGTTTTCAGTTCCCCAGTGTTTACATAAAGCCATGCGTAAAGTCACACATGCATCTAGAGTTTGTGTGCAGTGGCAAAAGGCCTTCATGTGCCCAATCTCTCTCTCTCTCTCTTCCTTTTTGGCTCTTAAATAAATAAAAATATATATTAATACCTTTGGGTACATGAACATAAGTACTTGTTGACAAACTAATTTCACACAAACTAGGAAGAAAACCTGAACAATTATATAGTTAGAATTTTGTAAATCGAGAGCTTGGAGTTGGGCTGGAGAGATGGCTCAGCGGTTAAGGCACTTGCCTGCAAAGCCAAAGGACCCGGGTTCAACTCTGCAAGACCCACGTAAGCCAGATACATAATGTGGTGCATGCATCTGGAATTCATTTGCAGTGGCTGGAGGCCCTGGCATGCCCATTCTCATTCATTCTCTCTCTTTCAAATAATAAAAAAATAAAAATTAAAAGAGGTTGAAGTGATCACATAAATTTTGGGTAAGTTATATCACAGTGCAACATTAGATTTATGTCCAAAAAGATCATTCTCAATTTTTAGTTAACACAAGACAGCTGAAGAGAAACACTGCTACTGTAAAGAGTAGAAACTGACACAGGGTTCCTATCCTAAAGGCACAGAAGCACTTGACAGGCTGTTTTGACAGGCAGATAAAGATTATAAATGGAGAAAGTTGTGATGAAAGAGGTCAAGCATTTGGTAGAATGAAAGCTTAATGAACATGGAGGGAAAGAACTGAAAGGGAAAATGTTTACAGAGGAAATAGGTTTGTAGAGAAATTTTTTATAGAATAATAACACAAGTTGTACTTTAATTTGCAAGGACCAAAGGATGACATTATTTGAAGAATGTGTTTTGTTGTTTTAGCATTTTATATATAAGTAAAAATCTCCATGTCTGAAATATTAGTATAAGTTTCTATTAGTATAATAATATATTAGACAAACTGGCAAAAAGATATTTGCTTTTCATTTATCTTTCACCATAATCTTTTTTAAAAATGATATTATTTTAATATCTCAAAATTTAAGTAAGATTGTAATTTTTTAAAATGTGAACACAGATGACCAGGAGTCGGAATCAATTGCAAATTGGCTCTAACAATTTTGTTGGTGTCCTTTAATCTTGGACTCCAAGCTTGAACAAGAAAATGTAAATGGGGCTGGAGAGATGGCTTAGTGATTAAGGTGCTTGCCTGCAAAGCCTAGGAATCCATGTTCGACTCTCCAGGTCCCAGGTAAGCCAAATGCACAAGGTGGCACATGTGACTGAAATTCGATTACAGTGGTTGGAGGCCCTGATGTGCCAATTCTCTCTCTCTCTCTTTTTCTCACTTTTGCACGTGCGCGCGTGCACACACACGCACGCACGCACGCACGCACGCACGCACGCACGCCGGTCTGTCAGGCGTGCCTGAAAAAAAAATTGGGAATTCTGTGAGTTAACATTAAAACTGCATTTTAAAAACCACACATGGTAGTCTGGTCAGGCTGACATTACTGTAACCCCAGTGTTCAGGAGCATGAGGAATGAGGCTCTTATATTTGATGTCAGCCTGGGCTAAGCAGTGAGAATTTATTTCAAAAATCAACAAAACCAAACCACCACAGGCAATACACATTCTAAAGAGCTGCAGATGATTTTGTTTAGAACTGTACTGGTATTCATTTATAATTTTTCCAACAACAATGACTTAATATGCCTATAATCCTATTATATGCAGAATTGTCCAGGGCATTTCAGATTTTGAATATTCTGTTTAATGTCAAATGATGTGCCCAGATTTTGATTTGTAAAATATAGTTACTGAGTTCATAGATTAACTCTGAAATAGTAATGGCCTTTGGCAGTATGCAGTAACTCTATTTCTGGGCCATGACTGTCAAGTTAAATAAAATCAAAGTTCATTATTTAAATCTATTCACTAATAAGCTGTCTTAAAACAATGAGATCATTTTTATAATTTTATATTTTCACACTGATTTTTATAGCTACACATTGCCATGAATCTATAGCTGCTCATCCTTGCCATATAGAGAATGAAAAACAACATACTTCAGAATTGTGCTTAGCGAAAGCGATAAAAGAAAAAAGTAATCTAATTGTGTGTGTGTGTGGTAATAAGAATTTAGTGATACTTCTTAATTTCTCCAGAGTGGAATTCATGTTTGATAATCCAAAACTGACAGGATCCCTTGACATTTGATAAGCGATAGACGATAATTATCTGAGTACACTTTTATTTCAGTGAATCTGAGTAATTGTTATGACAAACCATGGCTGTTTTGCAAATGAAAACATTTCGATCACTCAATGATCTCCCCTTCCTTTAACTTTGCTCGTCTTTGTGACCTAAGGCTTGTTCCTAGCTCTTGTCTTTATCAGTTCGTGATTTAGGTTAACTATTAAAGGGGGGGGGGGCGGCGGAAAGTTTTAAAAGTGGAATAATTGAAAGTTCAAAATGATATCTGATGACTTTCTACTAAAATCACCGTGATCTTCCCCAAGTCTCCCTTGCAGTGCAGCTACCTCTAGCGCTCAGGCTCTCTAGTCTCTCCGCCACTTTTCCCTGCAGGCTGGGCCTGAGCAGCCCCGGGATGCTGGCCGTGAATCACTAGCGTTGGGCACGTTTTTATTTTTTTTTATTATTTTAATTTTTCGGTGCAAGGACGTGTGCTCCTCCCGCCGCGGCCTCTCCGAGCTCCTCCCGGGGCCGCGTCCCGCGCTCGGGCCTCCCAGCGGACGCCGGGGAGCAGGTGGGCCCCAGGAGCCGTCCCCTCCCCTCCCCCGCCCGCCCGCCCGCCCGCTCCTTCCCTAATTTAGCCGTGCTTCCGGCCGCGTGACGTCATCCCCCGCACCGCTGACGCGAGCGGCGCTGACGCGAGTGCGCAGAGCGGCGCGCCGACGTCGCTATTTAAAGCTCCGCCCGCGGGGAGGATGGAGAGCCGGCGCGAGCGCGGGCTGCGGGCCGCGCACCAGCCTGTGGCGGCCGCGAGCCGAGCGCCCTGCCCGCCCGCCGCCGGCCGCTAGGGTGCGGGAGGACGGACGGACGGACTGACGGACGGACGAGAGGCGCCCGAGGGCCGGCCGCAGCCTGACGCCTCCCCACGCCCCGCCCGCGTCCCCGCGGCTCCGCGCGCGCCTCCTCGCCCTCGGCGGCCCTGCGGCGCCGTCCTCCGCCCTCCCCGCGCCGCGCCCGGCCGCGTCCCCGTGCCCGCCCGCAGCCCGCTCGGCTCCGCGGCGGGCGGGCAGGCGAGCGGCGCCCTTCGGTGGGCTGTGCGAGCGGCTCGGCGGACGCGGGCGCGGGAGGCCGCCCGGGAGCGCTGGAGGCCGGGGCGCGGGCCCGGGGAATGTGAGCGGCGGCGGCGGCGGAGCGCGCGACGAGCCGGGGCGGGGGCGCGGCGGCAGCCTCGCGCCTCGCTCTCCCTTGCGCGCCCTCGGCGTGGCGGCGGCGGCTCGTCGGAGCCCGCGGCGCCGGGGCAGGGTGTCGGAGGGCGGGCGCGGGGCGGCCCCGCGCGGGCTCTGCGCCTCTGACCCATTCATCCTCTGCCCGCCGCCGCCCAGGCGGGAGCCGGGCGCGGGCTGAGCCGGGGCTCGCCGCCTCCTTTGTGCTGGGCGGCGGGAAGGGGCCGGGGGAGGCGGGATCGGGGCCCGCTCCCCGGCGCGCGCTGCTGCGCCCCCACCGCCACCGCCACCCCACTGCCTGCCGCCTGCCGAGCCTGGAAATGGCTCCGTCGAGTCTCCCCGGGAGAATGCACCGGTCCTGCCCAGCCTCCTCGCCCGCCTCTCCGCCTCCTCTCCGCTCCGAGTCTTAGGGGGAGAAACCTTTGAGGAGGCAGATTCCGATGTGGTGTGCCGTGCACGTCGCGAGCTGCCGGGGTGTGCACGTCGTGGAGATCGGTGGTTTTTTTCCTTTTTCTCTTCCTAATGTGAACGCAGGGAAACGGTGGCATCGTTGCTTTCCGGATTTTTGTTAAAGTGCTCGTCGTTGGGTTGCCACGCTCCACCCACAGAGACCTGGTGTGGAAGAAATTTGAACCCACTTGCCTTAGCACCCAAGAGACCCAGTTTACCCGGCACCTCCCGAGGGTCGAGGAGGACGAGAGCGAAATGAACAGCGAACTCATTTTTCATAGGACTCGGTGAAGCTGGCGTCTGCGTTTTCCTACATGTGCACGCACTCATTTTGGGAAATAGTTGACTGCTGAATCCTCCGCGCAGCATTTTAACGCTAATCAGCAAATGTTTGGACGTTTTGGTTTCGGCGAGAGAGAAATCATTGTACCTACGAGAACTCAGTGAGTTATCGGCATCGTTGTGTTACCTCCGGAAAAGATCTCGGGGGGGTAGAAAAAGCTACTGCGAAATAACTGACCGAAAAATTCCTTTGGAAGCTGTTCCGTAGCCAAAGAGCGGAAACTTCAGAGCAAGTTTTCATTGGGCAAAATGGGGTAAGGAGTTTGTGCTTTACCCACCTTTAAGTCCGTGCGGGTACGTGTGCGATTGAGCGGCGGTAGCCCCGTTTTGTTGTAAAATTTGTCCCCTTGCTGAGCTGATCCTACTTTATAATATCGGTTGCGTGCTGCTAACCTTTTAACAGATCGTCTTTCTATTGTAGACTAACACCAGAGGTCCTAATGACAATGTGCATATTGTTTGTAACTTAATCATGGCTTTGTAATATTCATAAAGATAACATTCTGTCTAGCACCTCTTAATTAGTCAACCCGCTGCATCAGTTTGTTTCCCAGCCCCCATGCCATCATCTCTGGTTTGGTTGGCAGTTACCTTTCCAAGCGAACCTGCCTTCTCTGTACGTTGTGGAGGTAATCTGTGCCCCGAGGAGCAGTTATAATGAGTGACTAGACTACGGTCCTTCAGACTGATCCGATGTAAGTTGTTGCCCTCATCGAGCCCCGTTTTGCCCTTGAATGTCCCAAATTAAGACGTAGAGTTGATTTATTGGAGCCTCAAAAGTTGGAAGTGCCACTGATGTGGTCCTCACAATACAGGTGCAGGAAGGCGGACGTATCTTTTCACTTTTTTTCCCCTTTTAAGTCCATACCTTTAGTTTTAACAGTATTAGGTGTACACCTTCGTTGACAACCAAAGACAGCCATGGATGCTTTTTCAAGACTTCTCATTCTTCACACTGTAGCTTGATAAAATGCTTATTAATTTTAGCTAGAAGCCCATAATGTCTTGATCCTCTTGTTTCTTTAATGGATTGTCAATGATTTCTGTCAGAACTTCCAGAATTTATTTATTTATTTTCTTTCTTTCTTTCTGGTTGGAAAAACAAATGAAACATTGTTGAGGAACAAGTTTTGACATGATGGACTTGAAGTTCATTGTGATGATTTGGGGGACACACACTTCTTTGAAGTTCTTGGATAGGACCATTTTTGTTCAGGGAATTAGATTTTGAAATTTATTAACTTAAACAACTTTCATATTCAGAGCATATGTTGTAGGAGTTCATCCTCAGGAATTAATGACAAGGTGATAACTTATTTATTTTTTAATTTTTGATTTTTCAAGGTAGGGTCTCACTCTGGCCCAGGCTGACCTGGAATTTACTGTGTAGTCTCAGGGTAGCCTTAAACTCACGGCAATCCTCCTACCTCTGCCTCCCAAATTCTGGGATCAAAGGCGTGCACCACCACGCCCGGCTTGATAACTTATTTTAAGACTTAAATGACAAGTGATGAGAATATATAAATATATGACTTTCATCATTTTGGGTACTGCTAACTGTAATTAAAATACCTTATTCTATTTCTATTGTTGCTATTCACAGCTTGGTGACCTGAGGCACATTACTCAACCTCTGTGGATTGTATTCTTATCTGTAAAGGAGTTAGAGAAAATGACTTCTAAAGGTTTTTCCAGCCCGTTAAAAATAAATTCTCCCACCCTTCCAATTTAGTGTTCACTAGTTGGTTTCTTAGCAGATCTTTCAGATGGAGGTAATTTAAGCAGAGAAATAATGGCATTTCAAAATGTGTTGGATCAATTCACCAGTTTAAATGAAAGAAAATACTGAAAAATATTAAAATTTTAAAACCTTTGAAGTATGGCTTCCCTTGAACATCTGCATCTCCACTGTTTAAAATGTGTGTGGGGCACATTGAAGTGCCGCGTCGGTGCGCACATACGCACCAATCAAGTGACAGATTTGCCTGTTGAAGGCTGTGTTCTGAGTAGCAGCATCATGAAAGGGAACCAGCTTTCCTCGCTTTAAACTACAGACAAGCCTAGGGTTCTTACCACATCCCGAAGCCTGAGAAGAACTTCATACTAAGGTAACTGGTATTTGAAACGTGAAAGTAAGCTCCTACCATGTAACACACATTTAGACCAACATAATTAAATTTGCTTGCAAACAAGTTCTTTGTCCTTTTGTTAAAAACCTTTTAAAGTTGGACTTGGAAGGGGAGGAACTAACCTTCACAGGCCTCTTTCCCCAATGTCTGTACTTGGGAATATGTCCCTCTTCCGTGTTGAGAGAGACTTGCTTCAGCCCCGCTGTTGAAACAGATGGGAGGAGGTGGAAATTGAAGAGAAAAACCATACAGCAAAGGCATTTGCAGTTTTTATACTTTCTAGAAGCTTCATACCTAATCAGTGTATGTGGAATAAATCCTCTAGACCCTTTTGTTTCAAAGAAATAAAAGGAAATGGCCTTAAATTTTTCCCAGTCAGTACTAAATTTATTTACTCTCTTAAGTAACTAAAATTTAATATTGTAGATAGTTTCATATACTACAGATAAAGTGGTTTTTTTTTTTTTTTTTTTGGTTTTTCGAGGTAGGGTCTCACTCTAGCCCAGGCTGACCTGGAATTCACTATGGAGTATCAGGGTGGCCTCGAACTCATGGCAATCTTCCTACCTCTGCCTCCTGAGTGCTGGGATTAAAGGCGTGCGCCACCACGCCTGGCTTCAGATAAAGTTTTGATTAATGTTAGGTTATAATAGGATTTATATCTTGCCTATAATTACAAGTCTGGGGGAAAGTGTAAGCCAAGGAATTACTTTTTTTTTTGGTTTTTCAAGGTAAGGTCTCACTCTGGCCCAGGCTGACCTGTAATTCACTATGTAGTCTCAGGGTGGTCTTGAACTCACAGTGGTCCTCCTACCTCTGCCTCCTGAGTGCTGGAATTAAAGGTGTGGGCCACCATGCCCGGCTCAAAGGAATTACTTTTAATAAAATTAGTGATTAGGCAGAAAAAATTACAGCTCTTGTAATAGTTGGTGAACTTTTGTGGAAAAGGAAATCAGCTGAAAGGGAGTTGGCAGTGTGTGTCAGTGCATTTTTCTTGTTGGGTGAAGTGTTCCGAATTGCAGTGGAATGTGAAGAAGAGCCGAGCTTAGGGGTTGACGCCTTACTGTGTGGCTGGCTGGCTGTAAGGCGAAGCGGGGAAGTGGGGAAACACCCGGCAGGGCTGGGCCGGCTCAGCAAGGGCACCTGTTGGGAACTCCCTGGCGCCCTAGTAGACTGTCCTGTGGCTGTCCTGGGGAGAGCAGTGAGTGCGCCAAGAGCTATTTCAGAACCGCTAGAGAAGGCAGCAGAGGACAGTGATCAGAGAATCCCAGTTATTTCATATGACCTTTTGCTTTACTTAGTGTAGTGAGCTAGTTAATACATAAAATGGGGTTCTCTTGTTCGTTTTCCAGTTATCTACCTGCCCTTGGGAACTCTGATCCCCTACATTTCCCCATGTAACACGAGTCATGGAAGTGGCTACTGCGACATTGCAGCCTGGAGACAGACTCTGCCTGAGGCTGTGTGGGTTCCGGTTGCTGAGGGTTGTACAGGTTTATGGAAGTCTCCACCCTCACTGCAGTGTGTGGGTGCTTTGTTGTAAAGGCAACCGTACTTCTAGCAGGAAAGATTTTCCGTGCAAGTCCTTAGTTCTTTCCTGTTCATTTAACCAAACTTTCATACCATCTCTTCAGCTCAGTGCTGCAAAACAGACTAGCAGACACATGGGCTCCTTCCCTCAGGGAGTTTGTAGTTTAGAACTGAGACCACGGTCAAGTTTAAAATAAAAAGTGAAATATTGAAAGAGCCACCAAAAGGGGGGGGGAACTGCTGCTATGTGGGACAGGCCATAGATTCTGAATGCAGAAAGGCAAGGACAGGTGGGTCTGGCAGGACACCTGCTGACCGCACTAAGAAATTGCAAAGCGCCTTTGTCTGGGCCCTTTGGGGCGTGGAGGTGACTGTCAGGTGGTGACTCACTCAGAAGCCTGTTTCCAGCCTTGTAGACCAAAGAAAGACTGGGTTATGCTCTAGACTAGTGTTTCAAACTTTAAATTTAGTTTTTAACATCGTTTGCTAGGAGAGAGAGTGTGGGTGAGTGTGTGCGTATGGGTACACAAGGACATCTTGCCACTGCCAACAAACTCCAGACACGTGCTACTTTGTGTGTCTGGCTTTACATAGGTAATGGGGAATCAAAACCAAGCTGTTACCTACTGAACCAAAAAGAAGTATGACCCAGCCTTGTTAGTTGGCTTGTGCTCCATAATCCTAGGACTTGAGATGCTGAGACAGAAGGATCTGAAGTTTAAGGCCAACCTAGAGCATAGCCAGAACCCTGTCTCAAAAAAAGTAAATTCAGAGCTGGAGAAATGGCTTAGCAGTTAAGGTGCTTGCCTGCAAAGCCAAAGGACCCAGGTTAGCCAGATGCACAAGGGGGTACATGGGTCTGGAGTTCGTTTGCACTGGCTGGAAGCCCTGGTGCGCCCATTCCTCCCCCTCCCAGCCTATTTCTGTATCTCTCTCTCTCAAATAAATAAAATGTTTTTTAAAAATAAAAAAGTAAATAAAAATAACAAAAGTGGAAGATACAACTGATTGGGTAGCATGTATTTTTATAGTGTGATCAAGTAGTCTTTTACATAAATTTTAAAATGGCACAAAATAATACCCTACTTTGTGTGATGCAGTGTGTGTGGAGTTTGTGTTTATTTGGTTGGATTCTATTTGGATTTCATTTTTAAGAAGAAATGATGGCAGGGACTCAGTAAATGGGTAACAGCCCTGTGGTGGCAACTGACAATCAGAAAATCATGCTCTTCCTTGGCACTGAGGACAAACACAGGGTTAGTTAGAAACAGCAGTAACATGGTGGAGCAGGCAAGTAGGATTTTAAAAATTGATTTGGCGTGGAAACACCACAGCAGTGAGCTCTGGCTGGGTAAAGAAAGTGGGTAATTTGCATAGGCCTTGGGAAGTTCTAGTGTGGAGATGGGCAGAATGATGACCATGAAGATTGTGGTTGGCTGAGTGGGTCTTTTGGAAGTGGGATATGTCTTCTTTTTCTGTTTTGTGTTGTTTTGTGAGGCAGGGCCTCACTGTAGCCCAGGCTGACCTGGAATTCACAATGTCGTCTCAGGGTGGCCTTGCGCTCTGGGCGATCCTCCTACCTCTGCCTCCGAGTGCTGGGATTAAAGGCTTATGTGAGCACACCCCAGCAGAAGTAGGGTATTTCACGAACAAAGGTAGAGATGCTGTAAACAACAGAGTATTTTACAGCACAGGCATTTCACTTACTCCCATTGGGTCATGAAATAATGAATTTGAGAGTTAAAGGATTGACAAGAGACTATTTTTGTACTTAGTTTGTAGTTTTGTTTTCATCTTTTGGTGTTCAGTTGAGGCAGTAGTATTTGTTTTTAGTTATCAACTTATTCTGTCATTTAAGATTAATCCACCTCACTGGACAGAAGAGGAAAATGGGTCCCAAATAAGTACTTAGTACCTTGTACACCATTTTTTTTTTGATTTTTTTTTTTGAATTTTTTTGAGGTAGGGTCTCGCTCTAGCCCAGGCTGACCTGTAATTCACTATGGAGTCTCAGGGTGGCCTCGAACTCACGGCGATCCTCCTTACCTCTGCCTCCCAAGTGCTGGGATTAAAGGTGTGCGCCACCACGCCCGGCTACACCATTTTTTTCTACTATAACTTTTAAATATTTTTAGGATATCTTGGTTGGTTAGGCCTTCCTTAGCTGAATGAAATGTACAGTTTTGGTTTGTGTTGCTTATTTGTAATGCCTTCTGATCTGTGGCTAATAATTTATGAGATTTGTGGAATGAATAAGATTTGTCAAAGATAAAAAACTTTTTTATAGTAGTGGTGCACACCTTTAATCCCAGGCACTAGGAGGCAGAGGTAGGAGGATCGCCATGAGTTCAAGGCCACCCTGAGATGACATAGTGAATTCCAGGTTGGCCTGAGCTGGAGTGAGACCCTACCTCAAAAAACAAAAACAAAAATTTTTTTTAAAGTTGAAAAATTTGGAGGCTGATGGTTGCAAGAAGTTCATTAGGGAAGATTCTGTAGCTGATAGGAATATATGTGAAGTTTAGCTCATGTACAAGAATTGAAATAAACTTTCAAATTATTTATTTACTTAGGGAGGGAGGGAGGCAGATACAGAGAGAATGGGCACATCAGAGCCTCTAGCCACTGCAAACAAATACCTGACACATGTGCCACCTTGAGCATCTGGCTTTACATAGGTCCTGGGGAAGCAAACCTTGGTCCTTTGGCTTTGCTGGCAAGTGCCTTAACCAGTAAACCGTCTCTCTAGCCCTCAAATCATTTTTTCTTTGAGATAGGGTCTTGCTAACTAGTTCAGGCTGGCCTCATAGGCTAGATTCTCCTGTCTCAGCATCTGGAGTGTTGGGTGTGCACCACCATGACCTATAAACTTTTCAGATCTTACCGAATATTACAGGTAAAATGTTTAAAAGTTCAATGTTGCAGTCAGGTTCCCATTGCTGGCAGAAATCACTCAACCAAGAGCAACTTGAGGGAAAAATTTATTTTGGCTTACAGGCTCGAGGGGAAGTTCTGTAATGGCAGGGAAACAGCAGGAGCAGAAGGTGGACATCACCCCCTGGCCAACACAAGGTGGACAAATAGCAACAGGAGAGTGTGCCAAACACTGGCAAGGGGAGACTGGCTATAATACCCATAGGCCCGCCCCTGACAATACACTCCCTCCAGGAGGCGTTAATTCCCAAGTCTCCGTCAGCTGGAGACCCAGCATTCAGAACACCTAAGTTGATGGGGGACACCTGAATCAAACTGCCGCACCCAATTAATCATTCAATGATCTATAATGTGTAAATAATATTGTAAATAAATCCTGAAAATTACTGCACATCTCTTCACATATGTGTATGTGTGGTTTTGCACATTCATGTGTATATGTTTGAGATAGGGTCTTACCATGTAGCCCAGCCTGGAATTTATGATCCTCAGCCTCCTGATGGTCAAAGTGCTGTGCTACAGATGTGTGCCATCACACTTGAACTTGTGTTGTTAATTGTAGCACTTAATACCTCTTGATATACTTTCTTTCCCACCCTATTTAAATCAAAGCCTTATGGTTGGGGTGTGATTCCCCAGTACCTATGTGAAGCCAGATGCACAGAAGTCTGGAGTTTGCAGAGGCAAGAGGCCTTGGTGTACATACATTCTCTCTCTCTCTCTCTCTCTCTCTCTCTCTCTCTCTCTCATTCTCTCTCTCAAATATAAAAAAAACTAACACAGCCAGGTATGGTGATACACATCTTCAATTCCTGTCCTAGGGAGGCTGAGACAGGAGGATCACTGTGAGTTTGAGGGCTACAGAGTGTGTTCCAGAGCAGCCTGGGCTAGAATGAGACCCTACCTTAAAACAATAAAACAAATAGACAAAAAAAAACAAAAAACACAAAAAAAAAACACAAAACTAGCACATTGCTCATTTCTGTGTTACTTAGAAAAATGAGAAGCCAGGTATGGTGGCGCACACTTTTAATCCCAGGACTCAGGAGGCAGAGATAGGAGGATTGCCATGAGTTCGAGACCACTCTTAGACTACTTAGTGATTTCCAGGTCAGCTTGGGCTAGAGTGAGACCCTGCCCCCCCTCAAAAACAACAACAACAACAACAACAAAAACCTTGAGAACCTATTTTCCTCTTTTTGAGGTAGGGTCTCACTCTGGTCCAGGTTGACCTGGAATTCACTATGGGGTCTCAGGGTGGCCTCAAACTCATGGCGATCCTCCTACCTCTGCCTCCTGAGTGCTGGAATTAAAGGCATGTGCCACCATGCCTGACTCTTCCTTATTTTTTAAGTAATAGTTTTGAGAGGATAAACTAGTGACATATATCTCATCATTTTAATAACTTTGCCTTTTCCCTCTACTTGCATTTTATTTTTCATCTTGTTTTTAAAGTTTCCAAAAAAATGTCTTCACTTTCCTAGTAAGTATAATTGAGTTAATTTTGTAGGGTATCTTCTTGGTGACCTTGCAAAAGAAAAAAACAGCAACAACAAAAATTCTTCATAAGGCTTTTTTTCCCCTCTCAGTAATGGATCATAGCTCTTGTGTAAACTAAAATTAAAATTAATTCAAAATTTAAATATACAGAACTAAATTTTGACTGAGTTTAGAGCTGATACTCATTTACACTTAACTACCTTTTCCCCTTTGTAGTTGGGCTACTAAAAGGCAAAAGTTGGGCTGGAGGGATGGCTCAGCAGTTAAGGCACTTACCTGTAAAGCCTTCGGGTCTAGGTTCGATTCCCCAGTCCCCAAGCCAGGTGCACCAACTAGCGTGTGTATCTATAGTTGGTTGCAGTGGCTAGAGGCCCTGGTGTGCACATTCTATCTCTGTCTGCCCCCCCATATAAATAAAATATTTAAAAAGTCATTGTTTTCTTATAGTAGAAAATGAAATTGTTTATGAAATCCAGAAAAAATTAATAGTCTAATCAATATTTTAAAAATATTTTTATTTATTGCAAGCAGAGAGAGAAGAGAGACAGAGAATTGGCACACCAGGACCTCCAGCTGCTGCAGGCAAACTCTAGACACATGTGCCACTTGGTGCATCCGGCTTTATATGGGTACTGGGGAATCAAACCTGGGTCCTTAGGCTTTGCAGGTAAGTTCCTAAACTGCTGAGTTATCTCTCTAGCCCTCTAATCAATATTTATCTTCATAGTACAGTCTACTTTTATAGTTTCTTCAGTTTTTGAAAAATTACCTTAATCACTTACTATCTAGTAGTTTAAAATTAACACTTCCTTAATAAGGTCTATAAAACATGAAGTGCTTCTGTTTTATCTTTGTAAGGGGTTGGTACCAAATCATTAAGGCACAATGATTGTTAAAAATTAAGGTCTTCGAGGCTGGAGAGATAGCTTAGTTTTTAAGGTGTTTGCCTGCAAAGCCAAAGGACCCCAGTTCAATTGCCTAGGACCCATGTAAGCCAGAGGTACAAGGGGGAACATGCATCTGGAGTTCCTTTGCAGTGACTGGAGGTCCTGTCATGCCCATTCTCTCTCTCTACCTTTTTCTCTCAAATAAATAAATAAAATATATATTAAAAAAAAACAAACACAGGGCTGGAGAGATGGCTCAGTGGTTTAGCGTTTGCCTGTGAAGCCTAAGGACCCCAGTTCGAGGCTTGATTTCCCAGGACCCATTTAGCTAGATGCACAAGGGGGCACATGTGTCTGGAGTTCGTTTGCAGCAGCTGGCACTCTCTCTTTCTCTTTACCTCTTTGTCTGTTGCTCTCAAATAGATAAAATAAAGGCCAGTCTGTTGGGCTTGCCTCAAAAAAATTGTTTTTTAAAAAACAAACACAAATTAAAAAAAATTAAGGTCTTTTTGTAAAATTACCAAATGAGTTATTTGGAAATGCAAACCAGACAAAAACTGCTAAAGCATGACAAATAAGGTGCACTTTTCTTTACTCTATAAGGTTATTTAAAATCATGTCACCATGTCACATCTACTAGCATATCTGGACCCGTGTGCTCACATGTTGCAGAATCCGAAAGAACTGTAGAAGAGAGTATCCCTGATTTTAAACTCCATGGAAAGGTTTGTTCCACATTCTGTGCTGGCTTTAGTTGGAGGGTCACAATAGAAAGATGCGCAGAGGGCTGGGGAACGTGCCTCAGGGGCAGAGCAACTAGCCTAGAGCACTGAGACCCTGGGTTTGATTCCCCACCACCTCCACAGAGGAAGGGGAGGAGGGAAAGCTGTGGGAGCCATAGCTGCTGTGTATCTCAGTTGGTAATGTGTTTCCCAACACATGAGCTAGCTCATAGCACAGTGCCACACATGCAACACGATCTTAATAGATTTGGGAGAATTTGGCCCCAGTATGCAGAAAATCCTGATTTTTAACAGTAGTGATGAGGCAGCTACTGTTTTGCTACTTTTTTCTAGGTCAATTGTTGGATCCATTTAACTGTGTTTATGCCTCAATCTTACTTAAATAGGTATTATTGCTCTTCTGTTTCTTCTTAAGTATTTGTGACAAGTCTCAGTTATTCTATAAGGCTTTTTCTGTGACTGGGAATTTTCTTCCCTGATTACTTTCAGTTTCTCCATCATGCTCTTAAAAACAGTCTTCTAGGAAGTGATCTTGAGAGACCATTCCTCAGAATGAAACTTCTGTCGTCAGTCTTCCTGTATGGAAGCAAACCTGACAATGATTTTGAACCTCCTACCATGTCTTTACCTTTTCTGTTCTTCCTTTTTACTTGTTCTTTTGTGAAACAATGCAGTTTTCTCTCTTACTCTGATGTTTTGAATCTTTCCCTTCACATTGAACATGAGAATTTGTGTTATTTGCTTAATTTCTCTGATGCTTTCTAACATATTCACAGAAAGAGGGCTCTGCCTGCTCTTTTAGTATTGCCAGGAATCACTGTGTGTTAGCTGAGTGAGAAGGCTCTGGTTGCCCTTTCTGAAGATTCATTAAGCAACAGCAGAGCCAGTTCTAAATCTTTCAGGCTGCTGTTGCTTTACTGGCAATCTATACAACAGTAGTTGTCTGTCTTCATTATTGCTTTCGTTTGGTATTTTGTTAAGTACTAATATAGTGCCATCTCAGTGATAATATTAATGACAATGTTTACTTTGTGACAGATTAGTATATGTTCAGTAATCAGCATATGATCTTACAGGTAAGCAAAGCTGTTGCCTGTTCACATGATAAGAAGCTAAGTGTGAAGAATTTTTTTTAAATGGTTGTGTCCAGTAGAAACACGGATGTAAAAGTGTATTCTTTGTGACCTCGAATATAGAAAATATATTTGTATATATAAAAAAAAGATGTGAAGGCTGGACAGATGGCTTAGCAGTTAAAGGTACTTGCTTGCAAGGCCCGATAGCCCAGTTTAAACTCCCCAGTACCCATGTAGGGCCAGATGTACAAAGTGGGCATGTGTCTGGAGTTCATTTGCAGTGGCAGGAGGTTCATAGTCATTTTCTCTGTGCCGGCCCCTCTCTCTGTCTCATTAATTGATGTGAAGCAGAGTTGGGGCTGTGCCTCATCATCAAGTGCTTGTCTAGCATTCCTGAGGTTTGAGGCTCAGTCCCCAGCACTGTATGGTTAAAAGGAAGATTTGAGGGAAATTCATTAATAGCTTCTCTAAAATTAATATAGTTATATTTTAGCGCTTCTAGGGATTTAAGGTCACGGTATTTTAAAAATGTTACGCCTATGTAAAATGTATCAGAATTTGTCACTGTTGCTATATGTAGGCTCTATAGTCAACTGAAGAAGTAGGTCCCTACCACTCCAGCAAAAACTGTTTGAGTACAAGGAGTGTTTCGGGTATTAATGCTAATGTGCACTTTTATGGAGAAAGACAGAATGCAAAGGAAGTGTGGTGCTGACAGGAGGCCACGCAGGTTTGAAATGGCAGAGCATGTGCCAAATCTTTACGCCCCTCAGACCTCTTGCCATTGGCTCAGGGAACGTAAGTGGGTACTCATATTCCTTTGGAAAGTTGTTTATAAGCCCTCATAGCTCTTTTAAAACATCCAAATTTAGTGCAAGGTTAGTATCTTGGCAGTTCCTTAAATTTATGTTCCTTAAATCTTGTTTTTTCTTGAAGATGCTGCAAAATCTGCATTTTAATTTTAATGTAATTAAATCTCTGCTCAATGTATGACATTTGGAAGGCAGCTCTCCTCACCACTGTACTATGAATACACCACTCAGTACATTATATTTGGAATATATTGAAGTACTTATACATGATTTGACATTAGTACATGTGTTTGGTGTAGTTTCCAAAACTGATCTTAAATTGAAACTTTTGTATTTTGAAATTTAATGGCCCTTGTAATTATTGGGCACATAAACCTCTGGAAAACGTAAATCAATAGGATTTGTTTCTCTGAAGATCTCAGACTTATAGTGTGTGTGGGAGGGGAACTGCAGATATTATTGTGTATCATTTTCCTCAGGATTTAAGAGTAGAGATCCACAAGTGGAAGGGCCAGGTGTAGCACATTACAGTTTTCAAATTGCAAGGTATCTGTTTTCTTCTTTGTAAGAAAGGTTAGTTTATATTTAACCCAGATTTAAATCTGTCGTTCTTTTGCAGTTATTTTTCCCTTAGCTCCCAAACTAATGCTGTCGTTGGCCGCGCAGAAGTTCTTTATTCAGCAAGTATATCTTTGAGCTTCTGCTGTGTGCTAGCAGTTGTGCTACTATGGCCGAGGCTGGACACAGTCAATTTGGAAGTGCACAATTCCTGGCTAGCGCAGAAAGACCAGGTCATAGTATGACGGTGGGGCAGAAATAAACACTAGAGCAGGGGCTCTCAGTTTTGGATCGATATCACAATCACCTGGATGGCTTGTTTTTATCTAGGTACATGTGGTCTTCATTTAGCTGCATATCTATTTTTTATAAGCTCAAAGATCCAGGGTAACCTGAGACTGATCTGTCTCTTTGAACCCAATTGTTTTTAGCAGTGCTTACCAAATGCGCCATTTCCCATTCAGTTTCTTCTGCTTTCTGACATTTCTAAGTGTATTGTTTTAAGAACTATCTGAGACTGCTGTGACTTTTGTGATTTTTTGCTTTAGTAGAAAATGATTTCTTCCTAAACTGTTTATCTTGCTTAGGTATCTTTAAGATGCTTCTCATGCCATAAGTATTAGGTTTTTATTTCTATGTAAGAAAGTATCAAACTTTTAGTGGTATAAAACAGCACCAGCTGATTATCTCATAGTTTTTGAGTCTGGAGCCTGGGTGTCATTTAGCTGGGTCTTCTTCGGGTCTCATAAGATGGAAGTGTAGGTGGCTGCTGGGACTAGAGTGTCATCACGGGTGGACCTAACTCCTACTCCTGTGCTTGTCAGCAGAATTCATTTCCTTGCTTGCAGTGTGTCAAGACCAGGAAGAGAAGCCTCTTTCTGATTCATTTCACTCAATAATAATCTCCCATTTGGTTATTTCAGCCAACAGATCTGTGCTTTATTCACCTGTGTGCCTCCCCACTCTACTCAGTGGGCCCACCCACACTTGAGAGTTTATGCGGAAAGTGTTCATCAGAGGATGGTTTGCTTCTTAGAGGCCATATTGAAAAAGGAATACCACCCCATTTTCCAAGTCCTTGGCTATTATTAAGCTATTCTACTTTAAATTTTTTATTTATTTATTTGAGATTGAGACAGAATGAATGGGTGCACTAGGGCCTCCAGATAGTGCAAATGAGCTCCAGACACATGTGCCACCTTGTACACCTGGCTTACATGGGTCCTGGGGAATTGAACCTGAGTCCTTTGGCATTGCAGGCAAAGGCCTAACCACTAAGCAATTCTTCCAGCCCCCATTCTACTTCTTTTTTTGAGTTTTTCTTTTTTCTTGACAACTTCCATAATTACAGACAATAAACCATGGTAATTCCCTCCCCCCTTTCCTCTTTGCAACTCCACCCTCCATCATACCCCTTCTCCCTTTCAGTCTCTCATTTTGATGTCATCTTTTCCTCCTATTATAATAGACATATGGGGCTGGAGAGATGGCTTAGTGGTTAAGCACTTGCCTGTGAAGCCTAAGGACCCCGGTTCGAGGCTCGATTCTCAAGGACCCACGTGTTAGCCAGATGCACAAGGGGGCGCACGCATCTGGAGTTCATATGCAGTGGCTAGAAGCCCTGGTGTGCCCATTCTCTATCTGCCTCTTTCTCTGTTACTCCCAAATAAATAAAAAAATGAAAAAAAATGGACATATGTAGATTGTGTCTGGAGGAGCATGCTGTAAGGAGTCCTATCCTTCCTTTGGATTTTACATTCTTTCTGCCATCTCTTCCGCAATGGACCCTGAGTCTTGGAAGGTGTGATAGAGATGTTTCAGTGCTGAGCACTCCTCTGTCACTTCTCAGCATGTTATGGCAACTTATGCTGCCTTCTGAGTCACCTGAAAAGAGAAGCTTCTGTAACCGAAAGTGAAAATAGCATTAATATATGGGTATGACCATTAAGAGAAGTGCTTACTGGACAGTTTGGTTGAGCATAGTATTAGCCAGACACCAGCAGACATTACACCCATAAGGCTCAATGCTTCCCTTGATGTAGGTTTTCAGTACCAGGCATGCATTCCCTCCACTGGAGCGGGCCTCCAGTCCAATTACAGAGCAGTTGGTTTCCCCCATAACAGACATGTCACTACGTTGGCTCATTTGGCCTAGCTGGCTAAATTTAAGGCTTGCAGTATCCACTGTTGTTTATCTCCACTGGTGATTTCTTTCTCTCCCATGGAACTGCATGCAGCATAGCTTTTTCCAACTTTCTGTCAGCTGGTCTACAAGAAAGAGGTTTTCAGCTCAGCTCCAGCAAGACTTCTCAGTGATCTTGCAGCCCAAGTATGAGAAGTCTTTAGCAATAGGGTCTTACCAACTACTTTTGGTGGGAAACCAAGGGCCTCAGCAATGGCCTGTAATGTTTTGGGGGCTTCAGTGACCTCCCTGGCCAAAAACGCACTGGAAGGTATCCAACCCTGGCACTGAAAATTTTCTATTAACAGTCTATGGCTTGTGGGTGTGCCAGTGTCCAAAAAAGTAGGTTTCCATATGATTTATTCATGCCCTCTTAGATTTTGATCAGCCCTCCCCCACCTTTCCTTTACTCAATCTCTTCCCCTGACCTCACTTAGGCCTTTTACTTTTTTTAACCTTGAAAAATCTATAGCCCTCTGTACTTATGCTCCTATATGGACTGGTCACTCAATTTTTTGTTGTTGTTTTTTGAGGCAAACCCAACAGACTGGCCTTGTTTAACATGTGCATGAGAGAGAACTGGTGGGCCAGGCCTCCAGCCACTACAAGTGAACTCCCGACTTGTGTGCAGCCTTGCACGCTTGTATCATCTTATGTGTTTGGCTTACTTTGGATCTGAAGAGCTGACCATGGGTCCATAGGCTTCGCAAGCAAGTGCCTTAACCACTAAGCAATCTCTCCAGCAACTCCTGGATTGGTTACTCTTTAGGCAACTATGTCTTCCCTTATAATTAAAGAAATTATCTCATTTATGGCCAGGCATGGTGGCACCACATCTTTAATCCCAGTCCTCAGGAGGCAGAAGTAGGAGGATTGCCATGAGTTTGAAGCCACCCTGAAACTACATAGTAAATTCAGGTCAGCTAGGGCTGGAATGAAGCCCTACCTCAAAAAACAAACAAAAATTTATCTCATTTACTAGATACTATGTTTCCCTTTTTGGTTTCTGTCTTTTTTTACAGAACATACTTTTCTCTAATTTCCTAAAAAAGACAAGGTAGGAAGGAGATAGATTTTTTGTGTGTGTCTATTAGCCTATCCCCCAACTGGGTAGATTATTTACTCCTATGAAGACCCTTAGCTTACTCTATTCTAGTTTTTCTTGTAGATGCCTGCTTATTTCTGTTCTCTGTTTCCTCATTTGTGGCTTTTCCCCTACATTGGAAAGGGGAGATTTTCCTTTTTCCTCTGCTGTTGTAAAAGTTCATGATGATAGAGCAAGGGTTTTGTTTTGTTATTCATTCATTTGCAGTGCTGTGGATCAAACCTAGGATCTCCCCTCAAGTGCTCTGTCACTGAGCTCATTTCCAGTCCCCCCCCTTTTTTTTTTTTTGCACTTCTTGACCATTTGTTCTTATGAACCCCATTGAGTTCTTTAAAAAAAACATGGTAATTCATCCTCTTAAATGTTGTACTTTTCTTTCCTTTTTTAAAAATGCTTGATTTTAAGTTTCTATGTAGCTGGGCATGGTGGTTCATGCCTGTAATCTCAGTACCTTGTAAACTGATGCAGAGGAATTACTACAAATGTGAGGCCAACATGGACTATAGAGTTGATTCTAGGTTGGCCTAACCAAAAGAATATTAACCTGTTTCAAAAACCAAAGCAGCCAATTATATAATCTATATAATTTTTAATTTCTAAGTCTTGTTTTTAAATAGTTTATTCCTTTGGGGACATATACAGTACTTTGAAGTTTTGGCTCACTCTAGTCCAGGCTGACCTGGAATTCACTGTGTAGTCTCAGGGTGGCCTAGAACTCACGGCCATCCTCCTTCCTCTGCCTCCCAAGTGCTGGGATTAAAGGTGTGCACCACCATGCCTGGCTGAAGTTTTTTTTTTTTTTTTTAACTTTATATATTTGAGAGAGGGGGAGGGAGAGAGAGAATGGGCACACCAGGGCCTCCAGCCACTGCAAGTGAACTCCAGATGCATGCACCCCTTTGTGCATCTAGTTTATGTGGGTTTTGGCTTATGTGGGTCCTGGAGAGTCAAACTGGGATCCTTTGGCTTTGCAGGCAAACACCTTAATCACCAAGCCGTCTCTCCAGCTCCTGAAGTTTTGTTTTTTATTATTGAAACTTTTATGTGCCTATTTTGTTTAGTTTTTTTTTTTTTTTTACCCTTAATTTCATTTTAGAAATATTCTGGAAATGGGTGAGGTACTGAAAAGCGAAAAGTCTTAGTGCATTAGTGAGGCCTGTCTCTAGCAGGCTTCTTGTTAAATACTTGGGTAAACCAGTCTTCTCTCTGGGCAGTCCTCAAGTGTCACTAGAGGGAGGCCTGAACTCTGGGCTGTAGGTTTTCTTGCTGAGATTCAGCCTTCAAGAGGAATTGTCCATACATGCCCACTCTCTTAGCATTCAGACATCAAGGTAAGAGTATTTTCCTACTATGTATCTAGAAGGTCTGTTGATTGGTATGTCATGAAGAGGGCCTACTTCCATTTGTAGCCTTTCTTTTCTTTTTAAAAAATATTTTTTTTTATATGAGACACACACTCACAAAAAGAGGCCAACAGAAAATGAGTATGGGCATGCCAGGGCTTCCTGCTACTGCACACAAACTCCAGATGTGTACGCCACTTAGTATATACAATCCTGGCCATGAGAGGCCTTGCAAGCAAGCACCTTTAACTGTTGATCCACCACTCCAGCCCAGCCTTTCTCTTTTTCAAAAAATATTTTTATTTACAATCGGAGACGTAGAAGAGAGAGAGAGAATGAGAATGGGTATACCACGGCCTCTACCCACTGCAGACTAACTACAGATGCTTGGGCCACTTTGTATCAGGTTTCATGTGGGCACTGAGGAATTGAACCTGGGTTGTTAGGTTTTGCAGGGAAGTGCCTTAACCACTGAGCCATCTCTCCAGCCCATCTTTCTCTTAATGCTTCTGTTTTAAGTACCACTTCCATTGTGAAATGTGGTTAAAAGGACTGTGGAAGATAGGGCAGGGTTGAAACATCTCATTGCTCTCTTACTTAAACTTGCAGTAAAATCTGTAACTCCAGTACCACGCCTCATACTTCCTCCGCAGGCCGCGTTCCTCTGAGTTTTGTGCAGCAGTTCATTCACTTGGTTCTTCACAGACTCGTGCAGTCTCCTCAGCCCTGCGGCTCAGGTACTCTACCTTCAGTTTTCCTCCTTGAAGACTTGCAGTTACTTACGCTGTGACCCTCTTTCTCTGGTCTGTGTTGTTACGGCTTTATCTTTTCCCTCCTCCTTGATTGGAGTGGGATTTTAGAAAAGGAGGGCGAATGTGTGCAATTAATTTGTCATGTTTGACCAAGCTTGGAGCTGTTGAATTTATGGAAGACATCTTTCAGAGTGTGCTGACTCTGTTGACAATTAAGTCATTGGAACTTGGTAGTGTTGGCTTTCTGAAAACCACCGGCTGTAAACACCACCTTTGTAAAATGTGTAACCACATTTTAAAGTTAAAAACCTAAAGTTGGTCATCAACTCATACTTTAGTGGAATGGAGTACTTGGTTTCTCCACTGCAAGGTACTTAGGTGTGAAGTGCTGAACTAGAGGTGTGCATTATTTCAGAAAAAATAAACAGGGAAGAAAGGCAGTTCCGTGGAAGATTAGAGATGTTTTATTTAGCAAGGTAAGTTTGATTTGAACCTTGAACAAAGAGTTGGGATAGAGGATGGTGTTAGGATATTTGAGGTTGGAGGTAGTATAAGTAGTTGCAAAGAGAAGGATGCCAGCTCAAAAACTAAGGTGGTTAAGGGAAGTGTGAGTCGGGGCTAGCTCATGACACTCATATGAAGAGGACTGTACTTTTTCTCTAGCTTAGTGATTTTCATGTATTTTACTTTGTGTGTGTGTGTGTGTGCATGTGTGTGTGTGTGCATGTGTGTGTGTAAAATGTGACATATGTGTGCCCTTGCAGCACCCTATACACTTGCTTGCAGTGGTGGCCAGAGTGGAATGGTAAACTTGGGTTTCTCACTCCTTCACCCTTCCAGTCTTGTTTTTCAGCTGGAGTCCCTCTTTGCATTGCTTATGGAGCTTGTGGGGCTCCATAGATTCTCCATCTCTGCACCCGATGGCACTGGGTTACCTGCACGCATGGCCACACCCAGGAAGTGCACCTAACCTCTGAGGCGTCTCTCCAGTCCTTTTTTTGTATTTTTATGTGCCCATACCCATGAAAGATCTTGAATTTCTTCCATATGTGTGTGTATACTTATGAATTAATATCCAATGTGTGTGTATATATTTATGTATACATGCTTGTGTAATATCATAGGTATAGAGCATATATTGAAAAAACAACAGTGGACATGCAAGAAGAGAGACTAAAGCCACTGCTTTAGTAGTGGTGGGCCGTGGAACACTTCCAAGCAGGTGGTTATCACTGCTCTTGCAATGTAGATCAGCCACCCAGACCTTAATATGAGGAAGTGTAACACCCAAGAGAGGGATGTGCATGTGTGAGAAATAGCCGGGGTCTTAGCGACACTAGAATTTAATTGCGCAGTAGGCTAATTTAGCAATTTAGTCAAGAATAATTGTTAAAATGAAAACAGTAGCCTATGGCTAGGATTCAAAAGATATCTGCAGTAGTGTATGTTGGAGTGGACAGTAAATGAGACAGATGTGGAGGTAAAGGAGTGGAGAGGTGATTTTGCTTGGCCATCATTTGAGGTACAGAACCAGGAAGGAGAGGAAAGTTTGCAAGATGATGAGATGATGAATTGATTGAAAGCTGTTGTATTTTGCATCACCCGCATTGGGAATATCTTGTAGTTGGATATCCAGGTCTTACATTCAGTAAAAAGTAAAAATAACTTGGCGAGGCATAGTTTAGGAGTCATTGGCATGTATAACTATTGGTTGATGGTGTGAATGTGGATGAGCTGAGGCCAGGTATTTATAGAACAGAACAGGTCAACCATCTTCACAAATAGTCACTTAAGGGGCAGGTGGAGGAGCTAAGAGAGCTGTTAGGCAAAAGAATAGTGTTGTAAACTAAGAAAATGAGCGAGCTTTCAGAAATGAGTAGGATCAAATGTAGTAGAATCATCAGATGAGGCAAGAAGTATTAGTGAGTTTGGTTAAATAGTGCTCCTGCCGGGCGTGGTGGTGCACACCTTTAATCCCAGCACTCAGGAGGCAGAAGTCCAGGTCAACCTGGGCTAGGGTGAGACCCTGCCGTGGAAAACAAGAATAACAAAAATGCGGTCCTTTAAAGAGCTTGCCTTGAAAACTTGAAGCAGCCTGTAGTCCTATAGTGGAAACCAACTCACCACAAAGAGTGAGGGTGCAGGCTGAAGAAGCTGGCTAGAAGTATAGACTTCTCCTCTAAGATGAAGTCTCTTGGAAATAGCATAGCCCCAGAATGCTTGTAAGGGTTAGGAAACTGTTTTGGCTTTGTTTACAAAATGTGGTTAAGTATTCTTTTTAGGCATTGGGAAAGGAGTCTACAGCTTAAGGTATTTTGACATTACAGCAGAGGGAAAATTATTAAGGAGAGCTGTGCAAATGAGAT
Organism: Jaculus jaculus; assembly: GCF_020740685.1. Lineage (NCBI taxonomy): Eukaryota > Metazoa > Chordata > Mammalia > Rodentia > Dipodidae > Jaculus > Jaculus jaculus. The sequence continues at coordinate 82,922,853 of NC_059115.1, forward strand.
GAACTATGTAATGACGTATGCAGGTGTAGGAGTTAACTGTTAGGAGGAGGAATATCTTCATCAGAAACTGAAGGAAAGGATGAAAGGAAGGCGATGACAGTGTTTATAGTGTTAAGGGACAGGAGACTTAGTTCCATAGCTAGTAAGATGCCATTTTCTTTTGGTCATTGATTCACCTAACAAATATACTAGTTAGGCACTGTTCTAAATATGAGATCCATCTATATCAGAGAGCTGTGTTTTCATAAAGTTTATATTCTAGTGAATAATAAAAGCTATCTGCTGAGCTGAGAAATGAGTGTGTAAAGGTTACTTGGCCTTGGGAAGAGAAGGAAGAATAGAGAAACTGCTGGCCATGGACAATTAATAGCTTAAAGGACCCAGCCACAAGTTTAGGTGTTCTTGAGCACACACTAACTCTATGTTATTGCTGTACTTTAGCAGGAAGAAGGGTTCTGCTAAAATGTAACATGGAAGGGTTTATCTCTAATTTTTGTAGTGTTCTGTTTAGTTATTTTAGTTATGTATCTCTTTCCCCCTTTAGTTACTCTTTTTCCCTCATAGAGAACAGTTTGTTGTGGAAGAGCAACTTCATGAGTATCAAGTCTGCCAAAAAACCAACTTTCCTCCCTCAGTTGCTTCCTTATTTTCTTCTTTCCTTCCTTATTTCTCCTCTTTTTTCTTTGCTTTCAATTTTTTTTTTCTCTTTCTTATACTAGGGGTTGAACCAAAGTCCTTGTGCATGCTAGGCAATTTTTTTTTTTTTTTAATCACTGAGCAATACCCTTAAACCCTTTGGAAACATTCCGAGACCAAGTCACTGGCAAGTTGCAGTTTTTCTGAGTGCTGAGACTATACTTGATATTTATCTTCTCATCACCTACTGTGCACAGCATATATATGCCACACAGAGCACATTCATCCCTGGTGAACCAGTGTATAAGGAAGGATTGTTTAGTAATTACCCCCCTCTTTCATATCTAGGGAAGTCAGAAAAGCTAATTGATACGTAAACACTTAGCCAGTGCTCTGATTTTTACTGAAAACTCGGTATATTTTTATTTGCAGAACGATTTTGCAATTTCTCTCTTTTAGTGTTGGTAAATATTTTTGGTCTTTCGATGAAGTAAGTCATTTAAATAGTTTGTTTCCAGGTACAGAATGGCTTCTTGTAAAGTTGTATCTCTATAATATTTTTCTTTGTTTTTTTTTTAAAGGTAGGGCCTCACTGTAGCCCAGGCTGGCATCAGACTCATGGATTCTGCTCCCTCTGCCTTCTGAGTGCTGAGAGTAAAGGTGGGTGCCACCACACCCAGTATACCTTCTATATTTAAAAAAAATTGTTTTCAGCTGGATGTGGTACTTCACACCTGAAATCCCAGCTTGAGATAGGTGGAGACAAGAGGAAGACAAAGTTGAGGCCAACCTGAAGCTAACCACTGAGGCCTTATCTTAACGAAACAAAACAACAGCAGGAAAGAAAAACCAATTTTTCAAAATCAAACTTGAAAATAGGTCCAGGCATGTTTCTTCTTTGGACCCCTCAGCGTTTACTAGAATGCTTGGTAGAATACTAGGTGTTTGATTATTGCGCATGTGCACAATAGAGACTGCGCTTTGGTTTTGTTAACCATGCAGATCAACAAGAAGTCATTTATTCTACACTTTAAGATCTTATTTGGCACAATATCAAATGTAGATTTGAATCCTGGCTCCATCCTTAACTTGGCTGTGTGGTCTTGATTTAACATAATTTTCCTTATTTGTTAAATGAAAGTATTTGATCCACCCAGCTTTAAGGTATAAGTGAAATATATACAGACAGTTGGGGGCCTGATAACTCCTCAGTGAATGGTAACTATTAGTACTACATTTGACATTTTTTTCTACTTATTACACTATTTTAATATTAGAAAACATTATTACTATGTAAAGGATAATACAGTAAAAGAAAGGTTGACATTTTGGTGTGGTTATCACATTGCATAGTTTGGGCTTTTTAGCTTACTAATTATTTATTTAAGGTGTTTGGTTTGGGACTGTAAAGATTAATTGACTATGCTAAAACACAAATTGATATATAAACTAGAGTGGTAGTTTATTAATAAATCAACACATTTTTCCCGTAGAAAAAATTGTTACCATGGAAGCCAAATTGAAATCAAAAGGTTACCTGATTAAATCCTGATGAGTATGAATAAATGATGGATATCTGGTGCCTCACTAATTTCATGCACTGATTTCTACCTCCCACATGGTTGTATAGTGCCTTGTTATCTATTGAAAGTGCCAGGACCCCTGCTGAGCACATCTTACAACAGCCCCCCCCCTTTTTAAGTTTTATTATTTATTTATAAGCAGAAAGAGAGAAAGAGAAGGAAAGGGCACACTCCAGGGCCTCTTGCCACTGCAAACTCCATATGTACCACTTTGTGCATCTGGCTTTATGTGGGTACTGAGGAGTCAAACCCAGGCCATCAGGCTTTGCAAGCAAGCACCTTTAACCACTGAGCCATCTCTCCAGCCCCTCAGCAGCCCTGTTCTAATGCATATAGCTATCTGCTTTGGGGCCCATTTTCATGAAGAAGGAAAGAGCAGAACACTAGAGGAAGTTTTGTACTTAGTCACTAACCCGTCACATCTGCCCAAGCTTACATCTTGGTTATATTTTGGGAGTTTGACAGACTCATAAATTTTTAAGAATTTAAACTTTGTATTATGACTGTTAGGATTTATTCTCTTATAGTTCAGAAGTTAAAAACCTGACACTGTTTCAGTGAGTGACATTTGTCACTAGGGTTGCACTTGTTCAGGAAGCCCTAGGGGAGAATGGAGGGCTTCCCTTTTCTGCCTGCTCATGGCTTTGCGTGGCTTTTCCTTTTCCGACTGCTTCTCATCTCCCTTGACCAGTTCTCCTTCCTATGTAGTTGTCTCCTTCTGTCTGCTCCCCCTTTTTTTAACTTTTTATTACTTAAGTGTAGATAAGATACCATGATCGTAATCCATTTCCACCCTCCCATTTTCCCCTCCCAAATCGCCCCTCAATCGAACCCCTCTTTCCAATTAATCTCTCTTCTAATTTGATATCATCTTTTTTTTTTTTTAACCTCCTGTTCTGCAGGTCTTGTGTAGGTAGTGTCAGCCACTGCTAGGTCATGCATATCAAGGCCACTTTGTGTGGGAGGGACAGTATTGTAAGCACCTCTTCTAGAATAGGCCCCAAGCTTTGGAGGGCATGATAGAGGTATCTCACTTAATGCTGAACATACCACTGCCATTTCTTCTCAGCACTTTGGTGATTTTCGAGAAGCTTCTCTAATCAAAGGTGAGAGTAGCATTAATATATGGGCATAAACGTAAGTGTTTAGAGTGCTGCAGTTTGGTGGACATAATATGTGCATGACAGCAGTAGTAGTGTCTCCCCCGAGGGCTTATGTCCTCCTCAGCCATACTGCCTCTCCTTACTGCTGACAGTTGTAACTTACCATTCTTCACCTAGTCACATGATCCAGGATGCTCTGACATCTGTCAAACCCTTTTTCCAAGTAAAATAACATTCCTGGGTTCTTAGGAGAAGACCCAGATGTGTTTTGGGGCCATTCATACTTCTACCATCATGTAAAGGGTATATTAACAAACTCTAGTTTGTACATGTTAAGATTTTTTATGTAGTTTTGTTTTTAAGGTGTCAAGTTTATCAAAGTCTTCTGCTCATCTTTCTTTTTCCATCAGCTGTTTACAGTTTTATCTATAAAGTAGCATTCCTTCCTTGTCCACATCACAAAAATACATAAAATGTTTCACAAGAGCCGGGTGTGGTACACACCTTTAACCCCAGCACTTAGGAGGCAAGGTAGGAGGATCGCTGTGAGCTCCAGGTCAGCCTTGGCTGGAGTGAGACCCTGTTTATCTTGATGGTGCATTTTTGATGCTTTGAAATAGTGGTGTATGGTTGAATTTTGATAGATCTGAATTAGTCCCCCCCCCCCCCCCGAGGTAGAGTTTCACTCTAGCTCAGGCTGACCTGGAATTCACTGTGTAGTCTCAGGATGGCCTCGAACTCAAGGAGATCCTCCTACCTCTGCCTCCCAAGTGCTGGGAATAAAGGCATGTGCCACCATGCCCGGACTGAATTAGTTTTTGAATGACACAAAGACTAAAGTCATTGCATAGAGCATGAGTTAAAAATGATCAATGTGGTCTGGAGGGATAGTTTAGCAGTTAAGGCACTTGCCTACAAAGCCAAAGAATCAAGGTTTGATTCCCCAGGATCTACGTAAGCCAGATGCACAAGGTGGCACATGTGTCTGGAGTGCTTTTTTGCACAGGCTAGAGACCCTTGCACCCCATTCTTTCTCTCTCTCTCCCCCTCCCTGTTTCTCTTTCAAATAAATAACGTATAAAAATATTTAAAGGTGGGCATGGTGGCTCATGCCTTTAATCCCAGAACTCTGGGAGACAGAGGTAGGAGGATCACCATGAATTCAAGGCCACCCTGAGACTACATAGTGAATTCCAGGTCAGCCTGAGCTAGAGTGAGACCCTACCTCAAAAAACCAAAAAGAAAAAAAAAAAATTTTAAAATCAATGTTGTTTAACAGACAGGTTCAAGCAGAACTTTCTTTGTATGCCAGTGACTGGCTGTATTATATAGCACAATGTGCTGATTCTTTCTTTTGCTTGTTACAAGGAGTGGCTCTGTAAGCTAGATCTCTATTCTTAGATTGCTTTCTAACTCTACTAACCACCCAGTAGAATTGTCATTGAACCACTGCCTATCAAACTTTGACATGTAAAGTGCCCCTTTCTCCTATAATCTGAACATTGGATTTAAAGGTATAGTTATTAGTTGTTAAGAGTTTCTGAAATGAAATTACAGTAATTCAATGCATATGAGATTTGTTGGAGTTCTATAGCAAAGTCATATTAAACTTGGTGTTGGTGCAAAACAGTAATAACACCCTGAATTGGGAACCAGATGTGGTTGGTAATTTCTTCCTCTTTAAAAATCTAAAGGTGAATGTCTTTAATCCCAGCGCTCAGCAGGCAGAGGTAGGATGATTGACATGAGTTCGAGGCTAGGCTGGGACTACGTAGTGAGTTCTAGGTCTGAGTTGAAACCTTGCCTTGAAAAGACAAAATATGCACAAAATCCTACTTCTAAGTGTAAAAAGAATCTGGTTAAAAATTGTCATAATTTGCCGGGCGTGGTGGCGCATGCCTTTAATCCCAGCACTCGGGAGGCAGAGGGAGGAGGATTGCCATGAGTTCGAGGCCACCCTGAGACTCCATAGTGAATTCCAGGTCAGCCTGGGCTAGAGTGAGACCCTACCTTGAAAAACCAAAAAAAAAAAAAAAAAAAAAGTCATAATTTGGCTTGGGAGATGGCTCAGCAGTTAAGCCAAAGGATCTAGGTTCACTTTCCCAGTACCCATGTAAGCCAGATGCACAAGGTAGCACATGTGTCTGGGGCTTGTTTGCAGTGTGGCTAGAGGCCCTGGTCACCATTATCTTTCTCTCTCATAACTAATAAAAATTTAAAAATTGTCATTTTTTTGAAAGTTTAGTTATGACTACCAATCAAGATAGATTATGTAAATAAAACCTGAAAATATTACCCTACTGTGCCAGTGGAATCACTTCTTTATTTACTTACTTATTTGTTTGAGAAAGAGAGAATTGGCATGCCAGGGTCTCTAGCTACTGAAAATGAACTCAGATGCATGTGCCCCCATATGCTTACTTGGGTCCTAGGGAATAGAACCTGAGTCCTTTGGTTTTGCAGGCAAGTGCCTTAACTGCTAAGCCATCTCTCCAGCCCACTTGGCCTTTTTTTTTTTTTTGTCTAATCTGTGGCATACCTCAAGGTATACCTTTATTATCCTGCTACTTCTCATCTTGTATTGCACCAAAGATGATGATGAAACCGTGATAGAGGTCGATAAAACACACATTTGTGATCCCTGGAGGATCAGGCTACATAGGGAGTTTGAGGCCAGCCTAGGCCACCTGAAGTCCATTTCAGAAGAAAACGTACTGCTGAGCCAGTGCTCTGTAGCATACTGGCAACTCTGACTAAGCTCTGGTTTAGGATTTGCTGTAGACTTGTGTTCTACTTTGTCTTTCATTATAACTAAAAGGTGGCCATACTGAGTATAATTTGAAAGTGGCCATGTGATTTTCTTCTTTGATAGGTACCCATCACCTCTCAAAAACTGTTAAGCATTTTAGTTTCCCCAAACCCTTGCCCAGTCACCTGGAAGTTTTAAAATGACTAGTTATATTGATTACTTACTTTTAAGAATTTTATTTAAAACATTAAAAGAAATAATTTGGGGAGAGAGAGAAAAGGTATGTTAGTGACTACTCACAAAGGTTGAAAGTCTATTGCAGGCACAATGCTTGGAGCCCTATGTGACCAGGTGGTTAGCTTTAAAAGTTGTTGGCTGTGGGCTGTGGAGATATTTCTGCAGGTAAAGTGTTTACCACTTGCCAAAGCGCAGAGGAAGGGTGCAGTGTTGTTCCAGCGCTGGGGAGGTGGGGGAAGGAGAGCACCCAGGGCTTGCTGGCCTAGCGGAATTGCTGAGCTTGGGCTTCAGTGAGAGACCTTTTCAGAAAAACTAAGGTGAAGAGTGATTGAGGACACTCAACAGTAACCTCTGGCTTCCATACACCCCTCACACATACTCACACATATTCCCACACATGCATGCACATACACCTGCTAAAAATAAAATATAAAAAATTGTTAGTTGTGATGAAAGAATTGACCTCCTGCTTACTTCCCAGGTTTAGGCTTTGGAGTTGTGTTTCAGAACAGCGTATTTACATGTGTTAGCTTGGATTGTGCAATCTGTGGCTTTCCTTATTTGGCACAAATGATTTAAATTGTTGAACATTTTCTGGTCTTCATCTTAACTGATAAAAGGCATCTCACATAATTTCAGCTGCAAAAGGTTAAAAGCTACCCATATTTTCTGCCGTGATTTTTTTTTTTTTGAGGGGGGGTTGAGGTAGGGCCTCACTCCAGCTCAGGCTGACGGGGAATTCACTCACTATGTAGTCTCAGGGTGGCCTCGAACTCATGTAATTCTCTACCTCTGCCTCTGAGTGCTGGTATTAAAGGTGTGTGCCACCATGCCCAGCTATGGTTAATTTTTTCTGGTATTTAAACCATTCAGTTTTTATTTTATGTCTGTGACATTTTCTACAAAGAATTATTTTCTGCACAGAAATCTGAGCTTTTTTTTTTTTAAATCAGGAACATGATAAAATGAGTTGAAAGTATCATGTTGAGCCAGTCATAGTGGTGCATGGCTTTAATCCCAGTAGTTGGGAGGCAGCGGTAGGAGGATTGCTGTGAGTTCGAGACCACCCTGAGATGATATATAGTAAATTCCCGGTCAGCCTTGACTAGAGCAAGATCCTACTTCAGGGAAGAAAATAAATTATCATATTGATGTTGGTGCACATCTGTTAATTATAGCATTTGGGAGGTAAAGGCAGGAGGATCAGGAGATCCAAATCTTGCTCAGGGACACAGTGATTTGACATTAATGTCTGAACTACATGAGACCCTTTCTGAAAATAACAAAAGTACAATGTTGAAAAGACACAGGATTAGATTTAGTACATACCTGAGATGAGCTGAACATGGCTTGGTAAATTAGTGAGTGTATAGCATTGTAGTCCTGTTTGGCTACAACAGAAAGTGGTCACATAGATAGTGTGTAATGTAGTGATCCAGTGGGAGTTTCCTTTAATAATCTGTTGAAGATTCAAGGGAGAGCTATAATTTTTGTTTTAAAGGTAGGGTTTTTTACTGCATTGAGCTTATAATCCTCATGCCTCAGCCTTCTGAAGGCTGGGATTACAGGTTTGTGCCCTGTGCCTTGCTGAGCACTATCAATCTTAATTCAGTAAAGACATTCCTGTAGGCAGTTGTGATAATCAGAAATTTGCCTTCTAGCTATATTACTATTATATAGGGGTAAAGAATTTTGGTTTTGAAAAATTTTATAGTCTACATGTCCTTAAATGCTTATAATTCTGTACCTAGGTGGATATGGTGGCCTGCAACTTTAATCACAGCACTTGGGAGGCTGAGGTAGGAGTGTCATTGTGAGTTGAGGCCAGCCTGGGGTTACAGCATGAGTTCCAGGTGACCTGGGCTAGAGTCAACTCTGCCTCAGAGTAATAATGATAATGTAATAAAAAAATCTGAGGATTCAACCAACATGAATTAAAATAATTTGAAAATAAATCTGTACTAAACATGTGTGGACTTTTTTCTCTTGTCATTATTCCCTAAATAGTCCACAATAACAATTACTTACGCATTTATGTATTGTAAGCTATCTACAGAAAAGTATTTGAGAAGATGTGTGTAGGGCACATGCAAATACTCTGCCATTTTATATAAGGAATTTGAGCATTCATGGTTTTCCTCCATTAGGGTCCTGGAACCAATCCTCTGTAGTTACCAAGGGACAGCTTTTAAAGAGTAATGCATTTAGGAAATAGCATGATGTGATTCAATGAGTTTTCATAAACCTTGCATTCTCCACCATAGTCTTGGCATACTTATTTTTGACAAAAAGATTCTGTTGTTACCATGATGTAAGTTGTTGCAGTGTGCCATGTTATGCTTATGCTGCTGTTTGTGGTACCCTTGTTACTAAATTCCTTATCTCTCATTTCATAAAGATAATTTGTTCTCAAGTGTTTCAAAGACCATTTGACTAAGACTTTAGAACTTGTCCATAATATTGTTGACAGGAAAGACTTAAGAGTAGGTATCACCACTTTGCTTAGGAGAACTGAGGTGAATTTATTTGAGAGAGAAAGGAGAGAGATTGGACATGCCAGGGCCTGTAGCCACTGCAAACAAACTCCAGATGTATTTGTTACCTTGTGCATTCACATGGTGGTGCATGTGTATGCGATTTGTCTGCAGTGGCACCTATCCTCTCTAATAAATAAATAAAATTTTTAAAAAGTTTTAAGTGCTACAGCCAAATACAAAAACTTTAGAAAAATTGATATTAATGCTTTGGTTAAGCAAATATGTGTGTTTGGTTGAGTCTTCATTCTCTGTGCTGTGTTAGCTGGATAACCAGCTTGGGAACTCTATCCAGTGTTAGATGATTGGCTTTCTTAGGTTGATATGTGTGTGTGGTAGAGGGGCAGAGGACCACCTTAGGTACTGTCCACTGTGTTGGGAAATGGTCTCTCACTGACCTGGAACTGGCCAAGTAGGCTAGACTGGCTGGCCAGTGAGCTCTTCCCAGCACTGGGATTGACAAGCACATGCCACCATGTGTAGCTTTTTTACATGGGTTCTAGGGATTGAGATCAGGTCCTCATACTTTGTACCATAGGCACTTTACTATATCCCCTGCCCAAGCCATTGGATCTCTATAAAGTTGAGGCTGTGGGATCCCATAAGGTGAGCTTGCAGGTTCACACAAGTAGCTGTACATTACTTTATTGGGTAAGATAACTCTAGATACTGATGTGTACCATAAGTGGACTTCTAAGCTGACAGGAGTTGCCAAGAAAAGTTTGCATCAGTAAAGATTTGTGGAGCTTTCTTTTGGAAAGAAAGCATTCTACAGGTAAAAGTGTACAATTTTTATATAGAGTGACCAGGTACAACTTCATTGAGAAGAAAACATTTGAGCAAAGATCCAAAGGGAATGAAATAAGATCCTGGTAGATCTGAGTATTAGGAGCCCTTCAACAAAGGCCTCAGATGTGTGTGGGGTGGAGCCATGTTTGAAACCTCGGGGAGTGCCAATATGAAGCAAAAAGAGGGTATAGGGCAAATGACGTTAGAGGGGGACCTGGAACCTTATCCTACAGTGGTTCTCCCTCCTTGGCAGCACCTGAGAATGACCTTAGAAGCTTTTTACAAACCATTGGTGCCTGGCCGTCCTTCCAAGACCTTTGATTATGAGAGGGAGGCTGGTTTCTGTTATGCAGCCAGAGGCAAGAAAGTGTGAAGTGTCAGTAGACCATAGAATGGCGTTGGCATTTACTGTGACATGTCTTGAAGTCAGTGGAGAATTTGCCAGAGTTACTTTATTTTCCACCCTGTGCCCCCTTTTCTGTAGAATATTTTAATGCTAACTTGGTTTTTAAGAAGGGTCATTTACCTTCTAGGTTGAGAGAGAAGACAGGCAAGGGGTGAAAAGGTATATGTATTTTTTTCATGTGCAAACACTGCACAAGTTTATATTGTATCCACTCATTGAGGAAGCGTTTTCAGTACGTTGAACATTTTCTGTCATTGAGTACTCTACAACTTTGTTTTTCATGGCTAGATGCTTTTCCACTAGAAGGATGTACTTTAATTTGATCTTCAATTGTTGTACATTTAACCTTCATCCGTTGTTGTGAGCAATATGGTAATAGATCCCTGTAGATAATTATCTGCATATGTTCATGAGTCTTTCCTTAAGGTAAATTTCTGAACTAGAATTGCTTTGTCAAAAGATGCACACAGGTTTAAGGGATGTTGAAATGCCTTGTCAGTGTTTTCCAGAAAGGCTTTACTAATTTATACTCCTACTGACTGCTTCTGAAAGTGTCAAGTTTCCTTAAACTCACCAACATTGAATTTTGTTCAGAATTTTTTAAAAAAATCTTGTTTTGACAGGTGAAAAAATAACTCATGGTTTTGATCTACAGTTCTTTGATTTCTAGTTAGGTAGATTTCATTTTCATTTTCAAAATAATTCTATCAGTTGCCAGCTGTATAAGTGAGTTACCTACGACCTCTTTTTTTTAACTGTAAAGTGGGTATTATACACCTGCTTTAATGGGTATTCATGAGCATTAAAGCACAGAGAAAGCTGACCATGATTTACAGGTTTTTGTTTGTTTGTTTTTGTTTTTGATTTTTTTTCGAGGTAGAGTCTCAACTTTAGCCCAGGCTGACCTGGAATGCACTATGTCGTCTCAGGGTGGCCTCAGATTCTTAGCAATCCTCCTATGTATGCCTCCTGAATGCTGGGGTTAAAGGCGTGCATCACCATGCCTGGCCACAGTTTTTTATTTAAGCATTTTACATTATGATATGCATATGTAAATAGTAGCCAAAAGTCCCATGGAACAGCAGACATACTCCATCACATGTGATCTACTGTGATAGCTTACATTTACTCAGTTTCAAAAATGCTCCTATAGACCATTAAATCACAGCATTCAGGGTTGTGAACCTAGAGTTTGCAAAACACCGTTTCAGTTCTGTGGTATTTTTTCGAGTTTGGTTCTTTTCTAACTACTGTGATTACCACTTCAAGTACCTCAAAAGCCAACTTCTTTTCACCACTAGTAAAATTTACTCCCTGGAAATTTTAATGTAAAAAAAATTAACAACAAAAAATTTATCTTAGGAAAAAAAGTAAAGCCAGAGCTTGTGAGTTGGGAGGGTCCCAAGCAGGTAATCTCTCACTTAGTTTTTACATTAGAACCCCGTTAGCAGAAACAAACAGGAGAATGAAAGCTGCATACCACCAGGGAACTAGGAATGTGGCTATTGCACATTAAAACAAAGATGTTGTTCCTTACAGACTTGTAGGTAAATGGCCCAAGGACCACTCGGGAGTTAGGTAGCCATATAGTTGTGATTATAGAAAACTCGATCAAATAAAGCAATCATTCTCAAGTCTGAGGAGAGTGGAGTGAAAATGCACAGAGAAACGGAGTGGGGGTGGGATGGTGGTTTGCTACTGAAACACTCCCGCCACCCCAGGGAGTTTTCCTAATTGGTTCTGGAACTGGGTTTTCACTCTTGACCTGTAGTTTAACATTAAGTAAGTTTTCCATAAATTGCCTTTTGATTCTGAGCCAAGTGAATGTTTTAGGTAACTATAAAAGCTTAAAGCTTTACTACCCTTCCGTTCCCTCCACAAGACAAAAATTTATAAGAATATCAGAAACTTTGGTATATAAAAATTACTAAATTTTTTGCTGAAACAACATGATTACTACCTTTGAGAAAAGAGCAAGTTGGCAGAGCCGAGAATGGGAGCCGAGCGCAGCGTTCCCCTGTCTCTAGGCCAGGAGAACAGGGGTTATTTTGAAGACTGGTGTCCTTCTGCCAACTGTGACCCCTTGGCAGTGACAGAGGCCATCATCCACACATGTCTTCTCAATGAGACTGGCGACGAGCCCTTCCAGTACAAAAACTAAGGGGACGATGCTTCCAGCGACTGAGCCCTTCCCAGCTCTTCATCCCACTGCAACTCCCTCGCTCCCTGTTGTCTTAATTATCCTCATTACTCAAAAGTGGGATTTCAAGGTCTTTTTATTCCTCATGCCCAGTGAACCTTGCTTTTCCTTGGTCAGGATAGAGGGGTCAAGTTCTTAATCTCCCATGTACCCGGCCCCCATTTTCTTCCTTTCTGATGTGTGGGTGGGCGCAGGGAAAGGTGGTGACGCTTCTCTCTGGAGGTGTGCTTGTCTGGTAGATGTCACCTCCACACAAAGCAGTGTTTGAAGGAGGAAGGAACTTTCTCTAAAGGACAGCTGAAAGGGCAGGCTGACTACTTATGATGGCATGTCTCCTTCAGTTCTTAAGATTAAACCAACTCTCACTAGTGGAGGTTAGGAGAAGAGCAAGAACTGGGGGTTAGTTTACCCCTTGTGTTTCTCTTGCTTGGAGCCACACACACCCTTCACAAACAGCAGCTCAGGGACAACAGATGGCTGTCCTACCTTAAGAGAAGAAAAGTTCTTTACTGCTTGGTCCTCCATTTATAACACAAAGCAAAGTAGTATTTTTATATTTAAATGTAAAAACAAAAAAAAATTATATAAGGGTTGTGGATATGTATGGTTTTCTAAAGAAAACAAACATCCTGGTCACTGGGTGCCAAATGCGAGGTAAATTATTTGGTTCAAGGGTCCCCTTTGTAAGTAAAGGAAGTAGCAGTGGGGAGCACAGTACTAGAAAAATTGGTTATTTGGGACTGTTCCTCATTTTACCAGGATTTCCCTGCCCATTTTTTGCAGGCGATGGTACACATTAGTTGCAGTCTCTGAGCCCCGTGTCTAACTCTAGAAGACACACACGCACTTGTCCACACGTGGGTTTAGAAGTATGAGTTGGCTGGTCAACTTTGTTACTGACAAGGGGGTGTCAGGGTTATTTTTTGGTTGGATTTAGCATGTCACTAAAGCAGGCCTTTTGATATATTAAATTTTTTAAGGCAAAACAAGTTTTAGATTTTAATCAGATTTGTAGGGTTTCTAAGTCTAGTTTTACAGAATTGCCTGTTTGCTTCAACTGTCTTTCCACTTGCTTCTTGGTGGAGCTGGGGACAGACCTGGAGTTAAAACACTTGTAATTTTGTATCCTAGTGTCTTGTTCTCCCAGTATAATGTTCTAGTTTGTTAAAATTCCTAGGGAGTAGTCTTTCCTACCGTAATAAACACGCGCCGTCCCGTCCTCGTGCCCCTCGCTGTTCTCTGTGGCTTGTGTGCTGTGGGTTTTCTCTTCCCCTGATGACTTCTAATTGCCATGTGCCGTATGTTCAGAGTTAGATAACTCGTCATTGTAAACAAACTGGAACTGCCCAGAGCAGAGCTGATAAATCACCCTAACATTTATAAGAAAAAGAAAAGAGCAAGTTATTTATACTGTATCAATATTATGTTGATTTTTCAAACAAATGCCATCACATTAGGAAAATCAGCAACTCAACCCTGCTCTGGCAAATGTTGACCTTAATTATGCTTTACATATGACTAGTAATGGATGTATCAGATATTATCATGTACATGGTTTGAGTGATTTTTAAATTCTGGCCTTTTCACTACCTGAAGTTAAAATAAGAGTATATAATCTCAGAAATCCACTGGGCTCAAATGACCCAGAAGTGCACAAAGAACAGCCCAGCCTTACCCGTAAATTGAGCATATGCAAAGTAGAGCAAGAAAAGGCCATTCCACGTGCATAAGGTTGGCATAAATTAAAGACAGTGCTTGTGCATTACCCAGAGTTGGCAGAATGTAGCATCTGACTCATGGGCTGGAGAGATGGCTCCGTGGCTAAAGTCTCTTTCTTAGAAAGCTTGCCAGCCTGGAGTTCAGTTCCCTAGCCTTTCATAAAAGCAGGACACTAAGTGGCGCATGTACCTGGTCTTCAGCGGCAAGACACACACAGGCAATTTTTAAAAATCACTTATCAGAGTACACAATGGTACAGTGCTGTGGTGAGCAATTTTGATATATTCTGGGATGTATACCCCGTTACTGGGATGTCTTCTAGTATATTGTCTGTGTGTGTGTGTATACATATACATACATACATACATATGTACGCACGTACACAATAAAACAGTTTATTCTTGGGGGGGGGGGCAGAAAACCAAACCCAGGGCTTATACTAGCTAGGCAAGCAGTCTTCTACTTAACTAAATCCCCAATGCCTAGTTTTTTTTTTTTAGTTTTTTTTTGTTTTTTTTTTTTTTTGGTTTTTCGAGGTAGGGTCTCACTCTGGTCCAGGCTGACCTGGAATTAACTCTGTCATCTCAGGGTGGCCTTGAACTCATGGCAATCCTCCTACCTCTGCCTCCCGAGTGCTGGGATTAAAGGCGTGCGCCACCACGCCCGGCTCCAGTTTTGTTCTTAATAGTGTTAAAAGTGGAGCAACCTTTGTGTCTATCCATAAGGAAATGGCTAAATACCATATTGTCTGGTATAGCATTTTCCACTAAAAATAAGTGAATGTCAGGCTGGAGAGATGACTTGGCAGTTAAGGCATTTGCCTGCAAAGCCTAAGAACCCAGTTTCAACTCCCAGGACCCATGTAAGCCAGATGCACAAGGTGGCTCATGTGTCTGAAGTTTGTTTGCAATGGCTGGAGGCCCTGATGTACCCATTCTCTATTTGCCTCTTTTTCCTCCTTTCTCTCTTAAATAAAAGTTAAAAATATTTTAAAAAGAAGTGAATGTGATATAATTTTTGATTTACTTTAAAAACAATGAAATTTTAGTATATTTTGAGACAACAAACATACCCTTTAAATGGGATTAATGTAAAAATCATTGACTATTTACATTCATTTTTCATACTAAATATTTGAGACCATTATATATTTTGCATTGAGAGCACATTGCAACTTGGTTGTTAAATTTTTATTGGAAGTACTTCATCTGAATTTAAATTTCATAAAATTTTCTGTTGGAAAGAGATCCACATACCCAGATCATTCCATGCATACTTAAACATTTTTCAGTAACTGGATCGAGTATCAGAAAAGTTTAAACTTCATGCTCCTTCTCCACAGTGCTGTGTTTCAGATGACCAGTAGTGGCTACCATATTGGATAGTGTGGTTCTAATCATAGCATAAGTACTGTTACATGCAGTTCAGTTGTCTACATATGTGTGGAATACAATGATTAATCAAGTTTTGCAATGTTAATAAAACTAGACAAAAGGTATGGGGATAACAGTTAGGTGTCTTGGTCAGTTTTTGCAAATATTGATATTTTGCTGTGGTACTTTTGTATACTCTACTTCCATTCAGGGCCTTTTTTTTTTTTTTAAAGAATATTACATAAATTGACTATCCACTTTATTTTGTAGAAAGTGTACCTGAGAATCGTACTGTTCCTTGAAGGTGATAATAGAACATAAATGGCCTTTTAATGCTTAATTCATTTTTAAAAGTTTGAAGAACTAAATGTATCCTGAGAAATCACTTCTTTAAATTTTTAAATGTGCTGCCTACATTAACAGAAGTTAAACTCGAGCTATTCACTCAGATTTCCCTAATGCATATTGTCCGTCCTCTGACTTTAGCTTTATTTATAGTGGAAATCATCTGGGAAGAGAAGATTGTTTAATGTATAATAAAACTGATAATGGGGCTGGAGTGATGGCTTAGCAGTTAACACACTTGCCTGCAAAGCCAAAGGACCCAGGTCCCACATAAGCTAAATATACTAGGTGGCACATGCATCTGGAGTTCGTGGCTAGAGGCCCTGGCATGCCCTCTCTCTCAAATAAATATTTTTAAAAAACATATGCATACTAATTTTATTTTATTTTTTTAATATTTATTAACATTTTCCAAGATTATAAAAAAAAAAATCCCATGGTAGTTCTCTCCCTCCCCCCCGACACTTTCCCCTTTGAAATTCCATTCTCCACCATATTACCTCCCCAAAATTTAAGTTTAAATATTGCATGTATCAGACATAGCTCTTGATAACATTTTAAAACATTGTGTTTTGGTTGAATTTCTAAGTGGATAGGGTTTTAAATGGATAAAAAAACAGAAATGGGCCAGAGAGATGGCTCACTTAAGGCTTCTGCATGCAATGCTTCACAACCTGGGTCCAATACCCCAGTACTGACATAAAGCCAGATGCACAAAGTGGCACATGTGTCTAGAGTTTGCAGTGGCAAGAGGCCTTGATGGCGCACCCATTTTCTCTTCTCTTTCATTTACTTTGATAAATAAATAAAAGCATTTTTTTGGCAGGGGTGGGGGGTAGGGTCTCACTCTAGCCCAAGCTGAACTGTAATTCACTATGTAGTCTCAGGGTGGCCTTGAACAATCATGGCAATCCTCCAACCTCTGCCTCTTGAGTACTGGGATTAAAGGCCTGCACCACCATGCCCAACTAAAGCATTTTTTAACATAAAAGCATGGACGTGCCAGTAGCCACTTATTTCATACATAGTAAGCCAAGTTCTTTGAACACTCCAGATGTTGCTTACATCTGCACATTGAGTGGGTTTGCTTGCTTTTTACTCCACAGTTCATTATATCACTTACCTTTCTCAGTGCATCTGTGGAATATAGTGCTTGAATATATTAGAACTAAAATCTTCCACAGCTGTGGACCATTGAAGGAGTGAGATTCATTAAAACTCCCCTGCTCCCCCCAAGGTAGGGTCTCACTCTAGCCCAGGCTGACCTGGAATTCACTATGTAGCCTCAGGGTAGCCTTGAACTCATGGTGATCCTCCTACCTCTGCCTCCTGAGTGCTGGAATTAAAGGCGTGTGCCACCACACCCAGCTCTAAAACTACTCTTATAAGGGGAGTGATGGTATGTAAGAAATATAGACAGTATTGTTATTGCCTAAGTATGTTATTATTCTGTGATAACTTTAATAATTCTAATTTCCAAATGGAAAAAAATTTATTTGATGTCTACATTCTATTTGCCAATTAAATGAATGCATTCCATGGGTATTTCTGATACCCATTTGTAATAATTTAGTGATCTACACACAAAAGATTTCATTTGAATGTGTAATCAGTTTAAAGACCAAGGAATTAAACTCATACAATTAAAAAAAAATTCTTGAAAATATCAGTCAGTTATTACTGTCACCTTTTAAGTCTGAATACCCCTGTTACAGCAATGTCATGTTACAATTTGTATTTACCCATAGTAACTTGTAAGTCTTATAATATGCATGCTGCAACTTTGATTCATCACTAGGTGGGTTCTTGCCGTATACCTATATGTTTATGTGCAGTAGAATAATCTGGGTTTTCCTCAAAAAGTACAATGTTCTGTATGTACGCAATTAACTGTTAAATGCATAATGTGGTAATAGGAATATACATTTGGTAGTTTAGCAGCATGAAGCTGGTATTGAGTCAAGAGTTTCTTAGGTGTGTGAGAGAAGGGGGGTTGAGGATTGGGATTTAAGCCACCTTCCTGATAACCCTGTAGAATAACGGTATGCTGTTGTAGCAGACAGCTTCAGGATCTCTGAAATGGACTTCCAGACCAGACACAGTTATGGAGTTATGGAGTTATTGATGTTAAGCCTCTGACCCGCAGTCCTTGGGCATTTGGAGAGCATCTGAGCTTGTCAGGAGTGAGCTAGCCCCTCCTACTGTTACTTCTGATAGTATATTTATGTAGTAATAGTCACTACCGAATTAGTGGTAGTAACACATTTAAATATGAAACACTTATTGCTGTACTGTTTCATAGATCATTCTTTGAGAAACACTACTTGATACATTAGTATTTGAATTATTATAAGGCATTATAAACTACTTGGATTATTATAAAAGAAGTAGTGTATCGCATGTCAGATTGTTGTTTAGGGCCGGGTGTGGTGGCACACACCTTTAATCCCAGCACTCAGGAGGCGGAGGTAGGAGGATCACCATGAGTTCAAGGCCAACCTGAGACTACACAGTCAATTCCAGGTCAGCCTGAGCTAGAGTGAGATCCTACCTCGACAAGCAAACAGGTTGTTACTTAAAGTGCCATTTAGTTTATTAGAAGGCAGTAGTCTTCAACTTGGACCCCCTTGGGACAGTTTCTGGTGTGTTTTAGGGCTTCCTAAGAGGACAAGATTTCAGATGTGTCTTCTCTTCTGCTTCCACAGCTTTTCTCTAAATGAAACACGTTGATAGGTGTAGTGGTGAAGTGTGTCTGGAGCTGCCTGCTTGTAAGAGCCGGTGGTGATCCAAAACTTTTCACTCTACCTCCTTTCCCCAGAGTTCTATACAGATATTAAGCCTCTGGCCCACAGTCCTTGGGCATTTGGAGAGCATCTGAGCTTGTCAGGAGTGAGCTAGCCCCTCCTTGCTCTTCTCCCCGACCCCCAAGCCTTACTGTTTCTTTTTCTGTTCTTTTCACTCACAGTAGAAATGTGGGACACTCGATCCCATAACACGAGTTCTCAACTTTACAGATTAATATTCTGGGCTAAATAATACAAATTAAAGTTCAGAGTAGGCCTGCCCTTGTAGTCCTACTTCTCAGGAGGCCAGGGCAGACTCTTGATCAAGTTCAGGAGTAGCCTGGACTACATAGTGAGTTCAAGGCTAGCTTAGGAAGGCTACAAAGTGATGCAGTGTATCCACAAGCCAAAATAAATAAGTTTTCTTTAGGATCTGAAGCTACTTCAGGAAGGCAGGCAGCTCTGCAGTGAATGAAAAACAGCTTTATTTGAACTGGGGTGCAATAACCTGATAAAGCTTCTGCAAGCGGTTCACTCAGAGCTTGGGAAGTTCCACATTACAGTGCTTCTCTTAGGCGCAGATCATCTCCCACTGGCTTTTCATCATGTAACAAATTTGGTACTAGTATTTTGAATATATAGTTTTGATTCTTTTTACTTTTAAGATCTGCATGTTTAAGACCTTGCTTGATCTAAGATAATGATAATGGCTGGTTTGAGAAACTTTGTTTTTCATATTCTTTTCAGTTTAGTACTTGAACATGCAGTGTATTGAATGCAGACTTCTTCACTAAACTATTCATTTGTTACTAGAATATTTGAATTTTAAATGAGTAAAAGTTATTAGCTTTGAAGGATAACTTTTGTATTTCCCATAGTCTGTTCTTGTATTTCATAGTACTTAATGATGAAGAAAGGCTCCAAGAACACAGAATTAGCAAATTTTGAAACACTGTTCCTAGAGAAAACTTGGTGTCATGTTCCTAAAAGCCTCTGGTCACATTTTTGTTAGTTAATCAATGCATAACGTTGCTTAATTATGTTTCTTTTAATTTTTATTTGTATATTTATTGATAGTTATTAATTTATTGACATAGTCTTGCTGTGTATATAACCCAGTTTGGTCTTGAACTTGTTGTTTGGCCCAGGTTTGAACTTGCCATCCCTCCTGCCTCTGCCTCCTGAGCTCTGGGACTATAGGTGTGCAGCATTACATTCAGTTGCATGTGTTAGTTTCTGTATTGCTATTGCATTAACACTGAGCACTTGGCCAGCTGTGGTATCATTTCTGTCAGAATAAAGCTTATCTAGCACACATTTTTTTCTTCATTGCTTTCATCAACTTTCTTGAACTTGGGCATGTAACTCTTAAGAACATTTGAACATTGTGCTGAGGAGGCATTTTAAGCAGTACAAACAACAGAAGCACAGTAATGCAAAAGCCATGGTGCTAAGCACCACTAAAAAGATATCCGCTTACATAGTATGAGTACTGAAACAAGAAGACAGTGTTGTCTATTTGTCTTCACATGGTGTTGCAGTCAGGTTCGCATTGCTGGTAGAAAGCACCCAACCAAGAGCAGCTTCTGGGAAAAAGAGGTTTATTTTGGCTTACAGGCTTGAGGGGAAGCTCCACAATGGCAGGGGAAAATGATGGCATGAGGAAAGGAGGGATATCACCCCTTGGCCCACATAAGGTGGACCATAGCAACAGGAGAGTGTGCCAAACACTGGCATGGAGAAACTGGCTATAATACCCATAAGCTCACCCCCAGCAATACACTGCCTCCAGCAGGCAGTAATTCCCAAATCTCCATCAGCTGAGAACCTAGCATTCAGAACATCTAAGTTAATGGAGGACACTTGAATCAAACCACCACATTCCCATAAGCCCGCCCCCAACAACACACTGCTCCAGAAGGCATAAATCCCCAAATCTCCATCAGCTGGGAACCTAGCGTTCAGAACACCTAAGCTTGTGGGGGGGACACCCAAATCAAACCACTACAGATGGGAAGGTGATACCACAGCTGGCCAATATGCATTGGGTGACTCACAGTTTTCTACTGCTCCATGAGAATCCACAAAAGAGATTTCTGTAACTCAATTTTGAAGGCTAAAATATGCTGCAAATACTTTGGGGTTTTGCATAAATTTTAGCAGTTGAATTCATATATCTAGCATCTGCAAAAAGAAAAAAAAATAAGAATGGACTCTAGTTGCTTTAGAGAAGCTTTTCTGTGGAAGAAGTGGGAGTTGCTGACTTTGCAGAGTTTCCCTTTGTTTTTATGTTCTCTTGTGTGATGGAATTAAATTGCTTCCTTTGAGTTTGTCATCATCTTTTCTGCCCTCAGGGAGCAACCTATCTTCAGCACTCGAGCTCATGTCTTCCAGATTGACCCAAACACCAAGAAGAACTGGGTGCCCACCAGCAAGCATGCAGTTACTGTGTCTTATTTCTACGATAGCACAAGAAATGTGTATAGGATAATCAGTTTAGATGGCTCGAAGGTAAGTTACATTTACTTTGAATTTTGCTGCTTTGCTTTGTACAACATAGCACTTTTAGACTATTATTTATTAAACAAAAGTATTTCTTGAGTTTGTAGATTTATTTTCTATGTGTGTGTATTTGCATGTGATGCCTTCGTGGGTGTGGCAGTCAGAGGACAGTCTTGGTGGTTAATCTTATGTTTTTGTTTGAGAGAGAATGGAAATGAGAATATGGCCGTGCCAGGGCCTCTTGCTGTTGCAAATGAACTCCAGATGTGTGAGCCACTTAGTGTTTCTGGCTTTACATGAGTTCTGTGGCATTGAGCGTGAGTCTGTAGGCTTTGTAAGCAGGCACTTTTAACCACTGAGCCATCTTCCCAGTACTTTACTCATTGAGCCATATCCTCAGCTCCTTCTCATGCTTTTTTAGAAGCTTAACTTAAAAAAATTTTTTTTGTTTATTTTTTATTTGAGAGCGACAGAGAGAGAGAGAGAGAGAGAGAGAGAGAGAGAGAGAGAATGGGCACACTAGGGCTTCCAGCCACTGCAAATGAACTCCAGATGCGTGCGCCCCATTGTACATCTGGCTAACGTGGGTCCTTGGGAATTGAGCCTCGCACCGGGGTCCTTAGGCTTCACAGGCAAGCGCTTAACCACTAAGCCATCTCTCCAGCCTGAAGCTTAACTTTTAAGAAACAAAAAGTGATGTGTTTGTAGTGGCGAAAGGCCCTAGTATGCCCATTCTGTCTCCCTCTCTGTCTAATAAATAAGTAAAAGTAAAATAAAGGTAAACTGAAGTAATTCATGTCCAAGAAGAGAAATTGAATAGAAATGATTAGATTTTCAAATTTTTCAAGCTTTTCTGTTCTCCAACCCCACCTCCATCTCTGTACTTCATGACTGAGTTGGGACCTGAGATGCCCAAGAGCAAACTGTCTTGTTAGCTTTCTTCTTAGTCACTGTGCTATGCATGTTGGGGCTGTGTTGAGGGACATTAACATAACCTAGCTAGGGTCAAGGTACTCCGTGGTCTGTAATGACACAGAATTTCTTCCTTTTTCCCCTCAAATGGACTTCAGGATTGAGAGACATATTTATTTTTATCATTTTATTTATTTGAAGGAGAGAGATAGAGAGAGAATGGGCATACCAGGGCCTCTAGCCACTGCAAATGAACTCCAGACACATATGTCCCTTGTGTATCTGACTTATGTAGATCCTAAGGAACTGAATCTGGGTTCTTTGGCTTCGTAGCAGATGCCTTAATTGCTAAGCCTTCTCTCCGGCCCTTAAGGTTTTTTTTCCCTCTCTCCCCATCTCTCCCTGTCCCTCTTTCTCTCCCTCTTTCTCTCCCCCTTTTTCTCTCTCTCTCTCTCCCTCTTTTTCTCTCTCTCTCCCCCTCTCTCCCTCCTTTTCTCTCCCTCTCCCTCTTTCTCTCCCTCTCCCCCTCTCTCTCTCTTTCTCTCTCTCCCTCTCTCTTTCTCTCCCTCCCTCTCTCTCTCTTTCTCTCCCTCTTTCTGTCTCTCTCTCCCTCTTTCTCCCTCTCTTCCTCCCTCTTTCTTTCTTTCTTTCTTTCTGTGATTAAAGGGCAAGAAACACAGGCAAGGAAAAGGCTTTGAGTGGAGATTAAAATTGATCTCCACAGAGCCCAAAGATGTTTTGAAATCAGTAAGGAAAAAAAAAAACGGGGTCAAGGATGAATACATGTTAGCCAGCTTGCTTCCCTCGATGCCTGTAAAATGTATTGTTACCCAGCTGTGGGGTCATATGGGAAAGTGCTGTCATCACATTGATCTGTTGCCTGGAGAACACTGAGGGCCACCCAGTCTAAGCAGTGCCTGCCAGTCTTTACCTTCCTGCTTCCGCCCTCACATCCTGCAGGGAGCTGCACAGCACTGAGCAAAGCACTGAGCACGCTGTGGAATGCCATTGCTAGCTGTTGATCTGCTTTGCCCTGGATGACTCAAATCCAGCATCACATTGCCTTTCTTACTGTTGTATCTCAGTTTTCTAGAACTGTGCTTGGCATCTAATAAGTATCCTGTAAAAAATGCTGAACAAATGAGTGATCCCCTATCACTTGTCATTTTTCCCAGTCTCTTTAGTTACTGATGACAGTCTCTCGAGTTAAAGTAGTAGTTTTTGCATATCCAGAATAATATGCCTGTAGACGCTCTTTTGAACTGAAGGGCAAGAAAGATTTATTCATATGAAACACAGTTTAGTCTGAATAAGATAAGATAGGATAAGAGCTGGTATATAATAGGTATCACATTTAGTTTCTGTGAAAGGGCGGGCCAATTTCTGTTGTTCTGTCATCTTTAGTAGGCAAGTATCTATATAGTTGTTGTTAAATGGTCATTGGAACATGCAAAGCTCATATTTTTTTTTTTTTGTTTGTTTGTTTTTTGGCTTTTCGAGGTAGGGTCTCACTCTTGGCCAGGCTGACCTGGAATTCACTATATAGTTTCAGGGTGGCCCCGAACTCATGGCGATCCTCCTACCTCTGCCTTCCAAGTGCTGGGATCAAAGGCGTGTGCCACCATGCCCAGCCTCATAAATATTTTATATTTGTAGTACTATTTACATAGTAAAAGATTTAAATTTGTTCTGAAAATGCTTATTTTTCATTCCACATTTACTAGTTTGCCAAATGACTGCTTCTGGGCTTGCTAACATGTATGTTTTTGTTCTTGGTGGAGTTAGTTATATTACACATGTATGTTATTGTTGGAGTTACATTACACATGTATGTTGTGGAGTTATATTTCAGTTTTGATTTAAGAGGGCATTAGGCCACCCAACTGAAAATGACTCCTTTTCCAGCACTGGCAAAGAACATGAATTAATGTGCTATAATAGTGAAATTTATTATGACCACCAAAGTTAATCTTTACTAACATACTAAAATAATAATTTTCTAACAGATTTAAGTATAAAATAGAAATGATTTTTGTCATGAATCTATATATTTTATGAGTAAAGTAATGAGGTACATACTTAGGGGTTTGCTAAGTGATTGAATCTTTTCCTGTGGCACAATATATTTCAGGTAAATCAAGTTTAGGAAGTTGATTATGAATTTTTTAAAATTTAGCATCACAGGGTGTGGTTGTACATGCCCTTTGATCCCAGGAAGATCACTGGGTTCAAGGCTAGCCTGTACTAGAGAGTGAATTCCAGGTCAGCCTGGGCTAGAGTGAGGCCCTGCTTCCACAAACAAAAATTGTCATCAGTTTTAATTGATACTTATGTTTTTGATATATTTAAATAGTATTAAGACAAGTACTTGTTTGCTTCTAGAAAATTATATCCAAAGATAATAACTATTTTTAAAATATTTATTTACTTGACAGAGAGAATGCATTTCAAAGGGAAGAAATGGATCATATTAAAAATTGTTTGAAATTTTAAAAAATATTTTATTATTTATTTTTTTCACAGAGAAAGGGGTTTGGGGAGAGAATGAGCATGCCAGGGCCTCCAGCCACTGCAAACAAACTCCAGATGTGTGTGCCCCCTTGTGCATCTGGCTAAAGTGGGTCCTGGAGAGTCGAACCAGGGTCCTTTGGCTTTGCAGGCAAATGCCCTAACTGCTATGCCATTCCTCCAGCCCTGTTTGAAATATTTTTATATTATCAAGAAACATACTGTTGGCCAGGCGTGGTGGCGCATGCCTTTAATCCCAGCACCTGGCAGGCAGAATTAGAGGATCACCATAAGTTTGAGGTCACCCTGAGACTACATAGTGAATTCCAGGTCATCCTGAGCTAGCGTGAGAACCTACCTCAAAAAAAAATATATATATATTGTTTATGGCTGGGAATGGTGGCACACACCTTTAATCCCAGCACTGGGAAGGCAGAGGTAGGAGAATTGCCATGAGTTTGAGGCCACCCTGAGACTACATAGTAAATTCCATGTCAGCCTGGGCTAGAGTGAGACCCTACCTCAAAAAAAAAAAAATATGTGTGTGTGTGTGTGTGTGTGTGTGTGTGTGTGTGTGTGTGTGTGTATGTATGTGTATATATATATATATATATATTTATTTATTTATTTATATATTATCGTTTAGGTTTTAGGTGGTCATGATGGCTCAGATTTATAATCCCAGCATTTGGGAGGCTAAGGATTAGTGTGAGTTTTAGGCCAACCTGGGCTGCTGAGTGAGTTGTAAGTCAGCCTAGGCTAGAGTGAGATCCTGCTTTGCTTTTTCAAACAAGCAAGAAGAGACGGAAGGCAGGAGGAGGGAAGGAAAGGAGGATGTATTAGGGTTTATTAGTCACCATATTTTCACATTAATTATCAGAATTGTCTTTATGTATTTTACACTGGGTTACTAGTGGTCTCAAAGTCTTGTCACTAAATTGTCCTGCACTGAAATGCCTATTTGATAATTTTTGACTGGTTGCTCATATTTGTTTTATTTTTCAGGCAATAATAAATAGCACCATCACCCCAAACATGACATTTACTAAAACATCTCAGAAGTTTGGCCAGTGGGCTGATAGCCGAGCAAACACTGTATATGGATTAGGATTCTCCTCCGAGCACCATCTTTCAAAAGTAAGTTAACTCAAAGATGTGAATGAAAATCTTTGTCTTTAATTCATGTTTTAAATATATAATAACAAATGGATAGTATGAACTATAGGAGAAATTTGTTGTATTTCCATGCACGATTTATTGTACATATTAAACATTGGTTGAGAAGAATTTACATAGTTAATTTTATGTATGACAAGAAGTAACAGGTGGAGGCTATTACTTCCAAAGGGATTTTATTCAGAGATTGGTGTCTCTTGGTTGGAGATGGTGTGGAAGATAGGCAGACAATAGATTCTTCTGAATTTGAGAATTGAGGCTCCTAATGATAAAAGTTGCCATTTTTTTCCAATTATATGACAGCATCACATGTAAATTAATATAATTTGAGAAATTATGTTTTGCTTAAGTATAGAAAGTCTCTAAACTCTTACATTAAAGAGTGAGATTCAGTAGAAACCAAGAGGAATTCTTGGAGAATGTTGACTAGATGAATTGCTGTGGCTAAGAAAGGCTAAGAAAGTGCATAGCATTACCAGACTAAATATTGGAAATAGACAGTTGTTCTCTCTCTTGAGAAGCCACGCAGTTCTCCTAACCAGAAGCACCTTGAGTTCTTGAGGATGTTACACAGAAAGTGTAAATGAGGAAGAGTGTACAGCAAAGAGAAACACCTCAGGCTACTGAGATAACTGGGTAACCTACATTTCAAGCACTAAATAAATCACATGTGCAATTTAGTATAGATAGGATCTGATGGTTTGAGGAGTGAAATGTTGAATTGTAGGGTGACAGGCCTCTTTTATATAGACATGACTTATTTATATTAAACCTTACACTATTCATTCAGAAATTAGATTCCTACAAATGATTTCTTTCAAAGTTTAACACTTTTGAAAATATTGAGCTATAATTAGTAGTTGAAATATGCTTCATTTTCTTCCATTTGAGTTGTAAATATTTCTTTAAACTGAAGTCATTCTCTGTAAGTTGATTATTATAAAACAAACATGTTTTATCTGATTTGCTTTCTTTTATGCATATCTTAATATCTAAAGTTGTTTCTTGAACTGTGGTGTTGGGTATAAGGTTTAGATTCAAAGTTCTCAACATAAGAAGAACACAGATATTCAGTTGAGCATTGCTCTTCCATAAACAATCTTCCTTAGAAATTATGTGCTTATTCTAATACTTTGCTATTATGCATAAACTTTTTTTAAAGGAATAAGCTTTTATTAGGATCTATTTTAAGTTATTTATTTATTTGAGAGAGAAAGAGGGAGAGAGTGGATGTGTCAGGGCTTTTAGTCACTGCAAACAAACTCCAGACACATGCACTACCTTGTGCATCTGGCTTACATGGGTCCTAGGGAATTGTACCTGGGTCCTTTGGCTTTGTAGGCAACCACTTTAACCACAAAGCCATCTCTCCAGCCCTGAAGAAACTTTATAAAATTTTCTTTTGAATTATCTATGAAAGGGAGAAATTATTTTCTACTTTCTGATTTTTATGACTTTATAATCAAGTAACTAAATTGTGGGTTAATTTCTAAAATAGACTTTCATGAAATTTCTTTTAGAGTTAGGTAATTTTGATAATAATTAAATGGTTCATTACATCTTTTAAGTTACAGAACAAGTAGCTATTATAGTAAAAGGAGTGGTTGCTAAATTTGTCAATCATATTATCTCCTCTTATTCCTCCTCCCCGTAGGAATGACTTATTTTTCAAGAATTATTTTCCCTCTTCTGTGTAAAATATATTTTATTTTATTTAAATTTTTATTAGCATTTTCCATGATTATAAAAAAATCCCGTGTTAATTCCCTCCCCCCCCATTTTCTCCTTTGAAATTCCATTCTCCATCATATTACCTCCCCATAACATTGTACTGTAAAATACATTTTAAACCAGTTACTACTAATGGTGAGCCCTAGTATTTTGAGGGTATTGGATATTGGGAAAACAACTCTTAAACTCTTGTAGCCAAACTTGGTTTGTTCATTCACTAGACTTGCCTCCAGGAGCTTAAAATTGGTCTTCTAAGGTTTTTAAGCTTTTATAGTTTTGTAATTCACCTTACTTAACTTTCTGATAATAGACTAGCTCCTACTTCTAGAACATAAGTATGTACTGTGTGTGGCCATGATGTTTTGTAGCTTATAACTATATAAGCTATATATGGATATATAGTTCATGGCTGAGAATTACCATTTTATCCAGGCGTGGTGGTGCATGCCTTTAATCTCAACACTTGGGAGGCAGAGGTAAGAGGATCGCTGTGAGTTCGAGGCCACCCTGAGACTACATGGTGAATTCCAGGTCAACCTGAGCTAGAGTGAGACCCTACCTCGATAAACTGAAAAAAATGATCATTTTATGAGCAGTAATTAATTGTGCATCTTTTTTTTTTAATTGTGCATCTTAAAGACCTTTTATTCTAGTGTTGAACCTTAGCTGTTTATAAATCTTTGGTAATAATTATTAATTATATCAGTAATAATATTACTGTTTCTGATATTGAAAATAAGACACATAATACAAGTTTATAGTATAGAAACAAATGAAAGTATTTTCTTTGTGCTGCATCTTATAAATAGATACTTAAGTGATTCAGTTTTATCACTAATTTAAAGAAAATAGCATACTTGCTTTCACTGATTCTCCCTCTCACTTTGGTCTTAATGAATTACTTGTTCTAGCAAAGAGGTATATAGGTAATCAGGCTAATTTCACTTTATAATGTTTTAGATGAGATTTTTCAGAGTGCTTTGGTGCTCAGGCTTCTTTTTCTATTACTTTCATTTTACAGCTGTAACTGTAATTGCTTCTGTAAGAGTCAGTTCAGAAAATGAGAGACAACTAAGTCCAAAGTAGTTATTGTGGCTTGTTGTGATTTGGTCAATGTGTATCGTGTTTGTACCTTCAGTTTGCAGAAAAGTTTCAGGAATTTAAAGAAGCTGCTCGGCTGGCAAAGGAGAAGTCACAGGAGAAGATGGAGCTCACCAGTACACCCTCACAGGTAGGTGTTTCTACTATGAGCTCTCCTAATGTAAGACTGCCTTCTTTATGACAGAGTTAAATTTGTTCCTAATTCGGATTAATTTCTATTGCCAGAGAAAGGTTTTTTCCTTTGTCGTCATTTACAAATATAAGTTTTTTTTGCATGTGTGTGTGTGTGTGTGCACATGTGTGCAGAGACTAGAAGTCAACATCAGATATTGTCTTCAACCACTCTGCACTTCATTCTTTGAGATTAGTTTTTCACTGAACCTGGAGCTTGCCATTTGGGCTAGGCTAGTTAACAAGCAAGCTTCTGGGACTCTCCTGTCTCTCTCTGCCTCCCCAGCCCTGGGATCACAAGCATGCACTACCATGGCTGGCTGTAACATGGGTGCTTGGATCTGAATTCATGTCCTTGTGCTTACTGATTGAGCCATCTCCCCAGCCTAACCAAAAACCATTTGTTTGTGGGCCGTGTGTCTGTACACAGTGTATGCAGATGTGTGTGCACATGTGCTTTCCATGTGGAAGCAGAAGTATCCTTCTATCACTCCTCTGTATTGTTTCTCACTGAACCTGAGCTACTCGTTTTTTTCGGTCTGATTAGCTGACCATTAAACCCTAGTGTTTCTCCTGTCTCTGCTTTCCATAGGACTGGGCTTCCACACATGCATGGCCATGCCCTCATGCTTACACAGCAGTGTTCTTATCTGCTCAGCCATCTTTCCAGTCTCAGTAATATTTTTATGTATTTATTTTTCCAAGAATATTTTAAAAATATTAGTTTAGAAGTAGACTGAAGTATGTAATGTGTCTTAAGAATGAGAGGGCAAAAAGGTATACAAAGATCATAGACTGGTCTGTGTTTTTGATCTGTGTTCTTTTCTTTTTTTTTTTTTTAATTCATCGCCACCACCTACTATTTATTTTGTTTTATTTTGGGAGAGAGAAAGGCAGAAAGAATGGGCATGCCAGGACCGTTAGCCACTGTAAATGAACTCCAGATGCATGCGCCACCTTGTGCATCTGGCTTACGTGGGTCTTGGGGAATTGAACCTGGGTCCTTTGGCTTTATAACGCAAGCATATTAACCACTAAGCCATCTCTCCAACCCTGGTTTGGTTTTTTGAGGTAAGGTCTCACTCTAGTCCAGGCTGACATGAAATTCACTCTGTAGTCTTAGGGTAACCTCGAACTCAAGGCAATCCTCCTACTTCTACCTTCGGAGTGCTGGGATGAATGGCATGTGCCACCTGCCTGTCTTGTTGCTCTGTGTTCTTTCAGGCAACAGTCAGGCAGATTTGGCCCCCAGTGGAACTGTAGGAGAGGTTCAAGGGAAAAAAAAAAAAGCATTTGGGAGGTTAAGGTGGGAGGATCATGTGAGTCCCAGGTCAGCCTGGTGCTACAGAGTGAAACTGTCTGGAAAAAACCTAAAAACGACACCAACATCAAATTACTGCACACACAGGTCCTGAAGACGAAGTGTAGCATGCCTTGCAGACCTCATGGGAAAACCTGAGGGTGGTTGGTGGTGGGGAGGCAGAAAACAAGAGCAAAGGGAAAACCAAGGTGGAGCATTTGTGGGGACTTTTCCAGAAAAGGGGAGGGGCAGGAAAACCAATGAGGATTGACTGTTTAGGTAGTTTCAGTGGCTCCACGCTATTAGGGTCATCTCCCATTGACCAGCACCTAGCCCAGGGTGAGTAAGGCAGAGGACTATGTCTGGAATGCATAGGCCAGATAAGGAAGTTTGACTACAATGTGGCAGTTTTGATACCAGGCTGGCTAGTTTGATATCAAAAGCATGTTCCCCACAAGCCATTAGTATTTCTTAAGAATTAGCTAGTCCTGGGGGAAAGAAGGAGTTAGAAAGATTTTTTATTTATTTTTTAACCTTTATCCACTAGCACAGGCCAGTTTTTAAAAATATTTTATTTATTTCCAAGCAGAGAGGGAGAGAAGGGAGATAGATAGAATGGGTGCACCAGGGTCTCCAGCCACTGCAAATGGACTCCAGATGCATGAGCCATTTGCATATGGCTTTATGTAGGTACTGGGGAATTGAACCTGAGTCCTTTGGCTTTGCTGGCAAGCACCTTAATCACTAAGCTATCTCTCCAGCCCCAGAAAGGTGTTCTTTTAAGATGCCAGAACATTAGAAAAACAAACCATCCAGTTTGTTCTACCTGATTTTACACTTGATCTTAGCCAAAAGGCCCAGAAGTGATTCTACCTGATTTTAAAGTGTACTTTTGTTTAATGATTTTATTTTCATTTATTTATTTAAGAGAGAGAGAATATGGGCATGCCAGGGTTTCCAGCCACTGCAAACAAACTCTAAATGCATGTGCTACCATGTGCATCTGGCTTATGTGGGACCTGGAGAATCAAACTGGGGTCCTTAGGCTTCACAGGCAAGTGCCTTAACTGCTAAGCCATCTCTCCAGCCCTTAAAGTCTTTTAAGTCTGTTCCATTTGGTAAACCCCACAAGTATAAAAAGTGATTTTTCTTTATTAATAGTAAAGGAGAATCCTGTTAATTGTTCTTTAAGTACTTATTTCCTCACAGACTGAAGGTGTATTCTGCATTGAAGCCAGAGTTCCATTATTCTCTGTGTTTGCAGTAACTAGGAATAAGTTAGATGATCATTATTAAATTCCTTTGAATCTTTTCTGTAAGAGCTGAGATAGTGTGGTGATACTTGTAAGCCATTTAAAGTCCATTTAAAAATCAAGTACCAGTTCATATTGGGAATCCTGCTTCCTCAGATTCTGTTGTAAGAAAATGCAACAAACAGTGTATCAGTAGGAGGATACTTGAAGGATTTCAATAAAATGGTAATGGATTAAACATTGCTGTTGTACGTTGTTCCTGCTTCTCTAATCATTACTTACAATTTTAATTCATTGTAAGCTATTACAAGCTGGTAAGAAGAAATGTTAAGCCTTTGCTTTCATCAAATTGATTTGTCAAAGATGCTTATATTTGGAAAATGCTAAGAAATTAAAAAATAGAGAGAAATAGTTGACCATCATTTGGTCAAAATATATAGGTCTTAATTTATCTTTTCAAAACATTTAAAGTCTGTTAATATACGCAGGCTAGATGGTAATAGGAAGATTTTTTTTTTTTAATTTCTCTTTCTTCACCACTTTTGTGATAATCTGATGTTTCTGTTTTTGGCTGACTTGTATGACCCATCGCAACTCCTACTCATCTAAAAAGAGAGCTTGATTCACTGGTTTAGCCCAATTTGCTGAATTAATGTTCAGCCTGAAAAATGGACTATTACAAAGGAATTCAACAAAGATGATGTTAAATGGGAAAACTGCTTAAATGGAATCACTGATGATAGTAGAAGGTGGTCATAGCTTTTGTTTTATTTGAAAAGGCAAAACTCACAGGTGAAGGGTATCTAGGCTTGGGGGTAGGAGTATAACTTAGTGACTGAACACCTCCGTACCAGGCCATGAGTTTGCCTCAAACCAACAAGACAAATGTGTCAGTTTTCAAGTAAGACAAATTTAAATGTCAATTCTTTTTCTGGGATCTTGGGAAAGTTGATTAATTTAAGTGTATTTATACATCTATAAAATGAGTATTACATTACCTATTTTTATAGAATTGTTGATAAAAGTGAGTAGTAGTGGCAACTCATGTTTAATTTTATGGGCACTAGACTTGGCTTTGAATCTTGGCACTGGTCTTCACTAGTTTTATGAATTTAGACAAGTTACTGCTGCTCGTGGTGATGGGATATGTGTATTTGTCTGCAGAGTGGCAGTAAGAACAAAATGTTTTTATCAGGGCTATTGTATGAATTAGTGAAGATTAAAAAGGTCTGGTTTTGAGAAAGGGCTTGCTGAGCAAACCATAAGGACCCAAGTTTGGATCTCCAGCACCAAAATTAAAAAGCCAGGCATATTGTCACATGGGAAGGTGGAGATAAGAGGATTCCCCCGGGCTTGCTGGCTGGCTAGTCTAGTCAGCTGGGTGACATATAGGTTCACTATGAGATTCTCAAAAAATAAGTGGAGAAAAACTGAGCAAGACACCTGATGTCGACCTCTGTCCTTCACACTTACACATATGCATCTGTGTCTACACACACACACAAACATGCATGAGCACAAGTATACACATCATATACACAATAAAAAATAATTAGAAACTGCTTAGAATAGGGGCTGCAGAGATGGCTTAGCAGTTAAGGTGCTTTCCTGTGAAGCCTAAGGACCCACGACTCACATAAGGCAGATGCTCAAGGTGGCACATGTCTGGAGTTCGTTTGCAGTGACTGAAAGCCCTGGCACACCCATTCTCTCTCTGTCAAATAAATAAATAAAATATTTTTCAAAAACAGAATTATTAGAATAGCTGGGCATGGTGGCACATGCCTTTAATTCCAGCACTTGGGAGGCCAAGGTAGGAGGATCACTGAGTTCAAGGCTAGCCTGGGTGTACAGAGTGAGTTCCAGCTCACCTTGAGCTAGAGTGAGACCCTGCCTTGAATAACAACAACAACAACAAAATGCTTAGAATATAGTAAATGCTCAATAAATAAATGTTCAACTGTAGACAATTGTTATTGGTGTGATTTTAATTGTGAAGATAATGATAAAAAGTCTGTTTTTGTTTTAGTTTTTTCAAAATAGAGTCTCACTCTTGCCTAGGCTGACCTGGAATTCACTATGTAGTCTCAGGATGACAGGGACAGTAGGTAAGAGATTGTAGTAAATCTCCTTGAGGTTGAAGAACAGAAGAAAGGGGCTGGGATAGAGTGGGCAACTTAGTGAGACCTGTCTCAAAATAAAAATAAGTACAAAGAGTGGTGGAAGTATAACTCAGTAGTGGAGTCCTTGTCTAGTATGTAGGAGACCCTACGTTCAGTCTCCAATATTATAAATAATAATACTAATGTGAAGAAAATTTTTAAAAAGAATTCTTACATTAAAATTTATGTTGAAATTCCATAATATGTTTTATTTATTCACCAGTATTTTTATCTAAAAGCCTTTTATGCTATTGTTCCCTTAATCCCACTTTATTTTTTTTTGTATAAGCTATATTTAACAGTCAATTATCTGTAGTTTCCAGATTGTTTTCTTTTTTAAATATTTTATTTTTATTTATTTATTTGAGAGAGAGATACAGAAATAGGCAGATAGAGAGAGAGAATGGGTGCTCCAGGGCCTCCAGCCATTGCAAAAGAACTCCAGATGGATGCTCCGCTTTGTGCATCTGGCTTATGTGGGTCCTGGGGAGTCAAACCTGGGTCCATTGGCTTTGCAGGTAAGTGCCTTACCTGCTAAGCCATCTCTAGCCCCAGTTTGCTTTCTTTTTTATGTAGTACTAAACCTGAGTATGATACTAGATTTTTATGTGATTTTTCTGACACATGGTAGTGCTTCACAGGCAAGCGCTTAACTGCTAAGCCATCTCTCCAGCCCAGCCATTTGCTTTAAAGTCATTTCAAGATACAGCATTTGGTTTTTCTAGTTTTGGATTGAGATTTCATTGAATTACATATTTAGCTCCATTATTAACTGTATAAATACAGTTGCCATAAATTGTCTTGGGACAAATACATCTGGATCTTAAGCATTTGATATGACTATTGGATGAAAAATATGTAAGCACAGGCTGGGTGTGGTGGCGCACACCTTTAATCCCAGCACTTGGGAGGCAGAGGTCGGAGGATCACCATGAGTTTGAGGCCATCTTGAGACTACATAGTGAATTACAGTCAGCCTGAGTTAGAGTGAAACCCTACCTTGAAAAACAAAAAAAAAAAAAAAGGAAAATATATAAGCACAGCAACCACCCTGTAGCTGGGACCATCAGTCAGTCAATACCCTTTACACAGACAATGAAGAATATTTCCAAAGGTCCCATCTACCACCCATTTTGTCAGTGTTAGGGATTAAACCCATGGCCTTGCACAATCAGGCAGGCATTGAGCTTTTAGGTTGTGAGAACGTGGGATTTCAGAAAGGGCAACTCTGGATGGTGACTAAGAATAGGGAGTAACTGCCAACAGATGCTCACCTGTGACCTCGACTCCATGTTCCATGTATGCTCTTCTTCTGGCCTCTCGCCTGGTGCTTACATCAGCAGACTGGCATGGAAATTCAAAATCATGAGGTCCTTTCCCAGTTTTTCCTGTTAGAGCATTTGCACAGAAAAGAATAGTGTTATTGTCATCTAAATATGAAAGGCTGGAGTAAAATCTTCTCCCATGAATGTTTTGTTAAGTGATGAAAGTGGAACAGGAAATTTCATTTCAGGCTTTATTGGAATTAGATGACGGTAACTGTGGTGCAAGGCCTTGTAGGGAGTGAAGGGCTCCCACGCCTCCCCCTTTCCTCTGCCCCAGAGTGTGGGCCAGGATGATTGATTTTCCTGTTTTATTTTGATGATTTTGAGATAAGACCTTACTCTGTAGTCCAGACTGGTCTCAAACTCAAAATCTTCCTGCTTTATCCTGATGTCTACCTGTGATTGAGTGTTGGGCTTACAGGCAAGAATCACCATGTCCAACAGCTATTTTCTTCTTCTGAATTCATTCTTTGAATATCATTTATTCTAATAGCTAGTTTTATTAATTTGAAGGTTTTAGATTTTTGAAGCCATGTTCCTAGGTTGTGGTGTTTTTTTTTTTTAGTTTTCTTTAAAATTTTTCTTCCTTGAGGTAAAGTCTCACTCTAGCTCAGGGTGATCAGGAATTCACTTGGTAGTCTCAGGCTGGCCTCAAACTCACAGCAACCCCCCTTCTTGAGCCTCTGAAGTGTTGGGATTGAATGCATGTGCCACCATGCCCAGCAGTTGTGTTGTTTTTGATTCTGAATTGTATTATGTTTTGGTGAGTTTTCAAATGAGTTGTTTTTCTTCAAAAATTCTCTTTGAACTTTTTGTTGGAGTCAAATTTCAATTGAAGTGGACCCATAAAAAAATAATCTGTCAAAGTCAGTTTTAACTTTAGCTAATACTGTGTGCTTGAGCAAAATATACCTATTTTTAATCCTCACCTTTTTCTTAAAGGAATCTGCAGGTGGAGATCTTCAGTCTCCTTTAACACCAGAAAGTATCAATGGAACGGATGATGAAAGAACGCCTGACGTGACACAGAACTCAGAGCCAAGGGCTGAGCCAACTCAGAATGCATTGCCATTTTCACATAGGTACCCATTCAATTCAGCAATCATGATTAAATAAAATGTGCAAATATGGGAGTTTATTTGGTTTCAAAAACTCTTGAAGTTATAACCAGGTCAGATTTCCTATATTAATTTATTAGTTATGGTTGCTTAGATTGACCAGAGTGAATGTATCCTTTATCTGTGTTGAAAAAGGAGTATTGAGCTAATTATTAGAATTTTTTTTTTTCTTTTAGAGAATTTTGGTTTAAGGAAAGAAAGGTATTGCAGCCTACAGTTCCTGGGGGTAGAGTCTGTCATAGCAGGGAAAGAATGGCAGGAGCAAGGAACTGGATCATATCATCACATCCACTGTGAGGAAGGATACAGAATGATGGATGCCAAGAAACTGCTTTTCAGGGAAACAAAATATGTTCCCTCCTATTGGCTTTTTAAAATATAGACCCTTAAAAGCCCTTCCTTTAACCCACTTTTCTGTTTTCATGTATGTTCCTTAAGGTTTATAAGTTATGTGTTTTTAAAAAATAGGTTTGTACTGTTAGACGGGGCTTTGCTGTATTATTAAAGGTAATGTCCCAGCATGACTTTGCAGAAGGAAACAGCAGGGGAACTTAGCATTAGCCTCTTAATGTTAATGGCAGAATTATTTTTGCACACCAACAGGAGAAAAAGCAAGCTTTTTCTACTTCTGAATTTCAAAAGAATTTGATATTCTAAAAACATGCAATGTATGTTAAGTGTCTTCGAAGCCAATTAGATTAATCATTGACCATACTGTGGTATTTTTAGGATGTATAGGGGCCTATGAAATTCCAGAATTGCAAATATAAAATGAATGCCTGTCAGTAATTTATCTTAAAGTTAATTTTTATCCTTGAGTACTTTTTACTAAGTAGTTTTAGGTAAAATTTAAAATATAATTTTATTGTCCATTTGGGAGATCAATTTATAGTTGAATTGTTTGGGATACTGGATTATCTATTTCAAACTGTGTATCTCATAAGGATTTTTATTTTCATTGGAATTTATTAGTAATAGGGCATAGGATTGACATATTATAGATGGAGCCAGATATGGAGGTATACATTTTAATCCAAGCACTTGGGAGGCAGAGGTAGGAGGATCACTGAGAGTTTGAGGCCAGCCTGGGACTACAGAGTGAGTTCCAGGTTAGCCTGGACTAGAATGAGACCCTACCTCAAAAAAACCAAAACAAAACAACAAATTATAGACTAGCATTGAGGGACCTTTTGATTAGACTAAGGATAAAAGAAAATGAACTAGGAAAGCTTTTTAGGAATAAACAAGATATTCTAATTTATTGCTAAAAGTACTAATAAGTTTATATAAGATCGCATTTTGGAGATAATATTTTCATGCTTCATGACAATATAAATATATTTCCTTTCCAAAGCTATAAAGATGACTGAACATAGAAAAAAATTTAGTTCTTTCAACCCAAACATTGTGCTTATGTTGATTTATTGAACGTATTCTCTTAATAAAAGACTATAGTTCTTAGGTAGCTTCCACAAAATATTATGTTCTTTAATTATAAATAGTGGAATGTCAATATACTATTTTAAAATATTTTATTTACATCAAGGGAAAGAAAACTCACTGGCCTGTTAAATTATATTTAACATTTCCATTTAATAAAACTTTACTGAATATAATTACATACTTAACACCTAACGTGAACCATCTGCATTGAATACTTTAGCATTTAGAAATGAGAAATTTTAAATTTAACATTTGTAAAAGCTACTTCTGGTTTATTTATATATCTAAAAATTTCTGAATGTATTTGGCATTACTTACCTGGGATTGGTCTTCATCTACTTTTTCCCTCCTCTGTTCTTGAGAATCTAATAAGAGTTACGTTGACTTAAAGATATAGTTTCTTTGACTATGGGAATTTTTAGATTTTCCATTGAGTTATGTCACAGATTTCTAAATACAAAACTTAGTGGATTAATTTTTTTTTTTTTTTATTTGAGAGCGACAGACACAGAGAGAAAGACAGATAGAGGGAGAGAGAGAGAATGGGTGCGCCAGGGCTTCCAGCCTCTGCAAACGAACTCCAGATGCGTGCACCCTCTTGTGCATCTGGGTAACGTGGGACCTGGGGAACCGAGCCTTGAACCGGGGTCCTTAGCCTTCACAGGCAAGCGCTTAACCGCTAAGCCATCTCTCCAGCCCAGTGGATTAATTTTTAACATTTAATTGTATGAAGACATTTTTTAATCTTATAATTTTCTTACTATTATAAGAATATTCAGCTTTAGGTATTAGAAAGCTACTTCTCTGGGTGGAGAGATGGCTTAGTGGTTAAGGTGCTTGCCTTCAAAGCCAGAGGACCCAGGTTCAATTCCCCAGGACCCATGTAAGCCAGATGCACAAGGTGGCACATGCATCTGGAGTTTGTTTGCAGTGGCTAGATGCCCTGGTATGCCCATTCTGTCTTTCTCTTCCTCTGCCTGCCTCTCTCTCAAATAATTAAATAAATACATTAATTAATTAAAACTTTTAAAAAAATTGGGCTGGGTGTGGTGGTGCACGCCTTTAATCCCAGCACTTGGGAGGCAAAGGTAAGAGAATTGTTGTGAGTTCAAGGCCACCCTGAGACTACATAGTGAATTCCAGGTCAGCCTGGGCTACAGTGAAACCCTACCTTGAAAAACCAAAACACAATTTTTTTAAATTATATAGATATTTTAAAAAAGAAAGCTGCTTGTCTGAACTTGTTTTGATTTATTGGTATTCAACCAGTTTCTTGACTGAAATCAAGATTTCCCTGGGAAATACATTATTTTACAGCCAATGCTAGAATTCGAAGAAGTAAAAGATAAGAGAGACTTGAGAAATAATATAATACAGTATTTCCCAGATTCTAGTAGTTTTAACTCAATTTAGTAGGTTATTCATCACATGTTGAAAAAGAAATTAAGTAGAAAAATCAGTAAAATTTGAATTTTATAACCATTTCAGTGATATGCCATACATAAACATGTACTCATATGCATGCTGGATGACAGTATAAAGCATCAAAATTTGATGCTTTGGCTCATGAGAAGACTGACTGCCTGAGCTGAGTTCATGTGTCCCAGGTCAGAGTTCATTAATAATCGCTTCAACTTAACAGTTTGTTTGATTCAACCATAAAAGATACTGTCAGTTAGTAGTACATTAAACCAAATATCCAACATAAGCACATTATTAGGTCAGAAAGTCTATAAAGGCTCATATCCTGGAAGACCTCTGTAGAAACAAGTATTTCATGAATTAAAGAATGAAAGAATATTAGAACAAATTTATGTAAATCTGAAGAACCTATGTTTAAATTGAATATACTATTTTTTCCATGGCAAAGGAGTACAATTTAAACTTAACATTTTAGAGCTTTTTGGTTTATCTTACTTTCCTTCCTCAGTACTTGTCTTAGCCAGTATTTCTTGGTTCTGGTTGGACCCATTTTGGTGCTGAATAAAGCAAAATCACTATAATATAATGTAAAACAAGAAAAGGATGGTGTGGTGACATAACTAGGCTCATAATGAGACACACCTAAGCTTCATAGTGACACTTAAAAAGAAAGGTACTATAAACATTAGCGATCTAGTTGGTAAAACTTACTGTAGTAATAACTGTATTTGTGCTTTTTTCAAAATTCATATACTTTATGCCTAAATCTAATGAATCCTAATTGGTATAAAAAAAGAGGCCTT
This sequence comes from Jaculus jaculus, assembly GCF_020740685.1. NCBI lineage: Eukaryota > Metazoa > Chordata > Mammalia > Rodentia > Dipodidae > Jaculus > Jaculus jaculus. Next base: position 82,962,237 of record NC_059115.1, read on the forward strand.
GATTTTTATTTACTCTGAAGGTTTTAGTAGTCTTTGTGAAATAAATAAATAAATAAATATATATATATATATATATGGATAAATTTTTTTTTAAGAGAAAGGCAGAGAGATAGAGAATTGGTCTACCAGGGCCTCAGCCACTACAATCAAATGTCAAATGTTTGCACCACCTAGTGGGTATGTGCAACCTTGCGCTTGCCTCACCATTGTGTATCTGGCTTACGTGGGATCTGGAGAGTAGAACCGGGGTCCTTAGGCTTCACAGGCAAGCGCCTTAACTGCTAAGCCACCTCTCCATCCCTGTGAACTATGTTCTTAAAGTTTGTTTGCAGACTCAGAGAGATAAAGAACATTAATTTTCATTGTAAAAATTTTCAAATATGTATGAGACACTATAAAAATGGACTTTCATGGAAATAATCACCTAGCCTTAACAGTTATGAGAATAAATGGCCAGTATTGTTTTATCTCTACTCTTAGTCACTCTATTACTGTATCATCATCATTGTGGTGCTGGGGTTCAAACCCAGGTCCTCAGAAATGCTAGGTAAGCACTGTATCAACTGAGCTACACCATCACCTCAACAGTCTATTATTATTCATTACCATTATCATTAATACTATTTTAGTTTAGTTTTTTTTTTAAGTAGAGTTTCAGTCTGACCCAGGCTAACCTGGGATTCACTCTGTAGACCCAGGTCAGCCTTGAACTAATGGTGATTCTCCCACCTTGGCCTTCTGAGTGCTGGGATTAAAGTTGTGCACCACCATGCCAAATTTTACCTAAGACGAATTTCTTAAACTTATTTTTGAACTTTAAACAAATTACATAGTGTGCTAGAGAGATAGCTTAGCAGTTAAAACATTGCTTGCAAAGCCAAAGGACCTAGATTTGATTCCCCAGGACCTATGTAAGCCAGATGCACAAATTGGTGCATGTATATGGAGTTCATGTGCAGAGGCTAGAGGCTCTGGTGCTCCCATTCTCTCTCTCTTTTTTTTTAAAAAAGAGGCAAAAAGTTTAAAAATTAAAGAGAATTTAAAAAAATTGTATACTAGGCTAGTATAATTTTTTTGTTTGTTTGAAGCAGGGTCTCATTGTAGCTCAGGCTGACCTTGAACTCATGGAGATCTTTCTACCTTCACCACTGAGTGCTAGGATTAAAGGCATGTATCACCACACAATTAATTATTTTTTATTATATGATTTAGTGGCATAAGTTAACTTGAATAAATTTTTTCATCTTTTTTATATATATTTAAAATTTATTTTTTGATAGAAAGACAGGGAGAGAATGGGCACACCAGGGCTCCAGCTACTGCAAATGAATTCCAGATGCATGCACCCTCTTGTGCATCTGGCTTATGTAGGTCCTGGAGAATCGAACCAGGATTCTTTGGCTTTGCAGGCAGACACCTTAACCGCTAAGCCATCTCTCCAGCCCCAGCTTGAATAATTTTTGTTAAACTAAATTTTAAATGTATGGGTTTTTCAATACTCCTTAGTCAGGTATTACAGTACTGTTTTTATGTTTTTGTAATAAACTATGCAAAAACATTCTCATCAAATAATTTTCAATGAATTAATACTTTTAGTGTACTTTAAACATTTAAAAAAGTTTAGTGAGCAAAATAAAGGCATTATGAGGACCAAATGTGTGCTAAGCTTTTTGGTGAAATGTTATTAAATATTATCATTTTTTTCTCTTTAGAATTATTTTTAAAACTAAATGATAACATCCTTTTTATGTTGACAACCTAAAATCTTTAGGGCATCCTTTTAGACTATATATATAGTCTTAGGCTAGTTGTAGATTAAAATGTAGCTGTGTCCTGATAGGTTAGCATATACATGTACATGTGAATGGGGAAAGGTTTTGCTTTGTAGTATCAGTTGTGTGCAGTTGCAGGACTTGTTATTTCTTACAAATAAGTACTCAAAAATTTTTAAGATTTAAAACCAAAATTCTATGGTAAATAGTTTTATAGTATTCTAATGCTGTTGGAATATAAAACTGAAATGTACCACTGAAACCTGAAAGTTTTTATTTTGTAAATGATAACTATGATTCTCAGATATGCAGTACTATATTGATAAATAACTGCTAATATCTTTTGAAAGTTTAGGACAGATATATATTAACAGTTTGTGAAGTTATTTTTGTACTGATGAGTTTTGATAAGTTTGACTACTGTAATGGAAAATAGGCTCTTTTAAGCACTGATGATGTGTGGATATTTCTAATGTTTTGATAATGTATCTCATGGTGCTGCTGGACTTAACGCATTTTGGAGGTACTGCATGTATCTTCTTCTAGACTTTTCTGCTACCTAATATGTGTATTTGCAACAAATACTCATTAAAGGATGTGTTCAGCCATTTTCCTTTCTAGTATATTGATTTTGACTTGAATCAGTATAACTATAATCTTACCAAAAGGTATGCCATCTTGCTGGATTCATTCCATTTATAGACATTATCAAAATTACAGAAAGCCACTAGTTTTGCCCAGGATTTTTTTTATTTTTTATTTTATGTTATTTACTTAATTTGGTTTTTCTTTTTTGTTTTTTGAGGTAGGGTCTCACTCTAGCCCATGCTGACCTAGATTTCATTCTGTATTCTTAGGGTAGCCTCGAACTCACAGCAATCCTCCTACTTCTGCCTCCCGAGTGCTGGGATTAAAGGTGTGTGCCACCATGTCTGGCTTTATTTTTTATAATTTCAAAAACTATGAATTGGAAACTTATAAAACATCTTAACTAAATAAAAATTTAAAAAATAACAATAAACTATAGTAAAAATAATTTCTGTAAACAACTTTTGTTTGGGTATAATTTCAGGTTAAGAATGTATAGTCACAAGACTTAAATATTATTTTTGTTCCCTTTTTAAACCTCAAAAGTTAGATCAGGTCCTTCAAAGGTAATGTGAAGGCACAGTCAACTTGTAAGAGGTCCTAATGCAGCAGTTCAGGGTTGTCAGAACCCTTCATAATGTGTGGATGTGCTAGAGGAATTTGGCAATATAAATACTGATCTCGAGAAACTGAGAAGCAATTATACATTAAGATTCGAGTCAGTGAAAAATACAGTTTATCGGCTGGGTGATCCCAACACTTAGCACAGAGTATCCAGAGTTGAAGACAAGCCTTGGGTACATAGCAAGTTTGAGGCCTGCCAGGGCTACATGACACCATATCTCAACAAAAACGAACGAACAAACGAACAGTATAGATTATAGTTGCTCAAGCAAGGGTGATTTACTGGTTTTATGAATAGTTAAACTTCTTGATTTGAATTTTTGAGGAACTAATTTCCAAAAGATTTTGTGGAAGATGTTGAAATATGCTAAACATTTTGTCAATCAATATAGAATATTCATAAGAAGTAAACTATTCTTCATATGCTGTAATGATACTTCTTTTTTAAAAAATTTTTTTTTTATTTGAGAGATAGAGAGAGACAGGGACAAAGAGACACATAGAGAGTGAGTATAGGCAAGCCAGGGCCTCCTACCACTACAAACAAACTCAAGATGCATGTGCCACATTGCATATCTGTCTTTTTATTTTTATTTTTATTTTTTGGTTTTTTGAGGTAGGGTCTCACTCTGGCCCAGGCTGACCTGGAATTCACTATGTAGTCTCAGGTGGCCTTGAACTCTCCGTGATCCTCCTACCTCTGCCTAGTGAGTGCTGGGATTAAAGGTGTGTGCCACCATGCCCGGCTTGATATCTGTCTTTTTATAGGTACTGGGGAATTGAACCCAGCAGTCAGGCTTCTCAAACAAGTCCTTTAACCACTAAGCCATCTCCTCAACCCCATAAAGACATTCGTAAGCCGGTTCCCATGCGGCCTTGCCCTTTCCCCACTCTTATTGGGAAAGTATGTTCTTCAGTCCATCCCCAGTGATTATCAGCTTGCACTATTCAGAAGATGACTAGGTAGAGTGTGGTAATTGGCCAAGGACCAGACTCATCATCTCTTCCCTGAGGAGACTTAAAACCCCCCTTTCTCTTTCTGCTTAGCAAACCACAGTGTGGATTCCATTAAAGGAGGTGTATGATAAGGACAGTTCTGCCATTTGCTCAAAAAATTTGCTCTCAAATATCCTGTACCCATTAGGAATCTCTCCATTCCCTACACATTCTCTCCTCCTCCCACCCTAACCTGTCACTGCTCTACTCTGAACTTTTTTGTTTTGTTTTGTTTTTCAAGGTAGGGTCTCGCTCTAGACCAGGCTGACTTGGATTCACTGTGCAGTCTCAGGTGGCCTTGAATTCACAGTGATCCTCCTACCTGTGCCTCCCGAGTGCTGGGATTAAAGGCGTACACACTACACCTGGCTGACTCTCTGAGCATTCTAAACAATATTTTTTATTTTACTTGAGAGAGAGCATGTGAGAGAGAGAGAGCACACAAGTGTGTGCCAGAGCCTCCAGCCACTGCAGAGAAACTCCAGATGAATGCACTATCTTGTGCATCTGGCTTTACATGGGTACTGGGGAGTTGAACCTGGGTCCTTTGGCTTTGTGTGGAAGTGCCTTAACCACTAAACATCTTTCCAGCCCTTCTCAGAACATTTTATGTAAATAGAATCATATAAATGCATTGGTCATGTGCTAATTCTGTGTTAATCCTTTGGAAGAGTTGCCAGTCTGTTATGTAAGGGACTGAACTGTTTTACATAGTTTACATTGCTATCACTACAGTGTAAGGGTTCCAGTTCCTTCAAATAAACCAGTATTTCTTCCTGTCTGTCTCCCACAACCCTCCTGGTTCTGGTCATCCAGCCTGGACCCTCATGTATGCCAATCTGGCACTCTGTACTGAGCTACACCCTCCACCTCTGTCTCTATTATATCAGCCTAGTGAATGAATTGGTATTGTTCAAATTGATTAGGTTGCTTATTTATTCATTTATTTACTTACTTATTTGAGAGAAAGAATGGCATGCCAGAGGACTCTTGACACTGCAGACTAACTCCAGACACGTAACACTTGGTGTGTCTGGATTGATATGGGTACTGGTAAAATGAGCCCAGACCAGTAGGCTTTGCAAGAAAGTGTCTTTAATTGCCAAGTCATGTCACAAGCCATCAATCAGTATTTTGTTCTAGTTTTGATTTTTTTTTTAATCTTTTCAAAAAATATTATCTATGTGAAAGAGAGAGAGGCAGAGAGAGAGAGAGAATAGGCAAGCCAGGGCCTCCAGCCACTGCAAATAAACTCCAGATGTATGCACCACCTTGTGCATCTGGCTTACATGGGTACTGGGGAAATCAAACCTGAGTCCTTAGGCTTCTCAGGCCAGCACCTTAACTGCTAAGCCTTCTCTCTGGCCCTGGTTTTGATTTTTATTTTCCTGGTGGATAATGATGTTGAACATCTTTTGATAACACCTGTTGTCGACCCGTGTATCTTCAGCAAAGTGCTGCTCAGGCCTTTGGCCCATTTACAGTTGGGTTTCCTCCCTTTTATTTTTAAGTTGTGGGAGTCCTTTGTATGTTCTAGATATTAACCCCTACCATATAAATGATTTACAAGTAGTTTCTCCAGTTTTGTAGGTTGTCACATCTTTTGTTAATATTGTGCTTTGCAGTGCAAAAGTTTAAAAAATTTCATTAATTCTAATTATTCTTTTCTTCAGTTGCTCATGCTTTTGGTGTCATATCTCAGAAATTATTACCAAATCCAAGGTCTAAGCATTATACCTATGTTTCCTTCTGAGTCATAGCTCTTACATTGTGATTTTGATCTATCTTTTATTTCATTTGTGTATACAGTGAGATAGAAGCCTGCCTTCATTCTTTTGAATGTAATTGTCCAGCTGCCCCAGCACTATTCTTTTGATTTATTTGAGAGAGGGAGTGAATGGGTGCACCAGGGCCTCCGGTTTACATGGGACCTGGGGAATTGAAACTGGGTCTTTGGGCTTCACAGGCAAGCACCTTAATTGCTAAGTCATCTACCTCTGCAGCCCCTGCACTATACTTTTTTTTTTCCCCCAAGGTAGGGTCTCACTCTGGCCCAGGCTGACTTGGAATTCACTATGTAGTCTCAGGGTGGCCTCGAACTCATGGTGATCCTCCTACCTCTGCCTCACGAGTGCTGGGATTAAAGGCGTGTGCCACCACGCCCTGCTGCACTATTCTTGAAAGACTATTATTTCCCTATTGAAAATGTCTTGGCATCCTGATAAAAAAAAATCATTTGCCCATAAGTGTGAAGGTTTATTTCTAGATTCTGTTGGACTGTTCTCGTGTCATCACTACATTGTTATTTTATTTTATTTATTTGTTTTTTGGGGGGGCTTTTTTGAGGTAGAGTCTCTCCCATCCAGGCTGACCTAAAACTCACTGTGTAGTTTTAGGGTGGCCTCGAACTCACGGGGATCCTCCTACCTCTGCTTCCCGAGTGCTGGGATTAAAGGCGTGCGCCACCACACACAGCTTACATTGTCATTTTAATTACTATAGCTGTATACTAAATTGTGAAATAGGAGGTTGTGATCTGTACTACCTTGTTCTTCTCTTTTCAAGATTGTTTTGAATCTTGAGTACCTAACATTTGTCGGCAAATTTTGTTTTTAATTTTTTTTTATTTAGTTGTGAATAGTGAGAGAGAGAAGGTACACCAGGACTTCTTGCTGTTGCAGACTTCAGATGCACACACCACTTTGTGCATCTGCCTTTATGTGGGTATTGTGGATCAAACCCAGGCCAACAACAAACCTTAGAGCCATCTCCCCAACTCTATTTCCTGGCAAAGTGAATGAATTTCTACACCCTCCCCAAAAAACTGCTTGGGATTCTGATAAGGATTCATTAAAACTAATACATTAAGCCAAGCATAGTTGTGTACACTTTTAATCCCAGCACTTGGGAGGCAGAGGTAGGAGGATCACCATGAGATCAAGGCCACCCTGAAACTACATAGTGAATTCTAGGTCAGCCTGGACTAGAGTGAGACCCTACCTCACTCTAGTGGGGGGAGGGGAAAGGGGAAGAGTTATACATTAGTTTAAAAGTGGATTCATTACAAAAATCATTGGCAAGCTGATAGATAATTTTTTCTGATATGGATGCCTTTGATTTCATTTTCCTGAATAATTGTCATAGCTAAAATTTACAGTACAATATTAAGTAAAAATGACAAAAGTAGGCCCCTTCTATCTGACCTTAAGGAAAAGCATTCAGACTGCAGTGTATTAAGTAAAATGTCAGTTATATCTTCTTTTTTGTAAAAGTTTTTTACCAAGTTGAACAAGTTCCCATTTTCCTTTTAACATTTTTCTACTAATATCAAGTCCTGTTGGTTAGTGATTTCTTTTTATACTTCCTCAATGTGATGCATTGACAAGCACAGAAATATACTTGACTAATGTTTAGTCCTAGAAAGGTAATTCATGGGTTATTTTAAAGGAAAAATAGAACTTGACTGATAGAAAAATTCTTGCAAAAATATCACTTAGAAGTTTTATGTGTGCATATGGCAGCAAAAAGACAATACCGTCCACCTTTTTCAAAACTGATTTCTCACTGGCCTGGAACTCTCCAATTAGGCTAGACTGGCTGGCCCTTGGGTCCCAGGGATCCACCTGACTTAGAATCCCCATTCTTTGGATTACAAGCAGCATTTAAAAAAATATATTTTATTTTTATTTACTTATTTGAGAGAGAGAATGGACATGCTAGGGACTCCAGCCACTGCATATGAACTCCAGATGCATGTATGTGCATCTGGCTTACATGGCTTCTGGAGAATTAAATCTAGGTCCTTTGGCTTTGCAGGCAAATGACTTAACCACTAAGCTATCTCTCCAACCCACAAGCAACATTAAAAAAAATATATTGATTTGAGAGAGAGAAAAATTGGCAGGTGGGGAGAGGGGTGGAGAGAATGAGTATGCCAGGGCCTCCAGCCACTGCAAGCGAACTCCAGACACATGCACCACATTGTGCATCTGGCTTATGTGGGTCCTGGGGAATTGAGCTTTGACTTTACAGGCAAGCACCTTAGCAGCTAAGCCATCTCTTCAACCCATTCTATGCAAAAATTTTAAGTCTTCCTGTCTTCTAGCTTTTTATCTCTCCAGAAAATGTGAAGTAGTTCTTATAGAGGGTAGGAATAGAACACATTTGCTATATTTAAGTGGTATTATTTATTTTTGTGAATGTTTACTAAAAATAGCTAATAAGAACATGCCATTTGAAAACTAATATATATATCATTAAATATACAAGAAATATTATTATTCTAAATTGTTATTTGGGGAAGAGAGAGAGGGAGAATGGGCACATCAGGGCCTCTAGCCACTGCAAACGAACTCCAGATGCATGCACCACCTTGTGCAACTGGCTTATATGGGTACTGGGGAATCGACCCTGAGTCCTTACGTTTTGCAGGCCTTAACCTCTCAGCCATCTCTCAAACCTGCATTATTTTAATGAATAAAAAGTTATATACTAAAAGTTATTCAGGGCTGGGGACATAGCTCAGTGGTTAAAGGTGTTTGCTTGCAAAGTCTGCTGTCCTGGGCCCTGGCATATCCATGCATTTGCACTTGATATTGTTTATTCTGTCTCTCCAATAAATAAAAAACATTTTTAAGTTAATTCATTTCAGATAACTGATTTCTAGTGTAATTCTTTAGAAATGACTCATTTTTTTTTCTTATTGCATTATAGAAATATCAGCTGATCATTTTAAATGATCAGTACTTTTTTGTTGACAGTGTCCTACCATTTAACATGGAGGGGTTTACTTTTAAATATTTTATTTTATTTGAAAGAGAATATTAATGACTGAATGGGCACTCCATGGCCTCTTGCCACTACAGACAAACTCCAGATGCATGCACCACTTTGTGCATCTGGCTTTACGTGGGCACTGGGGAATTGAATGAGTCCTTCAGGCTTTGTAAGCAAGGGCCTTTATCCATTGAGCCATCTCTCTAGCCCCTGAAGAGATTGTTTCTGATGCTAGCATTTTAAGAGTGCTCAGCATACTTTTGTATTAACCTTCAAGCAATTCAAGAAGGCTATAATCACAGGGAATGCTGAAAGTTATGCAATATGAGTAAAAAATTAAGTCCGAAATAAAAAAAAAAAAAAAACGGCCTCATGGACTGGACCACCAAAAGGGTTTGTTTCCTGTTTGCTTTAATCTTCAACAAGAAGAGTTCTCTTTGCCACTCAGTATGAAACATTAGACATAGTTCCTTATCCAAGGTCATACAGCCTTACTGTCCGTAATATGAGGTCAGCGGTGCTGCCTGTTAGAAAATGTATCTTTAGAAAGCACATTTGATCCTGTGGCTTAAAACTTTTGTGCAACTCAGTCATCATCCTAGGACGTGCTTGCTTATAAGCTAAGTTACTATTTAAAAAAACCACCTCATGCTTTACCAAATAATAGATTTCCCCCAGAAACACAGAAATGGACAATAGTAATAATTAAATTATATGAAGAACTATATCACGTGTGCTGATTCACATAATACTGCTGCTGTGTAATATGCACTGTATACTGTATGTTATGTACATTGTGTGTGTTTTGTTTGTTTGAGATCGAGTCTGGTCTTGCTGTGTAGCTTGTGCTGGGCTTGAACTCAGAACGCTTTTCTTTTAGCTTCCCAAGTGCTAAGATTACAGGTGTGCTCCCCACGCCCAGCTCCCGGCAGACTTTGTTCAGCATCATTCAAACCATGTAGACTGTTCTACCATCATTACATGTAGCCACAAAGTCCTGGTTTCACAAGGACCTACTAATTGTTAGTCTTGAACTCATACTGAATATACTACCACATTTTGTGAGGGTTTTTTTTTTTTTTGAGGATGAAGTTATCTTGAGAAATAATAAATAAAAACTTTACATAAGTAAACTCCCTTCCCTTTCACTCCCTACCTTTTTTTTTTTTTTAATTCTGCTTGAACATTTCTTTCTTATGAAAAAGATGAACTCTACTCCCTTTCAGTCTTAGACCTTATTGGATCAGTTTTTTGTTTTGTTTATTGACTTTAAAATTAATTTTTTTGGTTTTTCGAGGTAGGATCTCCTTCTAGTTGACCTGTAAGTCACTGTGTGCTCTCAGGGATCCACCTACCTCGGCTTCCTGAGTACTGGGGTTAAGGCATGTGCCATTATACCCAGCACTGTTGTTTTTTTGTGTTTTTTTTGCTATTATTTTTTTAACAAGTAGGAGAAGATCTGTTCTCTTAGTTTGGTCTACCCAAGCCCCCGGAGACAGCCCTTTTCTTTGGTGAGGGACTTCAGTGATCACCTTTACCTCTGGAACTTAATGGAGTTACTATTGCCTTGGAAGAAGAGTATCTGCAGTTTATTCTAAACAAAAAGATAATCCATGTTTGGAAGAAAGTAACATGGAAGAAACATGACAATTTAAAAAGACCTAGTCATCGCAGTTTTAACATGGAAGAACCAAAAGAAATAGTACTTTGAATGAAGACACCTGCTTGAACACCTGTGGATGTCCGGGTAACATTTAAGCTATCCTCATATAGAGGAAGAACACAGGGACTTGGCGTTTCTCATTCCTTTGGCAAAATGCCATTATGCTTCCTTCACTGATTTTCAGAAGACTTACAAGCCCTTGATGGAGGGGGAAAATCTGTTGAAAATAAAAATAACTTCCTGATGAAGATAGTGAAAAGCAAGCAACCTAATTTTCTTGGACCTCTGAGTAGAACTGGCTCACAGACGCCATTTCTTTTAAGAATTGCAAGTACCACTGCTTTGCTGCCTGTAATCCTGGTCAGTTTTGTCTGTTGTCACATGAAAGCACCTCCCTACCTCACAGGGATGTTGTGAGGCAAACTTTAAATGTTCTGAAGAAAAGTTTAGAAGTAGTAACTCTTGCCTAGCTCTTTGTTGATCATTTCTATAATAAGGCTCTGTTTATTTTAAAATTTACAAGCGCTTTCCCATATCTGTGAATGGATATTAGGTAACATTTTTGAAATGGAACATAATGAAGTTGTATTTGATTTAGCAGTGCACATCTTTGTATTAAGAATAATTTGGCTGTATGAACTGTTAAATTGATTATTTTACACATGAGCTTTTATTCAATATTAAAGAAAAGCTACCATAAAAATGTCTGGTTTTCCCCCTTTTTTAGTTGCTATGTAACCATTTTATACCTCTTAGATAAAAGACAACCCAGAACATCAAATTCTAATGGTGGAAAATAGAAAATGATGAAATAGATATAATTTAAAGGAAAAAAAATCTAAGAACAAGGTTTATGAATATAGAGATACACAGAATGCAGACTTCCATAAAGAGTGAGTGAAAAAGGCTTGGTGGCTCCTTCCCTAGCACTTGGAAGACTTACATAGGAGTGTTACCACGAGTTCAAGGTCAGCCTGGATTAGAGTGAGGCCCTTCCTTTCTCCCAAAAGACAACTGAGTGAGACTGTTACTAAGTAAAGGTGAAATACAAGTAGTATTTTGATGAAGAATGGGATTACTATAGAAATAGAGATTTAATAAATGCATGATTCATATTATAGCAAGAAAGGTCAAAAAGAAAACCCTTGTCTACTAAATAAGGAGAGATGCCAAAATTCATGCATAGAAAATTCCTGAGAGCCTGCATTTATACAATGTAACTTTCATACATAATTTGGCAAGTAATTGTCTAACATTTTCTATTTCACACAACTCAATCTCCCAGTTTGTTTTCAAGTCATGGCATATGAATTCTCAGATAATGGTTCCCAAAGCCAAGTGTTAAAATTGTTACCAAATTTCTATACTCTACTGTCGATTCCTGCTGAGTATCACATGACAAATCAATTCAAAGTGATTTTAGGGATTCAAACTTATAGGCTATTTTTAAGCAAATAACTCAGAATTTATTTTCTAAATTACCATGTCATTTAAGTATTTATTTTACATATGCTATAAAAAAGTAAAGACATAATTTTAAGGGAAGAGTATGTTTCTTTAATATTTACTTATTTGTGTGTGTGTGTGTGAGAGAGAGAGAGAGTCAGAAAGAATGAGAGAATGGGTGCCAGGGCCTCCAGTCACTGCAAATGAACTCTAGATGCATGTGCCTGGTGCATCTGGCCTACGTGTGTCCTGGGGAATCGAACCCTGGTCCTTTGTCTTTGCAGGCAAGCGCCTAAACTGCTAAGCCATCTCTCCAGCCTGAATATGGTTTTTGTGTGGCTGATTGTTTTGAAGTGCTGGGAGGTGGAGCCCAGGTTCTACATATTCTATGCAAGCACTCTAACCACTGAGTTAGGCCCCTATTCCTTAATACCTTTTAATGAGCCTTCCGAACTTCACCAGAAACTACTACTCTTGTTATCCTATATGCTGTAGATCACTTGCTCTGGTTATTTCACTTACTAGCTTTTTACAAACTTATGTAGGAATGGGAACCATAGAAAGAATTGTTTAGTGAAGTAAATTGCTTCAATTGGGAGGTAGGGGTGGCAGTTTTGTTGCTTTTTTTTTTTTTTTTGAGTACTGGAGAATCAAAACCAAGGCCTTTACAATGAACTATACTGTACCTTGAACCTGATTACTTATTTGAATGGTATTTCATGTCTTTTTGAGCATACACATTTGTATACTATAGGAATAGTATTTTGAAGATTCTGATCTCATAATAAACAGTAAGCTTTGTACTGAATTTCAGGAAAGGAATCATTAATAAAATTTCCTGTATAAGAATTGATAATAAAGGACTGGAGAGATGGCTCAGCCGTTAAGGTGTTTTCCTACCAAGCCTAATGACCTGAGTTCAATTCCCTAGTCCCTGTGTAAGCCAGATGCAGAGCAGCATGTGCATCTGGAATTCTTTTGCAGTGGCTGGAGACCTGGTATGCCCATGCTAACTATCTATTTAATCTATATCTATCTACCAAATCTGTCTTATTTGCAAGCAGAGAGAGAGAGGATGGATCAATAAGTATTTTTAAAAAGAATAAAGGTAAAGCTCCTTAAGGATAATTCTGAACCTTGCTTTTTATACATTAAGATGGAATCTAATTCAAAGAACTTTTTTAAATAAAATATTTAGAAAAGAGTTATTGTTCTTCCCTTAATACAGTAGAATTGAAAATTGTGCTTTTCTAGCTGATGTATTACAGAGAGCAAGTGTTATAGTTAGTGAGCATATGCTTTAGAAATAGTGAAGAAATATAATGCCACTAATCATTAATTATCTTAATAAAAATTACCTTAGTAATTTTAGATGGGATTTTTTGTATCATTTCCCAGTTTATTATGGGATTGGCTTATAGACTCTATCTTGAGCTTGATTTAATTGAAGAAGGAATAATTTACTGGGAAAAAACATGAATTCAAATTGAGCATCCTTGGTCTAAAAATTTGGAATCTGAAATACTTAAATCTGAAACATTTCAAGTACCAACACAATACCACAAATGGGAAATTTTGCACATGACCTCCTGTGATAGTATGTAGTCAAAATGTAGGCATACCAAAAAGATTGTATTAGATAACCCTTCAGATTATCTGTGTGAATTTCATTCATTTATTTAGATTTAGATAACATTTCCAAGATACCTCGTCTATATGAAAAATTTCTAAAATCTAAAACACTTCTGATCCCATGTAATTCAGATAAGAGTTACTTAACTTATAACATAGTGGTCTTATCTTCATTTTATTGTCTCTAAAAGTACAAAACAGTCTTACCATCTTAAAAAAATGAAGGAATTGTGCATATGTTCTGGCTTTGCCACCAGTCTTATTCACTAGAGCAAATGATTTCACTGCTTGGAACTACAGTTTTCATCTACTTACTGAGAGAAAGGTTAGAGTGTGGTTTCAAAGTAGCTTTGCCTTGATTATCGTAACACAGCCCTGTCTTTTGTCCAAGATATGAATACTATATCCCCTTAGGGTCTTCAAGGCTGGATCTAAGGTTTAGTACTGGGTTTATAATCGTAAAAATACTGGCAATGTTTTTATGTAACATGAAAGAACCCACTACATATGGAAAATTAGCCATTTCTATCTGTAAGTAGAACATTAAGAAACAGTAGTATTCTATGCTTTGGCATTATATGCATACATAATTAAAATTTAAATTCCTTCCAGATGGCACTATGAATTGAAAATGTATGATGTATTAGTTATGACTTTTCAACAATAGAGTCATGTAAAATTAGAGCACTGGGACAAGAAATAACGTGACCTCAGACTAGCCTGGAATGCATTACAGTGAATTTCAGAACCATACTGCTCGCTGCTAAGTAGATCTAAAGATGGAGACACGTTAATTAGTAACTTATAGGTTGAGGTAAATCTTCTACAATTGTAAATGGATTTTATGAGTATTGCAAAGCAGAATTATTAGGGAGTTAGAGAGTGAAAGAGAGAAGCAGATGGAGAGAGAATGGATGCACCAGGGCCTCTAGCCACTATATATACAGACTTCAGACAGATGTGTTACCTTGTGCATCTGGCTTTATGTGGGTACGGGGCATTGAACCTGGGTCCTTGGGCTTGGCAGGCAAGCACTTTAACTGCTAAGCCACCTCTCCAGCCCTCTTTATTCTGTTGATTAATAATGCAGATAATAACTGATTCTGTGACACTTGCTTCCCAACTGTGGAGTGCTTTGGCAGTTTGTAGAATCTTTCCAATGGGGAACCTAGTGTTTGAATGTGTGATCCTGAGGGGGACAGTTCACATTCAAACCAGAACCTTCCACCCACCCCTAGCTCCCATAGGCTCATGACCATATCTTAATACATTCAGTCCAGTTTCAAAAGTTTCCATTGTCATACAGTTGGTAACACTATTCAGAAGGCCAAACTTTTTCTGAGACTCAAGGCAAACTCTTAGCTATAAGTCCCTATAAAACCAAAAACAACTTACCTACTTCCACTGTACAGTGTCATAGAAGAAGTGATTCCGTTCTACAAGGGAAGAATTGGAGGGCAAAGCAAGAAAACTAGCAGGTCAAATGCCAAAACCTGTAACTCCTTGTCCAGTATCTGCAGCTAATGATGACATCATGTGGGTTCCAGTGAACCTTGGTAGCCCTTCCCCTCCAGCTCTGAAATGCAGATCTTGCAAGCAGATAATTGAACTAAACTTAGTTATTCCACATGTTTTTCATATAAACCTCAGAAGCCAAAACAAATTCCTAAGTTTCTTAGAATTTGTCAAATGATTCTGTTGATGAAAGTTTGTTATAAAGAGGCACTTCTAATTATATTAAATCCAGAATATCACTTAGCACTCCTATTAAGGCCCTCAGTGAATACAGTATTAAGTAGTATCAGTTAAATAGAATTTAAATGTTGTTTCTTCTATTTCTTTATTCACTTTTACAAAAATATATCTGAAAAGGGAATTTACTCTCAAAAGATACATGTTTTGTGGGATGCTGGGAGTATAGCTCAATGGTAACACTTGGCTAGCATGGATGAGGCCCTGGATTCCAGATTAACAATCTTTATGTGCATACGAAGTTTATCATTGCAAGTCATACCATTTTAATACGATTCTTGAGGAAACAGCAAGGCAGTCAGACCTCAGGTCTGTATTCGCATAGTTTCTCCTAAAGCTTTAGTCTGTTTTCTGTAACTCAGTAAAATCAGAGAGAGATCATTAGACAGCCTGAGGAACGAGTCATCATCAGTGAGTCCTCATCACAAAGCTTTTGCCCGGACAGTCCGCCTGTGCAGGTGAACACAATGTCTATGATCAGATCTTCCGCTAGGCTTAGACTGTGAGGTGACTTAAGATGCTTTTCTAGAGATGTTAGTAAACTAGAGGCACATTTCAGTAGTAAGTCTAGTTCTAGTGTAATCTTCATTTGCCCATGGGCAGCAGCCTAGCAGACAGCAGTGGAAGGGCCTAAAGCAGTTTCATAGATACTAACATTTAAGTGTGTTGTAAAATTATTTACTCTTGTATAAATAGAAGTGTAGCATATAGTCTCCCATTTCCACAGTAGAAACTCAGTCTGGGCATGGTGGCCCATACCTAATCCCAGCAGTTGAGAGGCTGTCATGAGTTTGAACCATCCCTGGCTACAAAGTGGACTAGGATGAGGCCCAGAAAGTCTTTAAACTATTAAAAAATTTCACCCCAATGTGAACATTTCATTCCTGAGTAGGATGATATTTCTCAATAACTATTAATCCATATTCCAACATGTTGAAAACTAGTGTCCTGTCTTTTGGTGATCTCTGTGTGATGGTCTCAGTAACCTGTTACATGATTGCCAATTACCTATCTCCCATCAGGTACTGGAGCAGAGGCAGCATGTGTGGAAAAATATCTCAATCAAATAAAACTATAAGGGAGTTTGGAGGGATGGCTTAGTGGTTAAGGCGCTTGCCTGTGAAGCCTAGGCACCCAAGTTTAATTCCCCAGAACCCACATAAGCCAGATGCACAAAGTGGTGCATGCTTCTGGAGTTTATTTGCAGTGGCTAAAGGGAGGCCCTGGTGTGCCCAGACCCATTTTCTCTACTTTCTAGCTCGCTTTCTCTGATTGCAAATAAGTGTTTTAAAAAAATAAAAATAACTATGGGGTTGGGGGCTGGAGAGACAGTCAAGCAGTTTAAGGGACTTGCCCACAAAGCCTAACAACCTGAGTTTAATTACACAGTACCCATGTAGAGTCAGATGCACTAAGTGGCGCTTGCGTCTGGATCCATTTGCAGCAAGTAGAAGCCCTGGTATGCCCACACTCGTTTTCTCTCTTACCCCATCCCCTCTGCTGGTGTGGTGGCACATGCCTTTAATCCCAGCACTTGGAAGGCAGAGGGAGGAGGATCACTGAGTTCTAGGCTAGCCTGAGACTACATAGTGAATTCCAGGTCAGCCTGGGCTAGAGCAAGACCCTACCTCAAAAAACAAAACCAAACAAGCAAAACACTATAAGGCAGGAGTCTTAGTTTAATCCCTTAGTTTAATCCTTAGTTTAATCAGATGCACAAGGTGGCACTTGCATCTAGAGTTGGTATGCAGAGGCTAGAAGCCCTGGTGCACCCATTCTCCTCCTCTTCCTTGCAAATAAATTAAAAAAGTCATTTCTGTCTTGAGTAGATTATAATGGTAATAAGCTAGCAAATAAGAGCCAGCAAGAAATTCATTGATCTTACTCTGAAAGATTCCTGAGAGTCAAGAGTTACATATTTTTTTCCCTTAATAAGCAAGGCTAGTTTCCTGAAGACATCTCTCCCCAATAGGATAATTAGCATCTTGCTTGGGATAACGTTGCAAGGAAAAAGCTCTCAGCTCATAGTTTTTTTTTTTTTTTAAGGAAATCACCATAAATAATTACTTGCATGGATATAATAGGTGTGTAGCTCACAGTATTATCTTGAGGCACTAATTATTTTTTTTCTTTTTACTTACAACATACCAGTAGTCTACTTGAATTGCTCTTTCTTCCTTTCCTGCAAATCTGGACCTCAACCTTCTTAACTTAGTGGTACAGGAAGGCTAGTTTATGTTAAAATATTTAAAATACTTGTAAAGAATTTGAGCCTTTCACAAGTAAATGTTTGAGCAGGAAGTATCTACACCTGCTACCTTATAGAGACTATTCTGCTATCAATTTTCCAAGGAGGGGTGGCGAGATCAGCAGTTAAAGGTCTTGTTTGCCAAGCCCGACAGCCCTGGCTCAGGTTCCCCAGTACTACATAAAGCCAGATGCACAAAGTAGTACTACATCAGGAGGCCTGGTGTGCTTATTGCCCCTCCCTCTGTCTGTTTGTAAACAAATATTTTTAATTTTTTTTCCTCAAAGGGAATCTCTGGTTTCCTTGGCACACGCTTTTAAGAACCAGCAGTGAGATTGTAAAGTACATGGGAAACTGGCACTCCTTTGGCCCTTCAGCTCTATTTCCAGTCCTCAGCCACAACTTTGCACAGTGCAAAGACCACAGGAGGCCATGTGTCAGGCAGGCAGTGAGCAGATGTAGGCAGACACATCTGCAGTACACAGTCATCTCAAGGTAGAGCTGCTTATCCATGTGGAGAAATCCTGCTTTCACTGCACAGAGCACTGTGATGAGAACCAGGCCTTTACAAGCACTACTATAGGCTCTCTCCAGTTAGTGAATAGAAATTGAGGTACAGCCAGAATTCCATGCCCTCCAGAATCAGATAGGAAACTGCCCTGTAGTGCAGAGTCTTTTGTGAGGTACAAATAATATAGTGCAGACCCAGGAGTTACTGCTTCTCCTCCCCTCTCTCACAATCAGAAACCAATCCCATTGTTTTTGAGAATGATTTCTGTTTGCTCAGTAAACTCAGTGTGCCCATTCCCCCCCCTCAAATAATTAAATATTTTATTTATTTATTTATTTTTATTTTTTATTTTTTTGAGAGTGACACAGAGAGAAAGACAGATAGAGGGAGAGAGAGAGAATGGGCGCGTCAGAGCTTCCAGCCTCTGCAAACGAACTCCAGACGCGTGCGCCCCCTTGTGCATCTGGCTAACGTGGGACCTGGGGAGCTGAGCCTCAAACCCGGGTCCTTAGGCTTCACAGGCAAGCGCTTAACCGCTAAGCCATCTCTCCAGCCCTAATTAAATATTTTTTAAAAGAGGCCCTTAAATAAAATAATTAACATTAAATCATTTTAGTGTTTTCTTAGCTCACTTAAGACTCTTCTAAGATTCTTTACTGCTTATACATATAAGAAGGTACCAATATTTTGAGAATCGATTCTGTGTTTTATATAGGCTATTTACTCCTGAAATTCACCCTATGAAGATAGTTGTTACAAATCCTAATTTTGCAGATGAAACCTAATGAGGTTAAATAACTTGCCTAAGGCCTTAACCTGTACTTAAAAAAATTACTCATTTAGTTATGTACTTAGTTATTTGTGTCTGTAGGGGGAGGGGTCGCACTAGGGTATCTTGCTACTGCAAACTTTGTATCCAGCTTTACATGGGTGCTGGGAAATCAAACTCAGAGCCAGCATGTTTTTCAAGCAAGCACTTTTAACTATTGGACCATTTCTACAGTCCCCAAACCTGTGTTAGGACAGTTGGTTTATGTTTATGTATTTAACAAAATATTCTACAACTCAGAAATATGAATATACTGCTAAGGCATTCATTATGCACTTTGAAATAATTTCATAACTTCCTTAAAGTCAGTGATATTTCATTTTCTTTAGAAGAGTTAGGTAAATTTTATAAGATAATAGAACATATCAATATATTTCATTTCACCAAGAAAAAAATATGGTCAGTTAAGCTATATCTGATAGCTCTTTTAGACCTATTTAGACATAGATTTCAATATGCTACTTTAAAAAAATATATGTTATTTATTTATTTATTTGAGAGAGAGAGAGAAAGAGATAGAGAATGGTACATCAGGGTTTCCAGCCACTGAAAATGAACTCCAGACACATGCATCCCCTTACGTGGGTCCTGAGGAAACGGACCAAGGTCCTTTGGCTTTGAAGGCAAAGGCCTAACTGCTAAGTCATCTCTCCAGCTCTCAGTATGCTACTTTTTTTAAAAAGAAAAGTTATTTTCATTTATTTATTTATTTGACAGAGAAAGAGGGGGAGAGAGAAAGAGAGAGAGAATGGGTGCACCAGAGCCTCCAGCCACTGCAAATGAACTCCAGATGCGTGTGTCCCTTATGCATCTGGCTAATGTAGGTCCTGGGAAATCAAACCTGGGTCCTTTGGCTTTGCAGGCAAATGCCTTAACTCCTAACCTATCCCTCCAGCCCAATATGCTACTTTTTAATAAATTGATTTATTTAAGAGAGAGAGAGAATGTATGGGCATGCCAGGGCGTATAGCCACTGCAAATGAACTCCAGACATATGAGCCTTTTTTTAAATTTATTTTTATTTTTTATTTTTTTAATTTTTTTTTAAATTTATTTATTTGAGAGCGACAGACACAGAGAGAAAGAGAGAGGGAAAGAGAGAGAATGGGCGCGCCAGGGCTTCCAGCCTCTGCAAACGAACTCCAGACGCGTGCTCCCCCTTGTGCATCTGGCTAACATGGGACCTGGGGAATCGAGCCTCGAACTGGGGTCCTTAGGCTTCACAGGCAAGCGCTTAACCACTAAGCCATCTCTCCAGCCCCATATGAGCCTTTTTATACATCTGGCTTTTCATGGCTAATTTGGTATCGAACCCAGGCCAACAGGGTTTACAAGCAAGTGCCTTTAACCATGGAGCCATTTCCCTAGACGTAATACATGTTACTTTTGTGCACATGTGTTATATATAAAACAAGTAGTTTAAGGAGTTACTGTCACTTTATATTGAAATCTCACTTATCTGATTAACTTTGAGATTATACAGTTATAATTTCATTCTTGAGGCAGAATTTTACCATGTATCACAGATTGACTCAAACTCTTTAAATCCTCCTTCCTTAGTTGTCTGAGTGCTGGGATTGAGGCAAAACCTGGTCTATGTAGCAAGACCCTATCTTAAAAAAACAACAACAACAACAAAAAAAAAAAAAAAACAAAAAACTTCAAAGGAATACCTTGTTTAGTAGGCTAAAGTTAATGAGTTGCCAAAAATGACAGTAAACTCTTAGAGGTATCTTTAAGCATTTAGGCAAGTCAGGCCTTTTAGTTAAACCTAGGAAAATATTCTCTTCATATAGTAGACTATTTGCCTGGCAAAACCTGAAACCTCTACCCATGTACTTCATTTTAACAAATATATACTTGTTGATGAACAAGCACACACTGCTTCCATATAAGAGGAATTGTTTGCCTTTAAAAGGACAACTTAGGGCTGGAGAGATGGCTTTGCAGTTAAGGTTCTTGTCTACGAAGCCTAAGGACCCAGGTTCGGCTCTCCGTTCTCCATATGTGAGCATAAGATGGTGCAAGTGTGCAAGGTTGCACATGCACGTAAAATGATGCATGTGTCTGGGGTTCAATTGTAGGGGCTGGAGGCCTTGGAGCGCCAATTCTCTCACCCCCTCTCTCTCTTATAAAAGAATTACAAAAAAAGAAAAGAAAGAAACAGAACCCCAGACCTTGAACTGTTGACTATATCAATAGCTTTTAAGTGGCGCCAGCTAGAGCTGATAGGCTAATGTGAGGACATGCAGCCCGAACGTGGTACACAAGTAGATTTAAGTCAGTTGGGAAGTGAGAAGTCAAGTAACTCAGCAGGCCACCTGGAGATCAGGTGGTATTGTTAAGCCATTCAGGGGTGGTCTCACTCCTGGTCCCAAGAAGCATGTTGAGGAAAAAAGCCCTTGCATCCCGTATTTTGATCCTCTTCTGAAAGTCAGTTCTGCATAGTTGATGTGCTTGAAGAGTACAGATAAGGGCTTATGATTCTGGATTCTGACGACTGACCCAAAATTCTGCAGGCCTGGGAGAGACACCCTTATTAAACTGTGCAAGTGACCACTCAGAGTTATTCCGGGGGTTCCTAAGCACAGTGCTCATGCATTAGGCTCGTGTTTTGTTAGTCTATTGAAGTACTTATTCCTCTTGATTCTGTGTAATTAATGGAGTTTAATACTTTCCCCCAGAACTTTGACTTTAAATAAAGGGAAACAAATTCTAGTTTAAAGAAACTTTCCAGGAGTGTTTTGAACTCCTTCTAGATTTGTTGCCAGCAGGAAGCTGGCTGTTCCTTTCTGAAGGGAAACTTGACTGAGCAGTCGCAAGGAAAAGCCATTCTTTTGCCCTTATCCCAGCATTCAGACATGAGGTCATGACAGTGCTTCCATGCTATGTCCCACTAGACAGTTTCACTTTCTTTGTTGATACTGTACAACTTTCAACACCTATAATAACCTGTATAGTATCTGTATAGCTCACTCCCCACAGAGGACCTCAACTCTGTGATGCTGCGAATAAAACTGAGGCCTCATACATGCAAGGCAGGTGCCAGTTTCCATCATTCTTGTTTTTTTTTTTTTATTTGTAGTTTTTTAATTTTTTTAAAGCTAGGGTCTCACTGTAGCCCAGGCTGACCTAGAACACACTCTGTAGGCCCACAGCAATCCTCCTACCCCAGTCTCCCAAGTGTTGGGATTAAATGTGTGCACCACCAAGCTCAGATCTTTTTTTTAAATAAGTATTTATTCCTGAAAATGTAAGATGCTGACTTAAAAATTTGGTTTCAGAATTAATTCAAAGTTATCTGCTAAGTATTAATCTGGTAGAAAAGAAGACAGTGTAAAGTTAAATATTATAGAAAGGAACCTTTTTTAAACAATATGTAAAATATTAAAATTTGCCTAGAGAGAGAGGGAGAGAGAGAAATATGAAATACATCTGAGAACTCACATGTAGGACATCTTTAGGATATGGTATTTATTGAAGTTGAAATTGTGTAAGCCATCCTATTAGAAGCACTTGGGCATTTGATGACAAAAAGAATATATAAAAAGAGAAGATAAGGAAGACTGGCAAAAGTATGTGCCAACTTTTATTTCACTGTGTGCCCTAGAAGTACAGTTCCTCAAGGGACTACTCAAAGTAGAGGAAGCAAGAATGTCCTCTAACAGAGTCAGAGTTACCAAGTGATAAAATGTGATTAATATTGTGAATAACCAGAAGAACATATGTAGATTTACCTTTGAATCAACTATATGAAAATGTAGGGAGGTGGCTCAGTGAGTGGTTAAACTCACTTGATTGCAAAGCCTGCCACCCTGTGTTCAGTTTCCCCAGTAACTACATAAAGCCAAATGCACAAAGTGATGCATGCATCTGGAGTTCATTTGCAGTGGCTAGTGGCTGTAGCACACCCATATTCATTCATCATTCATTCATTCTCTCTCTCTCTTTCTCTCTTTCTCTCTCACACACAGATTAAAACAGTTTAGAAACACAAACAGTACTGAACTGTTCTCCTGTAAGGAAAGTCTAGTCTTTTCTTACTCAATACAAGCATCATCTTTTCCCCTGGATCTTTCTAGTTCATGATTGGTTGTGTCCATAGACGTGAGACCCATGGATATGCAACCAGGCTGACTACTGTATTTCCTGCTTAGACAGGCGTGACTCCTCTGCTGTGGTGTTAGTGCGGAGTTCAGTCATTCTCCTCAGGTGTTAAACTAGCATTATCTGGTGTGTAGGGTCAGGAGGAGTTGCTAGATAATTCTTCTCACTGTTCTGGTACCTGGTCACCCCATGGTCTTTCTGTAGTCTCAGTGTCCCTATGGTGGGCAGCTGCTGTGAGCTTTGTGGTAAGGACAAAGCAGGGTTCTGGGTGTCTTTGTCCCCTTACATCCTGTGCACCCTGTGTCTCAGTGACACTGCTCCCCAGCCAGCAGCAGATAAATTTGGCTTTGTGGATTTGAGGGTGTGCTGTAGCGGTCTCCTGCCCCTCTCCCAGGGGGTGGAAACCTGGCTCCAGGACTACTTTCTCCTCTTCTTGAAGTTGGAGAGTCTTCCGAGCAACAGTAGGTCCTTACCTGTGTCCGAGGAAGTAGGGGTGACAGGACTTGGGATGACCTTCTCCCAGAAGGGCTTTGGTTCCACAGAGAAGAGTCCAGGCAGGCTTTGTGGCCTTCTTACAATAAGGGCCTCTCCCTTAATCCAGGATCCTCTCTTGCCTCCCTCCCTTTCTCCAGTCTTTCTCCTGAGCACCTGATAAAAGTCTGTGGTAAAAGCTTCTATTGCTTCCAGGAGTCTTAGAAGTACTTTTGATTTAAAAGAAGAAGAAGAAGAAGAAGCAGGGGCTGGAGGAATAGCTTAGTTAAGGCATTTGCCTGCAAAGCCAAAGGACTCAGGTTCGATTCCCCAAGATCCACAAGAGGCCACACACGTCTGGAGTTCATTTGCAGTGGCTGGAGGCCCTAATATGCCCATTCTCTCTCCCTCTCTCTGTCTCTCTCTTTCTCTATCAAATGAATAAATAAATAAATTTTTTTAAAAAAAGAAAAATACTTTTGATAGCTGTCCTGCTTACAAACAAATGCCATTCCAAGCATGAAATCCCAAAGTTTTATGAACATACATAGAAAAAAAAAAAAAAAAAAATCAATGGCCATTACATTTACCTGGATTTAACAATAGTGTTCACAGTATTTGAGGTTGTATCCTAAACTTGATTCTCCTTTAGTCTAAGTAATAACCAAATATGAAGAAAGTCCCAGGATGAATTTAAAAAATGTGCTAACTTCAGTGGTCATATCTTTTCTTATAAAGACATCAGCTATGTGAGTCAGGCTTACCCTAGTGATCTTATTTAACCCTCTTTAAAAACTCCTACCTCTAAGTATAGTCATACCATGAAGCCCTTGGGGATAGAGCTTCAATATATGAATTTAGAGAATGTCACACAAATGATCCTATAACACACAGAAGTGAAAAACTAGTCAGAAATGTAGAGATCGTCGAGGGTGACACTGTCCATTAACACTTTCTGCCATAATTCTGTATCTTTGCTGTCCTATGTGGCCATTGACTGTGTGAAATGTACCTAATGAGATCAAGCAGCAGAAAATTCACCTTTAATTTTAGCAACTTCAATAGTCACATGCACCTAGTAGCTATTTGGATAATACAGATCTTGACTAGTCTCCATAGTTAACATGAAAAACCAAAGTTGAAGAGATGAGTGCAAGCTCACATGTTTTGATGAAATTAGTAAAGGAACATTTTAAAAAATATTTTTATTTATTTGTTTTTTGATAGAGTTGGTGTGCCAGGGCCTCCAGCCAACTGCAAACAAATTCCAGATGCATGCACCCCCTTGTGCATCTGGCTAACATGGGTCCTGGGGAATTGAACCTGGGTCCTTTGGCTTTGCAGGCATATGCCTTAAGCACTCCCTTCAGCCCAGTTAGGAACATTTTTAACTTTATATTTTAAACTAACTTTATATTTGCAGGAAAGTTACAAAACCTTCACTTTCCCCATATACCTTTAACCTTGTTTTCATTGATGTTGTCTGACCATAATGTAATTGTCAAATGAGAAATTAACGTTCATGTAATAATACTAACTAAAACCTCAATTTTTACTAATGACCCTTTCTTTTTTCTTTGTACAGTGCTGGGGATCGAACCCAGGGACTCTCCCATGCCAGGCAAGTGCTTCTCACTGAACTGTATCTTAGTCTAATGTCCCATTTCTATTACAGGAACCTATCCAGAGATCCCACACTGTATGTAATTGTTATTTTTTAGTTTCCTCTGTTCTACCCCTTAGTCTTATCTTTACATTTTTAAAGTGTTTTGATTAATTATTTTGAACATTATGTTTAAGTTTGGGTTTATATGACATTTTCTCCTTATTTAACATCCTGGATTTTGATTTTAAGAAAATCATAGGAAGTGATCAGGGAGTTTATGATGGGTACCTATCTTAAAACTAGTGATTAGCATTAGAAAGTCTGGTGATAGAAGCTTTCTTTATTAAAACTACTATAAAATTTCATTCTGTAAGCTTCTCCTCTGTGATGCACAGATGCATTGCTAATAAGTTGCTGGGCTGAGATTAGAAGAATTTCACTAGTAGGAATAAAGTTCAAGATTGACATAAGAGAAACCACCTTTCAGGCTGGAGAGATGGCTTAGTGGTTAAGATGTTTGCCTGTAAAGCCAAAGGATCCCGGTTCAATTCCCCAGGACCCATGTAAGCCAGATGCACAAGGGGTCGCATGCGTCTGGAATTCATTTGCAATGGCTAGAGGCCCTGGTGCACCCATTCTCTCCCTTTCTGCCTGTGCTTCTTTCTATCAAATAAATAAATAAATAAATAATAATACATATATTTAAAAAAATAGAGAAGCCACCTTTCTCTTTCAAATGAAGCAGATCTTTCTACATTGAGAAATTAGAAAGGAATTATCAAGAGAGAGTTCTTCCCCCAGCCAAATTATCTTTGTAATAGAAAGTAGCCTTGATTGAGATATATAACCCTAGGTAACTTATGATGTGAAATATAAAAAAAGAAAAAGGAATTACTATTGTCTTTCATATATGATTTCAGAATTATTACTAGAAATTAAGTTATTAGAACCAATTTCTTGGTCTAGCATATGATTAAGTCAGCTTATTACAATCAATCGTTGTATATGAGATCATTTTTAAAATTCTGAATAAGATGATATAAATCATTAATTTCAAAAGAAATACTATACTACATGCCCTAAATCTTTCTGTCATTTAGGCATCCTTATATGTTAAGGGATGAAATTGTACTGTAGCTTAGATGTCCACATGGCTAGATATTGTTTTAAATTTGGGGTTTAAAAAATATTTTCCAGGTCAGCCTGAGCTAGAGTGAGATCCTACCTCGAAAAACAAAACAAAAATTATTCTTCTAAAGAGAGTGGATGGTTTCTGTTGCAATGAACGAGAGAACCATTCCATGATAAGACTAAGACTTAAATACATTTTTTATTTCTTCACTTACTTTGTCCCCCCCCCCCCCAAACTAGGAACATTTCAGTGAGGTATTTGTGTTTCTATTCTGGGGGTTGTCTTTGAACACATTCTTTGACTATAAGCTCAGTAACAGAACTGAAAACTGTTGTCCACTGAGAAACTATTTAGTGTAATAGATAGAATTTTCTCATCTTATTTTAGTTCAGCAATCAGCAAACACTGGGAGGCTGAGCTGGCTACCCTCAAAGGAAATAATGCCAAACTCACCGCAGCCCTGCTGGAGTCCACTGCCAACGTGAAACAATGGAAGCAGCAGCTTGCTGCCTATCAAGAGGAAGCAGAGCGCCTGCATAAGCGGGTACGTGCAGGAGTAGGGTGACGCAGAGATAACGGTTTCCTTGACAGAAGAAATTTGCAGGGAGATCCAGCACATGGCCATCTTCTGGGATATTCATTGTTTGGCAGAACATATATATGAATTGTGTTTGAGGTTTGTTGGGTTAAGAAAACTTTTCCCATAGTTTAATGGGAATGAAGATTGTGTAGCTTTTGAAATCAAATGAGCTGATTGTAGCCCAGTTGTGCCATTTTAGCTGTATCGACTTTGGAAAGTTAATCCTCTTTCAGCTCAGGATTTTCTCCTGTAACATAAGAATCATGTATGGTCTCTGGAATCCCTTAAAGATTAACATGGGGGCTGGAGAGATGGCTTAGTGGTTAAGCGCTTGCCTGTGAAGCCTAAGGACCCCGGTTTGAGGCTCGGTTCCCCAGGTCCCACGTTAGCCAGATGCACAAGGGGGCGCACGCGTCTGGAGTTCGTTTGCAGAAGCTGGAAGCCCTGGCGCGCCCATTCTCTCTCTCTCCCTCTATCTGTCTTTCTCTCTGTGTCTGTTGCTCTCAAATAAATAAATAAATAAATATTTAAAAAAAAAAGATTAACATGCACATTTGTCAGTTACAGTAAGTCAAAACCACATTCTGCCTGGGCACAGGAATTCTAAAGATATTCCCAGTTACTTGAGGCTATGGTGGGAGACTTCTCGAGCTTTCCTAATCTCAAGGCCAGCCTGGGCAACATATCAAGATTCCATCCTCAAAGCATATAGCCTGTACAATTCCTGTCAGTTGAGCAACTGGAGTGGTAATATAGTTGCCTTGACTCAGTAAGTTGCAATGAGTCAATAAACTGCTTTTATGATTTTATTTTATGTTACTAACTTTAATGAAGGAACAGTTTAAAAATATAGGTATAAATTATTAATACTAGAGGGCTGGGAATATGGCTTGGTGAATAAAGTACTTGTTACCTAAGCATGAGGACTAGAATTTGTATCTTTAGCATCCACATAAATGCTGGGTGGTTGCCTTCTTGTAACCCCAGCACTCAGGAGGCGGAGACAAGATCCCCAGGGCAAGCTGGCTGGCTAGACCAGCCGAATCAGTGAATTCAGAGAGACCTCCTTCAGGAACTAAGCAGAGCACAAACAAGGAAGGCGCTCTCTTGATTTCCGGCCTTCACACAATTGCACACACATGCACCAATACACTTGGGAGTAAACATGAATGCTGCATATATACACATACAAAAAATGGTAATGGAGATTTGAAACAGAAAATCAGAAATCCTAATATTATTATCAGCAGCCAAATAAGCAGATGTCATTAATGTCTCTTTTTATAAAAGATGCCAAGTAATGAACTCCACAGACAATAGGGAATAGGTTTAGTAATAGTGTGACAGAGATGGAAATAGGGATCTCTCATTATCTGTATTTCATTCCTAAGTAAATATCATCCTATTCCTATGTATATAAATTAATGTTCAATTTTGAAAGGTAAAAAGTATAGGGAGCTCTGTTTAAAGTGATGTGAATATACTTAAAGCAATAGTGAACCGTACCCTTTATGATTAAGATAATTATTGCAGTCAGGTTCACATTCCTGGCAGAAAACACCTGACCAAGAGCAGCTTATAGGAAAAAGTGTTTATTTTGGCTTACAGACTCAAAGGGAAGGTCCATGATGGCAGGGAAAATGATGACACGAGCAGAGGATGGACATCACCCCTGGCCAACATAAGGTTGACAACAGCAACAGTTGAGTGTGCCAAATACTGGCAAGGAGAAACTGGCTACAACACCAATAAACCCGCCCCAACCATACACTGCCTCAAGAAGGCATTAATTCCCAAATCTCCATTAGCTGGGAACCTAGCATTCAGAACACCTAAGTTTATTGGATACACTTGAATCAAACCACCATATTCTGCCTCTGGCCTCCATAAACTGATAACCATCCATGATGTGAAAATGCAATGCATTCATCCAACTTTAAAAGTCCCCATAGTATTTATCAACCCTAATGATGTTCATTCAATCATTCCCATAGTCGGAGATCTTTTGCTTTTTTTTTTTTTTTTCTTTTTTATTTGAGAGCGACAGAGAGAGAAAGAGGCAGAGAAAGAGAGAGAATGGGTACTCCAGGGCCTCCAGCCACTGCAAATGAACTCCAGATGCATGTACCCCTTGTGCATCTGGCTAATGTGGGTCCTGGGGAATCAAGCCTTGAACCGGGCTTCACAGGCAAGCACTTAACCACTAAGCCATCTCTCCAGCTCCGGAGATCTTTTAACTGAGCAATAATCCCCCCCCCCCCTCAAAAAAAAAAAAAACCTTGAAAAATCCATAATGGCACAGAATAAACACTCACACTGCAAAAGATGGCATAGGGCATAGCAATACAATACTCAACAATACAAAATTTAAACAAGGCAAACATCAAACTCTGTAGCTCCAATTCCAACAATTCTAACCAGTAACAAATCTCCAAGTCCCATAATTCTAACCAGCCACAAGTCTCTGGAGTTCCAATTACACCCCTCCAGCTAGGCTACTCACAGTCCTGGAAAACTTCATCTGAGGCTAGCAGCTCTCCTTGGCAGCCATCCCATAGTCCTGGCATCTCCATTGGGTCTCCACGCAGGTAATCCAGCAAACCCAATTGCCCATGGTTGTTTCCAAAATGCAAAACCACGTTGCAAATTCAATAACATTCTCTTTCCTGCATTTCTTATACTTCATAATACCAGGTGGGCTACCGATTTGTTAATCCAGGGGGGAATAAAGCAGACTTTGAAGAACAGCACACTTCTTCAGCATTCAGGCCCCTTCAAAAGAGTCTGCACACTGGCAAAGGGAAACTGGCTATAATACCTGTAAGCCCGAAACCGCCTCCTGGAGGCGTTAATTCCCAAATTTCCATCAGCTGGGAACCTAGTCTTCAGAACACCTAAATTGATTGGAGGACACCTGAGTCAAACCACCGCATCCCCATAAGCCTGCCCCCAGCATACACCGCCTCCAGGAGGCGTTAATTCCCAAATTTCCATCAGCTGGGAACCTAGTCTTCAGAACACCTAAATTGATTGGAGGACACCTGAGTCAAACCACCGCATCCCCATAAGCTTCCCCCAGCATACACCGCCTCCAGGAGTCGTTAATTCCCAAGTCTCCATCAGCTGGGAACCTAGTATTCAGAACACCTAAATTTATGGGGGACACCTGAATCACACCACCACAATAATTTTTGTTATGTTTTTATCGCAATTAAAAGCCACCTTATGGGACTGAAGAGATGGCCCAGCTGTTAAAGGTGCTTGGTACGGTGTTTGCCTGTCACATACAAGGCCCTGGGTTCAAACCCAGACTGAAAAGAAAAAGAAAAAAATGCTATTGGGAAAAGATGATACATGGGAATGTTTTGAATGGGGATGTCACACAATGAAAGACTATGTGTTAGCATTTGCAGAATAGGTAAAAACAGATAGAAATTATAATTTGAGTCCACTGGGAGGCCTGGGTAATAGTCTGTACAGGAAGTATATTAGTGCAAGAGTAGAAAGTGATGTGAGAGGTATGCCAACTGAATGTAAAGGGTAGTTCACTGGTAAGTTTAAGGAACAAAAGTATGTCCAAGCCGGGTATGGTGGCACACCCCTTTAATCCTAGTACTTGGGAGGCAGAGGTAGGAGGAGTGCTGTGAATTCAAGGCCACCATAGACTATATAGTGAATTCCATTCCAGGTCATCCTGGGCTAGAGTGAGGCCCTATGTCGAAAAACAAACAAACAAAAAAAAGGGTGGGGAGGGGTTTAGACGTTAAAGTTAAGGTGCTTGCCTGTAAAGCATAAGGACCTGAGTTCAATATCCTACTACCCATGTAAGCCAGATGCACAAGAGGGCGCATGCATCTGGAGTTCGTTTGCAGTGACTGGAGGCCTTGCTGTACCCATTCTCTCTGTCTGTCTCTGCCTCTTTCTCTGTCTTTCTGCCACTCTCAAATAAATAAATTAATTAAAATGAGCTGGAGAGATGGCATAGTGTTTAAGGCGCATGCCTATGAAGCCTATGGACCCAGGTTCAATTGTCCAGGTCCCACATAAGCCAGATGCACAATGGTGGCACATGCATCTGGAGTTGGTTTGCAGTGGCTAGAGGCCCTGGTGTAACTATTCTCTCTCTCTCCAATAAATAAAATAAATTCTTTAAAAAAGTTTTTTAAAAAATTAAAGTATTTTCCTGATAGTGTAGAATTTTATTTTATTTTTTTTTTCTGAGGTAGGGTCTTACTCTAGCCCAAGCTGACCTGGAATTCACTCTGTAGTCTCAGACTGGCATCAGACTCAAATTCTCCTATATTTGTGCTGGGATTAAAAGTGTGTACCACCATGCCTGCTAGAACTTTTTATATTCTGGTGAAACACACTTTGGGAAGCTGGTGTGTGTAAAGAACTGTGATAGGTGTGTGTGTGCATTTGTATGGGATTTACATCTGTATTGAACTTTGGGAAGCTGGTGTGTGTAAAGAACTGTGATAGGTGTGCGTGTGCATTTGTATGGGATTTACGTCTGTATTGAACTTTGGGAAGCTGGTGTGTGTAAAGAACTGATAGGTGTGCGTGTGCATTTGTATGGGATTTACGTCTGTATTGAACTTTGGGAAGCTGGTGTGTGTAAAGAACTGTGATAGGTGTGCGTGTGCATTTGTATGGGATTTACGTCTGTATTGAACTTTGGGAAGCTGGTGTGTGTAAAGAACTGATAGGTGTGCATGTGCGTTTGTATGGGATTTACGTCTGTATTGAACTTTGGGAAGCTGGTGTGTGTAAAGAACTGTGATAGGTGTGCGTGTGCATTTGTATGGGATTTACGTCTGTATTGAACTTTGGGAAGCTGGTGTGTGTAAAGAACTGTGATAGGTGTGCGTGTGCATTTGTATGGGATTTACGTCTGTATTGAACTTTGGGAAGCTGGTGTGTGTAAAGAACTGATAGGTGTGCGTGTGCATTTGTATGGGATTTATGTCTGTATTGAACTTTGGGAAGCTGGTGTGTGTAAAGAACTGTGATAGGTGAGCGTGTGCATTTGTATGGGATTTACGTCTGTGTTGAATTTTGGGAAACTGGTGTGTGTAAAGAACTATGATAGGTGTGCGTGTGCATTTGTATGTGTGTAAAGAACTATGATAGGTATGGGATTTACATCTGTATTGACTCGTGGGATAGAATAACTTTTAAGGACAGAAAAATATCAAGTCCAGCAGGGCGTGGTGGCGCATGCCTTTAATCCTAGCACTCGGGAGGCAGTAGGAGGATCATCGTGAGTTTAAAGCCACCCTGAGCTACATAGTGAATTCCAGGTCAGCCTAAGCTAGAGTGGGACCCTACCTCAAAAAACAAACAAACAATATATGTGTGTGTGTGTGTGTGTGTGTGTGTGTGTGTGTGTGTGTGTATCAAGTCCAGTAGTTGGGCCTGGTGGTACATGCCTTTAATCCTAGCATTCAGGAGGCAGAGGTAAGAGGATTGCTGTGTGTTCAAGGCCACCCTGAAACTATATAGTGAATTCCAGATCAGCCTGGACTATAGTGAGACCCTACCTTGAAACCCCCCCCAAAAAAAGCACAATTACTTATATTTCAAGTCCTAATTGAAACTGTGTTGCTCTTTCATTGAGCTCAGAGTAAATCCTACTTGACTAAAGAGCTGTTACCTTTCCCATAGAGGCACTGTTTATGTGAATTCATTGTAATAGTTAATGAGTTAGATTGTATTTTTAAGCATATCTTTCTTTTTACCTTCTCTTATATTTTGGACATGTATTTGGGAAAAAAAATTCAATTCTGCAAGATGAGTTTTCAGTACCCATATTTTATTTGAAGACTACAGATGGGGAGGGCAGGTGGCAATATCTATATTTAGTATATTTTCAGAAAGAATTTTCAGCCGGGCACAGTGGCACACACCTTTAACCTCAGCACATGGGAGGCAGAAGTAGGTTTGTTGTGAGTTCAAGGCCACCCTTAGACTACCGAGTGAATTTCAGGTCAGCCTGTACTAGAGCGAGACCCTACTTCAAAAAAAAAAAAGGAAAAGAAAGAAGACCTTTATTCACTATGGGAATTCTCTATAATGATAAATCACTTGTTTCCCTAACCTTTCCCTAATCAAGCATGTAAAATATTGCCTTTGTTCTTTTGTCCTTATGTTAAATACACATCTTCAAGTTATCTATGTTATGCTTAGTAGCTTGATAGTTCTCAAAATTAATTGTCATGTAGTCATCCACAATTCATTATTCACTTACTGGGAGCCTGCTGTGTCTTCAGCAAGAAACCTTTGAAACTGCTGCCTAATTTGCCCTGGGTTCTCTTTTAATTGTAGGTCACTGAGCTTGAATGTGTTAGCAGCCAAGCAAATGCTGTGAATACCCATAAGACAGAACTCAATCAGACAATACAAGAACTGGAAGAGACCTTGAAAGTAAAAGAAGAGGTATTTACCACTGTTCAATGCTCTGTAACCCAGCTAATCTTTGTGTGTGACATGAGTCCACGGCAGACATGAAGGTGTCTAGGGAGCATTTTTCTTGAGTGTGCTGAGCCTGTTCATGCCTCTCCTTACTGCTTCATTTGTTGCTGTGAACACGGTGGATCATGGTAAGGCACTCAGTCTGAGAAACTGCCCATGACTTCTGTATGAGAGTTGTTTTCACAATATCAGTAGAGAACCACTAGATGTTAATTTTGTGTGATGTTACCTTCTTTGGTTTCCAGCCAAAAAACATTTGAATCCCTTGGGAAAGAATTACATCTTAGACTTAAAGCCATGTTAAACTAGTGGTCAGATACTCTCAGCAGAGCTGGGCAAAGCCATCATGTTAGACTTGTTGCCGGAGGTCATTCTGAGGTCAGCGTGGTGGTACACGACTACAACTCCCATGGGAGACCAAAGCAGGAGAGGCTGAAGTTCCAGGCCACCCAGTCAGCGCCACATAACGAGTTCAAGAGCAAACTAGACTGTGGCGAGACCCTGTGTCAGAAATCAACCTGAAAAGCTGGGCATGGTGGTGCACGCCTTTAATCCCAGCACTTGGGAGGCAGAAGTAGGAGGATCACCGTGAGTTCAAGGCCACCCTGAGACTCCATAGTGAATTCCAGGTCAGCCTGGGCCAAAGTGAGACCCTACCTTAAAAAAAAAAACCTGAAACCCCATTATGTTCTAGGCAACATACCTATAAAGATACTCATTCCATCCCTAGGGCCAGAGCAATGGCTTAGTGGTTAAGGCACTTGCCTGCAAAGTCTAAGGACCCAGGTTCAGTTCCCTAGTACCCACATAAGCCAGATACACAAGGTGGTACATGAATGAGTTCATTTGTGGTGGCTAGAGGCCCTGCTGCACTCATTCTCAATCTCTCTCTCTCTCTCTCTCTCTCTCTAGTAAATTTAAAAAATATCTTTTAAAAGATACTCATCCCTCTAAAAAATAGTAAAAGAATATTCTTTTCTTTTAAAGATTTATTTATTAGAGACACACAGAGAGAAAGAGAGAGAGAGAGAATAGGCATGCCAGGGCCTCTAGCCACTGCAAACCAACTCCAGATGCATGGGCTACCATGTGCATCTGGCTTACATGGAACCTGGAGATTTGAACCTTGGTCCTTAGGCTTTGCAGGCATGCACTTGAACTGCTAAGCCATCTCTCCAGCCCAAGAATATTCTTTTAATTATTGTTTTCTAAGAACTGGAATAATAATTTCAGAAGAATTAGGCCCTCCCTTTCCTTCATATAGTTTAAATGTTGTTAATTATGCTGCTTTACCTTTCTAGGAAATAGAAAGATTAAAACAAGAAATTGATAATGCCAGAGAACTCCAAGAACAGAGGGACTCTCTAACACAGAAACTACAGGTGAGCCCCAATGAATCATTGATTCATTCTGCATAAAAAGGTATCAGTCATGCTTTCACATAGTAATGACTTTTTTCCTGAGACTTCATTGTTGTAGATTTTAGTCCGTTTTCTTTTCTAGTACCTCTGGTTCATTCCTCACTTTTGGTTTTTCAAAAATTATAACTTCATTTAAGTAGTTTATAAACATTGCCGGGCGTGGTGGCGCACGCCTTTAATCCCAGCACTCGGGAGGCAGAGGTAGGAGGATCGCCGAGAGTTCGAGGCCACCCTGAGACTACATAGTGAATTCCAGGTCAGCCTGAGCCAGAGTGAGACCCTGCCTCGAAAAACCAAAAAAAAAAAAACATTGATAGCTATTTATACGTTGTTGTTAGTAAGTTAGTTTGGAAAGCTCTACTTCTGCAATTAAATAGTCCCTGAATTTAAGGGGAAATTCTCAAGTGGATTTCATTCAGTTTAGGAACTCTACTCATATTTTGTACACTAAATTAATGTCTTAAATTATAGCAGACACTATGCCTTAAAGGAACACAAGTTAGTGGTTAGTGGGTTTTCCTCCTATCTCAATTAAATTTGCTCCCTTTTTTTCTGCATAAGTAATCTGCTTCCTGATGCTAACTCATACACACACACACACACACACACATATCCTGTGAATATATAACATAGACATAAGAGAGGGAAGATTTTACAGAATTAATTGCCAAGTCTTCTCTTGCCAGCTCAGGCTAGCTTCCTCAGAGAGGGTCTGGAACTCTGGAACTACTTTGGACTAGAAATAAAGTATAGAATTTGGCAAAAGGCATGATAAGGGGAACCTGAAAGCCCAGGATTGGAATATAATAAGAATGAGCAGCATTTGTCCAGCACTTGCTAACCACTTCACCTGTATTATGCATTTAATCTATGTAACGGTGAAGAAGCTGAGGCTGGGAAACATTAACTTGTTCAATCTGTATTTAAATGGAGAGAGGGAAAACTTCTAACACCCCTGTCTTCAGCTACCAAACGGCAGCAGTAGGGACCCTTCATAAAGAAAACAGGTTCCTTGCATTAAACATTTTCCTCTGCCTCTCCTCTCACTCACTGGTTTTCAACAGGCTGGTAAAATGAGACTGCTGGTTTGGGTTTGTCTTGTGAAGTGATGTTTTTACATTTTAATTGTCTATGTAGCGTAGTGCTTCTCAATTAGAGGCAAGTTTTCATCTCAGGTGATATCTACTGATGTGTGGAGACATTCTATATTTTCATTGGTTCAGTAGTGCCTGTTGACATCTACTAGGCAAAGCCGGGGATGCTGCTAACCAGAGGACTGTCTGGTCCAAAACGTCAGGAATGCTAAGGTTGAGAAACCCTCATGGAGAACTAGACAGTGAGTGCAGGGAATCAGTTTCGTTTTTTCTCATTTACCATTTTTCTGGTACTTACTGTGGGCCGTCATCGTCCTCACGCCAGCAGGCTGAGTATTCCATTTGCGAAGAGAAGACAGGTCAGATATGTTAAGTTGAATAAAGGTACTTAGCTACAGTAATGAAACCCGGATGTGTCTGATCCCAGTCGTGGTCTCTCTGTGTTTGTAGTACTTTCTTAAGCAGTCAGAACTCAAGCCATCCCTCTCTGATGATTGTTTAAGATTTGTTGTCAGTGTTAGCTTTAGTCATATTTATGTTGTCCCATTTCTGAAGGAAATTTGAGGCAGTGTGTTCATATCAAACTTCTGTGTTGAACTTCTACAGGCGCCTCATCCTCGATTGAGCAGCGATGGAAGTTTTTAGCTTATACCTGAAATTGTAGCTATCAGCTTTACCCATTCTTTCACTGAATTTCAAAATTTATTATCAAAACCTTATGTCTCCCATTCATCAAAATCCCCAGGACCCTTGGCCTTTCATGTATCAGTTCAAGCTAGAAAACTGGGATCACCAAGTTCTGTAGCTGGAAGGGCTCCTGAAGTCGCAGCAGCTAGAGTTGACCTGAAGGTCTGCATATGGAAGGAGAGTTCAGAGTTGTGATTCAGAATGTGATGGCTTGTTTCTGATTTCCAAGGTTTTAATATTGAGACATGTCTAACGATTAGTGTAATGTGCTCACTGGAAAAGGAGAACATCACCCTGCTGATCTCACCCGACAGCAAAGCGTGTGGCCCTCCTTTCCCCAGTGAATGTTTAGACAGCGTGTCTTTACATGGCTGTCCCCAGCATGCTTATTAGATACTGTCATACTGAATCTCTTCACATGATTATTTGCCTTTCTGATGATTTCTTGAATATGAACTGTTAAGAGAACTGCTTAGTGCAATATTTTTTTTTAAATTTTTATTTATTTGCTAACGTGGGACCTGGGGAACCGAGCCTCGAACCGGGGTCCTTAGGCTTCACAGGCAAGCGCTTAACTGCTAAGCCATCTCTCCAGCCCGTTAGTGCAATATTTTATAATGTGCTGAGAAGCGGGTGGGAAGGCAGGGCACACACTGGTTGTTGGTCTTATGTCCTCACAGGGAATAAAAAAGTAGCTCACTGCATTTGTTTACTGATTTTGTGGTGCTGGGTATCAAGCCTAGGTCTGTGTGCTCTATGCATGCTAGATAAGCACTCTGCTACTGAGCTCCATTCCAGCCTTTGGCCACGTCTCCTTTACTTTTAAAAGTTATTCATGGAAGCTGGCATGGTGGCACACACCTTTAATCCCAGCAGGAGGCAGAGGTAGGAGGATCACCAAGAGTTTGAGGCCACCCTGAAACTACATAGTGAATTCCAGGTCAGCCTGAGCTAGGCAAGACCCTACCTTAAAAAACACATACCAAAAAAAAAAGTTATTCATGGGCTGGAGAGATGGCTTAGTGGTTAAAGTGTTTGCCTATGAAGCCTAAGGACCCAAGTTTGATTCCTCAGAACCCATGTAAGTCAGATGCACAAGTGGCACATGCATCTGAAGTAAGAGGCCCTGGCATGCCCATTCTCTATCTGTCTCTTATCTCCCAAGTAAATAAATACATAAAATATTTTTTTTAAGTTGCTCATAGCTGGGTGTGGTGGTACACACCTTTAATTCCAGAATTCAGGAGGCAGAGGTAGGAGAATCACTGTGAGTTTGAGGCACTAGGGAGGCAGAGGTAGGAGGGTCACCATGAGTTCAAGGCCACCCTGAGACTACAGAGTGAATTCCAGGTAAGCCTGGGCTAGAGTGAGACCCTACCTTGAAAAACCAAAAAGAAAAGTTACTCGTGTTTTATTATGTGTAATACTGAAAATTTTTCTATATATTTGTGGTCTTTATTATCTTGAGGGTTCCAATTGTGGTTTCACTGTAAGAGTATATGGAGTGTTCCTGTCTGGAAATTTAAGCTCCAGGCCGTTAAACAGGAAGCTTCCACCTGTCATTTAAGGCTTGTCTCCAACATTAATTTCTCTGCCTTTTCAGTTTAAGCTCTATATATTGCAGATCTCCATAGCCTGTAATCTCAGGTTTTCTTTGTAATATTACCATATTTTATTTTCCATCATACACTTATCAGTGTTTGAAGTGATCTTATTTTAAAAGTTTTAAAAGATAATTATATTTACTTATTTGAGAAAGAGGCAGATCGAGAGAGAGAATAGGCATGCCAAGTCCTCTAGCCACTGCAAATGAATTCCAGACACATGTGCCATCTTCTGCACCTGGCTTATGTGCATCCTGGGAAATCAAACCTGGGTCCTTAGACTTCCCAGGCAAGTGCCTTAACTGCTAAACCATCACTCCAGCCCCATCATTTTGAAACTTTTATTTTGAAATAATGTTAGACAAGGAAAGATGCAGAAATACTACTCATATGCCCCGTTCTTACATTTTCCAAATATTACTCTTTATTACTAAATATTACTATAAGTATAGTTCTAACTATATTTGCTTTGTTTTATTATTCTGGATCCTCTCTTTTGCTTTCTCTCTCCATGTATATATTCTTTCCTGAACTATTTGAGACTAAATTGTGTATAGTTACCTCTGAATACTTCACTATCTTTTTTAAGAACAAAGGCCTTCTCATATCATCACAAACCTACAAAGTTTTGTTAAATGTTGCCAAATTTTCCACCAGAGGGATGATGCCAGTTCCCATTCCATTCAGCTGCATGTGTGCCTGTTTTTCTAGTGTCACCAACGGAATGTTTTATTGTTTTTTGTAAATTTTGGCACTGTCTGGTAGGTGAGAAATGCCATCTTTGTTTTTCTTATTATGGGTAAAATGGAACATCTTCATAAAAGGCTCTTTAAGGGCGTTTCTCTATCTTCTAGTATGTGTGAGTTGTCTACTTGGGTCTTTTGTCCTTTTCTGTACAGAATGACTGGCCCTGTCTCCAAAATTTTCAAGTTGTTCTTTATATCGTGACAGAAATATTTTCTTAGTATGTCACTCCTTTGACTCTGACAAATTATTGTATGTAGTTAAATTTAACATTTCTCATTGTTTCTGCTTCTAATTATACTAACAAATAATTTGCAAATAGAGGCAATTATACTTATTTTCCCAGTTTTTACACTTTTAAGACTTTTTCCTGTCAAGCTTCATCAGGTAAAAATACTAGTTGAGAGCCGGGCTTAGTGGCACACGTCTTTAATCCCAGCACTCGGCAGGCAAAGGTAGGAGGATCTCCATGAGTTCGAGGCCACCCTGAGACTATATAGTGGATTCCAGGTCAGCCTGAGCTAGAGTGAGACTCTACATTGAAAAAAATAAAAATAAAAATAAAAGCAACTAGTTGAGCTGGGCATGATGGCACACACCTTTAATCCCAGTACTTGGGCCATCTTCATTTGTTCATTCACGTCTTCCCTTATTTTTGCTGGGTATGATACTTAGTGGTACAGTGCTTGTCTAGATTGTCCAAGCCCTCCCCCCAAGAGAGGTAGTGTATATATTCTTGCATAAAATTTGACTATTTGTTCTGTTCGGATGTGTTGCTTTTCGTTGTTCAGGGGCTCCAGTTATATGTAATTGAATTGCTTTTCTTTTGTCTTCTTTTACCTGTTTTCTCTACCTTATGTCACTTTTATTGTCTTGAAAAAATTTTAAGTAAGGAATAATTGAATTTAATAGTATTTATTTATTTATTTGTTTGTTTGTTTGTTTGACAGAGAACGAGAGAGAGAGAGAGAGAGAGAGGAAGAGAGGGAGAAAGAAAATGGGCGCGCCAGGGCCTCCAGCCATTGCAAATGAACTCCATACATGTGTGCCCCCTTCTGCATCTGGCTAATGTGGGTCCTGGGGAATTGAACCTGGATCTTTTGGCTTTGCAGGCAAATGCCTTAACTGCTAAGCCATCCCTCCAGCCCGAATTTAATACTTTTTACTAATGGCCGTTTTTCATTGGCCACCTTCTAGGTCATTGCTTTTAATTTCCATTGTGTGAGTGAGTGTGTGTGTGTGTGTGTGTGTGTGTGTGTGTGTGTGTGTGTGTGTGTGTCTGTCTGTCTGTCTGTCTGTCTGTCTTGTCTGTCTGCGCTCGTATATGTATGATTATCCTAGGGTTCCTTCCCTTTGCAAACCAGTAGCCATGTGCCTGGATGTGGGGGCTTGGTGAATTGAACTCAGCTGCAGGCTGTATAAGCAAACACCTTTAACCATTGAGCCATCTTCCCTCCCATCGTTGTCCATTTCAGTTATGATGTTTGCCTTCCTTTGTTTCTCTCATCAGTTCAGTCAACTCTTATTTTTCAATGGTTTTCCTCATTTTTGTTCTTAGTTTTTGAACGACTAATTTAATCTTTTTTTTAAAATTTTTATTTATCTATTTGAGAGAAAAAAGAGGCAGGTAGAGATAGATAATGAATAGGTACACCAGAGCCTCTAGCCACTGCAAATTAACTCCAGACACATGTGCCACCTTGTGCATCTGGATTACATGGGTACTGGGGAATTGAACCTGGGTCCTTAGGCTTTGCAGGCAAGTGCCTTAACCACTAAGCCATCTCTCCAGCCCTTAAGCTCTTTTTGAATACTTGTGTGGAAACTTTTAAAGTGGCATATTTTTCTAGAGTTACTTTCTGCTTCATAACTGGTTTGGGAAGCTTTTTATTTTTTCATTAACTAAGGTGATTTGAGACTTCTCTGTTTTCTTGTAATAATTTTATAGATGAAGTTGTCCTTTGTATTTTGTGGATAGAATGACAGTTTGAAGTGATTCATACACTTACATTTTAAAACACCCTCATTTGGGGAGACAGTAGAAGGAGAAGTTGTCTATGTTTGAACATCTTTTGTTCAACAAGATCTTAAAGTTTCTTTTGTTGTTTCTTCCTCATCTCTCTGAAGTGTCTGCCTTTTTGCCAAGATTGCATCTCCAACTTTCATGACACTGTGAGGTCCCCTTCTTGTAATCTTGGCTGCTGTACCAAGGCACTGACATTCATAGTGTAGGGTTATCCTAGTTCAGTCATGGGCCTTTCAGTCCTTCCCCCTTCATACACTGCACACCCCACCCTCTCTCTAGAACCTGAGAAATACACCTGCAGAAGGGGTTACTTACACTACCTAACTGCAGGTAACTTGACACTTGTGTTGTTTTTCACCTGTTAGTAATACTGAAGTCACAGCATTCACACTTTATGCTTACTGTGTGTCCATGTCATTTGGGAAGAGCGATTGGCAGGTGTGCACAGGTGGGCAGTCACTATTCCCTGGACTGCTCAGAAATCACAAATTATTTATTGCCAGTACCTTCCTGATAGAATGAGTGCTGAGTTTAATCAAGAACCAGTTCAATTTTACTTACTGCTGTATTCCCGATGACTTGTAAAGATGTCTGATAATTAATTGTTTAATAACTATTGTAAAGAATGTACATGCGTGTCTTTTACCCATTTTTTTTCTGTATAAAAACAAGTGAATACTTGAAGATTGAAATGTTAAGTATAAAGGTCATGCTAAGTGTGAAGGTCTGCACTATTATACACTGTAAGTGGACCTTACTTGTAAGCAGGTAAGCTGTGAAGCAACTGCCAGTAAGACAGTCCTCCGTGGTTTTTATTTAGATGAAATGATGTAGGGTTTAAATGTAGAGAAAACTAAGCTGATCTGGTCACATTGGTAATGGTTATATTTGTGTGATTTTCTTTTAATCTCTCTAGTGTTTGAGTCTTTAATGTCACAACAAATATAGACCATGACCTTCTGCCCAGTAGAGTTTTATAATTTGAGTTTTTAGCCTTTAAGACACTCTAAAAGGCATTCAAGATTCTTGTGTACAGTACTTGACTGGATTTGCCCCATGCAACCGGTGCCCTTCATGTGCACAGTTAAAAGGAAAAGGAAATTAGCTGGCACAAGTGATAGCAGGTGATTGAGACTGGAAAGAGGAAAGAAGGCAAGGAGCAGGGATTGGGAAGCGTGGACGGGCAGCAGGGAAATACCACTGGCCATGACTTCACTCGTCTGCTTGGCCTGTTTTCTAGGTTGTCTGCTCTTGCCCTTGGAACACACTCTCTGCCTAAAAATAGACCAGGGCCATGTGCATCATGGTAGACACCTTTTGTTACCTAACTGGTAACATTCCTGCAGGAGGCTCATTCTAGAGAGTGTAATGCAGTTTAAGAATTGAGGGAATTTTGTGTTCTTTGTGGTCCCATTAAAAATGTTCGGATATTTCTTTGATTGGCCAGGAGAACAAGGGAGCCTTTCATTTCTGAAGGAGGCTGTGGAGGGCATGCTGGGTGGTGGCTTGTGAAGTGGGTGTTTGCTGGTGAGTGACATTTGCTCTATTTTTATAGCTGAAAACAGTCTATCCTTAAGCTTACTGTTTCAGCAACCAGAGTGCATGGCATGCCTTCATGGGTGGAATCTTACATTCGATCACAGGATCTGTACCCTCCCTAACAGCATGCAGCCTCCATGTATTGGCCTTTTGAACTTAGATATATTAATTTCAGAATCTGTCCGAGTTTACTTCACCTTACCAATATTGGAAGAAGGGAGACTAGAAACATCCATGGTTAACCTGCAATAGTAAATAGTTTAGAATGGGTCCTTAAACCCTTTGTTTATAATTCATAGCTGTTTTATTCCCTCCTTGAAGCTCATGTGTGGTGTACTTGCTTGAGCCTTGCTCATAATTATCTCAGTCAAATGCATGTGATTTGTTCAGAGTTCTAAATCAACTTATTTTCTTAAATGTATTCATGTCAGTTTCCTGATTCTTTCTCTTAAAATTTTAATTTTTTGAAGAGATTATGAGAAAAATAAATTCAGGGACAGGGGTGCCCATAAATCTCAACCATTAAAATTCTTTCTTATTTTCTCATTGTGAATTTCCAGTGGATCCTCACGCATACAAATGTTTGCCTGGTTGCAATGAGCTGTTTCATATTCTCATATAACATTTACCAGATTGTCTTTCACCAGTTTTAGTGTGTGTGGTTGGTGAGCATGTGTGTGTGTGTGCGCATGCGCACGCATGCCAGAACTTAGCACTGGTGGCCTCCTCCGTCACTCTCCAGTGTACTTACTAAGGCAGGGTCTCGGTTAAGTCCCAGGGCTTGCTGATCTGGCTAGTCTAGCTAGCCAGCTTGCACCAGGGATTTCTTGTCTCTACCTCCTGAGCACTAGAATTACAGGTGAGCTGACACACCTGCTGGAGTTCAGGTGGTCAGTAGACATCCGAACTCTGGTCCTCTCACTTTCAAAGGAAGCACTTTATCCACTAAACCACCTCCCCAGCCCCTCAGTAATACAATTTTAAAAAATATTTTATTTGCAAGCAGTGAGGAAGTGATGGGGCAGAGAGAATAGGTGCACCAGGGCTTCTTGCCACTGCAAAAGAACTCCAGAAGCATATGCCGCTTTGTTCATCTGGCTTTACATGGGTCCTGGGGAATTGAACCTAGACTGTGAGGCTTTGCAAGCAAGTGCCTTTTATTGTTGAAACATCTAACATAACTTTTAAAATTGTGTTCTATTTTAAAAATATTTTTATTTATTTGCAAGCAGAGTGGGGGGAATGCACACACCAGGGCCTCTTGCCACTGTACATGAACTCCAAGCATGCACCATTTTCTGCATCTGACTTTACATGGATACTGGAAAACGAACCCAGGCCATTAGGCTTTACAAACAACCATCTTTTAACCACTGGACAATTTCTCCAACCCAATTGTATGATCTTTATAGG
The DNA here is from genome assembly GCF_020740685.1 of Jaculus jaculus. Taxonomy (NCBI): domain Eukaryota; kingdom Metazoa; phylum Chordata; class Mammalia; order Rodentia; family Dipodidae; genus Jaculus; species Jaculus jaculus. The sequence goes on from NC_059115.1 coordinate 83,005,972, forward strand.
CCTTGATAGAAATTCTTCAGAGATTTACATTTAAATGGTGCATTAACATTTGAAGTATCTTGTTTTCTCTGGCTGATTGATGTCGTGTAGCTATTACCAAAATGTTTTTGTTGGCCAATATAATTTACATATTAGGATATGATTTGTGTCAAGTCAGTTCCTTTCAAATATAAAAGTGAGCTTTCCAGAAAGGATGTGTATAACTTTTAGTTCATTGCTTTTCTGAATAGTTTTATTTAGAGTGTAATAGTTGGTTTTTGACAGCTTTTAAAGTTGAATTTTAAACTGAAATTAAATCATTAACTCAACTTACGTCATTTTGGTGTTTTCTTTTTGTTTTTGGATTCCATTATACTTCTTCTGCTTAGAAGCACTGCTAAAAGCTATAACCCCTGAATAAATCTTAGTATGCCAGGTAGTATTCTGAAGCAAATCTTTAAAACATTTTTTAAATATTTTAATATTTCATTTATTTATTTGAGAGAGAGAGAAGCAGAGAGAGAAAGAGAGAACATGTACAAATGAACTCCAGATGCATATATCACCTTATGCATCTGGCCTATGTGGGTACTGGGGAATTGAACCTTGGTTCTTAGGTTTTGCAGGCAAATGCCTTAACCACTAAGCCATCTCTTCAACCCTAAAACATTTTTTAAAATTTTTATTTATTTATTTGCAAGCAGAGAGAGATAAAGAGAAGAGAGAAGAGAGAGAGAGAATGGGCATGCCATGGCTTCCAGCCACTGCAGACGAACTCCAGACACATGTGCCGATGTGGGTCCTGGGGAATCGAACCTGGGTCCTTTGACTTTGCAGGCAGATGCCTTAACTACTAAGCCATCTGTCCAGCCCTAAAACATTTTTTTAAAGCCTGTAATCCCAGCATACGGGAGGCAGAGGGAGGCAGGAGGATTGACACAAGGCCAACCTGATCTACAAAGCAAGTTCCAGGCCTGTTAGGGATACATAGGGAGATCTAAAACAGTCCGTTTTTTGTTTTTAAAAACTTATGCTTCCTGTTTGTCATTTTTTTCCTTCCTAGATTTTTAGCAACTTTCTACTCCTCTAATGTATATAGTTACTGTGTATCTATACTGTAAGTCTTCACTACAGTATTGTTCTACTTACTTACATTGCTTTGATGCTGAACAGAGAATCAGTATCAGAAGTTCCCATCATTTCATGTTATAGAGTTGCTTTTTTTCTCCTAATCATTCTGTAGCGCTCCAGTAAGGAGAAACCTGAACTTCTTTTCTCTGCATACTTTCACCTGAGATTGCTCACAACTGTGTGAGAGCAGCAATGAAAGTGAGATGTAAACAGGCCTCAGGATGGGTATTCAGTCCTGTCTCGTACATGAAAGCCTAGTGTTGCTGGCACGAAGCAATGAGTCAGAAACAATTTGCTAGGTGGGCAGATGGTTCTTTAAACTTGTAGCTTTTTGAGATTGTTTGATTTGAAACCTCCGTAAGCTGTGGTAAATTGAGTTTCAGAGACACGTCCTGACTGTCTGCTTTATCACATGATACAGTAAGAACAGAAAGCTGTTTCATTCTCTAAGCCATAAACTGATGCATACGTGTGTATTACGCTTTTGTTTCTGAAGGAAGTTGAAATTCGGAACAAAGACCTGGAGGGACAGCTCTCTGACTTAGAGCAACGCCTGGAGAAGAGCCAGAGTGAACAAGAAGCTTTTCGCAATAACCTGAAGACACTCTTAGAAATTCTGGATGGAAAAATATTTGAACTAACAGAATTACGAGATAATTTGGCCAAGCTACTAGAATGCAGTTAAGGAAAGTGAAATTTCAGTGCCAGTTGATTAAAAGATAACTGTCTGTCTTCATAGGACTGTTTGGGCTCTGCACCAAGATTGCACAAAAATTTTTGAATATCACTCCTCCACGAGGAGGATGTTTTGAAAATTGGAATTGTATATTTCAGTGTAAATTTTAGAATTCAGCTTGTAGCTAGTTGGGAAAAAAAAAAAAGATGAAAAACTTGAACTACAAATTACCTCCATGTATATTGGCCATAGTTAACTAGAAAGTTATAAATAGACACTTAATGCAATCTTTTTTTTTTTGGTCCTGGTATTAGCCAATGGGAGAATTAACAATGTCTGGATCCCACCCCCTATTTGTGTTTAACACAGTGAAGATTATCTGCTTTTTAAATTAATTTATTTATGATATCTAGAGCTGTGTTTTGTGCAAAAACTTAGTAACGAAAGCCCTGTCTTTTGTTGTAATCTGAATAATTTCTCAGGATATTTTTGCACTGCTGAGAAGCAGTGCCATTACCAATTAATTCTTGCCAGGAGTGAGAGAGAGCTGCATCGTGAATTAAAATCACTATAACTAGGTGTATAGAGTTCTTCCCTTTTTTGTACTGGAAGATTTTTCACTCTGGTGACTACTCTGGTACACTCTGGTATTCTCTAATCTTGTCTGTTGTATAGTTTACTTTTCCATATTGATTCCATGTATTTATGAGAGGATATTGTCTCCCATTTTATTACACATTTTAAAGCCAACTAACAAAGGCAGCTGAGTCCCTAAGAAATTTTTCTTTTTAAATTTCTAATAAATTTGACACACAGAACTGAAATACAGCAGCCCGTCCTTGACGGTCTAGTCTAGCAATGTTAAGTACATTTACAGAAAATATGCAGTTACAGTTATTTATATATTTTGCAAGAAATCTTTTCTGAATGATCAATGCATTTCAATTTATGAATAATAGTGGTTACTAGGGAACTGTTTATTATAGATAATTTTAAGGTGTATAGCTATTTTCAAGGAATCCATTTACATCTTATAGCTGATCAGAAGACTGTATCTAAATTGTGATCATGGCAGATGGAGATGGAGAGATACCCTCTGTCTGGGTCTCTGCATCAACCACATCTTTATTCAAACCTCACAAGGCAATATTCCGAACTGTTAACTAGGCACTTCAAAACAGGACATACATTCAGCAGGCTCTTCTCAGTGAGCAGGTTTTAATGTTGTTTTGATGAAATTTTAAAAGACTTTTAGCCAACTTGCATTTCTTTAGATGCTCTATTTCTTTTACAAAGCGATTTTACAAGTAAGCCAAGTGCTGTCTAGTCTGCTTTGGAGGAGGAATTTCACCAGGGTACACACATTCTTGCTGTGCAGTGCCTGTGATGCCGAAGAGCGTCCTCCTCTAGTGTGTGCTGGAGAATCTGACTCTGGAGTCATTGAATGCACCGACTTCTTATTTGTGCCCCAGAGGATTGACTTGTTAGTGCAAAAGTAAGCAAACTCATCAATTTGTAACCATTTTTTCACTCATACAGCTTCTCAACACTAGATAACTTTGTTTTATATTTGTGTATGTACATAAATACATACATATTAATTTATATTAGGGTGAAAATAAATGGTTTCTTTCAGAAATTAGTTTCTACAGTGAGTTCTAGGTGTCTCTGAGAGTTTGCACCGGACGCTTCGTCCTCGTGCGTCACACGTGCTGTGTCATCATGCAAGCCGCCTCCATCTATCAGGGTATTTTCCTTGCCTGTTTATTATAAGGAGAATAATTTAGATGAATATGCTCAGAGCTGAGATATCTCTCCGGTAAATCAGGTAACAAAATGTATTTGATGGATAGACTTTGAAACAGATTTTATGTATGAGTTTCTGAGTAACAAGGAATACCAAGTTTTTAATTTAAAATAGGAGACTAACACTAGGGTTCAGGGAATTTAGTTAATGAAGAGTTTAAAAAAATGAAAAAACAAAACAGTGTAAGCTGTTGAAATGGCAAGTGAATTATTTTAATGATGTAATAAAATATTTTTAAATTTTGGCACAGTTGTCATTTGATGGGAAAATAACTCACCAAAATGTCTCCACTTGGATTGTATTGATAATGTGAGACATATGTGTAATTCAATATATACATATACGTATATGTATATACAGAAAATTATTTTTAATATTTTCCTACTGATGTGAAATTTAAAATTGGAAATTTTGTGAGTGTTTTCCGTGTCCAGTAGAGCCTACTAGTTTCTTTTTTAGTGATCAAACAATTTCTTGAGGGCTGCACCTTTAAATTCCCAGATTGTCAGTAGACATGTACAGTATATGGGATGAGGTGGACACAAGTGCACACATATAAGTAAGACCTTCTGAAGCACTCATTTACAGTAGAGCGCACAGATGACCATCTACGAGTCATAAATAAGACCTTTTTGAGACCTTCTGAAACACTCATTTACAGTAGGAGCGCGCAGATCAGCATCTACGAGTCATGGATTGTGTGCCTACTGTAGTTTTTTCCATTCCTGTATTATGTAAATGTTTGCATATTAAAGTTTGATTTTTCCCAGAGATAAATATGACATACTGTATCTATATTGAGAGGGAACTGTGGTGGCACATGAAGCAGAGTGCGCAGTTGGGACTACAGCCTGAACACGGGAGCTGCGGCGACACCGAGGATCGAGCCCCTCGTGTATAAGTTATTATGAATTCTGGTACAAAAGCAAAAACTGGAAAAATACAGTTTTTATTTTGAAATACATTGGTTGTGCTCTGGAGAATGTACTTCTTGTTCTCTTTGAAAAGGAGTGAAAAGCCTTTACGTGACGCGGCTCTCACTCAGACCCTGCACATGCTCCGGGGGTCTGTGCCTCAGGGCTATGCTATGAAATCCCAACTTGACATAAAAGGTTTGATAAGTATTTCCCTGCCTGGAAAATTGTGTTTTGTTTTTGTTGTTTTTGGTTTTGTTCTTCTCCCCCATTCCTTCTTCTTTCCTTGTCTCTCTCTCTCCCTTTCTCCGCTCCAGATCTTAAAAGAAGATCTTACAGTTGCACCCTTTCTTGTCCCTATAGAAAAGCTTGTGTTTATTTTTACAGATAAACTAAAGAAGGACTCTTACAACTAAGCTGCCACAGATGCCTTTTAAAACTTCTTTCTTTCCTTGTTAAAGTCAGCCCGTTGACTGGTGTGCCTTCACCCGTGTCTGCCGTGAGCTGACCCACTTGGGAACGCGCCACTGCCGTGCTCCTCGGCCTCCTGACCCTCGCGGCACCGGGATGGGTGGAGATGCTGTAATCCTTCCGGTTACCTGACATCAAGGGATGTTAACATCCTTAAAAATGAACAGTGGTGTTCGCTGAACTTTTGTCTCTTGTCTGTGTGACATTGTTTCTTTTTCATTCATAAAGTAAATTAATAGTTTCTTTTTTGTGTTTCCACAGTGCTGGGGGTTACGCCCAGGGGCTAGCATAATTGCTGTGCCACTGAGCTACACCCTCAGCTTATATAAAACTTTCCAGAAGAAAAGGATCAGGTAAGCAGTACTTGAGGCCGGCCAGGCATGGTAGCCCGTGCCTTTAATCTCAGTAGTTGGGAGGCTGAGGTAGGAGAATCACCCTGACTAAGGCCTGCGATAAAATGTGAGTTCTGTGTCTGCGTGGATTAGAGTGAGACTGCTTCAAAAAAAAAAAAAAAAAGAAGAAGAGCTTGTCATATTTATAAAAATCTTTTAAAATTTGTTTGTTTATTTTTATTTATTTGAGAGCAACAGATAGAGAAAGAGGCAGAGAGAGGGAGAGAGAGAGAGAGACTGGACACATCAGGGCCTCCAGCCACTGCAAATGAACTCCAGATGCATGCACCCCTTTGGGCATCTGGCTTATGTGGGTCCTGGGGAATTGAACCTTGAACTGGGATTCTTGGGCTTCACAGGCAAGCACTTAACCACTAAGCCATCTCTCCAGCCCTATAAAAATAATCTTAGGGAGGACACTGCACTATCACTTGAGTAGGGATAAGTATTTGTTGAGAGTGCTATCTTAGTAATCCTTAAAAAGGACCATTTTGAAATGGGGCAGATTGTCCTCAATTTCCTCTAAGTTGTGAACCTGTATTTTTTCGAATATTACTCTGTGAATTGTACTTAAAATTTGTTTCAAGCACACTCATTCTGCTGTCTTAAATCAGCTGGGTGTTTATTGTAGCTTGTGCCTTTAATCCCAGCCCTGAGGAAGCTAAAGTGGAGGATGGCGTTGAAAGCCAGCCTGGGCTGTACAGTGAGGCTGTCTCCCAAAGACAGACAAAGGCTAGAGAGATGGCCCAAAGGTCTCAGTGGCCCAGGATCCATTCCCCAATACCCTAGAAAAGCAGGCTGTACACACTGGCGCATGCGTCTGGAGGGTTTTTTGCAGTGACAGGAGTCCCTGGTGTGCCATTTCTATTTCTCCCTCCCTCTCTCTTCCTCCCTCTCCCTCCCTCTCTCTCCCCACCCCTTACAAACAAACAAATAAACTATTTAAATAAAAAGAGGAAACAGTAAGCAGAAGCAGGTGCTGGGATGTGGCTCAGAGGGTAGAGTGCCTGCCTAGTATGAAGCCCTGAGTCTGGTCCCCAGCTTTGTGTTAAAAACCAGGTACAGTAGCCCAAGACTGTAATCCTAGTACTTGGGAGGTGGAGACAGGAGGTCAGGAGTTCAGTGTCATCCTCATCTACATAGGGAGTTGCAGGCCAGTCTAGGGCTACGTGAAACTTTATTTTAAAAAATTATCCAGGTCAGCCTGGGCTACAGTGAGACCCTACCTAAAAAAAAAAAAAAAAAGTAAACAATAACGATAAAGATGAAATAAGCAAAGGGAGTCTCTTAGGCACTCAGAATTGAGACATTTGTATACAAAAATGGTGAAAGTACAATGATTTGCTCTTGGGAAAGTGAATGAATAAAATTCCACAGAAGTCTTCATTGGAACTTAATTTTTTAAATATATGCTTTTATTTATTTATATACAAGCAGAGAAAGAGAAGAGAGAGAATAGGTGTGCCAAGGCCTCCAACCTTTGCAAATGAACTCCAGATGCCTGGGCCACTTTGTGTCTGGCTTTATGTGGGTCCTGGGGAATCAAACCCTGGTTGTTAGGCTTTGCAGGCAGGTGCTTTAACTGTTCAGCCATCTCTCCAGCCCTGGACTTTATTTTTTATGCCAGTATTTATATATTTAGAAGTACCACAAGTGCAATTACCGAATTTAAAAACAAATTACTTTTGTTCATATATTACCTAGTAAAATAGCTAACAATTTTATCCAAGAAAATTCTGACCAGCAATGCATTGCCCAAGTGGTCTCTGCTTAGTACACTAAGTGGGACTCTTTTAAGAGGCCTATGGGTGTAGTTCTGTGGGGAGCATGTGCTTAAGCATACCTACTGACATGGGTTAACTCCCTAGCAGCCCACCAAACTTCCCATCAATTTCCTGATCTCTGCTGGGCACCTTCGTCCTTTAAAGGACAAAGAAAAAAAAAAGCTGCTCAGACCTGGCAAGGACGCACACATCTGCTGCTTGGATTGCTGAGGCTGGAGGATGGCTTCAACCCAGGAGTTGGGGACCAGCTGAGGCAACACAGTGAGTCCCACCTCTTTAAAAATAGAGGAGAGAAAATTTGTGTGTGTGTTTGTGTGTGTGTGTGTGTGGGTGTATGTGTGAAAGTAGATCTAGCAAAAAGAATAGGAACATAGGACTTCACTTTTCACCTAAGCATGCTGAGAAAGCCAGAGATACAAAGCCTTTCCCTGGCTACTCCCCGTTTTGCTGCTGCTTTTTAACTAAATGAAGAGGATTACCCTAATGAACTCCAAAGACTTTTGGAACATTCTGTCACTTGCCTGATTATGTAAGCTAATAAAAGAGGCAGGGTCTTGCTCTAGGCAAGGCTGACCTGGAATTCACTCTAGTCTCTGGCTGGCCTTGAACTCAGTGATCCTCCTACCTTGGCCTCCCAAGTGCTGAGAGTAAAGGAGTGTGCCACCACGCCTGGCTTGTGCTGCTTTTTGACTGGCTTAACATGGGTGGTTGGAGAATTGAACTAGGCCAGAAGGCTTTGCAAGCAACTGCCTTTGCTTACCACTGAGCCTTCTCCCAGCTCCTCTAACCTACTTATGTCAGGTTTTTCATGTGATATATACCCAGGGAAAGAAATACTATTCTGCTTCATCTTAATACTATCAAGTGAAGGTAGTAGGTGCCTAATAAATGTGATACTAAGGCAGTTTCTGCAACACAGAAAAAAATGTTCTTGTATTTTTCTTTTTTTTAAATTTTGTTTGTTTGTTTATTTGAGAGCAACAGACGGAAAAAGAGGCAGAGGGAGAAAATGGGCGGGCTAGGGCCTCCAGCCATAGCAAATGAACTGCAGATGCATGTGCCACCATGTGCATCTGGTTTACGTGGGTCCTGGGGAATGAGGCTCAAGCCAGGGTCCTTAGGCTTCACAGGCAAGCGGTTAACCACTAAGCCATCTCTCCAGACCCCCTTGTGTTTTTCTATTAACATGTTTTATTATCTGCTCTGACACCTTGCTGTACACTCACATAATAAGGAACTCTGGCTGGCCTCTGTCACACTACCTTCACATGGAAGGACTGTCTCGGAGAACATGGCTGGATGTCTTTGAGGTGGGCGCTTTCCCTGCAGCCTCAGTTGGAGATGGGCATGTGGAACACCGGCTCTGCAATAGGCACTGTCTCATACTTGACAGTGGTCCTTGCAGGGATATTTGTTTGGAAGGAAAGGGGAGGAGAGGAAAGGCCCCGGGGAGGGTGCTGCCTGCATTCCATAGTTACTGGTCTGATGCTGCAGTGTACTGCCCATTGTTCTGATACAGGGCTTTCCTGTAGCCTGCCTGCCTTGCCTCTCTTACATGTCTATCAGGACATTTACCTACACATTTTATGTTCAGTCTTTTTTCTTCATCCTTCTCCAATGTTTATAATTTTTTTTTAATTTTTATTTATTTATTTGAGAGCGACAGACACAGAGAGAAAGACAGATAGAGGGAGAGAGAGAGAATGGGCGCGCCAGGGCTTCCAGCCTCTGCAAATGAACTCCAGACGCGTGCGCCCCCTTGTGCATCTGGCTAACATGGGACCTGGGGAACCGAGCCTCAAACCGGGGTCCTTAGGCTTCACAGGCAAGCGCATAACCGCTAAGCCATCTCTCCAGCCCCAATGTTTATAATTTTTATCGTTAAATTAAAAATCATAATTTTGTAGTATTCTTATTGATGGACCATGTTATAGGCCCAGTTTGAAAAAACAATGCTCTGAGTAGATAAAATAGCGAGTGAAAGTGTTTGCTATGCAAGCCTGATACCCTGTATTCAGATGCCTAGAACTGTCTATGGCCAAACCTCCCTGAATGCACCTATGAAGCCAGACATGACAGTGTGCATTCGTAATTCTATGCCTACTGCAGGATGGGAGGCAGGAACAGGACAGGCCCCAGACGCTTCCAAGCTAGCTAGCTTGTTCACAGTAGCAAACAAGAGACACTGCCTCAAGAACAAAATTCCCTTACAGATTTCTGACCTAACATGAGAAAATTCTTTTTAAGGTTACAATTGTTTTAGACTGTAGAAAGAATTTAAGTGAAGGAAGGAAGGAAGGCAGGCAGGCAGTGCGTGCCCAAGGGGGGACATGAGCAGGGTTCACGGAAACGAGACAGTAAGAGGCGGCCGGAGAACTGCGCCCGAGAACCAGGAGGGTAGAGTCCCTAAGTGAGAAGCTGGGCCACGAAGATCTCCGCGTACCAGATGTAAGGATCGCCGTGCTGCGCCCCTGCAGCCCCAGCACTGGAGAGGCTGAGGCGGGAGCGTTGCCAGTTACCGTGTAGCCAGCCTGGCCACGTGATAAGTGTCAGCGCAGAGCAGTAGCAGGCTGTTAGGCCTTAGGAAGGCAACGGCCCTTCAGGTCGCTAGTAAAACAAATCGTAAACCTGGATCCACCCCCCCCCCCCCAGCAGCGCTGAGCTCGCAGGTGTGGGCTTTGCTGTCCACTGTGGGCGCCGTAGTGGTCAGAGGTGGCTCTGCAGCAGTTGCGGCATGGAGAGGGGAAAAGCACTTTGTGTGGCTCCAGAGTAGACCTTCAGTGAGCTCTTGTGAGAGCGCCTGCACTGTGGAGGTCCTCCAGCATTGCTTGGGGTGTTTTTCTCATACAGAAAAGTGTGGTTAAAATAGGCATAGCATGCACAAAGCTTACATTTAAACCATGTTTAAGTGTACCCTTCAGTGTCCATAAGGACTTGCGTAGTGTTGTGTTACCACCATCGTTTCCTTTCCCATTAGCTGTAGTAAACCGTTCTACTTTATGCCTGCAGGGATGTGTCTGGTCCAGGTGCCATTGTACGTGCAGTCGTGTTTGTCACTGTGGGTCCAATTTGTCTCACTGTTGAGTTCTCATAGTTCATTCATGTTACGGTATAGCTCAGAATTTTATCCAAACACCAGTTGATGGACAGTTGGGTTGTTTCCGCCATTTGCCCATGGTGAGCTGTGCTGTTATGAACATTTATGTCTGTCCATCTGTTTCAGTCCCTGCTTAACATTCTTTGTTATATGCCCAGGAGGAAGTGCTTCATACAGTAACTGTATTTGACTTTTAGAGGAACCAGCAAAGACTTGGGCTTGAATTAGGTAAAACTTAAAGGTTTGTCAAACAAAATGTTGGGCAATTATAGTCTGACCTAGTGTTCGTTAATAGATTTGTATGTGATTCACTAGCCTGTAAGCTCATGTCTTTTATTCCTAAGACACCCAGCTCCAGCTGTGGCCCACGCCCTGTTGTGGACTGGACTGGTAGAAAGCCATTGTTGAGTGCAAGACCCAGCTGTTTGTGGTGCGAAAATGCTGTGGTAAAGTGGGGCACTAGAAGCAGATAGCCCAAGGAAAGACTGGGAAGTCCTCCCAGAGGACCGCTGCTGGGGAATCAGGAGCTGGCTAGCTGTTGGAGTTAAAAGACTGCAGAGAGCATGCTGTGTGCCCAGGCTCAGGGCCAAGCGTGGAGACATTCAAAGTCAAGTTGGGTCAGTTCAGAAGAAGCAGGCCTGGGATATGGGCAAGGAAGACAGGGAAGAGTAGGAGGCAGAGACAGAGAGCATGTCAGGACGCTCAAGGCGTGCCAAAAGGTTTGGGTTTCATTCCAGTGGTGTTGGAGAGTTAGTGAGGGGATGTCATTGCAGGGAAGTCAGGTAATCAGAACTGCTTTATAAGCCCGGGTCGTCACAGGAATCGCACCCAGTCCCTGCTGAGAGACTGCTGATGGCAGTGGCACTGAGGTGACAAAGGGATGGGTGGGTTTGAAGAGGGCTCAGAGGCAGAATCAGCTAGGACTTCTTGATTCACTTACATAGCAGGGAAAACAAGCCTGCAGGAGGGCTTCTGGTTCTGATAGCACACAGCACTGCGTTCAGCACAGAAGCTGGAAGGTGGACACCCTAGAGAAGCAGGTTAGTCTTCCTCCCTCCCTCCCTTCCATCCTTGCTGGAGTAAGTGAGTTTCATCTGAGTTTCAGGTCTACGTGAAAGTATGGGTCCAGGTGGAAGTTTAAGATAGCTATTTGGCCTGGCATGGGGGCACCTGCCTTTAATCCCAACACTTGGGAGACAGAGGTAGGAAGAGCACTGTGAGTTCAAGGCCAGCCTAAGACTACATAGTGAATTCCAGGTTAACCTGGGCTAGAGAGAGACCCTACCTTGAAAAAACAAAAACAAAAAAAAGGTAGCTATTTGGAAATTGACACTATGTGTGATGGCAGCTGGGGGCATGAAAAGGGAGAATTGGAGGTGAGAATGCGCCTCTAGGCCATTATATATCTTATATATATCTTGAGAAAGCAGAGTGGCCTGCAGACTTGGTGTTGACCAGAAAAGGGGCCCTTCTAGAAGCCTACAGTGGAATTCTAGAAAGCCAGACTTCACACAGAAACAAATCAACACCATGCCTCAGGTCATGGTATTCACACTGTTCTGTTGAGATCTTTCACTAATACCTGACTTTTAAATACATTTAAACTTTAAAGGAAGTAAAAACAAACTATACATTGTGTAGCATTTAAAAACACTGAGCTGCAGAACCAGTGAGCACAGGCTAAGTGCTTTTCGTGCAGATGCGGGAACAGGGCCGTCTCTGGAGAAGCAAGGAGCTCTTGGTACGTCTGAGGCCTGGGAAGCAGTGCTGTTTTCTCAGTAGGAGTGGAGGCTTGGTCAGTGTGCAGCCGAAGCCCAGGAGGAAATAACCTGTCTCCTGTAGACCCGTCTCAAGCGTTTATGAAAACAGCTTTGTAGTCTTTATTGATATACCAGTTAAATGCTGCATACGGTTATTTAAGTGTCCAGCATTTAGGCTATAGCCAAAAGATATGGACCAGCCCCTCTCCCTTCTCATGGTTCCTCTGTCTCCTGAACTCAAGCTCTAGGGGCATGCCCGCCCGCATGACTTGCATTTCCAGTGTGTCACTGATGCTAAGTCGGCACTGGACTAGGTCGCCTTGCATTTGCATTGCTATAGAAAGTCGAGAATCTGTGTTTGTTATCCTAAATGTCCCTAACTCTTTATCTCCAGAAGGAATGACTTCAAATATGGTAAAATACATTCTTTGTACTTAGTTGTAGGCTACCCTGGTATCTTACTTCCAGTTTGAGTCACATTTCAAATTAGTTTGGACTCCTTGAGTAGACATGACTTGTCACCCGGGCAACAAATGGAGCATGTTCAATTCCAGAAAGAGAAACATGTGTCACCAGTGCTCACAGCTGGATTGAAATTACCCATAAAATGTGCAGGTCAACTTGTGAATGGCCAAGTCAACAGTAGCTTTTAAACCACCCTTGTTCATATTTTCCATTTGATTAATGTCGGTCTCCTTTAGCAGAACTTTTACTTTAGTTCTGCACATGAAAACCCCAGCATTCTTTATATGAATGCAAACAGAACTATGTAGTGCATGGTGCATGCCAAGCACTCTGTGTCACAGCAGTTTTCATAGACATTCTCGTGACCTAGGTGCTCAGTCATCCCGTGCTTTAGATGGGGCCTATGAGGGTCAGCAGGGCTGAGAGACTGACCCAGTGAAAAGCAGGCCAGGAAAGCACAGGCCCGCTCCTGCCTCTGCCCCTGCCCCTCCCGCGTCATCACGCCTGAGCTGTGACCTACGGGTATCTTTTGAGAAGGCAGGTACAGGCAGTTGTCAGTTTGCCATAGCTAACGACCTGTCAGTGAGAAGAATCAACCCAGGGGTTTGTTTTCCATCACACAGTGGTCCTATAACAAGACTTTCTTCATACCTCTCTCCTTTTAAGATGAACTGTTTAAATTATACAAGTGGCTTTCATGTGATGTTCTAAATAATATATAGAAAAAGAAAAATCACTCTTGGCCTCTTCAATTCTCTTGAAAATATGACCATAACCTGTTGAATGTCATTCTCTCAGCATTTGATATACATTAATAGACATGTGCTTATTGAAACTTTTTTGGGGGGGGCGGGTTAAAGAGTACTATATAGTATGTTTTGTGGTTTGCTTATTTTACTTAATCTGTTGGAAAGATGTATCCAAGTTGGCACACACCAGCCTTCCTGATTCCTTTTCATTTCTTTTTAAAAAATTATTTATTTATTGTATTTACTGGACAGAGAGAGAGATACAGCTAGAGACAGAGAATGGGTGTGTTAGGGCCTTTAGCTGCTGCAAATGATTCCAGAAGCATGTACCACCTTATGCATCTGGCTTACGTGGATCCTGGGAGATTGAATTTTGGTCCTTTGGCTTTTTAGGCAAGTGCCTTAGTTGCTAAGCCATCCCTTCATCCCCCTTCTCACTTCTTCTCAGTGTCCCCTTTTATGGACATATTACAGGTTACATGTGGCCGTGTGTGTGTGTGTGTGTGTGTGTGTGTGTGCGCGCGCGTGTGTGTGTGTTTCCTTACTCCTGAGAATGCTTTTTTATGATTTACTCAGTTTATTGAGGGAAAATCACAAGTTGTGGGGCTTGCTTAAGGGGATTGTGACTGGAGAGAAACTGAGGCCTTTGAAGAAAGATGAGGGTGAAGCTGCTGGCACATGGGCTTGTGAGAAATGGAGGCTTTTTTCGGGGGGGGGGTGCTTTTCCCAGATGGGGCCTCTCTCTAACCCAGGCTGACCTAGCATTCTCTGTGTATTCTAAGGCTGGCCTTGAACTCACAGTGATCCTCCTATTTCTGCTTCCCAAGTGCTGGGATTCAAGGTGTATGCCACCAAGCCCAATGAAACTGAGGTGAAACAGAGTAAAACCAGAAAATAGAATCTAGGATTGTGTGTAGGGAGAAATGAGGAACATGCAGAGAACTTGTCAAATGCTTAAAGCTAAGAGGGCAAGTGGTGAGGGTCAAGGAAAAATGAGAGGACAGATACCATAGGAGAGGTGGAGATTCAGAGGAGAGGTGAGGGGGAAGAGTGAGAGGACAGATACCACAGCAGAGGTAGAGATTCAGAGCAGAGGTGAGGGGGAAGGGTGAGAGGACAGACACCACAGCAGAGGTGGAGATTCAGAGCAGAGGTGAGGGGGAAGAGTGAGAGGACAGATACCACAGCAGAGGTGGAGATTCAGAGGAGAGGTGAGGGGGAAGGGTGAGAGGACAGATACCACAACAGAGGTGGAGATTCAGAGCAGAGGTGAGGGGGAAGAGTGAGAGGACAGATACCACAGCAGAGGTGGAGATTCAGAGCAGAGGTGAGGGGGAAGAGTGAGAGGACAGATACCACAGCAGAGGTGGAGATTCAGAGCAGAGGTGAGGGGGAAGAGTGAGAGGACAGATACCACAGCAGAGGTGGAGATTCAGAGCAGAGGTGAGGGGGAAGAGTGAGAGGACAGACACCACAGCAGAGGTGGAGATTCAGAGCAGAGGTGAGGGGGGAAGAGTGAGAGGACAGATACCACAGCAGAGGTGGAGATTCAGAGCAGAGGTGAGGGGAAGAGTGAGAGGACAGATACCACAGCAGAGGTGGAGATTCAGAGCAGAGGTGAGGGGGGAAGAGTGAGAGGACAGATACCACAGCAGAGGTGGAGATTCAGAGCAGAGGTGAGGGGGGAAGAGTGAGAGGACAGATACCACAGCAGAGGTGGAGATTCAGAGCAGAGGTGAGGGGGGAAGAGTGAGAGGACAGATACCACAGCAGAGGTGGAGATTCAGAGCAGAGGTGAGGGGGGAAGAGTGAGAGGACAGATACCACAGCAGAGGTGGAGATTCAGAGCAGAGGTGAGGGGAAGGGTGAGAGGACAGACACCACAGCAGAGGTGGAGATTCAGAGCAGAGGTGAGGGGTAGGGTGAGAGGACAGATACCACAGCAGAGGTGGAGATTCAGAGCAGAGGTGAGGGGGGAAGAGTGAGAGGACAGATACCACAGCAGAGGTGGAGATTCAGAGCAGAGGTGAGGGGGAAGGGTGAGAGGACAGATACCACAGCAGAGGTGGAGATTCAGAGCAGAGGTGAGGGGGAAGGGTGAGAGGACAGATACCACAGCATAGGTGGAGATTCAGAGCAGAGGTGAGGGGGGAAGAGTGAGAGGACAGATACCACAGCAGAGGTGGAGATTCAGAGCAGAGGTGAGGGGGGAAGAGTGAGAGGACAGATACCACAGCAGAGGTGGAGATTCAGAGCAGAGGTGAGGGGAAGGGTGAGAGGACAGACACCACAGCAGAGGTGGAGATTCAGAGCAGAGGTGAGGGGTAGGGTGAGAGGACAGATACCACAGCAGAGGTGGAGATTCAGAGCAGAGGTGAGGGGGGAAGAGTGAGAGGACAGATACCACAGCAGAGGTGGAGATTCAGAGCAGAGGTGAGGGGGAAGGGTGAGAGGACAGATACCACAGCAGAGGTGGAGATTCAGAGCAGAGGTGAGGGGGAAGAGTGAGAGGACAGATACCACAGCAGAGGTGGAGATTCAGAGCAGAGGTGAGGGGGGAAGAGTGAGAGGACAGATACCACAGCAGAGGTGGAGATTCAGAGCAGAGGTGAGGGGGGAAGAGTGAGAGGACAGATACCACAGCAGAGGTGGAGATTCAGAGCAGAGGTGAGGGGAAGGGTGAGAGGACAGACACCACAGCAGAGGTGGAGATTCAGAGCAGAGGTGAGGGGTAGGGTGAGAGGACAGATACCACAGCAGAGGTGGAGATTCAGAGCAGAGGTGAGGGGGGAAGAGTGAGAGGACAGATACCACAGCAGAGGTGGAGATTCAGAGGAGAGGTGAGGGGGAAGGGTGAGAGGACAGATACCACAGCAGAGGTGGAGATTCAGAGCAGAGGTGAGGGGGGAAGAGTGAGAGGACAGATACCACAGCAGAGGTGGAGATTCAGAGCAGAGGTGAGAGGGAAGGGTGAGAGGACAGATACCACAGCAGAGGTGGAGATTCAGAGCAGAGGTGAGTGGGAAGAGTGAGAGGACAGATACCACAGCAGAGGTGGAGATTTAGAGGAGAGCTGACGATGAAGAGGACTACACTCACAGTTACCCTGAGTTTAAAGTTTAAATTACACAGGGAGCACACCTAGAGTTAGATGTTGTAGATCTGTGGTGTAAGGAAGATACCCACATGGTAGATTAGCGACCAGAGAAAAGTCGAAGTTACCCGGAGACACGGCACTTCCCCACCACTGAACAGGAGGTGTTCCAGGTTGATCAAAGCTGGTTCTATCTACAGCCTGTCTTTCTAAACAGCCTGTTTTCCTTTGCCAAGCTTGGCAACAAGAGAAAGAAGAAAGAAAGGGAAAAGAAGGAAGGAAAAAATGAAGAGAGAAAGAGGAAGGGGTAGGGGAGGGACAGACTTGGCATTGGCAATGCTTCTTTCTGAGGCTGCTGCTAGAGTCTGGGGCAGGGTCACCGGATGACTAGTCTCTCCTGAGGAGCTGACCATGAGCCAATGTCCTTTCTGTTGCCTGGTTGTATATTTGATCCCCAGACTAGACTGTTGAGGTCAACAAACAGGACTAGGAGTCCATGATGAGCTCCCACTCTCACCAAGTGCCTAGTTCCTCTGATGACATTTCTCACCCAGGGAAAGTGCAAGAAAGTTGCGCACAGTGGACAGTCCCTGTGCGGCTGTCTGCTGGCGTCAGGGTAGAGCAGTGCGACTGCTCACAGCCACCTTGGGGGCCGTTCTCTGACCACCCAGACTCTCGTTCTGAGTGCCTCACAGCTGGCGGTCACACGGGGAGCACTTAGTACCAGTACGCCTAACCCCCTCCCTCCATCCCCCCCAGAAGAGCACCCATTTCTCTTATCTAGAGAACTTGGTCTTTCCCCAGCACCTTCTACAGCAAGAGCTCCTCCAATCAGGAAAGAATTCAACATGAAGCTTAGGGTCCGTGGTGCTTGCACACTGAAGGGTTTGTTCAGCTGGGAGTGGACAGTGTCTTCAGAGCCAGAAGATATATGAGTTGCTTAAAAGCATGGGGCGAGGGGAGTCCAGTGGCTCGCACACACAAAGCCCTGAGCTCCTTCCCCAGTGCAGGAAGGCGGGGCCTCAGAAGTATACTAAGCTGGACAGGATGATCCGCGGTGCTAATCCTACAGTCTGAAGGCTGAGGCAGGAGGGTGGCAAGTTTCAGGCCAGGCTGACCTGTCTTAAAAAAAAAAAAAAAAAAAAAGCAGTGGGGTGCAGCACAAAACAGAAAGTGCCGTTGAAATCTGGCTTTGTCTCCAGGCTGCGCAGCAAGCATAGATGATGGCCTTTGTTTTCTTCTGAGCCTGGCTGCCTGGAAGAAAGCTGCCCACTGTGACAATGTGGTAAAGATAAGGGCTCTCAGCAAGCTGTGCTTTTTTGCCTTTCTATTGTTTGCTTCGAAGAATGTTGACTCCCATTCCAATTCTTTTCACTTCTTCAAGAAAAAGAATGAAACCAAGAAAGACTTGACCAATACATTCTTTTCACATCTAAAATTCCCCCTCGCGTTGTATTTTCTCAGAAGAATGAAGGTAATTTTATCTGTTGCAGAGGTTATGATTAAGGACTTGCAGGTAACATGTTTTTTTCTTCAAAATATTTGTTCTCTGATCTACCTGATTGCAGCACTTAAAATGTCATGCATCAAGTGGTATTCTAAAATAAGATTTGCTGTTATAGCTAAGAATGGTCTCAAATCTCCCTCTCCCAACTACGCACAGTGACCACGGCAGAGAAAAGGTACACTTCAACTAGAATCCTATTCTACTGAAATTTGATGTTAAGTGGAGTGTTTAAGCTTATATTTTAGATTAAGAAAAAGATGCAATCAGTTAGTGATCTTCCTTCATTTTTAACGAAAGACAGAATGGATTAAGTTGGCTGAAATCCATTTGAGTGGATTAAGGCAGAACTCATTAGTAGCAGTTTTGCATTCCATGAGGCATGAGTCCCCGCATGGGTGAGGAGTTGGATGCTCCCACTCCCAAGGGCTGACCCCAAGGGATAAGTGAAGTCTCTTCAAACATCTGTTAAGTCTTGGGGGCTTTGGTTTTCTCTAAGATGTCATCCAAGATATTGGTTCACTAAGACCACTTTCAACTGTTGGTAGTCCATAGCTGAGACAACATTTTAGGTCTCCTATTTCCCATGCTGGCTTCAAACTCACTATGTAGCTGAGGATAACCTTGAACTTGTGATCCTCCTGTCAAATGCTGGGATTACAGGCATGTGCCACTACTCTTGGTTTCTGTGGTGCTAGAAGTTAAAACCATGGCTTTGTGTATGCTAGGCAAGTAATCCTCCAGCTGAGCTTCCTTCCCAGCCCTGGAGCTCCTCCTGTCTAGGCATTACCATCCTTGAAGACCTTCACACTGCATTTGTCATACAGTGTTTTTCACGTCAGTGACCTGCTGAAGATTAGTGGAAGACAGTTAATACAAAGACATACCTCATCAAAGTCCCCCTGTGAGAATAGGGGACAGCTGAGCAGTTAACCCTGAACAGGACATCTACAGCACCCCCTCCAAGGCCAGGGGAAGATACAGCAGAATGTCAGAGTGCGAGAAAGGGGAGGAGTGCTGTGAAATGCCTCTGGTGATAAAATGGCTGTTGAATTGCGAACTCACAGCAGTGGTGGTTACCTTAGGCAAGCTGTGACAAGTTCTCACTGGAACAGGCAGCAAATTCTTGATTCTGACTATTGTGAGAAGCACAAGGGTCAAACCTGGCCGTGTGAGTAAATGAGAGGCACTTGGGATTATCGTAGAACGTGGCACACTACCACATGGGGGGTATGGCCATGTTAAATTTCCATTGTTACTTGCATTTACAAAATTAGAACAAAATTATTTATTGGATAGGAATGGTCTCTGGAGCTGGGAAATGTGTCTCCATTATTATTGCTTTTTCTCTGCCTATTTTTTTTTTTTTCCTTGATGGCTATTGAAACAGATACATTATACAGAAGAACATTCATCACAGTGCATTCTTGGTTGAAGTGGTGTCACATTCTTCTCGTGATTCAGCTGCTGCCAGGGAGTAAATTAGGTCTAATTTCCGAGTGACAGCTTGGCAGGCCCTGATCTGAGCGGCAGCTCTGCCTTCCTGCCTGTGCACTGGGCTCTGCCGTGTCTGGGCAGGCTGCACCCCTTGTGGGTCGAGCTGTTCTCTCCCTGACACCGCAACTACAGAGTGCGGACCAGGCCAGCCTGGACTACGCCTAGCAAAGCAAACACAGAGACAGCTGATATCTTGCAGCGTCCTGGCCCCTGGGTTACCTGCTCTGTTGCTGAGTGTTCTTCAGGGACCTTTCCCAGGAAGCCTGTTGCAGTTTGCAGATGACCAGAGTGTTAAGAGACCCCAGGAATGAGCCCAGAGTGAGGAAACAGCCCAGGAGTTCCCTGATGTCTTGAGGGGACACTGTGACTCCCCAGGAAGCAAGTGACAGTTCCCCTGGGTGTCTTCAGATGTGAGGCTGCACACTTTCCCAGGGGAGTCGTTTGTCCTTACCCTGTGCTGTGCTCTGAGACCAGGCTGCGTGGTAAGTACCTTGGGTGTGTGCACCCATGCCTCTCTTCCGCGCAGAGTGAGGGTGCTCTGGCCTGCTCTGCGTGGAGTCTGCACGGCCTGCGCTGTGCATGTGCAGCCACCGTGGCGCACTGCAGGTGTGGGGCTCCGGAGTCTTGTGCAGCCATGAAAATTACTCACTGAGCAAGTGGGTGACAAGGCGGCTGACCTTACATGACTACTCACATCACTTACTGGTGCCGGAAGAAAGCTACTGGAACTTTCTCTGGGAAATAATGACTGAACAAAACACTGGCTATAACAACCATGAGGTAGGTACCTAAAAAAAAAAACCACCCCAAAACATGCCATATTCTTTCAACCCTAGGATTTAAATTGCCCTCATCATCAAGGTGAAAGGAACCTAAATAAATCTAATGTTTTCTTTTTGATCTTGCTATAATTGAGATTTCATGTACACACTCTTTTCTTTTTTCTTTTTTGAGCTTGGGTCTCACTCTAGCCCAGGCTGACCTAGAATTCACTATGTAGTCCCAGGCTGGCCTTGAACTCATGACAATCTTATCTTTCTTTGCCTCTCGAGTGCAGGGATTAAAGGCATGTGCCACCCACCAAGCTCCGTTATCATTTTCTTTTTAATTACAAAGGTCAGTGGTTAAAGGTTTGCTTGGGAAGCCTGCTCACTGGGGTTTGGTTCCCAAGAACCCACGTAAAGTCAGATGCACAAAGTTCTGCATGTGTCTGGAGTTTGCTGCAGTGGCAAGAGGCTTTGGTGCAACAATTTCTGACCCCCATCATAAATAAATGAAAATTTAAACAGAAAATCTAAAAACTAGGAATGTAATTGCTGACCAACCCTGAGTAGGGAGTATTGATCAGATTGTACTCCCCAACCCTGGGCACTGAGTAGGCTGCCCAGAGCCCAGATGTCAGCGAGTACCAGATAGACCCAAGAGCCATCTGCTTGACACGAAAGCTGGCTGCCCAGCGCTCCATGGTCACCTCCAGCGCCCCTGCCGGGCCTAGGAACAGCTGTAGAGGAAGTGCTGCGTCAAGTACGCGTGCCGCTCTCCCAGCTCGTCTGAGAACCTTCTCCAGGGAGCTGGAAGTAGACACTGAGACTCAGAACTCATCCAAGCAGAAAGTGAGGGGGTGCAGAGACCCCAATGCTAAAGAAAGCTTATGACACACCCCTGTGGAGGTTTGGTTCAGGAGTCCCCCATGACTTGTGTGTTCTGAATGCTAGCTCACCGGCTGGTAGCAGCTTGGGAATTGGAGCCCTCTGGAGGCAGTGTATTGCTGGGGCGAGCTTATTGTTGTGCCAGTGTTGGGTGCGCTCTCCTGCTGCTGGAGGCTACCTGATGTTGGCCAGGAGGTGATGTCCACCCTCTGCTCATGGCATCATTTTCCCTGCCATCATGGAGCTTCCCCTCCAGTCTGTAAGCCAAAGTAAACCCTTTCCTCCCACCAGCCGCTCTTGGTCGGGTTTCTGCCAGCAACGTGAAGCGGACTGCAACACCACCCAAGGAACAGTGCAGGAGCGGGGCGGAAAGGCTGCAGGAAGTGCGCGGGGAGAAGGTGTGCTGGGAGCCTTTGTGAAACCACGCACCGAGGAGGGCCCGCAGTGGCATGGGGGAGGGGGAGAGAAGGTAAGCTTATAAACTGACGGGAATGTGGCCAATACGCAGTATGTGCTCACTAAATGTATTGCTTTTTAGGAATGTGTTGCTATTTCAAATTACTTTCGCTTTTCATTTACTGTTTTTAACCATCACGTATGAATAACTCCTAGCACCTTAGCCCTTAAAAAAACGCCCTGTCTAATCCTTATAGCTGGTAAATTGGTCCTCAGAGAAGTGTATTCACGAAGTGTCTCCACCTGCAGACCTCACTGCATTCTGCCCACTGTTCAGCAGAGCTGCTCTCTCCAAGGCAGCCAGTGGCCCCCCTTCCCCATGGGGTCCCCCCCCACCACCCCGGCAGCCCTGAGTTCCACACCGCCTTGTTCCTCCGGTGACCGTCCATGGCTTCACAGGAAAGCAAGCCTTGCTGAGCTGCTGCCCACAGAACAGTGAGCTCCTGGATTGTTCAAATAATTCCCTCCGCTTCATTGCCCTCCCCGACCAGGCATAAATCAGATGTGAACTGCTAGCCCTGGTCCTCTAACTTTCTCTCCTTGGCTGCTGCTTCAGCCTGAAGAGTTACTTGTCCGAATTCATCATTTCCTCTGTGGTTGTTTTAGCTTCTAAATGCCCGTCCTTGTTCTCATTATTCCTTTTTATTATAACATGTTCTTGTCTGTGCATGCAGCATTTAAATCATCGTATTTTTCTGCTATAACTAATTTTAATTAATCCCCCTGTTTCTGAGAGTTGCTTTCTTCCTATGTTTTAAAATATTTTATTTATTTGAGAGACAGAGAATATGGGTGCACTAGGGCTTCCAACCACTGTGAACGAATTCCAGATGCATGTGCTACCTTGTGCATCTGGATTACGTGGGTCCTGGGGAATCAAACCTGGTTCCTTGGGTGTCACAGGCAAGCGCCTTAACTGCTAAGCCATCTCTCCAGTCCTCTTCCTGTGTTTTGGGTGGTGACTTTCTGACAGTAAGTGGCCTGTGTGAGACCATCATCTGGGGATTGGTAGGGTGATGTGGCTTTGCAATAGGGCCAGTATGGTCCTTTGGCCAACCTCCCCATCACCCACAGCCACCCACAGAGGTCTTTTCTCTCAGACTTTTTCCAGGAGGGTTCTGCAGAGCTGGTGGCCACGTGCCTTTCCGGGGCCTCTCAGAGCCAGGCAGAGGGCAGCCAGTGGTGCCTGGTTTGAAGGCATATCTTGACTTAGCCCTCCAGTATCCAGCATTGCCTGTCCTCCTCCTGCTGTTAGTGCTGGGGCTCAGGCATTCTCTCAAGCAGGTTATGGACCTCTGGTGTCTGGCAGTGATGAGAGGGAGCCTCCACCCCCTCTTCAAGCTGCCCCCACCTGGCAGAGCCCAGCCACAGATGAGGTGTGACCGCACTCACGTTGACTCAGGCCCTCCTGCGCCCTGCAAACTCTTGACTCTCACCTCTTCTCTCCCTGCCTTACTGCAGCACCGGGCTTGAGGAGGGGCGGGGGTGAAAGCATGTCTCCTCCCACCCTCTATGGGCTAGAGAGATGGCTTAGTGGTTAAGAGGCTTGCTTGCAAACCCAGGTTTCAATCCTCCAAGACCCATGTGTGGCACATGCATTTGGAGCTCCTTTGTAGTGGCTAGAGGCCCTGTTGCCCCCATTCTCACTCCCTCTTTCTCTCTTAAATAAATAAATAAAATTAAAATAAAAACAAATTAACAAAAAAAGAATTCCTAGCCAGGTGTGGTAGCACACGCCTGCAATCCCAGCACTCGGGAGGGAGAAGTAGGATCGCTGTGAATCTGAGGCCACCCCGAGACTACACAGTGAATTCCAGGTCAGTCTGGGCTGGAGTGAGATCCTTCCTGGAAACAACAAAACAACTTACGGCAGGAGTTCAAAGACGTACACATATGAAAAGGAGCAGTAACCGCGTTACCCGGAACCTGTAGTGTGCTGCTTCTGCCACTAGAACATTAACTATGACTCAGATTTCCTGCTAGCTAAAGAAAACGTGAACCAAGCTAGATTATATGGTTCTCATTGTTTTGCAGAACATGCATGCAAATTATTTTGCAGAGGAAAAAAACTGACAACTGAATTCAGGAAGCAATCTCCAGAATTCTAACAAAGGAAGCCCTGTTAGAGGATTTTAAAATCAATCTATGAAATACAATATTATTCAGAATTACCTACAAGTGAACATAGTCTACAGAACCCTTGTCTAACCATTACCCTCTTCTAGATACTAAAATCTGAGTTCCACAAGTGGCCAGTCCTTCTAGTCCTTTCCCCCAAAGGTGACCACTACCCTGAATTTTATGCTAATCATCTTGCTTTCCTTTATAGTTTTACTAGCTGAATAATATCGCTAAACACTATAGTTTTGCTCAGTTTTAAACTTCATGTTATTGGAATGATATTTTACATTTTTCTTGGCTTTTTAAACAATCTTATTTTAAGCTGGGCATTGTGGCGCACGCCTTTAATCCCAGCACTTGGGAGGCAGAGGTGGGAGGATCGCCATGAGTTTAGGCCAGCCTGAGACTACATAGCGAATTCCAGGTCAGCCTGGGCTAGAACAAGACCTTACCTTGAATAAACACACTCTAAAAAATATTTTAAATTTTTTTTTGTGGTAAAATACATATATAACAATTTTTTGCCATTGTATTTCTTTATAACTTTTTTATCAGCAGCTTCCATACATATAGACAGTATGCTATGATCATAGTTCCCTTCTAGTGTCCCTCCTTCACGGAATTCTTTTTTCTTTTTTTTTTTTTTGAGGTAGGGTCTCACTTTAGTCCAGGCTGACTTGGAATTCAGTATGTAGTCTCAGCATGGCCTCGAACTCACAGTGATCCTTCTACCTCTGCCCCCCGAGTGCTGGGATTAAAGGCGTGTGCCACCACGCCCTTTGTTTTTTCTTTTTTTAAAAAAAGAAACTTTAGGGCTGGAGAGATGGCATAGCGGTTAAGCGCTTGCTTGTGAAGCCTAAGGACCCCAGTTCGAGGCTCGGTTCCCCAGGTCCCACGTTAGCCAGATGCACAAGGGGGCGCACGCGTCTGGAGTTCGTTTGCAGAGGCTGGAAGCCCTGGCGCGCCCATTCTCTCTCTCTCCCTCTATCTGTCTTTCTCTCTGTGTCTGTCGCTCTCAAATAAATAAATAAAAAATAGACAAAAAAAAAGTTTAAAAAAAAAAAAAGAAACTTTATTTGGAGGGGAGAGAGAGGCAGATGGAGAGAGAATGGGTACACCAGGGCCTTAAGCCGCTGCAAATGAACTCCAGATGGATATGCCAACTTGTGTATCTGGCTTATGTGGGTCCTGAGGAATCCAACCTTGGTTCTTTGGCTTTGCAGGTAAGTGCCTTAACTGTTTAAGCCATCTCTACAGCCCAGATGCCCTCTTTAAAAAATTTTTTTTTGACAACTTCCATATATAGAGTCCCCTTCTACTGCCCTCCCTTTTCCCCACTCCCAAATCCTTCCTCCACTGAATCCTTTCTTTCCAACTAGTCTCTCCTATTTTGATTTCATTCTCCCCCTCCTATTATTCAGGTCTAATGTAGGTAGCATCAGGCAGGAATTCCTCCTTATGGAGTGAGCCCCAAATCCAATCAGAGCAGTTGCTTTCCCAATAACAGGCGTGCCACCACTGCACCAATTGGCACATTGGGCTGGCCGGCCAGCGGCAGAGCTCCAGGGCCCACTGCTGGTTGAGACCATTGATGACTTTAGCCCACAGGCTGCGCAGCTCTTTCCAGCATTTCGACAGCTGGTCAACAGCGAGGGGCTTCCAACTCAGCTCCAGCTTGACTTCGCGTGTCCTGCAGCCCAGGCATGTGGTGGAGTCTTCAGCAGTAGGGTCTTACCATCTAGTTCTGGTGGGCATCCAAAAGCCTTGGAAATAGCCTACAATATTTTGGAAGCATTAGGGCCCAGCCTGACCAACAGTTCGCTGGAAAGTATCCCAGTGCTGGCACTGACATTTCCTGTTAATAATCTATGGTTCCTGATGCAGTATTATCTACCCCGCCCCCACAGGGTACTTCTGCCAAACTCCTTTTTAATCATGCGTTATTTAGCTAGCGGAGTAATCTCCATATGCCTGATTCCGTAACATCTTTGACTAACCCTCCGCTCCTGCACGCCCTCCTACAGTGCTTAGAGCCCTGCCCTGCCAGCGTCTGCCCTCTACTTGTGTATCTACTGACCCCCCCCCCCCCCACGGCCCCTTCTGCTTTACAGGCCTCCACTGCTTATATTCCAGCTCACATCCAAATCTAGACATTCGGATCTGGGATCAACATGAGAGAGGACATGCAGTGTTTGACCTCCTGAGCCTGGGTGACCTCAGCATAATCCTTTCCAGATCCAACCATTCCCCTGCAAATTTAAGTTCATTTTTTAAATATAGCTGAATAAGAAATTCCATTATGCAAATGTACCACATCTTCATTATCTAATCACCATTTGGTGGGCAACTAGTCTGGTTCCATTTCCTAGCTATTGTGAGTAGAAAGCAATCAACATGGCTGAACAAGTATCTCTATAGTGAAGTATAGTCCTCAGGGAACATGTCAAGGAGTGCTATAGTTGGGTCACATGACCTTCACACTGATTTCCACAATGGTTGTCCAGTTTACATTCCAACCAACAGTGTAGAAGGGTTCCTCTCTCCCCATACCCTCACCAGCATTTATCATCATTTGTTTTCTTGATGACAGCCATTCTGACAGGAGATGGAATTTCAAAGTAGTTTTAATTTGCATTTGGCTTTCTCTATGTCAATGACATTCATCCAAATTGCCATTTGAACATCTTACTTTATTGCTCTGTAAAACCCCACTAGGTGACAAGATCACCTTAGGAATACACCACAATTTTCCCACCGGACTGACAGGGCAGCGGGGCGGGCTGTTGGATCACACTGCCGCCTCGCCTGCATCCATTCCCATCTTCTGAGAAGGGCTCACGCGGCTCAGCTAAGGGGCCACCGGCCCTGCAGACCATGTTCTGCAGTTCTCCATTATGCTTGTCTCAGTTTACCTGCCATCAGTAGAGTGTGATATTTTCCCAAATCCTTGTCACTTGAATCCATCAGTCCTTTAGATCTGACCATTCGTGAGATTGCTCCGTTGGTTCCTTGTTACTAACGAGGTAGATTTGAGGCAGGCACACTGGCCATATGGATTTCTTTCGATTTCAAGCTCTTTTTCCTCTACATTTTTCCTTCCACTTACGGATTAAGATTTTTTCATCTTTCATTCTTGTATTTTCTGTCTCCCCCCCACCCCCGAGGTAGGGTCTCTCTCTGTAGCCCAGGCTAACCTGGAATTCACTATGTAGTCTTAGGGTGCCTCAAACTCACAGTAATCCTCCCACCTCTGCCTGATGGAATGAAAGGTGTGCTGCCACCACACCCAGCCTTGTCTTTTTTAGTTCTCCTTTTCAAAGGAGTTTCAAAATGTTTAACTACCACAAATATATAGAAATTCAGTCTATGTTGATTTATAAAGCTGACTAGAACTGCTAATTCTAATAATTTAGGTACTTTTTGTATACACTTTATTGCCTAAATGTAGCCTAATTACCGGAGTCAGTGCTGAAAAATAAGACACAGTGATGGTGTCTTCTCTACACCCTCAGAGGAGGCTTCAGGACCCTGCAGTGCACAAGACCTGCTGGACCCACAAGACAAACGCCAAGCATCCGTGCTCTGCCGCCTCCTAACAAGCACTACACCTTGCTCCTGGCCCTACTTGGTTGGGAAGAATTATTTACATGGCTCTTCCAAAAATGTAGGGGACACTTAATGGGGCACCTTATTGGCTTCAGCCTGTTACCTGGGCCAAGACAGGACGTCCTTGCAAAAGGGCAAGAAGTCCTGAAGGAAGTGCCAGTGTGGTGGAGACCTAGCGCTGCCGCAGCACAGTGCCACAGGCTGGTGCCTTAGACATGCTCACGGTCTGTCTGAGCTCTGGAGGCCCAGTTTTCAAAACCAAGGTGTCAGGGCAGGGCTGGTCCTTGAGGGGCAGCAGGAGAGGATTTATTCAGAGGTTCTCTTGGCTTTTGGATGGCCTTTTCTTTTTGCCTTAAAAAAAATGCAGGAGTTGGTAAGATGGCTCAGCAGTTAAGGCACTTGCCCACATAGCCTAATGACCTGAGTAGTTTTCCAGTACACACATAAAGCCAAATGCATAAACTGGCACATGCATCTGGAGTTTGTCTGCAGCAGCCAGAGACCCTGGTGCACTCATTCATTCACTTCCTCTCTTTCTCTCCCCATCTCACTCCCTGCCTGGTGGCGCACACCTTTAATCCCAGCACTCAGGAGGCAGAGGTAGGAAGATCACTGTGACTGCAAGACCGTACATAGTGAATTCCAGGCCAGCCTGGGCTAAAGCAAGACCCTACCTCAAACAAAACGTGTGTATGTACATGACATGTATGTGTGTAGGTCTGAGGACAACTTTAGGGTGCTGTCCTCTCCACCCTTCTTGGGACAGTCTCCTTGTTTTGTTTTGGGCAGCGAGTCTCATGTGCTCCTGCCCAGCTGGGCTGTGGGCCTCCAGATTCCCCTGGCTCTGCCTCCCACTGCAGTAGGCATGTTGTTGGCAATCAAAGACAGGTGTGCCACTTTGCATCCAGCTTTACATGGATGCTGGGGCATTGAATTCGGATGGCAGGCTTGTGAACAAACACCTTTAGGTGTCCAGCCATTTCCTCAGCCTACTGACCTCTGTTGAAGCCAGTCTAGGCTATAGGAGGGTTAAAAAGCCAACTCATTCTCAGGTACTGAGAATGTATGAATACTGGGGAAGACACCCAGTTAAAAACAACACTAGGAAGAAGAGTTTATGGAAAGGTCCCGAGTTGAGATTGCACATGGGCAGAGCTCAGGAAACAGTGGAGGAGATGGTCAAAGTCAAGCCACATCCACCCAAGTCCACAGAAGAGAGACTGGATCTAGTGTATGCACAATGCAGGGGAGAGAGACAGGCAAGAGTTGCAGCACAAAGACCAGCCAGGATGGTTCCAGTTCAGCTGAGGTGAAGGTCGTACTGGGCAGTGGTGGGAGGGAGAGAAGTCCATGTGCACCAGATGTAGTAAGTCCACTTTAACAGGACTAGGTGAATTGGATGTGGATGGTGAGGCTGAGAAAGGCTTTGAAGGTAACTTCTGGGTCTGGAAGGCAGAACTTGGTGAACTGTGAAACATGGGTGGGCAGCTAAACTCATGATGCCTTACACTGCTCAAGTCCAACTGAGGAAGAGGGACAAAGAGGGAACAGTTATGCAGACATTAGTCATGGGTAAGGGTAGGAAAAGAGAAGTGTCACCACTTAGGAAAAGATTGGTCTCAACAGTCCATGAAAGACCAAGATACTAACCACACTGATGAGGACTCAAAGTGCCACCAAGCAGTAACAACCTGCACCAAAGCTTACACAAAAACATGGATTTTGAAAATCTTTCAGGTGTTGGGGTGCACAGAACTGTTAACTGCCTTTTCTGACAGTCTTGAGGAGTTCCAAGGTTACATTTGGTTTGAAAAGTTGTATAACTGGACTGTAGAGATGGCTTAGCAGTCAAGGCGCTTGCCTGCGAAGCCTAAGGACCCATGTTCAATCTCTTTCCAGATCCTACATAAGCCAGACAAAGGTGACACAAGCACAGCGTCGCATATGCCCACTAGGTGGTGCAAGTGTCTGGCGTTTGATTGCAGTGGCTGAGGCCATGGTGCACCAATTCATTCTCTCTCTAAAAAACTTGTGGAACTGAGGCATATACTTGCACATCCATGGGTCACAAACTGATCTATGGGAGGATCAAATAATGAAAGCTCGTATGACACATGAACATTCAAATTAGATCCTGGAGATTTGGGTCTTTCTTTAATCATGGCCAAGATCATTTTGGCCTAAAACATTTATGTAAGGTTACTGTCGAGCCATACCACCCTGCTCCCAGAACCACAGCAGAGATCTGCATAGGTCCAGTTTGAAGATTACAACAATGTCCTGTCTGGGACTTCTCTCCTAAAGTCTAGTAGAATTTATACAAAACATCTGTTGACAGGCCACGTCCAATTCCCCTAGAGGTAGCTTCATAACTTCTCGATATTAAAGCATTCTGACAGAAATTGTCCAATGTCTGTTGGCCTCTTGCTAACTACTTCTATGCTATAGGTATGAAGTCAATGATCTCCCTTAATTTAAATAATCATAAACTGACTATGGGCTTTAAGCACTTAAAAAAATCTCCATTTTGGAAACCACTTTCCAACTTTGTACATCTGCACACACAGCCCGAGTACAGCCTCCGTTAAAGCATTTCCTAACAAGCAGTATTCAGGGAAGAGGGAAAAGTGCAGGGAGGAGCTCCACACAACTAATGCCAACTTGATGGGATTTAGAATTGCCATGGAAACATGACCCTGGGTGTGTCTACAAGAGCGAGCAGGGAAGATCCACTGTGAGTGTGCACCGTCCACGGAGGAGTCCCAGCCACACTTCGGTCCTGCCACTTAAGTCTTCCTCCCTCCTCCTCAGTCAAAAATAAACCCTTTCTCCCTGCAATTGTTTTTGTCAGATATTCCCTCACAGAAACAGAGTCAATAATATAGTTGCTATGTGCTCGTTTTTGAAATGAAAGCATCTACTACTTAAAACAATACCAAGTTAAGTCAAATAAATATCCTTTATTAAAGAAAAAAAGGAATATTGTTAAGCACCAAAACTGTGTGTTATTACGCTGCATGTACAGTAAGAGAGTGGTGATTGCAATACTTGCTGTACAAGCACAAGCTCTTAACTCTGAAGTCCTAAGTGTAAAAACATGAAATACAAAGCGGTACAGAAATTACAACGCAGAGAAGGTGCACTACAGAGCAAAAGGCAACAGTCAAAACAATTATTGGAGATTTCATAGTATTGCTATAAATGCTTGCTTAATGTTTTCCTTCTACTTTTAATACTTTAGAATGTTAATTGAGCATATCTAAGTACAATAAATTTGCAAGAGATGGCATTTACAGTACACTGCACACACTGTCCATTAATGTAATGTGGGAAAGCCATCCTTACAAGCCAAGCATAGTGCATTAGTGTTTGCTTCTGCTTTTATCATATTGCACAAAGCTAGTACATGGTGAGCCAGTTTGCCATTGTTAATTTTCATTTACCCAGAACAGACAAAAAGCATGTCAGTTTCATTAGCCCTAACGGGCTTACTCATGCAAAATGATCTGCAGCCTTCCATTTTTTTCATAAACTACATACTATGGTTTCACACTTGGCAATGCACACAGTACAGAGAGAGTCCATGAGCCAGTGGGGAAAGGGGCAGAGGGTGGGCGGGAGCCGCTGTGTGAATGCGCTATCCACCCTGTTGCCTCACACCAATGCAGGAGAGTGCCACCGGTGACTCGGAGACTTCGTGAGAGCTATGAAATGACTTCTGAGGGAAGCTGGAACACTCTGTTACACCCTTTCATAGTTAACCATACAACATGCAAGTAAAATTTTTCTCCTGTTAAAATTGAGCTCTATAACCAACACTCAAAACTTTTGTTTTCATCTAAACATTATTTTTCAAGGTCTTTTCAGCCCACCCAAAATACAGACTGAGACACTATTAGTTGTAGCTGAATTTATAAAAACAAACAAAACAAAGCTTCCCCTTCCCTCAAAACAAATGACTGCCTTGAAACTCCATCCATAAACTCTTTAGCCTGTTAACCTCAGAGGTATTTTCTGGACATGCACCTAACAAATGTGCTTTTAAATGGAGGGAAACTCTTATAAATTTGGGATTCAATCAACTATAGCATACAAATGCCAAGTTGTATATTTACGGTGGGCAAAACATAAAATTTACAATAAACACATCTTTGAAACAGACATTTAGCGTACACACACGCATACACCAGAACACCCACCTTTAAAAACCTGTTTACATACACGATAGTATAAGCAACAATATAAACTTTGTAGGAAAATCTTTTAAATTACACTATTTATAGGATAAAAATGTCACTGCTTCATTTTATAAAGCAGTTGAACAGCGCTTCTAAGTGTGCTTTAACTCGTGCGCAGCAGAGCTCGGCAGCGCTTCCACACTGCTCTCAGCGCCGCGCAGACGCAGTGTGCCCCAACAGTCAGGCGCCGCCACGCTGGACCTCTCCCTTCTCAAACCTGTCTCCTCGGTCAGTGGCTAACATCAAGCAAGCTTCTTTTTCTACGGCGACCAAGATGTGGGAAATAAAATCCTTAAAATACCCATCTTACTTTTATATTTAATATTTATATTTAATGCAAGAATTAAGTCACTAAACTTCATTGTCAAATGCTTGTATTTTAACAAGCTAACTGCAATCAATTTGAAATGCTTTACAAAGAACTTGTTAAGTGTAAGAAATTTCAACTCCCTGATAACAGCCTTTAGGGACCCAAAAGTACTTTACAGACTGGTATGTGGTGATGAGTGCATAATAAATAATAAAGTTGGGGGAGGGAAAACAAGTTTTGTTTTTTTTTTTAAAGCTAAAGGCACATGTCTAACTGAATACAAAAATGTTAAATGTTCAGGGAATGCATTAAACGAACAAGAATTGACAACCTGTTGCCTCCACTCCATACAGGATGCTGTTCTGGGTTGTAATCCTTCATGTACAATGCCTATATGTTTCACAGTCCAGCACATTCCATGACACAATGTGGCTATGACATATGGACCAAATGTTGCTAAGTGACCCCAGCTTTGTAGAAACAAGCCTTCCTACCTGTCATAGTCACTGAAGGTGCTACTTAACAGAAATGCCCCATAGACCCTGCACAAAAATGCCACCCCTTAGGGACCTGCAGCTGTGAGTAGCCTTAAAAACGGCGCTTACAAACATGTCTGAGTTGCACAATGAACTGCTCACCTCAGTAAGTCTATAAAATATACCTCAGATCAAAATCCTCGTCAGCCAGGCAATTCCTCACTCTGCCAGGATTTCAAATCGCCAGGAACGCCATTTTCTGTGCACACGTTATTGGTGATATACACATAATTCTGGTTGCACCAGTAGGGGAAATATTTGAAATTAACTTTCAAGTGTAAGCAGTAACATTAACCTCAAAACACTCCCAAATCATCTACTTGTTTTTCCATTTTAAATATAATGCAATTGTGAGTAGACTGATAAATTAACTTCTAAATTGCCTCAGCATAACCAAGGTGCTGTTTGTGGATATAGAAATGACACAGTAACAGAAGTATAACTGTAAAATGTTCTGAATCAAACAAAAAGTGCAGGCAGGGTTGGAACTGGAAATGTAATCATCTTTAAATGCCATAATAATCAAACATACAAAAATCTAATATTAAATTCAGGCAGCATTGCTTCTCAGCCTTCTGGCTGAGATAACGTGCAAAGTTTTCCATTTAGGAGTCTAAGAAACAAGGAAAAATAGAAACAAATATGCTATGTTATTTTTTTGTGAGGCTCTAAAATGAAGGTTCAAAACGATGGATACGTTTGAAAAATTATTTTTGAATAACTCCAAAAATAAGACTTGCAGGAATTTGTCGTTTTACAGAAGTAGGAACCTTATCTTTGATATATTTTTTTCCAGCAGTACTGGAAATGGAACCCAAGGTTTTGCACACTACCACTGAGCCATGCCCCAAGTGCAAGAACCAGAATCTTTTTTTTTTTAAGAACCAGAATCTTGAGGCAGGGAAACCAAAGTGGTGGAGAAAATAACTTAGTACCAAAAAATGAACACAAAGGCTCCTTGCTTGAGCCTCAGCTTGTCAAATGTAAGGTCACCCTGGGGATGTGCAGAGGGATGTGGCTTTACTACCCACAGAAGCTGGTAGAGTTCGGCACGCTCTCCGTATTTACTAAGACTTATTACAGCTCAGCTCAGGAAGACAGATCACAGAGCTCTTTTTGTTGTAAGGAGACAGAGTTGCATGTGTCCCAGACTGACCTCAACCTTGCTGTGTAGCTGAGAATGACCTAGAATTCGTGGTCTTCCTGCTTCCCACTCTAAGCTCTGGGATTTCATGTGTGTTGTCATGCCCAGTTTACGCTGAACTGATGGTCAAAGCCAGGGCTTCATGCATGCTAGGCAAGTACTCTGTAACTAAACTACCTTCCCAGCCCAGAAGATCCTTTTTGAAGTGAATGTGCTTCATACAGAGGAATCTCAGCTCTAACACTGAACAGACAGCAGTGTTTTCCTGAACCAAGTATGGTGGCACACACCTGTAACAGCACCAGGAAGGCAGAAGCAAGGAGGCTGCCGCTCGTTCAAGGCCAGCTTCATCTTATGGGGTCCATAGTTTCCAGGCCAGCCTTGCTTATGTAAGTAAGGCCCTGCCTGCCTCAAAAATATTAGTAATAAAAACACAACTTAGGTTATCAGCAAGCATTCAAAAACTCACACATGAAACACTGACGTGTGTATCAATGAAAACTGGATGTGTAGTTTTTTAAGGTTTGTAAATTTACCTTGAAATTAAAAAAAAAATCATTTATCTAACCAATGACTCTTTGGTTAAACATGTTTTAGTGCTTTACTGAAGGAAAAAAGGACACATGCCCCCATATTGGGATAGATCTGGATTTTTAATCATCCCACACAAGCTATGGGAGTTACACGGGCTAAAATCAATGTATTAAGAAAATGTTACACAGAAGCTCCCAGTCTCATCAATAAACAAGTTTCTGATATTTAAGTGCAAAGATTTTTTTTTCTCTAACCCGTTACGTAAAATATTTTCCATAATTAAAGAAAGTATCATCTAAAAATGAGTAGCGTGAGCCGAGCGTGATGACGCACACCTTTAATCCCAGCACTCGGGAGGCAGCGGTAATGAGGATCACTGCGAGCTCAAGGCCACCCTGAGATTACAGAGTGAATTCCAGGTCAGCCTGAACTAGAATAAGACCCTACTGTGAAAAACCAAAAAGAAAAAAAACAAAAAAGAGCAGTATGACAGCAGTGTCTCTCTTCAGAAAACCTATTCATATATAGGAAGGAGCTTTGACTCCAAAACTGCTTTGGGGGTTAGTCACAACATCCTTGAAAGAAATAAAGTTCTTTTGGTATTTCATTCCCTCTGTAAAAAGACCAAGATGTGGGGCTGGAGAGTGGCTTAGCGGTTAAGCACTTGCCTGTGAAGCCTACGGACCCTGGTTTAAGGCTCAATTCACCAGGACCCATGTTAGCCAGATACACAAGGGGGTGCATGCATCTGGAGTTCGTTTGCAGTGGCTAGAAGCTCTGGTGTGCCCATTCTCTCTCCCCTTCTCTGTTGCTTTCAAAGAAATAAATAAAAATAAACCAAAAAATTAAAAAAAAAAAAAGACCAAGATGTATATCCTGCATTATAGAGAGATGTGAACTGGGTCCAACATGTCTGCCTTCACACAAGTCCACATAATCTTGCTGTTAACCCATGACAACTGCACCCACATAAATGGATCCTGTAAGGCCTCTAGTCACCAAAACCAACACCTACACATACTTTAAAATTTGTCAATAATGAAGCTCTCTCCTCAGGTCCTCTTCAAAGCACTTGAAACCAGTGCAATACCAGCCAGAAGCATTTGGGTTTATCTGCTTTACCTATGCTTTTCACTGTGGAGCGCAACAGTAAGAACTTAAACTGGTATGTGACACACACAATGGTAATCTGTATCCCTGGTAATGAATCCTGATTTCTGATTCTCAAGAGGAAATTTGTGAGTTAGCATAATCAAGCAATAGTTGGAAAAAAAAAAAAAAGCTAAAGAGAATTTGAAACATTATCAAATTACAAAGCATTGCTTCTTCTCATAATCAGGTTACACATAAAGTACAAACTATTATAAATTCAGAATTATGAAACACTACTTAAAAGCATGGAACTTTTAACTTCAACCCCTTACAAAGTATACGACTGAGTGTTCTCCTAAAAACACAACTTGTTGAATGTATTGTGGTGTGGTACACACACTAATAGCTGTATCCCCACTGGCTTTTCAGATGTCGAACATCTTTATGAAAATTCCTTTGGAGATGAATAATGTGGAAATTCCAAGTGCATTTACATCTGACTTTAATTCCTGACTTACCGCTACCATGATAAGCTTTTCAGTGTCACACTGTTTCTATTTGCTGATATGGAAGAAGCTGTTTTTCAGCAAACGTTCTCGGTACACCGAACGGTGAATCTCAAAGCTGCTCACACAATGCATCTGTCAACCCAGTGTTGTTCTAATTCACAGTGACCTCTAACATACTGGCAACTATAAGGATATAAGTGGGTGGATGGGAAAAGAAGGTGCCTAAGAAACTGCCATCTCTGGAAGGCCTCTTCTTCACCGCAGCCAGGAACACTGAGGCCTAAACTCAGTCGCCACCCTCCTCCGGCAGGACTGGAAGCCAGTAGGGCTTCCTCTCACACCACCGAGCCAGTACATTTTGGATATAATGGAATCCAACTGTGGAACCAGGAGCTTAAGCCTTTGTTTTCCAAAAGAATCAGAACCAATCTTCACCAGTATTTTCTTCTTTCTGTTAAGCCACCTGTTTACAAACAGAATGATACAATGTGTTAAATGCCTTTTAAAGGTAGTGTGTTCATTTGTTCTTTCATGACCTTTGCAATGTCCATAATAACCACTGATAGCTTTTTTTTGGGTGGGGGGTAGGGTCTCACTCTAGCTCAGGCTGACATGGAATTCTCTGTAGTCTCAGGGTGGCCTTGAACTCTCGGCAATCCTCCTACCTCTGCCTCCTGAGTGCTGGGATTAAAGGCGTGTGCCACCACACCCGGCTTGATAAGTTGTCTTTAAATGGCCATTTACATCATATATTGTATAGGATTTTTTAAATAAAAAAAGTATGCATGTATTTTTAAAGAAATAAAACCGAACAAAAACATTTCAATGTATTTGGTCTTTCTGTTCCTACTGCTATCATTTTTATATCAAAAGGTATTTTCAACTTGACTGTTTTTTCACAAACTAGCAGCAGAGGAAGACCTGTTTTTCTCAAAAGTACTTGCTGGATACCTATGCGCTCACCTGCGACGCAGCAGCAGAGTATATACACGAAAGCCTTGCATATCTGACAAAAGCCACGAGCACACGAGCAAAGCGCGTGTTACCTATTATAGCTCTGCCTTTTCTGACGCTGCGGCTACATGTGCCACCAAGCACTTGAAATACGGCTAGTGTCATGAGAAACTCTGAAAAATTAGTTTAATATTTAAGTTAAAAATCTCAAAACAGTGTAAAATAATTTTCCATTAAGTACCTTTCTGTTTTGGCAGGACATTTCACTAAAGACTGCACTTGGAATCCAAACCTGAATTTTGAAGACTTTGTACCCAAAATGGGATGATTGAAAGGAGGAGGAAAATAAAAAGAGCACTACTTCATAAATTTGTCTGAAAGGGATTATTTTGGTATCATTGTGTCAAAAAGGATGAGAAACATCAGTTTCACAGGTTCCTTTTTAACTTTTTCATGGGACTACTGGCAGCTCTGGCACGACATGTGGCTCATATTCTATCTCTACTCCGTAAGACCAAGAAAGGTCCTATGGGATGTGCATATGGAGTTTGTTAGCAGTGGCAAAAGGTCCCCACTGTCTCTCCTGGCTTGCAAATAAATAATAAGTTAAGGGCTGGGGAGATGACTTAGTGGTTAAGTGCAAAGCCAAAGGACTAAGGTTCAATTCCCCAGGACCCATGTAAGCCAGATGCACGTGGCACATGCATCTGGAGTTCCTTTGTAGTGGCTGGATGCCCTGGCGTGCCCATTCTCTCTCTCTCTCAAATAAATGAATAAATACTTCTTAATAATAAATTAAAATTTGCCAGGCGTGGTGGCGCACGCCTTTAATCCCAGCACTTGGGAGGCAGAGGTATTTGGATTGCCATGAGTTCGAGGCCGCCCTGAGACTCCATAGTGAATTCCAAGGTTAGCTCTGGCCTAGAGTGAGACCCTACCTCGAAAAACCAAAAAAAAAAAAAAAATAATAATAATAATAACAATAAATTCAAATTCAACAATAAAGCACATAAAAAAAAAGATCCTACAAGAAACAAATTAGAAGCTAGTCTTAAAGTCTGTCAAGTTTTTCATGCTTAGAGATCCAACTATGGCTGTGTCTGGAAGACTTTCAGGGCAGGATGACACAGAGCAGAGGAACTATATAGTTTTTGCTTCCTGAAATTATAAGAAACAGCTTTCTCAGGAAGACTGTTTGAGACCAGCTTGGGCTACATAATCCTGCCCATCCACTCCCAACCTTAGTCAACACACACAAAGAAAAAAAGCAGAAGGTAAAGAAAGGACAAGAGAGTGGGAAAACATCTCTCTTTTAAATGCATATAACTGGGTTGGAAGTATAGCTGTGGTACAATGCTTGCCCTGGGGGGGGGGGGAGGGACATGAGGATTTAAAATATGCAAGAATGAATGTTATCAGTGTGATTTGCAGAGCATTATGTAAAACCTCAGAACCTCTGAAATTATTTTCCCCATCAGTAAGCCAGAGCTCATAGGTGAAGAACCTGCTCTGCACTGGTCTATGGTTTGCTTTGGGAGTGGCCTATTTGTCTTTTAAAAGTGACTTTGCAGGGATCTGGCATTAGACATTATGAAAGTTTTTCACGATTCTTGTTTACAACATTGTACAACACAGGTCAGCCAAGAACAATTAGCCCCTCACTTCCTCTAGCAAAATAATTTTCAAAATAGTGTACACCATGCACCAAGGCTCAATCAGTAGCTCCAAGGTATGAATCATGCCTCAGTTGGCTGAGTTACACAACACAGTGTTGCACTAAGTGTCAGGCAACATCTGGTGAGATGGCAGAAGACAGGCAAAGATGTACCAGCCTGAGCCAGTGGTTTGCCCAAGCCTGGGCCACTGCAGGCCAACTGTAACAACAAAAACTAGTATATGAGGGCCTAGCTATGAAATTAACCCATCAGCACCAAGATGACAGTTTTAGGGTTAGGCTTAAGTAGCAACATTAGAAACTATATGCAGGAAACAACACAGCAGGAAGCGGGAACTGTAAAGTGGGAGCTAATCTACAAACATCTACTATGGAAAAGGTTCCTAGTCAAATAAATCCAAGACCATGGACACTAATACATTAAGTATATTTACAGTACTCTAAGAAATGTAGAGGACAATTTTAAAAAAATAGAATTAAACAGCATTTTCACTGGGCATGGTGGTGCATGCCTTTAATCCCAGCACTCAGGAAGCAGAGATAGGAGGATCTCTGTGAGTCTGAGGCCAGCCTGAGACTACATAGTAAATTCCTGGTTCCCTTGGCTAGAGCAACACCCTGCCTCAAAACAAAAACACCCCCCCCCCAGCATTTTCTATCATTATATTTTATATATGCATGGTTTGAAATCATTCTGGGATCTAAAACAGTAAATCCCACAGAGACTGAGTTAGGGCCTCTGTATCTACCAGCAAAAGCAGAGCTGCAGTACGCTAGGTGCTGTCCGAACCAGGCAAAGGTAATGCACACCGTATATTGCAGAAACGTGGTCTGTGACCTTTCCTGCTAATAAGCTTGATGCAGCCGCACTAGGGAGGGTCGGGTGGAAAGTCACTAGAGAACAGCATGTTTTGTTTTTGTTTACTTTAAGACAGGGTGTCACTCTAATCCGGAATGACCTGGAACTCACTCTGCAGTCCAGGCTGGCATCTAACTCATGGTGATTCTCCTACCTTAGTCTCACAAGAGCTGAGATCATAGGCATGACCCAACATGCCAAGTTGAGGACATATTCTTGACATCCATGCCCAAAATGAATAGGTGAAATTGCTTTTAGTAATACTTTATTTGATAGTTCCAAATATAATACAGTATATAGCCAATATTTTAAATCTGAATAGTTTACATTGTTCTGTGTCAAGTCTTCAAAAATCCATGTATGCCTGCATGTACACATTTATCTATTTAGAATGTGGGTCGGCCCCAGGACTCCACTTTTAATGAGCTATCCAGGTTGGTTCTTAGGCTCATACATATTTAGGAATCGCTGTGCCGTGGCGGGCCCTACTTTAACAGACTTGCATTCTGGGGGAAAATGACGACATGCAAATAGAAGTGCTACTGAAGAGACTCAGTGGGGAGAGGTAGGCCCGGGGACGGGGGACGGGGGACGGGGGCGGGGGGGGGGGGGATGGGGGGGGAGCTTGGACAGGATGACATACAGACATGCTGTGTTGTCTACACGTGTGGAGGCTGTCACTAGGAAGTTAAAAATCTTTTAATTAATCCTACTATAACTACAGTGTTTTCTCTTTTGAGTTTTTTAAGAGGGGTTTTGATATGTAATCTAGGCCAGCCTTAAACTCATAATCCTCCTGGCTCCACTTCCTGATTGCTAATATTACAGGCATATACCAGTATGTACAGCTGAATCTTTTGTATTTTGGTAAATGCTAGTCCACAGACACATTCCCTCAAGAAAGCATAATACTGAATAGAACCTGTTTTCATACACTGTGAATTTTTGACATGTTATCATATTTCAGATGCACATACTGCCAATCCCATATACTATTTAGAGCACATATTACCTTTATTGATTTGAGATATTTAATATAATTTGTGTGATTTTTACTTCATAATTAGTTTATTTAATAATGAATAACAACTGTATTAAAAGAAAGCCCCATTTTATAGCCAAATAATCTTTGTATGCATAGCGGATTCAAGACATGTATATATTTTGAGCTATATATGCATGGCAGCTCTAAAACTTATCAATGCAGTAAATGAGATATGCCTGAGTACATTTAAAGATTTAAAAGCTAAATAACCAGACAATACAATAAATGTCTAGACTGACTTTTAAAAAGAAGAAACACCTTTGCAGGCAGCTAAGAAGGCATAAAAACTCAATATGCCTTATCAAAGTATTTCAGTTAGAAAAGGCCTTTTCTGATTAAGGCAAGAATAACTATCCTTTCACTTGGGATACAGCTGTACTCAAGATATTTTTAATGATCAAGACATTAAAAATCTAGCACTTACATAGCGATTGTCCTTTAAAAGCACTTTCTTGGCCAGACATGGTAGTACATGCCTGTAATCCCAGTACTCAAGAGGCTGAGACAGGTGGGTCATGAGGAGTTCCAGGTCAGGGTAGACTACATAGTAAGACCTCATCTCAAAAAAATAAAAAAATTGTATGTATCTGTACTGCATACAGGGAGAGGAAAAACAACCATCTCCCCCCCCCCATGTATGTATGTGTGTGTGTGTGTGTGTGTGTGTGTGTATATATATATACACATGCATGTGTGTGTGTATGTGTATATATATATATATATATATATATATATATATATACACACACATACATACATATATATATGTATAAAATGTAACAATGATACCCAAGCAACTAATAATACAGAACATGGGCTCTAGAAAAAGACTCTCACATACATTTCACCTGGTTAGTGACAAAAAGATCTGCTGTATAAAGGGTCAGGATTTAAAAAACAGGACAGGGGTACTAAGTAAATTGTATACCCACACAAAAGTAAGTTTTTTGAAAAAGTGCTTTTTTTTTTCATTTCTACAAACTATAGTCAAGTAAAACCTTATTAATCATGCTATACTTGAACTGTACAATAAATAAGCCTCAGGTTCAGTGAGAAATGCCAGACCTCCCCCCGCCACCAATATAAAAACAGTATTGCTGAATGTGACTAGAAACAACAGGCCATTTACTTGCTAGTTCTCCCAGTCCGTGCAAGGCAAAGCTTCCTCGTCGTCCTCTGACTCGGGAGATGCTTCTTTGATTCTTCTGAGAGCTTCGTGGATGCTCCGTGTCAGAGGGTCAGTGTCGGGAAGAAGTGTGAAGGACTCTCTCAGAACATCCTTCTGCACCTTCTTCAATTTCACCCCTTTCCTGATCTGGGCCAAGATGTTATTACTATCATCTTCATCCGGAAAAGGCGGCAGAGTCCGCTGTTCAACCTTCTTCAGATGGAAACTACCACGCTTCAAAGACGCTAGCACCTCATCCATGGGTGAGCTCACTTTTGGGAAAAACAAAAGAACAATTCTAGTCAGGGTAGTACTTGCAGTGCTCAGTGCTGTACTGCAGGAACCAAGACAGTGGAGTACCACTACAACATCAGCCAAGAACAGGCAGCAGGCTCAGAGAAGCAGCTCACTTACCCTGGTTTCAAAACCTCCCAGACTCCCATCCTAGGACAGGCACTGCTGCTACGCCTGTCACTGGCACAGGAAAGAAGTCAACAATAGGAACCGGAAAGTGCTCTTAATAATATGACAGTGAGATTCCCCAAGGATTCTTGTACTGTTCCTGCCCAACTCAAAGCCACAGTGACTGGACCACATGGTTCAGGTTTTTAGTGTCACATTGGGTTTTTCAACTAAGTTATTTTACATGTGAAAGTCTACTCCAACTATGGTACGAAATATTTTACAATATATTCTCTCAGACTAAAATTTAATGTGAAAATTGTTTTATATAATTCGACCTATACAAAATGAAAGCCCCTCAAAAGCAAAGACCATTTCCTCCTATTTTAAGAAATAACTATGGGCTGGAGGGATGGCTTAATGGTTAAGGTGTTTGCCTGCAAAGCCAAAGGACCCAGGTTCAATTCCCCAGGACCCACATTAGCCACATGCACAAAGAGGTGCACGTGTCTGGACTTTGTTTGCAGTGGCTGGAGGCCCTGGCACACCCATGCTCTCTCTCCCTCTTTCTCTGTCAAATAAATATAAATAAAAATAAAATATTTTTTAAAAAGAAATAACTTTATTGAGGCACAGTTGATGTACAATAAAGTACACATAGTACTCCTTATTCTTTGCCTTTTTATACAAAGAACATACTTAAGTCCATGATACCAAATGTATGTGACCCTGCATCCCATCCTTTCTTATGTACTTATTTTTGAGTTTTTTGTACATGATAGGTAAATCTCTACCACTGAGTTAGAATTCTCAACACTATCTCCCAGATTTAAAGTCAGTTTTCCTAACACACACAGACACCAAGTAAGTCAAATTTCATTTTCGAAGATGAACTACCAGACCGGGCGCGGTGGTGCTTGCCTTTAATCCCAGCACTCAGGAGGCAGAAGGAGGAGGACCACCATGAGTTCAAAGCTAGCCTGAGACTACATAATGAATTCCAGGTTAGCTTGGGCTAAAGCAAGATCCAATGTTGAACAAACAAACAAACAAAAAAATGCCTGCCAGCTCAAGAAAAAGTATATATTTCTGTGTATTTATATAAATCTGTTACTATGACTTGGTAAGAAATCTGTTCTAGGGCTGCAGGATGGTTTAGTGGTTAAGGCGTTTGTTTACCTGCAAAGCGTAAGCACCCAGGCTTGGTTCTCCAGGTTCCACATAAGCAGATACATAAGGTGGCACATGCATCTGGAATTCGTTTGCAGTTGCTGATGGTCCTGGTACATCCATTTTCTCTCCCCCCCCCAATAAAAATAAAAATAAATCTGCTCTACTGTGAACCTGAAACTCTGTTTACTATCAAATAAGGCTCAAAAAATAACGTTCTTAAGCTTTGCAAGGTGGAATCAAAGAAAAGTTCTTTCACCAAGTCCCACGTCATAGCACAAACTGTCCTGGAAGCATCTCGTTGCCTTACCTCTCCTCCTCTGCAAAGCTTCAGCAGTCTTTCTGAGCTTCTTCCGGGCGCTGAGCAGCTGGCTGCTGTCAAAGAGGTGTGCGGAGGGCGCGCTGGCGGACTTTGGGATCCTCTTCTCACTTCCCTCCTTGCTGGACAGACCTTTCTCCAGCAGCTCTGCTGTGCTGCCAGCATCACTGTCCTTCGCAACAGGCAGAGGCGGAGGTGGGGGCGGGGGCGGGGGCGGAAGAGGAGGCGGGAGTGTGTCCGTGGCGGTGGTGGTAGTAGTAGCAGGGCTCGGCTGGAGGTCACTACTCGTCAAAAGTGGAAGAGAGACAGAGGGAGGCAGTTCAGAGGCGACACCACGGAGAGGTAATGAAGTGGCTTCAAGTTGTGCTAAGGAAGTGTCTTCAAGCTGTCCAAGGCTCTGGGGTTCTGCTGTGTGTGAAGACCCAAGGTGACCTCTTCCTTCTCCCACCTCTTCTGCTCTTGCCTCTTCCTGCAGCACTCCTGGTGGAGACTCACACTGATCCTCGTGGGGCACAGGACTTGCTGCACTTTTTCTTCTTGCATGAGCCAGTCGTAATCTGGTTGATTTAAGTATGACCTGCCCAGGGTACTTCTAAAATATAAAAAGTTATTATAACCACTGGATTGTACTAAAATGATTTATCAATAAATGTCTAGTTCTTTCCTCCATCAACTGGATCATACCCTTGTTTCTTTTGTAATCACGTTTTCCATAAAAAGGAGAATACCCAAAGCCGGGTGTGGTGGTGCACACCTTTAATCGCAGCACTCAGGAGGCAGAGGTAGGAGAATCGCCACAAGTTTGAGGCCA
The DNA here is from genome assembly GCF_020740685.1 of Jaculus jaculus. Lineage (NCBI taxonomy): Eukaryota > Metazoa > Chordata > Mammalia > Rodentia > Dipodidae > Jaculus > Jaculus jaculus. Next base: position 83,049,890 of record NC_059115.1, read on the forward strand.
CCCTGCGACTACATAGTTAATTCCAGGAGAGCCTGAGCTAGGATGAAACCCTACCTTGAAAAACAAAACAAAAAGCAAGAGAGAATACCCAGAAAGCTAGATAGAGTACCAATATTTAATACTTTTCAAAATTATCAATTCCTTGGCTGGGCATGGTGCCACACACCTTTAATCCCAGCACTCAGGAGGCAGAGATAGGAGGATCAGTGTGAGTTCGAGGCCACCCGGAGACACATAGTGAATTCCAGGTCAGCCTGAGCTAGTGAGACCCTACCTCGAAAAACCAAAAGTTAATCACTTGCTTGCAAAACCTAACAGCCTGGGTTTGCTTCCCCAGGACCCACGTAAAGCCAGACACACAAAGCGGAGTGTCAAGAAGCCTTGTTGTGCCCATTTCCTCCCTCTCTGTTTGCAAATAAATATTCAATTTAAAAAACCCAAAAAGAAAAGCAATAAAAAAGAATAAATGGAACCTACTTTCATTACCTGCTTAAATGTTCGAAGTCTATCCAGCGTTCGTTGTCTCTCTTGGCTAACCCAGGCACTTTTTCTTTCCTCTTCATCATGTAATTTATCTCTCTTCTGGTAAAAAAAAAAAAAAAAAAAAAAAATTAGTAATAACTGCATTATGCTGTGCTCAATTGGTTTTTACCATTAATGGGGGAAGAAAAAAGGATTCAGCCAATATGTAAAATGGATGACTCAAAAGAACTGATTTACTAAACAAAATTTTACATAATAGAATACTAGGTTTTAATCCCAACAACCATTTTAAAATTCCCATTGGTATGAAAAGTAAAATGAAATTTCTCTGAACTAAAAACTGGTTAATGTTGGAGATTTGGGCTTTAAAATTTTTAGTATGAAATATTTCTAGCAGCTTCATTCTCCAAAATCAAGCACAACAGAGTTTGAAAGGAAAAGCAGGACTACCAGGTCAGTATTACATATTACACATTTCTAACTAGTGTAACCAGCCATTAGAAAAAAATACAATTTGAATGTTGACTGTGATCATGTGGCTTGGTATCACAGCTTATCTACACAGTAGTGACCTACCTAAGTTTTTAATATTCCCATATTGTTGAGTCATCTAAAAGCCATGCAAGGTGGTGAGACGGCTCAGTCAGTAAGGTGCTAGATGCATGAGAAGAGGACCAGAGTTCAGACTCCCAGCACCTATGCAAGTGTTGGATGGTACAGCAGCTCCCTGAAATCCCAGTGCATTGGAAAGATAGGGGAGGCCCCGGAGCAAGCTGGCTAGCTAGACGACTACCTGAGTCTGCAAGCTCTGGGCTTCCATGAGGAGCCTACTGTGTCTTAGTCAAGAACAATGGCCTCCACATGCATGCACATGTGAACACACACCCACACGTGCTCATGCCCACACAATAAATACATTACACATAAAAGAAAAAAGAAGCTGCACAGCTGGGTTTTATGGTGCACACCTTTAATCCCAGGACTGGGGAGGCAGAGGTAGGAGGATAGCTGTGAGTCTGAGGCCAGCCAAAGACTGCATAGTAGAGTTAAGACCCTTCCTCAAAACAACAACAACAACAAAAAAAAAAGCTGGAGAGATGGCTTAGCAGTTAAGGTGCTTGCCTAAGAGACCTAAGGACCCAGGTTCAAGTCCCCAGAATCCACATAAGCCAGATGCACATGGTGATGCATGTGTCTGGAGGTTGTGTGCAGAGGCTAGAGACCCTGGTGCGCCCATTCTCTTCTCTCATAAATAAAAGAGTAAGTGCTGTCCAACAAAGCATCATTAGCCAGAGCATACTTTAGACAAACGAAAAAGGCTTTCTACATAGTCAAAGGGCTATTACCCTGTGCTTTGTCTTGTAAAACTAGACAATCCCAGGTAGAAACTAACCTTTTGGGCAAGGGATCATGGGTCAGCAGTAAGGTACAAGCCACATCAGCATGAAGACCTGACCTCATGGCCCCAGCATTCACGCAGAAATGCTGGGCACAGGAATGCACTATGTGCAGGAGACAAGACAGGCAGACTCCTGGACTGACTGCCCAGCTCCGTAAGCCCCACATTCAGAGAAGATCCTTCTCAAAGCAAATGAAGTGAGGAGAACACACACAACACTGACCTCCGGCCCCGACATGCAAACATACATGTGCATGAGCATATATGAGCACCCTCTACATGAATATGCTTGTACACCAAGGCCTTCAGTCACTGCAAACGAACTCCAGATGCATATGCCTCCTTGGGCATATGGCTTATGTAGATCCTGGGGAATTGAACCTAGGTCCTTCGGCTTTGCAGATAAGTGCCTTAACCACTAAACCATCTCTCCAAACCTTATTTTCTTAATAATGGGAGGGGCTGGGGAAGATGGCTCAGTGGTTAAAAGTGCTTGTTTGCAAAACCTGCTGTCCCAGGTTTAATTCCCAAGCCACCCATGCAAGCCAGATGTTAAAAGTGGCACAGGTATCTGTCATTTGTTTGAAGCAGCAGGAGGCCCTGGAACATCCGTACACACAAAAATAGCTTAAATTTTAAATGCAGGGGAGCAGGGAGGAGAATGGGCACAACAGTAAGACCAGATTGCAAAACAACTCCAGATGCACGTGCTGTTTTGTGTATTTGGCTTTATGTAGTTACTGAGGAATCAAACCTAGGTTGGCAGACTTTGCAAGCAAATGCATTTAATTGCTTTAACCACCTCCTCAGTCTAATAAATAAAATGAAAAAAAACTTTAAGGTGGAGTGTGCAATGCAAGCATGACACACTTAGAATCTTTGCACTCAGGAGGCTGAGGCAAGAAGACTGCTGTGAGTCTGAGGCCAGCTTGGGCTATGTATGAATTCTAAACTAGCCTGGACTACAGTGACAGCATATATATATATATATATATATATATATACACACACACATACATATATATATGTGTGTGTATACATATATGAATGAAGAAGGAGAAGGAGAAGAAGAAAAGAGTAAGGGGGGAAAGATAAGTATAACCACCTATAGGTGAGAAGATACTGAAAAATAAAGGTTTAGGATAGGCTATTTTGGACATAACGTCAGTTACTGACAATACTTAATTTATAAGTAAGGCTATAAAAGCATCCCAGTAGGAGCCTGGGATAAACCAGTGAGAACCCAAAGTAAGCAAGGCATAATTACACAAAAGCAAACCAGAAGGCCCACATTACCAACACTGGACAATGTTTCCATGGCAATGTTGAAGGAGCATTTTGTAACTACCATTAGAACTATTAAATTAATTCTATAGCAGAGCAGTATAGTGGAGAACCTTTTAATCAGAGGCAGCAACGCAGTCTTGACTTTTCTTTCCTTCCTTGAAGCTGACCAAAAGCAGAGAACTTGAGAAAATGCTACCTTCATGTAACACAAGATGAGATTAACCTCACTACATACTTTGATGTGCCTGACAATAAAAGAAAATGTTCACCAAAATGAGGGAACAGTATTGATAGTCATCTTTAGATCTCTAGTGACAGAATTATCTAGGACAAACAGAAAAGCTCACAAAAACCCTTCTACCGTCAGTGATGAATGTGGGCATGTTGGGGAAAACTCAGAGACCAATGCTCTAAGTACTCAAGTCTCATCAGTAACCTGTCCAGTGGATGTTGGTGAGGAGAAGGAACAAATAAGACAGTAAAATACCACCTCTTTCTCTGCTTCATTTTTTTCTCTCAAATAAATAAACTAAAATTAAACAATAAAATTATCATCTCTATTTTCAACAACCCCTCTCTGCTGAAGAGAAACTGTAGCCTGAAGTAGGTAAAGGAAGGGTGCTTAACAAGCTCCACATATCAAGCTGCGTGATACTCATCATACCTGTAACACCTGTTAACACTTGCACTTGGGAGGTGTAGTTTGATTCAGGTGTCCCCTATAAACTTAGGTGTTCTGAATGCTAGGACCCCAGCTGATAGCAATTTGGAAATTAAAGCCTCCTGGAGGCACTGTATTGTTGGGAGCGGGCTTATGGGTGTTATAGCCAGCTTCCTCTTGCCAGTGTCTGGCGCACTCTCCAGTTGCTGTTGTCCACCTTATGTTGGCGAGGAGGTGATGTCCACCCTCTGCTCATGCCATCATTTTCCCCTGCCATCATGGAGCTTCCCCTAGATTCTGTAAGCCAAAATAAACCCTTTTCCTCCACAAGCTGCTCTTGGTCAGGTGTTTTCTGCCAGCAATGTAAACCTGACTACAACAGGAGGCTAAGGCTTCAGAGTTGAGAGCCTATCTCAGTATCAGCCAATCAATTTCTAAGAAATGACAGAGACAGAAGGGACATAAGGTCTTTCCACAGATGACATGGGAAACCACATGGATTTCATGAACGGCAATAACCCTCTTAGCAGGGGAAAGAACAGGCCCAGATTCCCTTTGTCCCATCCCAAGATGAGAGATAATGAGAAAAGAAATGGCATGGTATGCAGGGGTGGGACTACTATATAAAAGCTACCGTGTGAGCAAGGAATGTCTGAAAGAAGACTGAAGACAGCTAAAGAGATCACACAACAAGGGCTGGGGCCCGGCTGACAGAGCTTCTCTAACACATGATGCACAAGGCTCTGGGTTTAAGCCCTAGCCTCACACAGAAGATGCCCATTAATCAGATGGGAGAGAACCGGGCGAATACTTAGAAGAGAACATAAGACTAAGAATTTGGTGGGAGCACTTTTTATTTAACACAAAGGTTTTCCAATGGTTACACCAGGAGAAGACTTGCCCTGAGCTGTGACTGACAGCAGACATAAAGCTCTGTGTGGGGCTGTACCTGCTCTTCATACTTTCTCCTCTTCCCTTCTCTTAAACACAAAGCAGCTTCATGTGTATCCTCACCATCAAAAAGCAAACCCAGAACTGTGTGGTGACATAGCATGAGTATGCTCCACACTCATTTCTGTTTCACAGCTGGAATGCACAACCCTCCCAAACAGCTGGGTCAGCCAAAAGGAGCTGTCCCAAACCTAGTGTGTATCTGGTGATCACCTGGAATGAGGAGTGGGTTTGCATTGTTCCATGTCCAAATATACACTATGAATTCCCAAGGGGACAGAGAGCTTCCTAAGGGCAGCAAAGAACCAATGACCCTAGGAGTGAACCCACTATTCAACACTGGTTTAAACACCTGGTGTTGATACTGAGGTATCAAATTAGTGAATCAATCATAAAGCCTGTCAGTGTACTCACAGTCATGTATGTTAGAATGTAAACACTCTCAGGTGGAGAGGACAAATGACTTTGGTGCAGAAGCAGGATCTTTATAGCTCAGAGCATAGTATAGTAGTTTTGTCCTTCACAAGACAGCCAGTAAGTACAGGCCTTGGATACGTACCAGATATCCCTTTTGTACCTCAACACCTTGATTAAATAACCACGACTCCAGAAAATAGAATGAACTCATGTCTGAGGTAGCCACTGGGAAGCGACTGTGGTAAAACAGCACTGGATTTCTATTAACACTGACTGCTGAGTTGGGTGTGAGTTTCCAAAGCTTGCTTATCCTATGAGAATGCAACCTCCTCCACACACACTCTTAACAATGTTTTAAGGAAGCAAAATGGACAATGATTGGGCATGGCACAGGCAGAGCACAAAAGAAGTCCAAGATATTAAAAGCCATTGTGAGCAAAATAAAAGGATCAGTTTCTATAAACTACAGCTTAAAAGTATTCCATGTATACTTCTTTGTTGGCTGGTTGCTTTTTCGAGGTAAGGTCATACTCTAGTCCAGGCTTACCCAGAACACTCTTTGCAGTCCCAAGCAGGCCTCGAACTCACAGTAACCCTCCTGCCTCTGCTGGGATTAAAGGTATGCTCCATGTGCCGAGCTTGTATGCTTTCTTTTGTTTGCTTTTTGAGGCAGGGCCTCCAGCCGCCAAGCATCACCTTGTGCATCTGGCTTTCATGAGTTCTGGAGAATTGAATCTTGGTCCTTTGGCTTTGCAGGCAAGTGTCTTACCTGCTAAGAGTTTAATCAAACTACAGCTTCTCTCCCCTTTCTACTGCGAACACCTCAGATTCTAAGCTAAGAAGAATGTTAACAATCTTGTCCTATTCTTATCATGACCCAGGCATTTATCAAAATCTTGAAGACTGTCTGTCTTCTGAAGACAGAATCATACTTAATGGTGAGGAACTAGAGCTTTCTGCAAATCAAGAAGACAATAAGTACGACCAATTATAAGACTAAATATATATACTCTTTTTTTCTTTCCTTTGGATTTTTGAGGTAGGGTCTCACTGTAGCCCAGGCTGACCTGGAATTCAATATGTAGTATCAGGGTGGCCTTGAACTCATGGTGATCCTCCTACCTCTGCCTCCTGAATGCTGGGATTAAAGGCATGCGCCACCACACCTGGCTCTAAATATATATACTCTTATCTAGAACCTGAGCTCCTCGGTTAATCTACCTCAATGACCTGAAACTTATGTATCCCAGAAAACTAGCATGGCTGTTAGGACAGCTTTACTCACAATTGCCAAGGTTTGGAAATAACCAAGATGTCCCTCAATAGACTAATGGGTAAACTGATAGATTCAACAGTGAAATACTATTTGGCACCACAAATCAATTAGGGGCCAGTCAACATTCGATATAGACAAGAGGGTTTCGAAGGCCACTTATTTCCCTAATGATCTAATGGCACTTAAAGGTTGTGAGGGACAGGGATCATTCTCTTCCCTGGCATAGCCACTAATGGATAATGAGAGGAGGAAGTGTAGTAGAATAAGGGGAAGAAAGAAGACAGGGTGATGTGGGTACATGTGATCAAAATGTATTATGTATGTAAAAAAAATGAGCCATTAATCCAGAGAGAAAACAAATCTATATTATTAAGTCAAAAGAAGCGAAGGTGGAACAGTCTAAACACTATATAATTCAAAGTAGTCACAGCGCAGTGAAACGACTCTGTACAGCACTAGAACAACACGGTCAGGTTGTCACACATTTGTCAAGGGCACCAAGAAAAACCTCTAATGTCATGGGCAATAGTGACGTCTCAAGGCTCGTTTGCTGATGACTATAAAAAATACCACTTCAGTGGAGGGCGAAGGTGGAAGACAGGGTCACGAGAGGGTACACAGGAACTCTTTGTATTCACCACTCAATTCCGCCACACACGCACACTCACTCACGTATATAATCTATATAAGTATTTATACACATAAATATGCGGTTACAGGATTCTCATTCCCCACATTTTATCCATTCTACGACACGTCAAAAACTTGTTTGGGGGCTGGTGAGATGGTTTAGAAGATAAGGCATTTACCTGTAAAGCCTAAGAACCCAGGTTTGATTCCCCAGTTTGCACATAGACAGATGCACAGGTGATGTCTGGAATTTGTTTGCCGTGGCTGGAGGCCCTGGAATAGCTATACTATCTTCCTCTTTGTTTCTCTTTCCAATAAATAAATAAATATTTAAGAAAATTGTTGGGGGCATGCTGGTGCACACCTTTAATCCCAGCACTTGGAGGCAGAGGTAGAAGATCGCCATAAGGCCACCCTGAGATTACACAGTGAATTCCAGGTCAGCCTGGGCTACAGTGAGACCCTATCTTGAAAAACAAAAAACAAAACAAACAAAAAAAAATTGTTTGGGGGCTTAGTGGTTAAGGCGCTTGCCTAAAAAGTCTAAGAACACATGTTCAAATCTCCAAACCACACATAGCCAGACACATAGTAACATAAGTGTGCAACAAGGGGGCACATGCATCTGGACTTTGTTCACAGTGGCTGAAAGGCCCTGGAGCGCCATTCTCACTCTCTCAAAAATAAAATAAAAAACAAAATTGTTTTGCTGGGTGTGATGGTGCACGCCTTTAATCCCAAACCAGGGAGGCAGGGGTAGGAGGACGGCCATGAGTGTAAGGCCACCCTGAGACGACATACTGAATTCTAGGTCAGCCTGGGCTAGAGCAAGACCCTACCGTTGAAAAACAAAATAAATAAAAAAAACAAAACAAAAAAAAAGTTTTGTCCCGAGTCCCCTGAAGTCCCAAACTTACTAGTTGTACTGTGTGGTGAGTTCTATATTCATCCTCACTCCGTAAACGCTGCTGGAATTTTTCATTGTGTTTTGCAATACATATTTCCTATAAATACATAAAATGTCTTTTAGTATAGTAAGACTTAAAAAGACCACACCAAGATTTATTTATGAAGTTTTATCTTTATGTATACTCACATAGTAAAGTACCATACCAAGTAAATAACTTATTTCCCATTTGGGCTGTTGAAGAAGCATGGCTCTTACCCAAGACTCTTCAATTACGCAATTAACTTTTCTAGATTCCCTGTGTCATGAGAAGACTGGATGGGGCAAGGTAGCATGGGATGCTCTTAGACCATTTCAAAGGTTTCTTTCAGCTATGAAGTCTGTGGTCAGAAAATTCTAAGACTCATTATGTCCTTTAAACAAGTCTGGGCAATTGAAAAGAAAGAATATACAAAGCTACTGGCATAAAGTCTGTATTCTTGAGTTCTCTCTAGTGAACTGAAAAATTTGATTTTCTCAGGACAAGTTTGAGCAGTATCATGAGATTAGAATCTTCTGGACATAGTTGTCAGAGCTAAAAGCACTTAAGCAATTTCAAAATCCAAAATTATATTAAAAATTATTTTTAGTACATATGCACTGTAGCACATAAAAGAAGAAACTTCCATAGTAACAGATGAATATATCTTTACAAAATATGTCACTATAATCCGGCTGGCAACTGTTAGCAATACAATGTTCAGTCTTCGCTTACCTGACTCAATTGATGTAGGAGTCTTCTAGGTAAAAAGGCTTACATTATAGTTTCTCAAATATTCTCACAGCTATACTAAAATGATCACTCTTTAGAGAAAAATCACAATCTTTGAAACTCAGTCAATATTAAAAAAAAAAACAGTTTCATCATACGCTTTACCTGCTTTGGTTCAATTTAATGCCTAGAGTCTGAACAAGAATCAGTTTTGTGCAGTCGGCAACGAAGCCTGGCATTACATATGGTCATGACCTGGTGACACGGACTGCTGACTCGCACAGACCTAGAGCAGCATCTTACATCCCTGTCTTCTAGCTGCTTACACTTGGGAGATGTCTTTAAGCTAGGACACATGCTGACTCCCTTGACTGTAAAAGGAAGATACAAGTCCACAATCCCTTATCCAGGACAGACATCCAGTATGTTTGAAATGCACTTTTTTTTTCATGTTGGGGTGATGGTATTATAATCAATAACTTGATCAGGATCTGAAACAGTAGCCTGTAACATACAATATTTTTGCAGTGAAACATAAGAATAGTCAAAACAAGATTAAAATAGTAATTTCCTGTCAGTTCAAGTCTAGCTCTGACACTAAATGAAGTTTCTAACTGGTGGTTTTCGGAGATTTCAAGTTTCTAAGCAAGGGGTTTTCCTGGTTACAGGGAGACTTAAGAATACATAGAGAACAGTATCATTTCTGTTAACCCTGTTGAAACAACCATGAAATATGGATTCCACGTCTTTAGGGCATATGTAGTTAGAGGCCAAATGTCCTTTTCAAACAGTGAGGCAGAAATGATTTGCTTATAGGCAGAACTAACTACCCTGGATATGTGATCTTACTGTGAGAGCCAATAAACCAAGCAGCTAGGAGCTACGACTGTGTCAACAAGGGGTACATGTGGTTAGGCAGGGAGGGAGGGAAGGAGGGAGTCATATCTCTATGGTTAAATCATATACTTGATTTTCTTGGTAGCTTGCTCTTTAAGGATTAGTGCCTCTAGCCTCCTGTTTTCCAGCTATCCTATGTCAGTCCTCCCTCCTTCAGCAATCCTGCCACCTCAGTTGGTTGGCTTGGGGGTTGAATGTTAACTGTAAATAGGCAAAGTCTCCCAAGGATAGTACCCCCTACCTCAGATTTGGAGAATCCTCAGAATGTAGAATACAAAATACTGATTAAATTGATGTCTTAATACATACCAACGAGGGAGAATTTGGTTTGGTTGAGACCCAGCACCACTAGAAATGCACAAAGCTCGGTATCCTGATCACCAAGATGACTCTCTATGACTTCTCTGGGTGCAGCCACCCCCACTGGCTGTTTGAATGTATTTAAGAGGGCAATTCTGACAGGAATGTAAATGTTTAATACAACAAACTGACTACTGAGAAGAGATCATGCTTACTTCCTTTAAAAGCTATGGAAGTATTAGTGATAAATCACAACAGAACTTGAATTACATAGATATACTGGACGAAAGATGAAGTAATGAAGAACCACCACCTTTTTATTTCTGAGGTAGGCTTTCTTGGCCGAGACACGCCCCCGTCGAGCCTCCAGCTGGCGCGCCTTCTGCTGCAGCCTCTGCAGCTCCTCCCTCTGGGCGTGCGCAGCCGCCGCCGCCTCCCCCTTCTCCAGCATGGCTTCCATGCTCTCATAAGTGTCGTAGTACACCACTTCATCTCTCTTTTCTGTAATGAAAGAAGAGTCTTGCTTAATAACAGTCTTCTTTGTTACAGCGATTCATTTTAGGACCCATGCCTCACAAACTGAATGTGTGTAAAATATTTAGCAGTGTCTGGCCCATAGTAAGTGCTCAATAAATATGGACCACATCCCACCCATGAAAATTGAGAACTTTTTTTTTTTCCCAGAGTAGGGTCTCACTCTGGCTCAGGCTGACCTGGAATTCACTATGTAGCTCAGGCTGGCTTCAAACTCACAGCGCTCCTCCTACCTCTGCCTGCCAAGTGCTGGGATTAAAGGTGTGTGCCACCATACCTAGCAGAATTTTTGAAAATTCAGAATGTAGATAAAGTAGTCTTTCACAAAGCATTTTACAAAGATTACCAAAGCTATTAAACAGATGCATTGCTTTTTTTCAAGTCATTTGTATAACTTTACACAATCATTCACATTTCTGTTTAAACAACTAAAAAAATTTTGTTTGTTTTTTGTTTTTCAAGGTAAGGTCTCCCTCTAGCTCAGGCTGACCTGCAATTCACTATGTAGTCTCAGGGTGGCCTTGAACTCATGATGATCCTTTTACCTCTGCCTCCCAAGTGCTGGGATTAAAGGCATGCACCACTGCACCCGGCCCTGTTTAACAACTTTTTAAAGAAAAAAGTCTCAGCAGAAAAAATATAGCTGGCACATAAATACATTTTTTCTATGTAGTCCATCTCTGTGAACTTCTGTGATTAAATGCACACCATACCTGAGATAAGTCTTTTGATGCTTTCCAGCTGTGCTGTCAACAGTAACTCTTCACACTTCAAGATTTCAAACTGTACTTCATATAACTGAAGTTGCAGATCATAATAATTAGCTTCTAACTGATCCAACTGGGCGATGGCTTCTGAGCCGCCCTGCAAACTCTGCATCTGCATTGACAACAAAACAACTCTGACTGGTGGAGAATAATAAAAAAAAAATAAATCAAGGTGAACTTAAACATTAATACTACTCAGCCAGGAAAAGTCCCTGGAAGGGTGTGAGATGAGAGGCAGAGACAGAATTTCCTGGAAGCATCAGAAGCAATCAGCCTGATGTAGAGAACAGGAACAATGACAGACCCTGCCTGGAGTCAAGGACAAGGACCAACATGAGGACTGACCCCAGAAACAACAAGCTAACCTGCTTCATAAAAGGCGGGGACTTCTCCTCAGAGAAATTCCAGAGAGCTGGTAAGGTGAAGGAACAAGCTCATTAGGAAAGACACTATAGTAGAAACAAGTGCCTCAGGGAAGCTCACGAGGCTGAAATCCTTCAGAGAGGGTGCACAAGCATGGAAATGCTCCAGGACAAGGTTCAATCTCACTATCCAAGAGGGGCAAATAAAAAATGTAAGGGGAAGCAAAATTGTGATTTACTCCAGTAACAAAAGATTTCTTTTTAGGTCATGGGTCTGCTTCACACTATCTTTCAAACAAACGTAGGTCAACACAGCTACAGAGTCACTAAGCCAGAGCGGTGTCTACCTGTGATCCCAGCACTAGGGAGCCAGAGGGAGGAGAATCAAGTTTGAGGCCAACTTGGGCTATGCAGTGAGTTCAAGGCCAGCCTGGTCTATGTAGTGAAATCTTATCTCAAAAAAATAAGTTAAATAATAAAATTTAATTGAGGAAAAAGTCTTAACTTTTAAGCAAGATAGTCTACATAAAACATACTAATAACTGGGGGCTAACTCCACAATGCACGACCCATTTTCATTAACAAGGAGGGTCTAATGGGAGGGGGTAGATCACAGATGAGCCTAAATAATGGTACCAAACTGCCTGTATTCACTGAAAAGAAAACTAATAAATTAAATTTAAAAAAAAAATCTAAGTTGGGGAGTTACTTACTCTAGCCATAAAAAATGAAGCAATTTAATGATGAGTCAAGCTACAATTTCTTCAAAATCAGAGGCTCTTCTCCTAGGAAATAGTATCTTTAATTTTATCTGACTTATTAAAATAACTGAGCACTCACTACAATTTCAAATGTTTAAATAAGAAATCATTTTCCATTTCATAGATATTGTGAATAGTGCAATAATAAACACAGAAATGTAAAAAAAAAAAAAACTACATTAATAAAAATATACATAAAGCCAGGTGTGATGGCACATGCCTTTGATTCCAGTACTTAGGAGGCAGAGGTAGGAGGACTGCGATAAGGTTGAGGCCAGCCTAGACTAGACTGCGACTTTCTGGGCTCACCATACTTTAGACCCCTAAATATAATGACAGTCTTAATCATGCTTTTAAAAAAAGTAGTTTTTAAGAAGATCATTTAGAGGCTGGATGGGGCGGGAAATTCATTTTTCTCTATCACTCATTGAAATTTTGTGTAAAACTGTAATGTTTGTGGAATGAATTAAGCCGGGTAGCTTGAGTAGTATATAATTCTTAAAGGCAGGAAAAGTGGCAGCAAAGGATAGAGAAAAATTACAGGTGATCTTAGGATTTTGTACCTGAAGTACTTTGAAAAACCATGGGCTTTCACAGAAGATCTACTGTGGGGAAAAGTTGGGTTTCAGAAAAGCAGTACTCAGGAGGCTGAAGCAGGAGAATCATGCCTTTGAGGCCAGACAGAACTACATAGAGAGACCGTCTTTGTCTCAAAATTAAATAGACAAATGAAAAACAATTCTTCACAGAGATAGAAAAAAATCTCAGAATTCATATGGAATGGTAGAAGCCCTCAAATATCTAAAAATATCCTCAGCAAAAGAAACACCTCTGAGCCAGGTGTGATGGTACATGCCTTTGATTCCAGTACTTAGGAGGCAGAGGTAGGAGGAATGCCATAAATTCAAGGCCACCCTGAGATGATAAGAGTTAATTCCAGGTCAGCCTGGACCAGAGTTAGACCCTACCTCGAAAAAAAAAAAAAAAGAAAAAAAGAAAAGAAACACCTCTGGAGGTATCATCATCCCTGATCTAAAGCTATACTACAAAAAAAAGTAGAGTACTAGCGTAAAATATAGACTAATGGAACAGAATTGAAGACCCAGCCCTTAGTTCAAGTAACCACAGCTACTAGAACTTTGACAAAGCACCAATAACCCACACTGGAGAAAAGACAGTATCTTCATCAAATGGTGCTGGACAACTACATGTAGAAAAATACTAGACCCAATCTTCTCACCATGCATAAAAATCAACTCCAAATGGATTAAAGACCTCAATGTAAGACCTGAAACTCTTAAAAGCCTGGAAGAAAAAATAGGGGGAATGCTTCATGCAGCAGCCTTCATTCTGTCTACTTCCTCACTCTGTAGAATGTGACCAGCTACCCATAGCTGTTGCTGCCACAGCTTCCCTGCCATGATGTACTACGATCTAAGACTGTAAACAGAAATGAAGCCCTTCCTCCCTTAAACTGATTTCTGTCAGGCACTTAGTCTAGCATTGAGGTCAATAAAATGCATGCTTTTTCAGTAAGAACAATCTGTTGTGGCACAGTTTAATCATAGTAGACTTTAAAATAAGGGCACAGAAAATAACTAAAATTAGCACGCATCTAACAAGATCACTTGTTTAAAGCATAACTTGGTATCAATGGTGCATTCAACGCTCTACTTGGACACAATGAGAAAAACAAAAAGGATGAATGAGATAGCAATGAAAAATCAGAAAACTTAAAACCACCACCTTAAGTATGTTTTTTAGTTATCTGCAAGGAGATGGGGGTGGGGAGGAAGAGAATGGGTGTGCCAAGGCCACCGCAAACAAACTCTGAACTCATGTCACTTGCTGTATTTGGCCTTAAGTGAGTACTGGGGAATTGAACCCAGTCTATCAGGTTTTGCAAGTAAACACTGTTAACCAAAGAGGCATATTTCCATACCTTACATATGTTTTGAGTAAAAAGATTAGCCATTCTTTTCAAGGACTTTTAAGATTCCTTCTAGTTAAGTAATGTCTCATAGGAGCAAAATGTTTGTGCCACCTTTTTGAGTTCTATTACACTTCATGAAGAACTCTTCCTCATGAAGCACAGCCAAGAAAACTGAACCTGAGTTAGCCCCACTTTGTTCCAGAGATGATGGCACAGACAGGATACAATCAACTCCAACACAGACCTACTACCTTAGAAACTGTTCCTAAAGTTATTCTGGTAGTAAAGCATTTTACTAGGAGACAACAAAGTTCTAATGTGAGCCTCTTCTGGTTCAACAGTAGTATATTGCTGTCTGCCATTAAACAGAAAGCCTATGAAATATCACATGTTAACTCTTTCACTGGTGGAAGTCTTTGGCCCTGTCATAAATATTTATCTTGTGGAAAATCAACAATCTGTGTAATGAGAAAAACATCTGCCTTGTATTAAAGACAGTATTAAAGTTTCTACTGAAATCAGTAATTAATGTAAATCTTTACTAATTTTTATTTCATATATTTTCTGATCATTGTGTTACCTCTTCTTTTAGTGCATGTTTCTTCTGTTCCAAGCATATCTCCTTGGCTCTCATCATCTGCAAAGTCTCTTTAGAAACCGCACACTGCAGTTTCTCCATGCGCTCAGCAGCTGCTGCCCATGACGCTTTACCAAATCTCCTCTGATCTGCGCGCATTCGATCATACACAGCTGTCAACAGTGAGTTTTCAAAGAAACATGAAGACACAAAACAACTTTAGATACACACTTTCAACAACTGGACACTAAAGAGTGGAAACTCTTAGATTTCAGTGACTATACATATTCCCTACCCCAGGTGGTCAACAATGTCTATATTCTTTCTGACATCTTTAAATCATCTTCAGAAATACTGTTCTGCAGATGACTTCTCTGACCAGCTGTACAACATCTTCAAAAACATGTGCAGTAAGCTGGTGTGGTGGTGCACACCTTTAATCACAGCACTTGGGAGGCAGAGGTAGGAGGATCACCATGAGTTCGAGGCCACCCTGAGACTAGAGTGAATTCTAGGACAGCCTGGGATAGAGTGAGACCCTACCTCAAAAAAAACAAACAAAAAAAGAGTCCAGTGTTATTAACTTTCAAAGTTATACTGCTATAACTATTAATAATGATACCATTTCAAAGTACTCTTTCATGCTTTATCTATTAATCTTCCCAGCAATCTTAAGAGAATAAGCAAAGTATGAATTATCAACATCTGTACAGATATGAGTAAAAGATGACTTTGGGTAACTTAAGTGAGTTAGCATAACTACAGTAGTTGTTTAAATCCTTCTATGCCCCTATTAATCACTGCATATGCCTAACTATGAGGATTCTGTTCTCTTGTTTCCCATTTCAGGCTGGTCCAGGAAGTAGCTTGCTGGGTTATTCAGTTGTACGTCATTAGCTACCTGTCATATTAGCTATTGGAGATTTTGTTATATATCACCTTTGAATGAAACATATTCTTAGCATGTAATTACTGTCCATTTCCTGTACAACGACTTTTAAGATACTAAAGATATCAGAACTTATTTGTGAGGCTGGGGAGATGGCTAAGATTGCTCAGTGGTTAAAGGCACTTGAACCCTGCCTTGCCCAAGTTCAATTCCCTAGTACCCACATGAACCAGATGCACAAAGTAACACATGTGTCTGGAGTTCATTTGTGGTAGAGTCTCTGACATTTCCTCTCTCTCTCTGCTTGAAAATAAATAAATGATTTTTTTAAAAAAATAACTGAGCAGGGTGTGGTGGGCATACATTTAATCCCAATCCCAATACTCAGGAGGATCTCTGAGTTCGAGGCCAGCCTTGAACTACTTCAAAAAACAAACAAAGTAACTGAGTACTGGTTCTTACAAGGTAATCATGTTAAATCTATTTTTAAAACATGATATTTTGAAATGACTACTTATTAAAAAACAGGCCCATTTAAGGCAAATGTGTTAAAATTTTGATTAAATTCAGTTTATCAAGCTTTTTGTGCATAATCTATGCTCTTTAAAATGTTTTGACTTTTACAGTTTATATATTTGGTACTGGTGCTAAGAAAGCTCTCCTTAAAACAGATTTAACTTTGAGAAGCAAAGTCCATCCTCCCTCCCTTCTTCCCTTCCTTCCTTTCTTCCCCTTTCTTCTCTTCTCCTTTCGAGACAAGGTTTCTCAGAACCAGGAGCACACTGATTTGGCTTGACTAGTTAGCCAATGAGCCTGGGGGTCCTCCTGCTTCTGCCACTCAGTGGTAGGGTTTATAGGCATGTACCATCATCCTGACATTTTAACTGGATTCTGCGACCTGAACTCAGGTCCTCATGTTTACAAAGCAAGCACTTTACTCACTAAGCCACCTACCCAACCCTTCTTTCTCTATTTCTTCTAGAAGGTGTATGTTTTGGTGACCTTTTCTTTTTGTAATGCACATATGTGACAAATATGTGAGGCCTGGTATACGTGCAGTGCATGCACATGTGTGAAGAGGCCACAGGAGAAATTTGAGAGATCTATTCTATTGCTCATCCATGTACTTCCTTAAGATGGGTTATGTCCTTCAACCTGAATCTGCCATTTTAAGGAGCCCCAACGATTGTCCTGTCTTTGCTTTCTCCCCACTGGCAAACTGAGGTTATAGACATGTGTGGCAAAATCCAGTTTTTTACTTGGGATCTGGAGAGTCATATTCTGAAAGTCTCAGGCCCTCAAGCTTAAGTGGTAAGAGCTCCTAACTACTTAGCCATTTCCCCAGCTCATCTTCTGTGGGTTTTATAGTTTTGCATTCCACATTTGCATGCATAAACTATTTTAATTCAAATGTGTGAGCATTAGGTGAAAGGTCATCTTTCTGCACAAAGCCAACTACCTCATGTTTGTTGTTTTTCCATTAGCTTGTTTTATCAAGACTCAAATGGCCTTATCTGTATCTGTTCCTGACTGCTCTATCCTCTTCACTGATGCCAGGAAGGAGACATGCACGCACACACTCCTAGAGCAAGCTGAGAGGGTTCCCTCATCTGCCAACAGTGGTTTTTTCTAAATACCGGGATGAGTCACCCTCATCTGTATCTGTTCCTGACCGCTCTATCCTCTTCACTGATGTCAGGAAGGAGACATGCACACACACACTCCTAGAGCAAGCTGAGAGGGTTCCCTCATCTGCCAACAGTGGTTTTCTCTAACTACCGGATGAGTCACCCTCATCTGTATCTGTTCCTGACCGCTCTATCCTCTGCCACTGATGCCAGGAAGGAGACATGCATGCACACGCACCTAGAGCAAGCTGAGAGGATTCTCTCATCTGCCAACAGTAGTTTTGTCTAACTACCGGAATGAGTCATCCTTCCTTACTTCTCAGTATGAGTATTCAGAACATAAAGCCACCATTCATCTTCAGAATGGCTTATTGAAAACCTTACCTTTTTGAGCTTTAGCTGTTATTTCAAAGTATTTGACAGTAAGATCCTGAATGGATAGTACAGCCATGTGGGCTTTCCGCTGCCAATCAGCATCTTCTTTTTGGAGACTCTCAATTCTTCGAGGTCCCAGATAATCGTTCTCCATGGAAATCTTGGGGGAAGAGGGGGGAATAAGCTCATGTGATTCTTTTTTATTTGACAGAGAGAGAAAGAGGCAGATAGGTGGATGGCGGGGAGGGGGGTTGAGGGGTGAGTAGGTACACCAGGGCCTCTAGCCACTGAAAACAAACTCCAGATGCATGTTCTACCTTGTACATCTGGCTTTACATGGGAACTAGGGAATGGAACCTAAGTCCTTAGGCTTTGCATCCAAATGCCTACTAAGCCATCTTTCCAGCCTGAATTATTTACTTAAATCTTATGTGCCAAGCATTAATTAGGCTTGGTGTTGAATTATTACTTGTATTCTGCACTAGCATTAAAGATACTAATTTTAAAGACAGGTGTGCCTTTAATTCCAGCACTTGGGAGACAGAGGTAGGAGGATAGTTGTAAGTTTGAGGCTACCCTGAGACTACGTAGTGAATTCCAGGTAAGCCTGGCCTAGAGTGAGACTTTATCTTGAAAAACTAAAAGATATTAATTTTATACAAGTGAGGTAAAAATGATACTGAAGATATTCGATTTGGAAATCTATTTTCCATTCTTCTCTTCATACCTTCTTCCATTTTTCCATCCCTCTTTACATATAAAGTTTGATTATTTTGGGGTGTTGAGATAGTAAGCAATTCATTTCCTCCCTTACAATAACTATATATGCAATGATATTAACTATTTTACTGCCATAAAGTACAATGCTAAAAAAAAAATCTGATTTTATTGATCGCAGAATCAGCCCACATCCAAGTGGAAAGCAAACTTTTCTTTCCTTATATCCCAGGTAAACATTCTAACATGGAGCTCCACTCCTAACCCTTCTAGATAAAAATAATAGAGAAAAATACAATTAAAAGAATCACAAAAAAAAAAACACAAAGATAGAAACAAATTATAGACTGGGATGTAAGAGGTAACTGTTGAAACAAAGGAATAAAAGAGATACTATCAAAGTACACTGCAAAGCACTTCACAGGTTCTATTTATTCTAAGAGGAAGAAAAGAACAACCCAAGAAGAATAGCGATGGACTGTAGTATGTGTGATGCTGTTTTACTACGCATACAGAAAAGATTAATGATAACTAAATAGTGAAGGTTTCAGCAGGACACAGTCCCAAAACATGGAAGGTTGAGAGGCACTAAGGTAATGGAAATCACATAAATGTTAATCTACCACGGCTCACTTAAAAAAACACTAAACGATATTAAGGCACTAAAAACAACAACAAAAAAACTATGTAACGCATTTCTACAGAACATGTTTATACTATGTTCTCTAAACAAACCAATAAACAGGAATTAACATAGCAACCTAAGACAAATAAAATTTAATCACTTAGAATTTAACACCCTTAAGCTAGAGGTAGCTAACATTTTAATTTTGAACCAACAATATTTTGTTTCTTTTTGTTTGTTTTCTGAGGTAGGGTCTCACTCTAGCCTAGTCCTTGCATTTCACTGTGTAATCTCAGTGTAGCCTCAAACTCTGGGTGATCCTCCAACCTCTGCCTTGTGACTAATATTCTGTTTCTTTTAAAAAAAGTATTTCCAGAGCCAGGCATAGTGGTGCACGCCCTTAATCCCAGCACTTGGGAGGCAGAGACAGGAGGATCGCTGTGAGTTTGAGACCACCCTGAGATTACACAGTGAATTCCAGGTAGGTCAGCCTGGGCTGGAGTGAAACCCTACCTTGAACACCACCCCCCCCAAATAAAAAACAAACTCCAGGCTGGAGAGTGACTTAGCACTTAAGGCGCATGCCTGCGAAGCCTAAGGATCCAGCTTCGATTCTCTAGATCACACATAAGCCAGATGCTCATAGTGGTGCCTACGTCTGGAGTTCGTTTGGAGTGGCTGGAAGCCCTGGTGCACCCATTCTCACACACACATTCATACTCGTTTTCTCTCTCTCTCTCTCTCTCTTAATCTGTCTCTAATAAATAAATAAATCTTAAAAACATAGTTTGTTTTAAAGGCATTTCCTTGCTGGGCAGGGTGGTTTACACCTTTAATCACAGCATTTGGGAGGCAGAAGTAGGAGGATTGCTCTGAGTTCTTTGAGGCCACCCTGAGATAGTGAATTCCAGGTCAGCCTGGACTACAGTGAGACCCTACCCAAAACCCAAAAGAAAAAGAGAGGGAGGGAGAGAGAATGGGCGCACCAGCAGCTCCAACCACTACAAACTAACTCCAGACACATGCGCCATCTTGTGCATCTGGCTTACGTGGGTCTTTGAGAATCAAACCTGGGTCCTTTGGCATTGCATAAAAGAGCCTTAACTGCTAAGCCATCCCTCCAGCCCATCTTTGGTTTTCTGTGTTTTTTTTTTTTCCCCAAGGTAGGATACTCTAGCTCAAGCTGACCTGGAATTCACTATGTACTCTGAGTGGCCTCGAATTCATAGCAATCCTCCTACCTCTGCCTCCCAAGGGCTGGGATTAAAGGCGTGCCCCACCATGCCCGGCTCATCTTTGTTTTTAGCAGGAAGGTACTGGAGGAGGGAGGTGACCCACAATCCCACTTCATAGGACTCCCATAGGAGGGCCTCAAATGTATGATCCTCCTACCTCAGCCTCCTGAGTCATAGGATTATAGGTATATTTCACCCCAGCTTGTCCCCTTGGGCTCTTTTTTTATTTTCATGGTAGGGTCTCGGTCTAGCCCAGGCTGAACTAGAATACACTCTGTAGTTCCAGGCTGGCCTCAAACTCAAGTTATCCTCCTACCTCTGCCTCCCAAGTGCTGGGATTAAAGGTGTGCGCCACCACACCCGGCCCCTTGGATTCTTGAGTGCCAGTTCTCTATTCCTCTGCACTGGCCTCCACCAAGATGATTTACACACTTCCACTTCAAGAGTCAAATTCCAGAGCTCTATATTGTTGGGTCTGCTACCTTGTAGAAGCTCTTGTGACTCATGTCTGAAACCTCTTTCAATCCAAGAATCTGAGTAAAGACCAGTGTACTAGCTGATTCAGGGCTACAGACAGACACGTATTTTCCTCCTAAGAAACCGAGAATCCAATTGGTGGGCAGGACAGAGATATTTGCAATGCAGAAATCTGTTCCTAAATTAGTCTAGCTCTGTTTCAGATTAATCATGAGATCCTTCATCACAAACTATGTATCAAGTCAATTCCAAATTCAAGATGATGTCGGGCCCCTCGCATGGTAGTATACATCTGTAATTCCACCTACTAGGGAGGTCAAGGCAGGATACCAAGATTAAGAAAAGCCTGGGTATGTATAGTGAGAGTCTGTCTCTAAAAAGAAACAAAGAAAAACATGACCATCAACAAAGAATGATATATTTACACATTTGTTTGGTGCTAGTGTTGGAGTGGACACTGGAGATGATAAAATATTCTGATTCCTAGAGAACATCAACACTCAAAATGTTTCAATACGGTGTTTAAAAAGAAATCATGAAAGGGTATATCTAAAATACCAAGAGACTAGTGGTTACAAAGTCTGGAAAGACCTTCTAAAGGGACTTGTGAGATTTTAAAATTTTTGAAAATTTTAGACAGGTATTGAAGATGGTGAGATTTGCCTCTGGGCAAAAGAAAAATGACATTTAACAATAGATTTGGGCTGCAGAGATGCTTAGCAGTTAAGGCTCTTGCCAGCAAAGCCTAAGGACCCAGGTTTGATTCTCCAGAATCCACATAAGCCAGATGTACAAGGTGGCACATGCGTCTATAGTGTTCATTTGCAGCAGCTGCAGGCCTTGGTGTGCCCATGTTCATATTCTCCCCCGCCCCCAGCCTCTCTCTTAAATAATTTTTAAAAATAAAGTAAAAACCTGAAAAGTTGTTGTAGGTGAGGACATTAAGAAAACACCTTCAGGGCTAGAGAAATGGCTTAGCAGTTAAGGCATTTGCCTGCAAAGCCAAAGGGTCTAGGTTTGATTCCCCAGAACCCACGTAAGCCAGAAGCACAAGGTGGTGCGTGCATCTGGAGTTCATTTGCAGTGACTAGAGGCCCTGGTGTGCCCACCGTCTCTATCTGCCTCTTTCTCTCAAATAAATAAAATATTTTTTAAAAATTCCCTTCACTTGAATGGTTAGATGCTCTGATTGTGACAGACAGAACAGACGACAGGGGGTTGGTGCAACCATTCTGTCTGTCTCCTCTCTCTCTGATTTCAAGTAAATAAATATATTTTTTTAAAATCCTAAAGTAGAACTGGAGAGATGGCTCAGTGTTTAAAGGCATTTGCTTGCAAACCCTAATGGCCCAGGTTTGATTCCCCAGTATCCACGTAAAGCCAGATGCACAAAGTAGCCCATGTATCTGGAGTTCATTTGCAATGGCAAGAGGTCCTGGAGCACCCATTCCTTTTTTCCCCTTCCTTTTTCCCTCCCTCCCCTCCTCTCTCTGCTTGCAAATAAATATTTAATAAAAATAATCCAATGGTAACAATTTGCAAATAGCTTGTATATTGCTATTTGATTAAAATCTTGACCTCTCTATATTGAGTGTGGTGGTTTGAATAGAATAGATGGCCCCCAATATATTCAGTTGTTTGTAGCTTACATCTGCTGGCTATCTGGCTGGAGGCAATGTCACTGGGTGTATCTTGTGGTGGTGGGTTTCCTATTTCAATCTAAAGATATGCAAAGTGTGCCTAGCTGGAGTTCCTGAAGTGTGCTGTGGCTTTTGACCTTTAGGGTTGTGCTTTGCTCTATTTGGGCCTGTGAAGGCAAGGCCAGCTTTTTCTGCCATTATGGAACTTCCCCTGATCTGTAAGCTTCACTAAATCCCTTCCTCCATAACTGTGCCTGGTCTGAAAGTTCATCTTAGCGAACCTGAAGCTGTCTGCTACAGACAGCAACACAAACATGCTTTCTATACTGTTATATAATTTTACAGCTAGCTTTTAAACTTAGTATCATAATGCTGTAACCAACAGCTAAGAACCTTGCTTAACAGTTTTATTGTACTGAAGACATTAAGCAAGGATCTTCTTAAGTTCTCTTCCTAACTTGGGAAATCTGAAGATGTACAGTACTGATCAGCTAGATCATGTGCTAAAACAGTGACAGTTCTGTTTTGAATTTCAGAGCTAGAAAGAAAACAGTGCCTATTTTAACATGGAAAAAAAAAGTGTGTGTCAGTTTAGGTAGCTAGGAGAGTAAAACTAGTTTATAAATATAAATTTCCTGGCATGGAGCTACTTACAAAATATATCATTTGCTGGGATATTGTTGTATGAGAAACATGTTATTTATTTCTGTCTGTTGTTAGGATACTAGGGGTAACCTAATTTACATTTGTTACAAAGCATAAATCTGTGACATATTTACTGACGTAGTAGCACAATGCAAAAACTTTCCAGGTCCCGAGGTTGCCTTCAATGCCAGAAACAAGGATTGAGAGCTTCCTCCTGTCTGAGGTAACAAATAAAATGGTGTATCCCCCCCCCCCCATGAGCTCAATGCACAACTGTACATCTGCAATTCTGGCTAATCAACCCCCCAACCAAAGAAGTCCAAGGTTACCTTGCACACCATTTTAAAACATTGGGAGAGCTAAGGGTATGGCTCAGTGGGAGAGCACCTGACAAGTATTCCTAAGATCCTAGGTTCTTTCCCTAGCCATACATCTGATGTGCAGCTAAAATTCAAAATATATAAACAACTTAATAAGAATTAATTTTCAAGTAACAAGCAAAGGGCCAGATCAGACAAGAAGACACTCAGTCAACAGGTATATTAAAAAAATGTTCAGGACTTCCACTTAGATGGCAGTGTAGGAACTATGCCAAGCAGCCTAGGGGAGAAAAAGGCAAAAAAAAAAAAAAAAAGTTCAGGGCTGGAGAGATGGCTTAGCAGTTAAAGCACTTGCCTACAAAGCCAAAGGACCCAGGTTTGATTCCCAAGGACCCATGAAATGACAGATGCACAAGGTGACGCACCCATTTGGGGTTTGTTTGCAGTGTATGAAAATCTTGGTGCACCCTTCTCTCTCTGTCTACCTGCCTGCCTCTCTCTCTTCTTGCTCAAATAAATTTTTTAACAGTTGAAATGAATGTTCAACACTACTAATCATCAAGGAGGTGCAAGTGAAATAAACAATGCAATATCATCTCACACCAGTTAAAATGGCTATTATCAAAAAGAAAATAAGAATTAAAGAGGAGGTAAAGAGTAGTGAACTAGATTATTATAAACATTACAGAAAATACTACGGAAATTCCTCAGAAAACCAAAAATAGAATTATCATATTATCTACCAATCTGGTTATAAAACCAAAGAATGAGAAATCAGTATGTTGAGATATCTTTATTCCCAAGTGTACTGCAACATTATTCATAAGAGTAAAAAGATAGGATGAATATTAAGATTTGATCAACAGATGAGTGGATAAAAAAACTGACTCACTCTCTCTAATGTCATTCAGCCTTCATCCTCATTTGTTAAGCTTTTTTAAACCTTTTTTAAAAAATATTTTATTTATTTGAGAGAGAGGGACATAGGAAAACACAGAGAGAAAGAGAGAATGGGCGTGTCAGGGCCTCCAGCCACTACAAACAAACTCCAGACGCATGCACCCCCTGGTGTATCTGGCTAGTGTGCGTACTGGGGAATTGAATTGGTATCCTTAGGCTTCACAGGCAAACACCTTAACTGACCTTTAAATCTTTTTTACATTTTATTTTTATTTATGAGAAACAGAGAATGAGAATGGGTATGCTGCAGCCTCCAGCTGCTGCAAATGAACTCCAGACACATGTATCACCTTGTGCATTTGGCTTATGTAGGTCCTGGGGAACTGAACCTGCGATTTTTGGCTTTGCAGGCAAGTTACTTAACTGGTAAGCTATCTCTCTCCAGCCCTTGTTTATTGAGTTCTTAATCACAAACCAGTACTGAATATTGCCAGATGCAACATTCACAGACATCATATATTGTGCTTTCTCACTTCACTCTGATATTGGTAAATCACACTGACTCCCTTGTTTTTTGTTTGTATTAAACTAACCTTGCATTTCTAAGATAAACCCCTCTTAGTCACCGCATATCACTTTATATATAGATTCCTGCATCCTAGTTTCTTGCATCATGTTATGCATTAAAATTAAACATTCACGAGGAGATGTGTATCTGTAATTTTCTTTTATCTACATTGCCTTCATTGAAATTTGGCCTCAAGAGAGATGTTGGCTTCATAAAATGAAATGGAAAGCATTTTTTAGCCTTTATTTTCTGAAAGAATTTTGATAGGATGGGAATTATCTCTTCCTTCAATGCTTGCCAGATTGCTAGAAAACCTGCAGTTTTCTTTGTGCAAAGGTTTTAAATTATGGATTGAGTTTTATTAATAGAAAGCTATCAAAATGTTTGTCTCTGAATGTCCTTTGGGAAATTGTTCTCCATTTTATTTAGAGTGGTAGAATTTGATGCATAAACTTAATTCTGCCTCTCATTCACAGATAAAAAATCGATCAAAGCCGGGCATGGTGGCGTATGCCTTTAATCCCAGCACTTGGGAGGCAGAAGTAGAGGATCACCATGAGTTTGAGGCCACTATGAAACTCCATAGTGAATTTCAGGTCAGCCTGGGCTAGAGTGAGACCCTACTATATCACAAAAACAAGCCAAAGGAAAAAAAAAGATCAACGGGGCGTGGTGGTGCACACCTTTAATCCCAGCACTTGGGAGGCAGAAGTAGGAGGATCAAGGCCACTCTGAGACTACATAGTGAATTACAATTCAGTCAGGGCTAGAGTGAGATTGTACCTTAAACGCCCCCCCCCCAAAAGATACATACATACATATACCTCTACATTCATTTTATTTAAATATCCAAAATATATGTAGATTTTTTAAAAAATCATTTTTGTTATGTTACTAAAATATATATTTCTATATAACCAGGTTTTGAGTTGCATTGATTTATATCTACTGTGTTTTTCTTTTCACTAATTATTACTGAATTTTTTCACTTTCATTTAACTTTGGTTTAATCTGTTCTGTTCTTTTGTCTATTTTGTTTCATTGTTTGTGATATTAGACAAATACTCTACCACTGGGCTACATCCCCACCTCTTTCTGGCTTAAGGTAGAAGCTTAGGTCATTAATTTTAGACCTTTCTTCTCTTAACATAAATAATTCAATGCTCCATGAGCTGGACTTTAAGCTTTATTCCTTAACATCTTCTCAGGGTTCAAATTTAAGATTATTCCCTTTCTAAAAAGAACATAGCAGCCGGGCATGCCTATAATCCCAGCACTCGGGAGGCAGAGGTAGGTGGATCACCTTGAGTTTGAGGCCACCCTGAGATTCCATAGTGAATTCCAGGTCAGCCTGAGCTACAGTAAAACCCTTCCTCGAAAAACCAAAAAAAAAAAAAAAAAAAAAAAAAAAACCAAAAAAACATAGGAACTGAGCATTGAAAAAAAGAAAAAGAAAAAAAATGCTCAGTGGTACACACCTTTAATCCCACTCAGGAGGTAGAGGTAGGAGGATCGCCATGAGTTTGAGGCCACCCTGAGACTACACAGTTAATTCCAGGTCAGCCTGAGCTAGAGTGAGACCCTACCTCGAAACAAACAAAGATAAAAACCTCAAAACCAAGTAACTCCTCCCAGAAATATCAATGAGTTTTCCCAGATTTTTCTGGATTCACAATCACTTGGGGAACACAGGAACGGCAGCTATTTGGACTGATGTGACCTTCAAGCTTCCGCCACCAACTGGTCCTTGCCATGAAGAACTACAATGACAATCTATACACCAAAATAAGCCCATCCTCCCTGAAACTGATTTTTGTCAGCTACTTTTTTTTTTTTTTTCGAGGTAGGGTCTCACTCTGGTCCAGGCTGACCTGGAATTAACTCTGTAGTCTCAAGGTGTCCTTGAACTCTTGGCGATCCTCCTACCTCTGCCTCCTGAGTGCTGGGATTAAAGGCGTGCGCCACCATGCCCGGCTGCAGCTACTTTTATAATAGCAACAAAAGGTAACTGATACACATTCATCTGCCCCAAGTTAGCTCCTGGCAAATATGTCTGTATTTAAACATTCTTATGTAGTCTTCAAGAACAAAATTGCAGTCATCAGGTGACATGACATTTGAGGGGCAGCATCTTAGAAAGAGAAATGCAAAGAAGCATCAGTTTTACCTTTAAAAAGTTACGACTTTTAAAATGATGTTGTTTTTCCTCACATTGCTTCTTAAGAAAAATAGGAGCAATAAGTGACGATAATAGTTGATACAGCCTGCAGTAAGTTTTCTCAAGTTAAAGAGAAAGCTGAGAATGCACACAGGTCTGGATAGTCAACACTTAGCTACAGAGGTAATGTCTGCAATCAATGCAAGCAGTGTAGGAATAGGTGGGACATCCAAGTGTCTTAGATACATACTACCATTTCAATCCAAGTGAAAAATTTATGATAAAAATGAATGACAGGGGCTGAGGAGATGGCTAAGTGGTCAAAGGTGCCTGCTTACAAAGTCTGAAAGCCTGTGTTCAATTCCCCAGTACTCACATAAAGCCAGATGCACAAAGTGGTAGGTGCATACATCTGGAGTTTGTTTGCAGTGGCAAGAGGCCCTGGTGCACCTATTTCTCGGTCTCCCTAATAAATATTAAAATAAATGACTCAATATTTTCAAAAGTAATAATGGAGTAAAAAAAATGATAACAATTGCGTGTCCCGTCTAAGAATCTTTGAGGAGAAAGTTTTAGTAATTAAGATGCATGAACAGACAGCCCGTCTGAGTACTATGAAGTGGGTCAGCTACAATTCAGGCTTCAAAAAAAAAACTATTAACAAAATACCTTGATCTGCTGTCTTCTTAGCATGGCAAGTTCTCGCATGTCTCGGAATGGCTGCAGCAAATACTGATAGAGTTCAGTCGTGGCTTCTGCAAGGCTGCTGTAGGCTTCATCTTCCATCTGGTACAAGTCCAAAAGCTCCACCATACTCTCTATGTTCTTGTGCTTGTCTAGGAGCTGTGAACAAGAAAATTTTAACAAAAAAGTATTATAGTTGCTTTAATTCCCTTCTTCCCTATCATTTTGGGACTTGGGAACCCTAAAAGCTAGAGCCAAGAAGAAAGTAACAGCATGGATTGCATTTCATCACTTAGATCCAAGTTTCATGTGTCTCATTACTTAAGACCCCAGGCTGACTCACTGGGAGGAGCAGTATGCCCATCATTTCATTTGAGATTAAGATGGAATATGAAGGAGAAAAAAAAAAAAGCAAAGCAAATCCCTTGAGAAGAGCTTAAGCCTGACAACAGATATCTGTAACTCTCCATTCTTTGGTGCTCACCTGGGTGCATTTGTACAGGAACGTGTGCATTCCCTTCATTTATTCTTTATCAGACACTCACTGAGCCCCTAATGCATAGTAGGCACAAGCTCACGATCCTAGTCAGCATGGGGTTTATACTACACTGAACAAACAGAAATCAAATATTTCTTTAAATTACTGAACTGAAAGATGGGTGTGGTGGTGCACGCCTTTGATGCCTGTACTCGGGAGGCAGAGGTAGGAGGATCCCTCTGAGAGTTTGAGGCCACCCTGAGCTTGAGTAAGATCCTACCTTGAAAAAGCTAAAACATTACTGAATTGTGATAAATATTATGAACATTATACAGAAAAGGTTTTTTTAAAAAATAAAAATACTTTATTTTTATTTATTTATTTGACAGAAAGAGGGAGTGAGTGAGAGAATGGACATGCCAGGGCCTCTAGCCACTGCAAATGAACTCCAGATGCACGTGTTCCCTTGTGCAGCTGGTTAACGTGGGTCCTGGGGGATTGAACCTGGGTCCTTTGGCTTTGCAGGCAAATGCCTTAACCACTAAGCCATCCCTCCAGCCCCAGAAAAGGTTTTAAAAAGATTGAAGGCAATACAATAAAATAAACCAAGATTTACATATGAAAAAATAAGAACTGAAAAGGTGAGAGAATAATGTTTTTTTTTTTAAAGTAGTAAGAGAAAAAGAACCAACCCAAAGGTCAACAGAATCAAAAAGAACCATGCACTTATTCTTTCTTGGCATAGGATCCCACTAGGTAGCCCAGGTTGTCCTCAAACTTACTCCTCCCACTTTAGCCTTGTCAGTGCTACAGTGCTGCAGGCATGCACCAACCCCACCCCGGCTCACATCCTTGTCTTGGTCTCCATTTACCTGGTAGCAGTGTCATCTTCCCAAGACACAAAATTCTTCTTTTTTGAAATCTTCCTTCCCATTTACTTACTTTTAGCTATCAAATTATTTTGTTCATTTAGTTGGGTTTAAACTTCATTTCCTGCTCATAATTTTGCCACACAGTAGTGACAACTACTCAGTTGTTTTTTTTTTTAAATATTTTTACTTATTTGACAGAGGAAGTGGGGGGAGGGAGAGAGAAAGGGCACGCCATGGCTTTCAGCCACTGCACACAAACTCCAGATGTGTGTGACCCCTTGTGCATCTGGCTAACATGGGTCCTGGTAAATCGAACCTGGGTCCTTTACCTTTGCAAACAGACGCTTTAACTGCTGAGCCATCCCTCCAGCCCAACTAGTCAATTTTCTGCCCACTATTTTAATCAGATAGTTCATATTACGGTAGGTTTTATGCATATGTGTATGCCCTACCTGCGGGAGGGAGACAGAGCAGAATATCAGGTGTCCCTTTACCACTTGCCTGCCTGTTACTCCTGAGACGAAGCCTCCTACTGACTCTGGAGCTTGTCATCTTTCATAAGCCCCAATGATTCTCTGCTTTCTGTTCCCTACAAAACTGGGGTTACTGAAGCCAGGCATGATGGCGCACGCCTTTAATCCTAGCACTCAGGAGGCAGAGGTAGGAGGATCACTGTGAGTTCAAGGCCACCCTGTGACTCCATAGTGAATTCCAGGTCAGCTTGGTGTACAGAGAGACACTACCTCAACTCTCCACCCCCCTCCCCGGCAAAAAAATTGGGGTTACTGATATGCACGGCCATGCACAGCTGTTTTTTGAAGGTACTGGGAAAACCAACTTAAGAAGTCTCAGGCCCTCATATTCGCACAGAAAGCACTCAACCAATGAAGCATTTCTCCAGCCCTAATGTGGTTTTATAACAAAGAAATGCCATACATATTAGCAAAATTTCTGTTTTTTTAAAAACATTTTATTATATGGGAGGGGGCAGAGAGAATGGGCATGCCAGGAGCCCTAGCCACTACAAAGTACTCCAGATGCATGCACCACCTTGTGCATCAGGTTTTACATGGGTACTGGACGACTAAACCTGGCTCCTTTGGCTTTGCTGATAAGCCCCTTAACTGCTAAGCCATCTCTCCAGTTTTAGAAAACTATAATCCCAATTTTCAAAGTGCAGGACAATTTCTACTTCTATTGGCTGAGCAGTTCTTTCAGACTAACTTTTCCACTGATAACTATAATACTACAAATACAAAGCATAAAAAAACTACCAGAACATTAGTGAATGGTCAAAGTATAAGAGAAAAATGAGGCAGAAGGAGTTAGGGATTCTTGCAAACAGGGAAGACCACAAGTTATGTTTTTTATTTATTCATGGATTTTGGCCTGGAGTATGCCTTCAGCTTGAAGAGTAAGAGATAAAAGTTCATGATAATCACAAGTACAAAGTTTAAGCAGGGTGTGATGCTAAAAAGAAGAAAACTGGAGAGATGACTTAGCACTTAGGCACTTGACTGCAAAGCCAAAGAACCCACATAAGCCAGATGCACAAGGGGGCACACACAGCTGGAGTTTGTTTGCAGTGGCTACAGGCCATGGTGCACCCATTCTCTCTCTCTACCTGCCTATTTCTCTCTCTCTCTCAAATAAAAATAAAATATTAAAAAAACTTGAGAGAAGGAAATCCCAAATTTATATTAAAATTCTGTACAAATCCCTGGCTGCCCACTGGAACTATACCTACACAGGGCAGGGGCTAAGTAGCTCACTGTTTATGGATTTAAAAAATATTAAATATTGCATTTGCTACCACAATGCAGTTTAAATCTAATAAAATTAACTCATTAAAATGTAAGTTTTAGGGCTGAAGAGATGGCTTAGCAGTTAAGGTGCTTGCCTACAAAGCCTTAAGGGCTCAGGTATGATTCCCTGGTACCCATGTAAGCCAAATGCACATGATGGTGCAGGCAACTAGAATTTGTTTGCAGTGGTTGGAGGCCGTGGCACACACACTCTCTCCCTCTCTCTCAAATAATTTTTTTAATGGGAAATTTAACATTGGAGAAATAGACCTGCAATTTTCAGGATATAACCCAGGAGAAGTCACGAGCCCTACTAAATGCACATATGCTCACCAAACTGCCTTGTAAGCACTTTTCTTTTCTTTTTTTTTTTTTTAATTATTTCAAGAGATTTTATTGCTGGAGTACACAAGATATGCCACTAGAGCAGAGGCTGTGGAGGACTCATATTTCCAGTTGGGAGGAAGCACCCGCTTGGTCTTATAGTAACAAGCCAATCGGTGAATTCAGCTCTCTATCAGAATCAGCCGGAACTTCTTAGCATCCTTATCCTTTCTGTTCCTCTCAAGATGCTTGCGAACAGCAACGGCTTTCTTGATTAGATGGTAGAGGTCCTCAGGAAGATCAGGAGCCAGTACTTTGGACTTCAAGATTCGCAAGATTTTATTGCCTGTCACAAAGTGCACTTGTGCAACGCCACATGAGTCCCTCAGGATCACACCGATCTGCGAGGGAGTCAGGCCCTTCTTGGCCAATTTGTAAATCTGCTCCTTCACGTCATCTGACGTCACCTTCAGCCACGTGGGCACACTGTGGCGGTACAGCAGAGCCGACTGGGACAGGCCCTTCCCGGGAGCATGCATGGACCTGTGATGGCGGCGGTCTGGCAGCAAAGAGAGTTGTAAGCACTTTTCTTAAAATGTTCATACCCACATATCAATGATACTCTCACTTTTGGTTAGAGAAGCTTCTCTTTTCAGATGGCAGTGACCACTGGGATGACCCATAAGGCACCACAGTGCTGAGAAGTGACAAAGGAGTGCTCAGAACTGAAGCATCTCTATCACACCTTCCTAGGCTCAGGGTCCATTGCGGAATAGGTGGTAGAAAGAATGTAATAAACCAGGCATGGTGGCACATGCCTTAATCCCAGCACTCTAGAGGCAGAGGTAGGAGGATTGCCATGAGTTCAAGGGTACCCTGAGGCCTACATAGTGAATTCCAGGTCAGCCTGGGCTAGAGTGAGATTCTACCTTGAACCCCCCCCCCCAAAAAAAAAACACCAGAGACAAAGGAAGGTTAGGACTGCTTATACTGCAACTGTTCAGACAAACTGGCCTCTATACTCATGACCTCACAGTGCCTAGCATCATGTTCACAAGACCCTCATAATAGGAGGAAAAGATGATATCAAAATAAAACAGAGACTAATGGAGAGTAGATTTATAAAGGGGAAAGTGGGGGAGGGAAGGGAAATATCATAGTTTATTGTTTATAATTATGGAAGTCAGCAGTAAAGAAGTTAAAATAGGGGGCTGGAGAGACAGCTTAGTGGTTAAAGCACATGCCTGCAAAATCCAAGGACTCAGGTTTGATTCTCCAGGTCCCACATAAGCCAAATGCACTTGGTGGCACATGTGTCTGGTTTTTTTTTTTGCAATGGCTAGAGGCCCTGGTGTACCCATTCTCTCTCTCCCTCTGTCTCTAATAAATAAAAAATAAATCTTTTTTAAAAATAAATGCTCACCAAAAATAATTTTTAAGTTAAAAAGTGAAGAAAAAAATACAACTAAACTCTGATGAAAGAACTGACAAGATCTCAGGCTGGAGAGGTGGCTTGGCGGTTAGGGTGCTTGCCTGACCCATGTTCTACTCTACAGGTCCCATGTAAGCCAGAAGCACAAGGTGGTGCAAGTGAGTTTGATTACAGTGTCTGAAGGCCCTGGCAAACCAACTCACACTCTCTCGCATTAAAAAAAAAAAAAAAAAAAAGAGACATAAGATCTAAACAGAGATACATTCCATTTTAGATATAGGATGACTCAATATTATAAAGACATCATTTCTTTTCAACTTCATCTATAGATTCAATGCAATCCCAATCAGACATCCATCAAACTACTTCATGGATATAAACAAACTGATTCTAGAGGCAAATGACCAGAATAAGCAACAAAATAACTGAAGACTCACACTAGATGCTTGATAGTACCCTATATCATTAGTAAAATCTAAGTGATGAACACAACATAGTTTTGACTATTGACTAATATTATCAATCAGATTGGAGTCCAAAAATAAGCATACACAAATGCAGCCAATTTTTCTTTTGTCAAAGAACAGTAGCAATTCAAAGGAAAGTAGTATTTTAAACAAACAGGGGAGGTGGAAGAAGGCAGGACAGGAAAGAAGAAAAAAGAAGCAATTTAAACACAGATTGCTAAAGAAAATCTGTCACTGTGACACTATTTATGAAAACATCTTTGTTATTAAAAACGAAAAACATGGGCTGGAAAGATGGCTTAGCGGTTAAGCCCTTGCCTGTGAAGCCTAAGGACCCCGGTTCGAGGCTTGATTCCCCAGGACCCACGTTAGCCAGATGCACAAGGGGGTGCATGCATCTGGAATTTGTCTGCGGTGGCTGGAAGCCCTGACATGCCCATTCTCTCTCTCTCTCTCTCTGCCTCTTTCTCTGTCTGCCGCTCTCAAATAAATAGAAATAAAAGATTACCCTAACAACAACAACAACAAAAACCAAAAAACTTCTGCTAAGAAAAAACAGTTGCCAAGGAAGCCATGAAATAGGAGAAAACACCTGTAAAAGCTCTCACAAAAGGAGAAAGGACAGTTACCTAAATTGCGCAAAGCCAAAACAAAACTGTTATTCCAAGTTTTGAAAACAACTAATCTCAAAATGAGCCAACAATCTGAACAGACACCTCATCAAACATCATACAGATATAAAGAAAGCAAGTTAAGCCTACAAAAAGGCATTCAAAATCATGTAGTAAGGGCTGAGCATGGTGGCACACACCTTTAATCCCAGCACTTGGGAGGCAGAGGTAGGAGTATGGCTATGAATTCAAGGCCACCCTGAGACTACATAGTAAATTCCGGGTCAGCCTGGGCTAGGGAAAAAAAAATCATTGCAGGGCTGGAGAGGTATTTAGTGGTTACAGCAGTTGCCTGCAAAGCCAAAGGACCCAGGTTCCACTTAAGCCAGATGCACAAGTGCCCATGTGTCTGGAGTTAGTTTGCAGGGGCTGAAGGCCCTGGCATGCCCATTCTCTATCTGCCCCCTCTCAAATAAATAAATAAAATAAATAAATAAAAAAGAAATTGTAATGAGATACCTAGTTGTTGCAGTCAGGTTCACATTGCTGGTAGAAATCAACCATCCAAGAGCAGCTTGTGGGAAAAAAGAGGTTTATTTTGGCTTACAGGCTTGAGGGGGAAGCTCCATGATGGCAGGGAAAACAACAATGTGAGCAGAGGGTGGACATCACCCCCGGGCCAACATATGGTGGACAATAGCAACAGGAGTATATGGCAAACACTAGCAAGGGGGAGCTGGCTATTATACCCATAAGCTCCCCCCAAAACAATACACTGCCTTCTGGAGATGTTAATTTCCAAATCTCTATCAACTGGGAACCTAGGGATCAGAACACCTAAGTTTATGGGGACACCTGAATCAAATCACCACCTATTACCCCAGCCCCCATCAACTGATAACCATACATGACAAAAAATGCAATGCATTCATTCAACTTGAAGAGTCCCCGCAGTTTTTATCAATTCTAATGATGTTCAAACATCCCTATAACCTAAGATCTTTTAACTGAGCCATAATATCAAAAAACCATAATGACACAGAATAAACATTCACACTGCAAAAGATGACAGTGAGCACAGCAAAGAAATACTCAAACAATACATGATTTAAGCAGGGCAAACACCAAACTCTGTACCTCCAAGCCCAACAACTCTAGTCAGTGACAAATCTCCACGTCCAATAATTCTAACCAGCAACAAGTCTCTGGAGTTCCAATTGCGCCCCTCCAGCTAGGCTACTCAGCCCTGGAAAACTTCATGCAGCTTTCCTTGGCAGCCATCTCGTGGTCCCAGCATCTCCACTGGGTCTCCACTGCAATCCACTGTTCATCCTATGGCTTCAGGGGGTCTCCATGCAGGCAACCAGCAAACTTGCTTCACACTACCCACGGCCATTTCCAAAACAAAAGAGTGCATTGCCAACTTAATGACCCTCTCTTTCCTGCATTTCTAATACCCCACAATGCCAGGTAGGGTGCCAATTTGTTAATCCAGTGGGGTGGGGGAGCAGACTTTGAAGAACAGGACACTCCTTGA
Organism: Jaculus jaculus; assembly: GCF_020740685.1. Classification (NCBI taxonomy): domain Eukaryota; kingdom Metazoa; phylum Chordata; class Mammalia; order Rodentia; family Dipodidae; genus Jaculus; species Jaculus jaculus. The sequence goes on from NC_059115.1 coordinate 83,085,170, forward strand.
GCACTCAGCCCCTTCAAAAGAGTCTACATTCTTCCTGTTGCCCCAGTGCAGGTCAGCTGGCCCAATCTCAAAGGTTGTAGTCTCTCAATTACAGCTGAATGGGCAGCAGTGTAGGCCCAAAGATTTCATTTTTTCTGTGCCATATCCCTCTGCTCACATCAGTCCATTTCTACACAAAGCAACTCTGCACAACTTCTCAGGACACAGGCATAACAAACAGCAAGGTAGGGCCTCACTGTAGCTCAGGCTGACCTGGAATTCATTAAGTAATCTCCTGGGTGGCCTCAAACTCACAATGGTCTTCACACTGCCTCCCCAGTCCTGGGGTTAAAGGCATGTGCCACCATGCCTGGTTTGATAGTTTGAAAATTCTAAATGCAGAGAATTGTGATGGCTTGGTCTATGAACTTTCAAACAGGAAGGAGAGACAGCAGAGAACTTTGTTAGAACTGAGTTATTCAGAAGCATAAAGGCTGGCTATCTTCTGCCTATACCCAGAGTTTAATCAAGGTTGAATTTAAAAGTAATGAATTAGTGTGCTTGGTAGAAGACATAGAATAAAGAGATATGAAAGATGTATGGTTTATCGCAGGAGAAACTAAAACAAGCTTGGTTACTGGCACAGAGGCTGGTTTTAGGTTGCTGAAGCTGCAATTTTTTAAAAAATATTTTTTGTTCATTATTTATTTATTTATTTGAGAGTGACAGACAGAGAGAAAGACAGATAGAGGGAGAGAGAATGGGCGAGCCAGGGCTTCCAGCCACTGCAAACAAACTCCAGACGCGTGAGCCCCCTTGTGCATCTGGCTAACGTGGGACCTGGGGAACCGAGCCCCGAACCGGGGTCCTTAGGCTTCTCAGGCAAGCGCTTAACCGCTAAGCCATCTCTCCAGCCCAAAGCTGCAATCTTTAAACAGGTTATTACCATTAAAGGTGGACCATCTGCTTGGAATTGGGACAATGGAAAAGATGCCACAGGGTAAAATCCACCCTGGAAAGACTCAATGAGTAGGAATACAAATTCTTTCATAAGGAAGTGACCTGAAGGAAGAATTCTGAAAGCTTATGTTTATGCTGCTCTTCAAGGTCAAGGTTTATACTCCCTGGATTTACAAATTGGCTGTGCCACTGCACATGTGGTAATGGTTCTGAAAAAATGAAAAATGGAGGGGAGCAAGTGATGCAATGCAAACAGCTCCAGGAGCCAAATGAGCAGCAGTGTGAGACAGAGTTAGGTCCCTGTGTCGAGGTAAAGTAAGACCATCATATGGAACTGTAAAGAGGGACCATGGTTTACAATGGAGACTGGAGAGCTGTTGGGTCAGGATGAAAGTTTTCCCTGGTGCTACTCAGCCCACTTGGAAGGGCAGAATTAGAAAATCCAGACTGTCCTCACTGGTTATGGATATAGACTTGAACTGCAGATGCTTAATGGTCACTGATTTGTATTGGTCCAGTCTCTCCTTGTTGTGCCTTACAGCAATAGAAATCTTTACTCTGTGCCATTGTGTTGGAAGTATGTAACAGGTTTTCATTTTACAGAACTCAAAGTTAAGAGAGTCTTGAATCTCAGATGAGACTATAGACACTGGAACAGGCTTAATGTTGGTAAAGGTTATGAAGACCTTTGAAGATGGTCTGAATGCAATTTGCACTGTGAGATAAACATGAGTCTATGGGGGACAGGGATAGGCTGTTAATCAACAGTGGCCCTCACATGTGGCCGGGAAATAGCTGCCATTTTGTATTCTGGGGGCTGAGTCAGTTCTTGGAAACATGTACAAACATGCCCAAACATGTCCCTTTTGCATGCTTTTGCCCCCACCAATCAGAGATGTACAACTGTAACTGCTACTTGCCTAGCCAATTATGTCAGAAGATTACCTAGCCCGCCTGGAATTCCCCTAGTTGTGCTTAAAAGGAGTGCGTGCTCCTCTCCAGTCCTCTCTGGTCGCCATTTTGTATGAATGGTTGACCCCAGCATGCTGGCTGATTCTGCAGAATCACATCCTATTTGAGTCTGGGGTCTTTCTTCAGTGATCTTTGAACCCTTACAGTACCACTGTGCATCTGTGTTTACATGGGTACTGGGGAACCAAACCTGGGTCATTAGACTTTGCAGGCAAGTGCTTTAACTGCTGAGCCATTTCGCCAGTCCTTATTCTTCTTTTTAAAGACAGGGTTCCACTAGGTAGTCCAGGCTAGCTTTGAACTTGAGATCCTCTTGGTTGTAGTCTCTCAAATGCTGAAATTACATATGTGCATCATCATGCCAGGTGTATACTTCTTTTTCAAATAAAGATTTGGTACTCCATTCCTTCTCCACTCCCCAAAGGTATTCTGCCTTGCAAATAAACAGAAGGGAAATAGGGCTGGAAAGATTGCAGAGCTGGTAGGAGTACTTGCCATGTAAGCACGAGGGCCTTGAGAAACTCAGATGCACCCAGGGCTCCCCAGAACCCATGTAAAAAGGTAGGCATGGTCACAAATGTCTATACCCTCAGTTTTTAGAGGACTGGAGACCAGAGAATCAATAGGCTCACTGACAAAAGGGGGGGGGGGCATTATATTATCCTGTTATCATAACATCCAAAACTACACATATACTTTTTCCAGAAGAAGAGCTATGATTAGTCTGGAAATGATACATGCCTTTCTTTTTGTATCCCCTACCTCATTATTCACAGCCAGCTAGCAGGGCTTAGAGTCATCCATTTTAAGCTCTATGTGGAAAGTAAACTATAAAACAGTAGCAGCTATTGGAATGATCAATTTTCTCATCCTGGTGTTCTTTTCAGATCCTAGAAAATATTTCTAACTTGAGGGAAAGGTGTTGAATTCCTCCATGCCTTACCACCTCAAGGCTGAACGTAGCCCATAAGAAACAGAATAAAGGCAATAAGGAAGGATGGGACACTAAAACTGGGTCTTTATAGAGAATCAATAAACTATCCTTTCAGTTTTAAAAGTAAAAATTATCTTTTTGCAGGAGCATTTTATCTTTTATTCTACCTGAAAATGGAACTTTCCTTAAGATGATGATTAACTACCAAGTTTCAGGAATAGCAAAACTACTAAAAAAATAAAAAGGGGGCAGGAGAGATGGCTCAGCAGTTAAAGGTTTGTTTTGCAAAACCTAATAGCTTGGACTTGATTTATCAGTACCTACATACATGTATCTGGAGTTCATGGGCAGTGGAAAGAGACCCTAGCATCTCCCCACACAACCACACCCACATTCTCTCCTCTCAAATAAATATTTTTACGAAAAAAAAAAAAGAATAACAAACATCATCTCTCAATAATAAAGATCTCCCTAGTCATTCACTGGTGAGTCATTTTATAAGTGATCTAGTGCTACAGTTCAAAAATAAGAAAATCCTGAGATACTAGGCTTCTTGACACTAAAGTAAAAGTGATACGAAACCCAGTGTGGTGGTGCACACCGTTAGTCCCAACAGTCAGGAGGCAGAGGTAAGAAGACTGCTGTGAGTTCTATGCCGCCTTGAGACTACATAGTGAATTCCAGGTCAGCCTGGGTTACAGGGAGATACTACCTGGAAAAACCACAAAAATTAAAAAGAAAAAAGTGATACAGTGTACACAGATATCAAGAAAGGGTTGAGGAGATAGCTTACTAGATAAAGAACTTGCCATGCAGATGTGAGTACCTGGGTTTTCACCCCAAGATCCCATGGAAAGATGGACACTATACACTGCTGCCTGTAAGCTCAGCATGCCTAAGGTGAGAAGGGAGGCAGCGACTGGAGCATCGATAGTTCATGCACCAGCTTGCCTGGTGAACACAGAGACCGTGCCTCAAACAAGGCAAAAGGCAAGGACAGCACATGAAACTATCCTCTGGCTGAGCTGAGCTGAGCTGAGCTGAGCCGAGCACTATGGTCTGTGTGTCCACACTGACAAATGAACATGCGTGCACACACACACATCCCACACATACACACACCAAAAGCAGCTTTGGGGAAAAAATAATTTGTGCTTATTATTTCATAATATGCTCCACATAACATGCAAGAACTATGAAAAATCATTTTTCAAATATAAAAATATTTATTTATTCCTCACATACTTGTTTCTTCAAGTAGAATAGTACTTTACAAAACTACTAAACTTAATACTCTTGAAGAGAAGCCTAGAGCATCTCACATAACACTAATTTATTAATTTGTCTTTACTATCAAGTTTCACGTTTTTCCAACTCTAGATTACTTCAAAAGCAACTATAACTTCATCTTAATTCCAGTAACTTCTATTTTAGTAAGGGTTCTGAAAATAATCTTAAAATAAATGAAAAGTACTTAAAATTACATTTTAAAAATGCAATTGACTGAACAGACTAGATCATCTCCTATCATTTAGGATAAAAATTCAATGAAGGCTGACACTGATTGAGTGTGTGCTGCCCAGCATGTAGGGGAAAGGAAAGAATTTTCTAATTTACTAAAAAACAAAGTCCAGAGAATAAATGAACTGAGCTTTAGATATGAACTGTGAAACATACACATGAGTATAAAGAAATTACAATGCTAGTTGGATCACATAGGATTGAGGATATTTGGAATAGAGAACTACCTGAGGGGAGGCGGGGGAGACTGGCTAAGGAGACAGGCAGGTGGAAGTGAATGGGAGGCCAGCACTGCTATATTTCAGAAGGCTCAAAGCAACCACAACTTACACTCCCACAGAAAGGACAGATGCAGAGCAAAGGCCTGGAAAGTGACGTTCTGAATCTTCTGCTGCCAGGTCTGACACATCTCTTGTGCAATTTCAGAAAATTATTTTGCTCTATTGAAGTACATAAAAGACTCCATGGAATAGATTTCATAAAGCATTAAATATGTTAGCCTAATAAATAAAATCCATCTTTCTTCCCTTAAGATCCTCAAACAGATACTGTTTGCCATCAGGTTCACATTGCTGGTAGGAATCACCTAATCAAGAGCAGCTTGTGGGATAAAAAAGGCTTATTTTGGCTTACAGGCACAAGAGGAACCTCCACAATGGCAGGGGAAAACGACAGCATGAGCATCACCCCCTGGCCAACATAAGGTGGACAATAGCAACAGGAGTGTGCCAAACACTGGTATGGGGAAACTGGCTATAACACCCGTAAGCCTGCCCCCCACAATACACTGCCTCCAGAAGGCGTTAATTACCAAATCTCCATCAGCTGGGAACCTAGCGGTCTGAACACCTAGGTTTATGAGGGACACCTGAATCAAACCACCACAGATACCTTTGTTGTTGCTGCTTTGTGGTACTGGGGGATTGAACCAAAGGCCTTCAACTTAACTATCCTAAGCTATACCTTCAACTCCCTCCCCTTTTTTCCTTCATTTTTTGAGACAGACTAGCCTTAAATTCCCTCTGTACCCAGGCATGCCTTAAAATTAGCAATCCTGGATCTAGAGAGATAGACAGATGGCTTAACGTTTAAGGTGTTTGCCTGCAAAGCCAAAGGATCCCAGTTCAATTTTCCAGAACCCACAAAGGCCAGATGCATAAGGGGGGGCGCATGCATCTGGAGTTTGTTTGCAATGGCTGGAGGCCCCGGTGTGCCAATTCTCTCTCTCTCTTCCCCTCCCCCTCTCCTATCAAATAAATAAATAAAATATATTTTTTAAAAACTAGCAATCCTGTTTCCTATCTGGAATTACAGACCTGTAGAAAACCAGGAGTGAGTGGCTAGATGCTTTTCTCATTTACTTCCTTCCCAATATGACCCTAGGGTTCTTAACCTATGAGGTCTCAACTACGGAATATTGAAAACAGACTCAAAAAAATTCTCTAGTACAAAGGCTGACAATTTTCATCAGGTTCTTAAAGGACCCAGTGACAGAAACTTAAACAATTTTTCTTCCAGCTGAGCTCACAGAATCAGTGAGGGAGGCACAGAGAAGAGGGAGGCTGGGAAAGGTGTACTTAATAGGTACAAAGTTACAAACAGGCAGAATAACTGTAGGTACTCTACTACACAGAAGGTCATTACAGTTAATATTGTATAACCCAAAACAGAAGAATTTTAAATGTTATCACAAAGAATAGTACGTGCATGAAATGATGGATAACGCGAATATTCTGAGTAAATAAAAACAAAATGCATACATGCACTAAACCATCACACTGTGTCTTACAAACCTCTCTGATTACTGTGAATACATTTTTTCAAGGCTCTCAAAAGAAATTCCAGCAAAACAGAAAACTGCCAAGTTATTCTATGCTACTCTGGCTTTAGGATAGTAAGATTGTTACTACCTGTGATATTTTGCCATCGCTGTGATAAAGTTTCTGAGAAAATCAAAAGCAGACAAGAGTTATACTGGCTCATAGATGCAGGTTTTAGACCATGGGTGCTGGGCTCTATTGTTTGAGGGCCTCTGGTAAGGAGCACAAAATAGGGCAAGGCTGCCTGCCTCATGATGGCCAGAAAACCAAAAAAGCAAGAGGAAGCGGCTGAGATCCCTATACCCCTTTCAATGGCACACCTTCAGTGACTTAAATTCCTTGATTAGATTTAGGTACCCACCTTTAAAAGGTTCTTCCCACCTCCCAGCTACTTACCATATAGGCCTTTGGTTTGTTTGGGGGGAGATGCATTTAAGATCCAACTGTAATCCTTGAAGATCTTAATTTATAAAATACTAATATAAATTTTAAGGTATATTCTGAGTATGCAGCTCAATGGCAAAACACTTGTTCTGCATGTGCAAGGCCCTAGGGTTTGACTTCTCCCACTATAAAATAACCAGGGCCTCTGAAATTTAAGTACACTGCTTCGTAATTGTTTTCTCTAATATGATATACCAAACTGTAGTTTACCTTCTTTTTCTTAGTTAGGAAGGTTTTGAAGAAGCAATATATAGCTAGGAGAGCTCGCACATGATTGTAATACCAGCACTTGCAGAGGCAGAAGGTCAACAGGACCATGAATTCCAGGCCAGCAAAACCATGTTTGCAAAACACAGGTACAGGTACGGGAGCAGGCATGGAGGTGCACACCTTTAATCCCAGCACTCAGGAGGCAGAGGTAGGAGGATCACTGTGAGCCAGCCTGGGACCACAAAGTGAAATCCAGGTCAGCCTGGACTAGAGTGAGACCCTGCCTTGAAAACAAGCAAACAAAATCAGGTGGCGGGTAGAGGAGAAGGGTCTAGGGTAGGGCTCACTGGTAGAGTATTTGCCTAGCATGCATAAGACCTTGGGTTCAATCCTCAGCACTACCAAAAAAAAAAAAAGCTGAAGAGTAGTAGCAACATACAATCTATAATTTATATCTTCAGCACTAAAATTTTTTAACATGTGCTATGCAAAGGCTCTACCACTGAATTACACTCCCACTCCAGCCTAGCTTCACCACTCCATTAATTATGTGCTTATGAGAAGGAGTGACTCCTTCAACAATTCCCCACACCCCTCCCTCCTCAAAAGCAAGACAGCACGGGGAGGGAGTAGTGTCCTATACAGTGGAGAAAAAGAGAGCGAGGGAGGGAGACAGAATGTGTGGTGAGTTCAACAAATAATAGGTAAAGACTTCGGTTGGACTGAAAGAATTCCCAGAGAACAGAGCAAGTTTAATACTAGAGCAAGCCAACCAAGAATGTGTCATCCTGAATGATAGGAATGAAGGCTCTGTCTATAGAAAGCAATTCAGTTTGTAGCACATGTGCACGTGCATGCGTGACGCCTGGAGAGCTAAGCACACAAAGCAGTACTCTAACAATTTGGGATCCAGGTACAGACCACACCTAGACACGCAGCACACTGCAAGCAAGACACTAGAGTAGAAAGGGCAAAGCCAGTCCAGGCTAGAAGCAATAAAGAATGGAGGTGAGGTGGAAGTACAACCATCCTGGCAAAAAGGGACTTACTCCAAAAAGACACATATGCCCTTCCTCTGGATGACACTATAAAAACAAGGTGTCCTCAAGGAATTGGCATTTCTCGGGAAACTCATACTGGGAGAAGACTGAGGCATTATGTCACTCAAGAATGGGAGCTTGCCTCCAGAAGGAGATTTCAGGAAGTGTTTATTGACAATCTGCCATACCACCACCTTACAGCAGAGACTGAAGTTCATAACTGGGGGGCAGGAGGGGAGGGGATAGGTCACAACTTGGCCAGCACTGCTTAGTTATGCCTGCTGCTTAAACCTAAACATGATTTTAGGAACCTAAAGAAGGACCTAGAGTTACCACACTGAATAAATTCTCCTTTTCCTGTTTTTCACTTTTACTTGTTTAATTGGCTTATTGAAGATGGGTAGAAACACTTGGCTTATTAGGGTGCTGTTAGGGTTCAAATTCTGACCCTAAAAATTCCAGTAACAGTCACAACATGGAAACAGGGTAATGTGTTTTCCAGTTCTAAGTCTTAATTAATATAAGTGGATTAATATTCATCTACAAATCAACAGGCACATATAATCATATTGCTTTCTCTCACACTGCTAAAAAACAGCTGCTGCAAATTCAATCAAATGTCCTAACCAATGGCTTCTTATAAAGGCTATGTCTGGAAGGATTAGATAATTCAGGAAAGTGACAGGAACAGGGTAATTTTTGGGACTAGCAGATTGGGGGGAGGGGGCTGCTCCATACAAAGTCACAGACCAGATCAGGGATCCCAAGCAGACAGCACACCTCTGTGGATAAATAGCGCAGATGGGGGAAGAGAGCACCTTCTAGTGTGGGGGGAAAACTGGAAATGGAGGACTGGAGCTCTCTACCCCTTCCACTTTCCTCCTGAGACTAGGTGAGGGACTTTGGAAGGAAACCACCTCCTGTTATGGTAATTGGGCACGCCTCAGGGCAGACAGAAGTAATACCACCTCTCCCTCAACCCTAACCTTCCCAAATAGCCTCCCTCCTCTTCCCACAGAAACCTCTCTCAGCTCTCCCCACTCTCTCTAGCATCCCTGATCCTTCAGGAAGACCCCAACCCTGCCTTTCCCTCTACCCTTTTCAATTCGCCCCCCAACCCCCCCCTTCAGTCGCTCGCTCGCCTTTTTGCTCCCTCCTTGGTATGCACATCCCTCTTCTCCCTCTTCCTCTCTCCTCACTTTTCTCTCCCTCTCAACCTTTCCCCCTCCTCCTCTTTCTTATCTATTACATTAAGGTCTTAAACTCTAGAAACTGTGTGTGTGTGTGGGTGCCTCTATTCCAACCCCCAAATCTAACACTGATGACCACATAGAATGAGAGGGAAATGCCACCTGTGTACTTTGGGATTACAGACGCAAGCATATACAGATATCAAGCAAGCGGCAGTTTTCAAAACACATATATAGATTACACTGAAAAGCAACAAAAAATAGCAACTTTGGGCTGGAGAGATGGCTTAGCGGTTAAGCACTTGCCTGTGAAGCCTAAGGACCCCGGTTCAAGGCTCGGTTCCCCAGGTCCCACGTTAGCCAGATGCACAAGGGGGCGCACGTGTCCGGAGTTCATTAGCAGCGGCTGGAAGCCCTGGCGCGCCCATTCTCTCTCTCTCACTCTATCTGTCTTTCTCTCTGTGTCTGTCGCTCTCAAACAAAAAAAAAATTTAAAAAAATAGCAACTTTGAAGATTTTTTTCAAGTTAGACAAAATAGGGGAAGGAGAGAGAAAGGTAGCAGTAGGAAGAATATGACCAGTATATAATGGTAGATATGTATGAAAACATCACAATGAAACCCATTATTTTGTACGCCAACAAATTTAAAATTTTACCAACAAATAGAAAAATACATTTGTCATTAGTACTGCAGTGCTATGCTCTTCTAGTCATTAAGCTAGCTTAGGGTTACTACCTAGGACACACACACACACACACACACACACACACACACACACTCACACTCAGTCTCTAGTAAACACTGGGGTAGTGAGGCTTAAATTTAGAACATATTCTTCTACAAGGGCTTCATATTTTCAAAATGTGAACATCAGAAGACTGACTCAGCTAGCTAGCTCACCTATACTAATACGTTCAATTCAGGAATGAGATGAAGCAGAGTCTGTACAAACCTTCTGGAAATATACTCCAAAGTACTTAGCCTTCTCTTAATAAAAGTCTAATAGCATACTGTGATGGTTAAGTAATGGTTGTCAACTTGGCAGGATTTAGAAACACAGAAACAAATCTCTTAGCAACTCTGTTAGATTTTCTAGATTAGATGAACTGAGGTGGGAAGACACCCTAACTGTAGGTGGTGCCATCCCATGGGCTGGGATCCTGGTTATGCAAAGGAGAAAGGTAGCTGAGCATTTGGCATTCCCCTCTCTCCTTCTTCCCTGCTGCTGTGAGAACGTGAGCCAGCTTTCTTGCTCCCACCATGTCTTCCCTGCCATGAAGGACTTCGGAAAGTGTAAGCTAAAAAGAAACCCTTTTTTACTTAAGCTGTTTCTGGTTGGGTGTTTCATCCCACCTCCAGGAAAGCAGGGGATGAGCAATGAAGGAGAGGCACCTGACACTCTTCTCTGGCTCAACATGTACACACAAAGGGCATACCCATCTACAAGCGCCCCCTCCCCCCCCCCACACACATGAAGACTTTGAACAGAGCTGCACAGGTAAATAATTCTGGTCCCAGAAACTACCCACTACAGGAAACCCCCGTGCTGAGGTGGGGTACCTCCCAGTGAGTTGTAGTCAGTGAGGCCTCTGAGCCCTCAAAATAACACAGGCTAGCGCCATTGCTCTTGACTGCCCACCAGAACGAGAAGCAAAGACCTTACTGCGGAATATGCCAGATGCTTTGTTTGCAAGACACAGAGAAAACAAACTGGAGATGAGGGAGAAGCTTGCTCCCAGCTGGCTGGCTGTCGAAGTACTGACAACAGCATGCTAGGGAAGAAAGCTGGCGCAGGAGGGTCATCTGAGCCCAGGGGCTCAACCAACACAGAAGACTGTCTCAAAACTAAGATATGCTGGCTAAGGTGATGAAAGTTTAGTGATTCAAGTGCTTGCCTTGTAAGCATGAGGACTGGAGTCTGATCATCTGGACCATGATAGTGACAGCAGGTTATGGCAATGTTTGTTTGTAATCCCAACACTAGGAAAGCAGAGACCACAGCTCATGGCATAGCAAAGGCAGCCTAATCAGTGAAGAGCCAAGCCAACATCTCAAAAAGACGCTTCTAGAGGTCAGAGAAGAATCTGGCTTCTTATCTCTTGCCTAAAGGGAGTCCCTAGATTTGTTTTTCCATAAAAATCCTTAGTCCCCATCCTTGCCTACAATTAAGAATCCTAAAAGGATTAAACCTGAACTTGGCCTGGTGGCTGGTTAAGCTCAGCCCCCAAAACTTGGTCTCATGACTGGTTAGCTCAGCCCCTTCAGAACTATAAATTTGGGTCTAGAGATTTAGAAGTGGTTATGACCTCATCCTGCCTTCTCATGGACAAGAGCCCTCATAATACCTCCTCTTCCCTTCTCTTAAACTAAAAAAGTCTCTAGAAAGAGGTGGATGCCATTCCAAAAGACGACACCTGAGGCTGTCCTTATGACCTCTATATACATGTGCACACAGTGCATCTCAAACATATATGAACAGGCATGTACACAGACATGCAGACCTTCACACACAAGCATGCATGTGTACAAAACCTGGGATGACAAGGTAGCAAGGTAAGTTTGCAAGCATGCGGACCAGAGTTCAACCCTCAGTACTCATGTAAAAACGCCAAGTGTGGTGGCATGCACCTATAATGTCTGCAGTTATCTTCTGGCCTCCACACGTGTGCATTAACGTGAGAACCAACACGCACATGAACACACACACACACACACACACACATGGAAAGGAATTTAAAAAACCTAAGGACTGGGGAGATGGATCGGTGGTTAAAGGGACTAATTTACAAAGCCTGCGGGCCTGGGTTCGATTCCCCAGTACTAACATAAAGCCTGATGCACAAAGCAGCAATGTGTCTGGAGTTCATCTGTAGTGACAGAGGCCCTGGTGTGCCCATTCTCTCTTTTTACAAACAGACAAATAAAATATTTTTTATAAAAAACTGCAACTAGGCAGGGCATCTGGCTTAGTTTGGCTTCACTTGCCTGTGAAGCCAAAGGACCCAGGTTTGATTCCCTAGTGCCTATGTAAGCCTGATGCACAAGGTAGCATGTGCTCCGGCTGGCGTTCGTTTGCAGTGGCTACAAACTCTGGCATGCCCATTCTTTCTATCTGCCTCTCTCTCTCAAATAAATAAAAAATTAGAAAAAAAAAAAAAACCATGAAAAATAAGCTGGGCATGGTAGTGCACACCTTTAATCCCAGTCTCGGGGAGGCAGAAGCAGGAGGATTGTTGTGAGTTCAAGGCCAGCCTAAAACTATATAGTGAATTCCAGGTCAGCCTGGGCTAGAGTATGAGACCCTACCTTTAAAAAAAAAAAAAAAAGCAGCAGCAGAAAAAGCCACCGAGCATGGTAACACATGCCTTTGAGAGGCAGAGGTAGGAAGATAGCCACAAGTTCAAGGCCACTCTGAGACTACATGGTAAATTCCAGATCAGCCTTGGGTAGAGTGAGACCCTACTTCCAAAAATAAACAAACAAGGGCTGGAGGGTTGGCTTAGTGGTTAAAGCATTTGCCTGAAAAGCCAAAGGACCCAGGTTCATTTCCCCAAGACCCACATTAGCCAGATGCACAAGAGGGCGCATGTGTATGGAGCTCGTTTGCAGTGGCTGGAGGCCCAGGCACACCCATTCTCTCTCCCCACCCTTTCTCTGTCAAATAAACAAATAACTAAAAATAAAATACTGACTGGAGAGATGGCCTACTGGTTAAGGCATTTGCCTATAAAGCCAAAGGACCTTGGTTCAATTCTCCAGGACCCACGTAAGCAAGATGCACAAGGGGGCTCATGTGTCTGGAGTTCCTTTGCAGTGGCTGAAGGCCCTGGAGCACCTATTCTCTCACTCCCCCCACCTCTTTCTCTCATTCTCTCAAATAGATAAAAAAAAATAAAGTAAAAAAAAAAAATACTTAAATAAATAGGGCTGGAGACATGGCTTAGCAGTTAAACGCTTGCCTGTGAAGTCTAAGGACCCCAGTTCAAGGCTCAATTCCCCAGGACCCACGTTAGCCAGATGCACAAAGGGACGCATGGATCTGGAGTTTGTTTGTAGTGGCTGAAAGCCCTGGCGCCCCCATTCTCTCTCTCTCTGCCTCTTTCTGTGTCTGCCTGTCACTCTCAAATAAATAAAAATAAATTTAAAAAAATAAATAAACAAAAAAAGGGGCTGAGGACTTTAGTTCAGAGATAACATGGTTGCCTAGTAAGTATGAGGTCCACAGCCGAGACTGAAATCTACAATCATAATTATAATCAACTCTTCCAAAAGGATCATATCCTCTAAAGTCAACCAAAAGTAATAACATGCATACACAGCATCAATGAGGGGTTGGAAATCCTGAAGTAGAGTTTCTAATGAAGCCATAAAAGACTTTTTTTTCTGTTAAATTTTTATTGTGTGTTCTTTGAGGTGAGGTTTCACTTTAGCACAGACTGACCTGGAATTCACTATGTAGTCTCGTGGTGGCCTTGAACTCATGGTGGTCTGCCTTACCAATGCCAGGATTAAAGGTATGTGCCACCATACCTGGCCTTAGATTTTTAAGAAAGAGCAACAGCTGGAGAGATGGCTTACCAGTTAAGGTATCTGTCTGCAAAGCCTAAGAACTCATGTTCAAATCTCCAAGTCCCACACAGCCACACACACACAGTGATGCAAGCATGCAACGTCACACATGTGCCACAAGGGGACACACACATCTGGAGTTTGTTCACAGCAGGCTGAAGGTCCTGGCACACCCATTCCCTCTCTCTCAAAAATAAAAATAATTTGAAAAGAGAGAGTATATGTGCATGCCAGGGCCTCCAGCCATACAAACAAACTCTAAGACACATGTGCCACCTTGTACTTCTGGCTTACTTGGGTTCTGGGGAATCAAACCTGGGTCCTTAGGCTTTGCAAGCAAGCACCTTAGCCACTAAGCCATCTCTCAAGCCCCACTATTTTATTGTTTTGGCACTGTTCCAGTTTGTGAATATTTTACTTGTGTGAAACTGACAGCTTACATTACTATAAAGCTGGCTCTTAATGACCAATGGTTTTTATTAGAAACAGGTTTGGGTTTTGGAAGACCCAGCAGAATCAGTCAGTACGAGCTGCCTCAGGAGAAAGCCAACTAAGAACTCTCATACTAGTAGCTGATATGTTCTGTGGGTTCTGTGTACCAGACATGGAGTAGATATTCAAGGTCATTATTTTATTCTTTTTTAAAAATATTTTATTTATCTGATAGAAAGAGGGAGAGAGGGAGAGAGAGAAACAAACTCTAGACACATGCGCCACCTTGTGCATCTGGCTTCCATGGGTCCTTAGCCTTAACCACTAAGCCATTTCCCAGCCCATTATTTTATTCTTACTAACAACTGAATCCTGTAAGCGTAACTGCTGTGTCACTTTCAAAACGAAGAACAAGCAGCAGCCACTCAGTGACTTTCCGAAAGGTAAGTTGGTACAATACAAGTTGTCCCTGCTACATGTAACCCAAGCTCTTCGTTACGGCCCCACGTGGCCTCGGCCTCTACTCACGGCTGCTCTGTTCTTTGTTGCCAGTCTTTGAGTCTAGCAAAATTGAAAATTTTAAATTTCTTGGAGAGGGGATAAACTGAATATGGTAACTGGAAAAGGACAGTTAAATGAGATCAAAGAAGAATAAAAGCATAATTTAATTTTAGGATTCCTTCCAGTTTCAATTTCTAAGCTCACAAGCATGCTGAGAATCCAGATAATAACTGCTTCACTACCCAACTTATTTAAGACAATTTCCACCAACATAAATAAAACAGACTTACTTAATAAACTAGCCCTAGGTCCACAAAACTTAATTTAGGGTAGGAAAAACAGCTCGAGTCAAATCCAGAGTACACCATACAGCCAAAAACTTTGTACCCCACTGCTTACAAAGGTAAGCATCAGAACAAACTTCACTGTGACCTGGCACGTCATTTCCTTTAAGTAAAATAATGAATGTCAGGCCTCTATGAAAATTTTCAAGTTTCCAAGTTTACTGACACTATGAAGTTAATTAATACACTTTCTTTCTTATTTAACTCTCATAACCTTTTATTATTTTCATTTGACATCCCCAATACCAACATTCACTCAACTAATATAAAAGACGTAGAAGGGCTGGAGAGATGGCTTAGCGGTTAGGCGCTTGCCTGTGAAGCCTAAGGACCCCGGTTCGAGGCTTGGTTCCCCAGGTCCCACGTTAGCCAGATGCACAAGGGGGCGCATGCGTCTGGAGTTTGTTTGCAGAGGCTGGAAGCCCTGGCGCGCCCATTCTCTCTCTTCCCTTCTATCTGTCTTTCTCTCTGTGTCTGTCGCCTTCAAATAAATAAATAAAAAATTAAAAAAATAAATAAATAAAAGACGTAGAAGCCGGGCGTGGTGGTGCATGCCTTTAATCCCAGCACTTGGGAGGGAGAGGTAGGAGGGAGGATTGCCGTGAGTTCAAGGCCACCCTGAGACTCCATAGTGAATTCCAGGTCAGCCTGGGCTAGAGTGAGAACCTACCTCAAAAAACCAAAAAAAAAAAAAAAAGATGTAGAGGGTAGAATTTCCAAAGTAAAAAGGAAGCAAGAGAAGTTAACATCTTTCTCCACACTTTCTTGTCTAGCCAAAACTATTTAACCAGTAAAGAAGATTTCTTCTTTAGTATAGTTATGAAGGGAGGAGTAATATAAGAGTAACTTCAAGCTGGGTGTGGTTGCGCATGCCTTTAATCCCAGCACTTGGGAGGCAGGGGTAGGACTGCTATGAGTTCAAGGCCACCCTAACCTACATAGTGAATTCCAGGTCAGACTGGGCTACAGTGAAACCCTACCTCAAAAAAACAAAACAAAACAAAAGAATAAATTCAATATTATAAACTAATTGCTTAAAATAGGAATCAAAGTGACAGCAGGAAAGAATGTAGACTTTAGATAGCAATGCAGAACGCACCACTTTTCCTAGTTCTATTGTTGGGGTGATAAGAAGAGCACCAGGACCTCTGGCCACTATAAATGAACTCCAGATGCATAAGCCACTTTGTGCATCTAGCTTTATCTAGTAATTGGAAATAAAACCCAGGCCATCCGGCTTTGCAAGGAAACAGCTGTAACCACCAAGCCATCTCGCCAGCCAGACAATAAATACTTTTATGGGCTAGAGAAATGGCTTAGTGATCAAGTTGTTTGTCTAAGCCTAAGGACCCAGGTTTGATTCCCCAGTACCCCATAAGCCAGATGTACATGGTGGTGCACGCATCCAGAATTCGTTTGCAGTGGCTGAACACCCTGGCACATCCACTCTCATCCTCTCTCTCTCTCTGTCATAAATAAATAACAATAAAACATTTTTTTAAATACTCCTATAGATAAGTCTTATATGTAAGAAAGGCATATGCATTAACTCAGAACTGTGTGCACCATATGTGGAAGCACAAATCTAAATTGGGGTTTACAATATACTCTAAAACCTGACAAAATAGGTGATTATAATATATGAATATAAGCAAGGTTTTCAAAAAACATAGTAGTCAGCCAGGTTGAGATGGCTAGCCTGAGTGAGACCCAGATAAGTGAGACCCTACCTGTAGGAAACTATAAATAGGAACTGGAGAGATGGTTTGGTAGTTAAGGTGCTTGCCTGAGAAGCTTAAGGACTCAGGTTCGATTCCCCAGTACCCATGGAAGCCACATGCACTAGTGATGCATGTGTCTGAAATTCATTAACAGTAGCTAGAGGCCCTGGTATACCCATTCTCTCTCTCCCTGCACCCCCTCAAATAAGTAAATAAATATATTTTAAAACTATAAATAAAAAGATAACTAATTCTTTGAAATGTCCATCCCATTAGACCCATTTTTATTCACAGTCTATTTAATGAAACTCAGTACATAAAAAAAAAAAAAAAAAAGCAATACTCAAGCCAAGCTGGGCATGGTAGTGCATGCCTTTAATCCCAGCACTTATTTGGGAGGCAGAGATAGGAGGATCACCATGAGTTTGAAGTCTCCCTGAGGTTACATAGTAATTCCAGATCAGCTTGGACTAGAATGAGACCCTACCTTGAAAAACAAAACAGCAATACTCAAAATTTAAGAAAACAACTGATGAGCTGAGGTAATGGGTCTGTGATAAGTACACTTGTATAGTACATAGGAGGCCCTGAGTCAGGGATCTCTGGAATGTCAAAATAAATCTCTACCTCTGTGCTGTCTTAAGGACTTACTCCATGTCACAAGAAGCTAGAAAAGCCAAAAAAAAAAATTTTTTTTGGTCTTTCAAAGTAAGGTTTCACTTTAGTTCAGGCTGACCTTGAACTCACAGTGATCCTCTTACCTCTGTCTCCCGAGTGCTGGGATTAAAGGTGTGTACCACCATGCCCGATCCCAATTTTTTTTTAATACAAAGAAACCAAGAATGGCTGGGAATGGTAGCACATGCCTTTGATCCCAGCACTCGGGAGGCAGAGATAGGAGGATGGCCATGAGTTTGAGGCCACCTTGAGTCTACATAGTGAATTCCAGGTCGGTATTGGCTAGAGCTAGACTCTCCCTCCAAAAAAGAAAAATAAAAAAAAATCAAAACCTAAAACCACAGTCTTCACGGTTTGCATACGAAGTATCAACCCCAAGGTTCATGTATTGACAGCTGGATCCCAGCCAGTGGGACAGTGCTTGAGCATGAGGAGTCAATCCGCGGATGAGCCCCAACTAAACAGGCTAGCTGGAGGAAGCAGGTCACCGGTGGTTTGTCTCTACAGCCAGCCCAGGCCCAGTCAGGACTGATGGTCTGAGAAGAGCAGCTGTGCTCGGTCACGGTGCTCCTCTGCCTCACCTCAGGCCCAGGGCCTGAACTTCAGAAACCATGAGCCAAATCTAATCTTTCTTCCTTTTTGATTTTAGAGGTAGGCTCTCTCTAGCCCAGGCTGGCCTGGAATCCACTATGTAGTCACAGAGTGGCCTTGAACTCACAGAGATTCTCCTACCTCTGCATCCCAAGTGCTGGGATTAAAAGTGGATGCCACCAAACCTAATCTTTCTTCCATGTAAATTGTTTATGTCATGCATTTTGTCAAAAGAAATGCATTTTGTCAAAAGAAATGCAACAATTCAAAGTCCTCAATGCCTATGTGTCTTACCCCTGGAAATTAATTTTTTGATCAACAGTTCAGAGAACTGGGCAAATTCAGAGGAAGCAGACTATTACAAAGGGGGGGGGGACACAGGAAATTTCTCATTAACAAACAAACAAGCATACAGACATTCAAACATCGAGGAAGGGGCTAAAGAGATAGCCCAGTGCTAACTTTAAAGCCTAACAACATGGGTTCTAGTTCCCAGTACCTGCATAAGCCAGATGCATCTGGAGTTCGTTTGCAGTGGGTAGGGGCCCCAATGCACCCATTCTCAATCTCTATCTGCTTCTCTCTAATAAATACAATAAAATATAAACAGCAAGGAAGGGCTTACCTATTAAAGTATTTTGTAGTGAACAAAGGGCCAAATAAACTAGCAATGGAGAATCGTAACCATCTGATTACATTACAGGTGAAGATTAGAAAGTAAAGGTGGAAGCCAGGCATGGTGGTGCACGCCTTTAATTCCAGAACTCGAGTCAGAGGTAGGGGGATCAGAATACAGAGTGAATTCCAGGTCAGCCTGGGCTAGAATGGGACCCTATCTCGAATTAAAAAAAAAAAAAGAAAGTATAAAGGTGGTTTTCTACCACAGTTACCAGGGTCCAGAGGAAACTGAAAACCACCTCCAGTAAAAGAGCAACAAACACTATGGTGAACTCAAACAGAACAGAAATACAGAGGGTATGGAGAAGTCAACTAACACACCTGCCAAGCTTCAAGGCTTGTTACAAAAGAGGGGTGAGAAAATTGTAAGAGCAGCACGCAGGTAGCAGTATCCTCCAAGGCACAGCGCTCCCAGAGAGGCCCTAATGACCCCACCAATAAGCGTGTTGAGGAGGGCCCACAGGGAAATGGAATACAGGTCAGTGGTCAAGCAGGCCTAAGCATGGGCAAGTCTCTAAGCAGGATCCCAAGTAGGGGAGGTGAGACAAGTAGTGAGAAAAACTTAAGATACATTCCTCTAACCTTAATGTATCTTTGGCAACCTCATTCTTCTAAAAAATATGCAGATGTGCACCCCCAAAATTAATTTGATATGAGCCAGGCATGGTGGTGCATGCCTTTAATCCCAGCACTCAGGAGGCAGAGGTAGGAGGATCGCCATGAGTTCAAGGCCACCCTCAGACTACACAGTGAATTCCAGGTCAGCCTGGACCAGAGTGAGACACTACCTTGAAAAACAAAACAAAACAACAAAAAAATTAATTTGATAGGAGTTTCCTTAACTTGAAAGTCATTACTGAACTCACCAAAATTCAATCCCTTACTCACTCCTTTCCTCCCTTCCTGGATGCTAGAAACCATCCAAGTACTATCCACTGGGCTATACTGCACAGCCATGACTAGAATTTTTTTTAAATTAATTAACTTATTTATTTGAGAGCGACACACACACAGAGAAAGACAGATAGAGGGAGAGAGAGAATGGGTGCGCCAGGGCTTCCAGCCTCTGCAAACGAACTCCAGATGCGTGCGCCCCCTTGTGCATCTGGCTAACGTGGGACCTGGGGAACTGAGCCTCGAACCGGGGTCCTTAGGCTTCACAGGCAAGCGCTTAACCGCTAAGCCATCTCTCCAGCCCTAGAATTTTTAAATAATGTACTCCATCATTCCCAAGAGGGCCTGACATCCTTTCTACTGTCTTCAGAGAAAGAATGAAGGCATGCCTATAATTCTAGCACATGGGAGGTAGAAGGCAGCAGAGCAGGAGTTCAAGAGTACAAGACCTGATCTACACAAAACCGTGAAAGCAAGCAGGGCAGGGCGGTACACACCTTTTATCTCAGCACTATAGGAGGCTGAGGCAGGAGGATCACTGTGAGTTCTGAGGACAGCCTGGGGTGGCAGAGTAAGTTACAGGTCAGTCTGGGCTAGAGTGAGACCAAAAATAGACAAACAAACATGAAAGCAAGTATAAAGCAAAACCAAACAGGTGTCATGGTATGAGAGAAAGGAGCAAGTCTGGAGAAAGATAGGAACCAGGTAAAAGTTTTAACCTCTGCTTCAATACAACAGGTATTAATGGGGAGGACGGTTTTTAAAAGTAGGTATTTAACATCCATAATGCTTAACTACCATGTGCCCTGGGTCCATTCTCAGCACCAAGAAAGAAAAGCAAAGCTGGGTGTGGTGATGCACACCTTTAATCCCAGCAGAGGTAGGAGGATCTCCATGATTCAATGTCACCTTGAGACTACACACAGTGAATTCCAGGTCAGGTTGGGCTAGAGTGAGACCCTACCCCGAAAAACCAAAAAAAAAAAAGAAAGAAAAGCATCCATTTATGTCAAAACAGAGTGGAGAGGATAAAAAGAGATAGGTCATGTGAAAACCCAATATGTAAGAGGTGCCAAAAGACACAAGTTACAATCCTCAAAAGAAGAGTGAAAATAAAAGAGAAAAGCCAAACTTTGTGGAATGCCAGGCACTTCACTTTGCCAGTAACTTTTATATTCAGTCTTACTTTTGTAAGATATTCTTTTTAATATAGCTTTTGGATGTTTCCCTATCTGTTTTGAAGAGGTTAAAAAACTAATCATGGGGGGGGGCTCTGAAGAGATGGTGCTTGCTAGCAAAAGTCTGCTGACCAGGGTTCAATTCCCCAGTACCCACATAAAGCCAATGCACAATGTGGCACATTCATCTGGATTTCATTTGCAACAGCAAGAAACTCTGGTGTGCCCATTCACTCTGCTTGCAAATATATAATTTTTCTTTTTTGAGGTAGGGTCTCACTCTCTAGCCCAAGCTGACCTGGAACTCACTCTGTAGTCCCAAGCTAGTTTTTGAACTTGGACGTAGGAAGATGAATGTGAGCTCAAGGACAGCCTGGGACTACAGAGTAAGTTCTAGGTCAGTCTGTGCTAGAGCAAGACCCTATCTTGGGGGGGGGGGGCAGAACCAATGAGTCCTAAATCAAACTCAGGTCTCAATTCCAAACATAGGTAAAATAGTATTGTGTGCCTTTTTGAAAGCACATGCTGCTTTTAATTGTGGTCTCAACTGGAATGAAGACAGAATTCAGCACATTTTTTAAAACATAGTGAATTCCAAAGTAAACATGGATTTTCAGATCTTAATCAAGCTTTCCATCAACTGAGATTTGCTAGCTAAAGCACCACAATAAATCATTTCAAGAATAGCTATGATTATACTGAAACCATTATTTACAAAGTCCAGGTCATCAAAGGTAAGCCTCAGTTTGGGCCACCTATGCACATATACTATAATAGAAACCTCAGCTCTGATCAACTTTGAGCTGTTCAAGAGACCTTGGTGGCATCATTAAACCCTTGCAAAAGTCCAACACAAACCTACCAATAACAACTTCCACAGTTTATTTGAAATTTTAAAAAGTAAACAGTCAGAATTCATCTCTCACCTAAAAATAATTTATTACTGTTGTGTGAATTGTAGAGCCTCATAAACTATAATTTCCAGTCAGTTGCCCAAAGGTGTGAATCATTAACAAAAACTTGTGGGAGAAAACAAACACATTATAACCCCCATTATCAACTTCTTTTTCTTTGTGGTACTGGGGATAGAACCAAGGGTCTCACATATGGTAGGTAACTGCTCTACCACTGACCTATCTCCCCAGGCCCCTTTTTTTTCTTTTTATTTATTTACTTATTCTTTGTTTTTTTTGGGGGGGGGATTGTTGTTGTTTGTGTGTTTGTTTTTAAAGCAGGGTTCCACTCTAGCCCAGACTGACATGGAATTTACACTAATCCAGGCTGGTCTTGAACTCACAAGTGATCCCTATCTCAGCCTCCCAAGTGATGGGACTTTGTTTTTTTGAGGCAGTCTTTCTCTAGGCCAGGCTGACCTGAAATTCACTATGGAGTCCCAGTCTGGCCTCAAACTCAGAGCAATACTTCTACCTCTAGGTTCTTAGGCTTTGTAGGCAAGTGCCTTAACCTCTTAGGTCAGGTGGTTATGTTGGCATCAAAGGTAACTGTCAAACTTTTCCATTGACTGTATTTTATTTTAAAGTATTTTTAAAATTTACTTATTGGTGGTGGTGGGGAAATGGGCATGCCAAAGCCTTTAGCCACTGCAAACGAACTCCAGATGCATGTGCCACCATGTGCATATGGCTTACTTGGGTTCTGAGGAATGGAACCTGAGTGTTTAGGCTTCCCAGGCAAGTACCGTAACTGCTAAGCCATCTCTCCAACCCCCAACTTTTGCATTGAGACAAGAGTTACCCAATGACTTACTCAAATTAATTCCCCTGCCTCCTCCTGAGTGCTAACACTGCAAGGACGTACCAACATACTTGCTACAAAGCTCACTTTAAATTCCTTTTTTGGCATTGGAGAGATAACTGTGAAACTAAAGACCCAGGTTTGGTTCTCTAGTAAAGCCAGATGTACGAGGTGGTGCTTGTATCTGGAGTTCATTTGCAGTTAGCTAGAGGCCCTGGTGCACCCATTCATATTCAGTTTTTCTCTCTCTCAAATATATGAAAGAGAGAGTGAGAGAGAATGGGTGCACCAGGGCCTCCAGTCACTGTAATGGAACTCCAGACGCATGTGCCACCTTGTACATCTGGCTTACGTGGGTTCTGGGGAGTAGAAAAAGGGTCCTTAGGGCTGGAGAGATGGCTTAGCGGTTAGGCGCTTGCCTGTGAAGCCTAAGGACCCCGGTTTGAGGCTCGATTCCCTAGGACCCACGTTAGCCAGATGCACAAGGGGGCGCAAGCATCTGGAATTCGTCTGCAGTGGCTGGAGGCCCTGGCGCGCCCATTCTCTCTCTCTCTGCCTAGTTCTCTGTCTGTCACTCTCAAATAAATAAATAAAAATAAACCAAAAAAAAATTAAAAAGAAAAAGGGTCCTTAGGCTTCATAAGCAAGCACCTTAACTGCTAAGCCACCTGTCCAGCCCCAATGAAATCTGTTTTTAAAAATACTAAAAAACTCAAGTGTGGTGGCACATGCCTTTAATTCCAGCACTCAGGGGGAAGGGGACAGAGATGGGAAGATTGCCACGAGTTCAAAGCCACCCTGAGACTATATAGTGAATCCTAGGTCAGCATGAGCTAGAGTGAGATCCTACCTGGGGGGGGGGGGAACAAAAAAACAGGTGTAGTGGTACATGCCTTTAATTCCAGCCCTTGGGAGGCCAAGGTAGGAGGATTGTTGTGAGAGTTTGAGGCCATCCTGGAACTACAGTGTGAGTTGCAGATCAGCCTGGGATACAGTGAGACCCTATCTTAGAAATACAAAACCAAACAAACAAAAAAACACTTGGCCAGTGTAGGGGCACATCTTTAATCCCAGTACTCAGGAGGCTAAGGCAGGAGGATCGATCACTGTGAGTTTAAGGCCAGCATGAGACTACAGACTGAATTCCAGGTCAGCCTGGGCTAGAGACCATACCTTGAAACCCCCCCCCAAAAAAAAAACAACAAAAAAAGAAATTATAAAATCCTTTAGGTATACCTTTTTTTTTTTGTTTTTTCGAGGTAGGGTCTCACTCTGGTCCAGGCTGACCTGGAATTAACTCTGCAGTCTCAGGGTGGCCTTGAACTCACGGCGATCCTCCTACCTCTGCCTCCCGAGTGCTGGGATTAAAGGCGTGCGCCACCACGCCCGGCCCTTTAGGTATACCTTTAGAAATTTGATAAAAAGCTTTCTCTCCAAAATTGTACACTTGCCCACCTATTTAAAACTTACATTCTGGGCCGGAGAGAGGGCTCAGTGGTTAAGGCACTTGACAGCAAAGCCTAACAACCAGATTTGATTTGCCACATAAAGCCAGATGCACTAAGTGGTGTATGTATCTGGACTTCATGTGCAATGGCTATAGGCCCTGGTGTGCCAGTTCTCATTTGTGTTCCTTCCCTCTCTGCTTGCAACTAAGTAAACAAAATATTAAAAGAAAAACTTACATTCTATGTAAGGAAAACAGCATTAAAGCCCATCCACAGCCACGGCACACCCTGGTCTCAGCCCAGGTTGGACTCTACCTCCTGATCCTACTGCCTCCCTTTCCCAAATGCTGAAAAAACAGGCATAAGCCACCAGGTCAAGTTAAGACCACTTATTTTAAAGCCTATTGATGCTAGGAGGTGCTAAGACAAAAGGATCACAAAGTCAAGGCCAGCCTGGGCTACATAGGGTCATCTGTCACAAAATCTGAAAACTTGTAACAACAACAAAAAAAGTCAGGCTGACATACTTGGGCTGCAGTGCCACTGAGAAATCCTGCTGGAACTGAGCTGATAACCTCCTCCATGTAGACCAGCTGACAGAAAGCTGGAAGAAGCCATTTGACATGCAGTCCAATGGGAGAAAGAGATACCACCAGTGAAGATACTCAACAGTGGGCACTACAAGCCTTATAATTGGCCAGCCAGGCCAAATGAGCCATCTGGTGCAACAGTGGCACATCTGTCATGGTGGAAACCAACTGCCCTCTAATTGGACTGGAGGCCCGCTCCATGGGAGGGAATATATCCCAGATACTGAAAACTTAAAACAGGGGTAGTCATGAGCCCTAGGGGTGTAACATCTGCTGATGTCTGCATAAAAGTATATACTATGCTTATCAAACTGCCCAGTAAGCACTTCTCTTAATATTCATACCCTTATATTAATGCTACTCTCACTTTGGGTAGAGAATCTTTTCAGATGTCAGTGACCTTGGGACAACTATGATGCCTTTATCATACTGCTGGAGTACTGAGTAACATCTCAATCATACCTTCCAAGGCTCAGGGTCTAATGTGGAAGAGGTGGCGGAAAGAATGTAAGAGCCAAAGGAAGGGTAGGACTCGTTACAACGTGCTCCCTTCAGACATAAAATGGCCTAGATATCCATGACCTCACAGTGCTTGACACTACCTACACAAGACCATCATAAGAGGAGGAAAAGATCATGACATCAAAATAAAAGAGAGACTGACTGATGGCTGGGGAGATGGCTTGGCAGTTAAATGCTTGCCTGTGAAGCCTAAGGACCCGGGTTCAAGGCTCGATTCCCCAGGACCCATGTTAGCCAGACGTACAAGGGGACGCATGCATCTGGAGTTTGTTTGCAGTGGCTAGAGACCCTGGAGCGCCCATTCTCTCTCTATCTCTCTGCCTCTTTCTCTGCCTGTCACTCTCAAATAAATTAATAAACAACATCAACAACAAAAACAAAAAAAGAGAGACTGACTAAGATGGGGAGATGACGGGAGAATGGAATTTCAAAGGGGAAAGTGGGGGGGAAGGTATTATCATGGGATATTTTTTATAATCATGGAAGATGTTAATAAAAACAGCAAAAAGAAGCCGGGCTAGAGAGGTGGCTTAGCGGTTAAGCCTGCGAAGCCTAGGGACTCAGGTTCGAGTTCACAGTACCTACATAAGCCAGATGCATAAGGTGGTGCACGCATCTATAATTCATTTGCAGTGGCTGGAGGCACTGGTGCACCCATTCTCTCTATCTGCCTCTATCCCCCGCCCACAAATAAGTAAATAAAATATCTTTAAATGTGTCCACCTTTTAAAGTGTATCCCTTTAAGAATTTATATTTGCCAATTTATAAAAATTGTATTTACTTACAATTTTACACTAAAAGGGCATGTCTTATCCACTAATATTGAGTGCTCTGAAATAGCGGTGGCAAAGAAGAAAATTCAATATACACAATCAGTGACCTTGAGACGTTTACAATGTAGTTGTGCAGTCTGAATGTTTCTTAAAGGGGGAGGACTGAGGATATAGCTCAGTGCTGGGACTTACTGCATTGCAAAACCACCTGTATTGATCCATTAGAAGAAAATTATTTTAAAATACTGTTTTTTTTTTTAATTTACTTGAGAGAGAGAGAGACAGACAGACAGACAGAAAAAAAGAGAGGGTGTATGGCCAGGCTAGGGCCTCCTACAGCTGCAAAGGAGTTCCAGAAACATGCGATGGCTTTAAGTAGGTACCGGGGAATCAAGCCTGGGCCTTCAGACTCTGCAAGCAAGTGCCTCTAACCTCTGAACCATCTCTCCAGCCTTTTTTTTTTTACAGTAATGTTCTTTCAGCAGTTGCTGGTTAAGCAGGCATAACAGGAAACACATTGTATGGCCATTCAGGCATTTTCCTCAGTATTTTAAGGATTAAAGACTATGAACATGCTTGTACATAGAAAAGCACAATGAGCATTCCTGTTCAGGACCTTGTCCCTAAAGCAGGACTGAAACTTGTACATCTGTCAAGATGTGACAAGGTCTAAAAATGTATGTGTCCAACTGTCAGTTGGTTCTCTTTCATTTAGACAAGCCACTCATTTAAAAATAATGACATAAAACCAGAAAAGACTAGCTGGAAACAAGGAAGGGCTTCAGTAAGAAGGAATGGGGTGGGTGCATTATAATCATGGTATAGGGCTATAGGTATGGAGGTTGTCAATACAAAGTTTGAAAACTTGAATTTAGGGCTGGAAGACTAGCTAAGTGGTACAACACATGCCTAGTATACACATTACCTGCTTCCAATCTCAGCAACGCCCCCCCCCCGCCCCAAAAAAAGCCTTGGAAAAATAAAAGCAGATTTCAAATCTGCCCATGTGTGGAAACTCGTGGAAGACAAAAACAGAGCAAGTGTGCTCCAGAACATAACAATTTTACGTCAATAAACATGACAACAGGAAAAAGAAGTTTTAGGGGCAGAGTATCGCTTAGTGATAGACTAAATTTAAAAAACGCGTCTACTTTCTGAGCGCTTTCTTTAATCTCAGAGTGAACAATACACTGAGTGCACTTACTACGTGGAATCTATAGGAAAGAAGTAGGAGGTATCTTAAAGACTTCTCAAAGGTTCTTCCCAGAGCCAACCAGAGCCACTGAAGGCAATCGAGTGGGGGAGACAGGTCGGGAACCCCGGTCTAGGCCCTCCAGGGTAGGCAGGAAAACAAACGTCGCGCTCCGAGGCCGGGCCGCGGTTCTCACCTCCTGGATGCGCTTCCTGGCCCGCTGGAGCACTTCCTCGTAGCCCTTCTGCCGCAGCTCGCTGAGGCTCTCGTAGTACTCCTCGGGGTCGTCGGTCTCAGTGAAAAGCACCTGAGAAAGGATCTTCCACCCGCAAGTGTCCAGGCCGTGGCCCAGGTAGACCTGGAGCTGGTAACATAAGGTGTCGATCTCGGCGTCGGTCATCTCGGGCGCGCCACCGAACAGCACGGTCCACATGCCGGAGGGCTCCTCGGGGAACACCGGCAGACAGGGCTCCAGCCGCGAGTTCACCGAGCACAGCTGCTGGTGCACGGCGCGCAGGTCCTGGAAGGAGAAGAGGCCGGCCCAGCTGCACTCTTCGGCCGCGCCCTCCAGCTCGCCGGCGGCCGGCGGGGACGCCTCGTCCTCCCGCACCATCTCCAGCACTTCGATCTCCTCGGCGAGAGCCCCGGAGGCGCTCACTACCCGCACCGACGACACCGGGGCCTCCCTGGGCACCGGCGGGACGGCCGCAGCGACGGGTCCGGGCCCATCTCGGACTTCGGAGCCCCTCCCGACCGGGCTGGCCCTGCGCCGCGCCGGACTCCGCAGAGGACTGTCCGCCCCTTGGCCGGCCGAGGCCCGAGGCCGCGGGTCCCCCCGCGGGCTGCGCGCACTCCTTGGAGAGCCGCCGTCCGCCCGGGCCGAGCTCCTCCGCGGCCCGGGGCTCCGGATCCCGGCCGCGCCGGAGGAGGCCTCGGGTCGGCCCCTGTGAAGAGGGCTGCCGGGCCCGCGGGTCCCGTCGGCGGCCGGAGCCTTCGTGTCTGCGGGCCCGCGAGCCCCGGCCGGGTCCCGGGAGCCGCTCCTCTGCCTCTGCGCCGTGCGGTTGTGGCAGGTGATGGCAAACTTGCCCTCGATCTCGTTCCAGGCCACGATGAAGACGAACTTGTGCTTTTCGCGCTCGTCGAACACATGGGGCCGCACGGCCACCCAGTCGGACTCGAGCGTCTCCTCCAGCGCGAACGACGACATGGTGCAGGCGGCCCCGCGCTGCCCCGCCGAGCGCTCACCGGCGCCGGGCGCCTGCAGCCATCTTTGCGCGCCGGGCCGCCGCGCTCCTTTGTGGTGCGGGAGACAATGACGCGTCCCGGGAAGCAGGTCGTTCACATGGTCACGCGCGGGGCGATCTGTTTACAAGCCCCGCGGGCAAGGCGGCGGCGGCGGCGGCGTCTCGCCCAGGGGCCCGGGCCGCGTCCCAGGCGCGCGCGGACGTGAGGCGCGGGCGGCTGCGGGGCCCGGCCGGCGGGGTGCGCGCGTCCGCCGCTCGCTCGCTCGCTCGCTCGGCCCGGCCTGCCCCGGCTCCTCTTCCCGCGCACAGCGCCCGCACGGGCCCCGCCGATGCACCGACGCGTCTCCTAAACTCGGCGCCTCAGCATCGCCACAGTGTTGCCAGTCGGCTGCTGACGTCGGCGGCTCCACGAGGGACGTAAACACGGGCACGTGCGGCACGCTGGTGACGCGGCGGCGGCGGCGGCGCGCGCACGCGCCCGGAGCTCCGCCCCTCCCCGGCGCGCGTGCCCGGAGCCCCGCCTCTCTCTCTCTCTCTCTCTGGCGCGCGCCCGGAGCCCCGCCCCCTCGGCGCCTCCAGAGCCCGCGCCCGCGCTGCCCACGGTCTCCCCGCGGCCTGCCTTCCCTCTTCCCCGGGTGTGGAGCCTGTGGTCGGCCAGCCAAGGGTTCCCAAGGTTGTGACAGTGGCTGGTGGGTCTTGGCTTCGGTGGCCTTGAACCCCTGATGAAACAGGATCCAAGTGAGAGAGAGGAACCGAGACTTTTCCAACAACAGGAGGGCAAAGAGACGCTCTTGGTGCCTTGGCCTGCGGCCACCGCCTGCACTCGCCGTCACAGATGGACAGCGCTGTTCGGTACTGGAAGCTCTGAGCAGAACTCCATCGGATCTCCCAAACTGTTGGTTTTCTCCTGCCATCCATGAGAGTAAATTTAAGATACAAGTGTGTGAAGACTACCCAGTGCAACGCTCCCTAGGAGTATGAGGGTTTGTATTTCTTCGGTGCTGCTTCAGGTTTCATCACTGTGTACTGTTCCGTAAACCTCCTTTGGAGGTCACCGGGCTTTAGCCCTTGAGGTTATAATTTGCAGAATACCCGCACAAAACTGTCCTATCAAGAGAAAGTGGTGGCACATGTCCCGAATAAGGGAACTTGGAAGGTGGAGGCAGGAGGGTCAGGAGTTCTAAACCACTCTGGCCTACCTGACAGTTTATCTCAGAATAGAGACAAAAGGGCTGGAGAGATGGTTTAGTTAAGGCATTTGCCTGTGAAGCCCAAGGAACCAGGTTTGATTGCCCAGGACCCAGATGAACAAGGTGGCACATGTATCTAGGGTTCATTTGCAGTGGCTGAAAGCCCTGGTACACTCATTCTCTCTCTCCCCATCTCTCTATCTATCTGCCTCTTTCTCTCAAATAAATAAAATAAATATTTTAAAATATTCTAAAAAATAATAGAATCTTTCTGACCCTTAGCCTCTGGCCTGTGGATTTCACTCATCATATTCATAAGATGAAAATCCTGGAACAAAAAACCCAAAAGGACTTTAGTTTTGTTTTTTGTTTTTTTTGATGTGGGGGTCTCACTCTAGCCAAGGCTGACCTGGAATTCACTCTGTAGTCTCATGGTGGCCTCGAACTCATGGCGATCCTACCTCTGCCTCCCCAGTGCTGGGATTAGAGGCGTGTGCCACCACACCAGGCCCGACTAGTTTTTAAACATCTTTTAAAAAGATCTTTCTATGAAACTGATAGGTTTTATAGGTGATACATACAAACGTTAGACTTGGAGGTCATTGAAGGGCAGACCCAATCCTGTTTCCCTAGTAACATTAGAAAGGGGAATATCACCAGTTACTTTTCCATAGTATTTAGCTTTTTTTTCTTTTTTTGCATTTCACTTATTTATTTGAAAGAAAGGGGCAAATGGACAGAGAGAGAGAGAGAGAGAGTGGGCACGCCAGGGCATCTAGCCACTGCAAATGGACTCCAGATACATGCGCCACCTTGTGCGTCTGGCTTACTGGGGAATTGAACCTGGGTCATAGGGAAGCACCTTAACCACTAAGCAATCTCTCTAGCCCTTCCATAGTATTTAAAAAAACCATAAGAAAGGAGAGAGGATGCAAGTGACAGGACTTTAGTTGAGTTTTTCCTCTGGCCCTGGGTTAAAGTGACCACCCCTCTCCTATAAACGTGCTAAGGAGGTGGGAGGAATGTGTATCCCTTTGATGAGATGATGTTCTCAAATCCACAGAGCCCCTTCCTGGCTGCAGCTGCCCACAGACTCTCTTGCTGAGCCTGTGCACTTTTCTGAATTCTAACTCAAAAGGCAGAGCTTTTCCTTCCCCTCCCCCTTTTCTGTCCCCTCTTTGGATGCCAGCTAAAACCCTAATAAGCATGCTTTCCTTG
Organism: Jaculus jaculus; assembly: GCF_020740685.1. NCBI lineage: Eukaryota > Metazoa > Chordata > Mammalia > Rodentia > Dipodidae > Jaculus > Jaculus jaculus. Next base: position 83,115,761 of record NC_059115.1, read on the forward strand.
GTACCTTGGGACTTTTCCACCTTTTCTTTCTTCAGTAAATCTCCTTTGCCTTACTCATGCCTCTTTGCCCGCTTTCCTAACATTTCCTGGTTGTGAGACAATGAACTCAACAGTTCTGCAACAAAAACACATACTTTCAAAGCTTACAGTTGTGAATTTTCATCAACTCTGGAATCCAAATCAAAGACATACCTTCTAACATACTGGACAAAGGCTGGAGAGATGGTTCAGCCGTCAAGGCACTTGGCCTGTAAAGCCTTAGGACCGGAGTTCTGTTCCCCAGTACCCATATAATGTCAGATGTACAAGGTGGTGCATGCGTCTGCAGTTTGTTTGCAGAGGCTAGAAGCCCTGGCATACCCACTCTCCCTCTATCTGCCTCTCTATCTATCTTTCTCTCAAATAAATAAATAAAGTAATGGGCAAAGTGAGGAGATGCAACTCAGTAGTAGAATATTTACCAAGCATGCAGGAGGCCCCAGGTGGGTTCAAGCCCCACAACCACAAAAAACAAGGTAAGTAAATTAATTCATTACTAGAGGAAAGAAAACCCACTGTTAATCAGGATTACCAAATAAATAAAAGCACAGGATAGGAAAAAAAATCCCATTTTTCTGTACTAAGTTGCTGCTAAAAGTTTCTGGGGCTGGGAAGATGGCTCAGCAGTTAAAGATGCTTGCTTGTAAAGCCTGTTAGCCCAGGCTCACTTCCCCAGCCAGATGCAAAGTGCTGTTTGCAGTGGCAAGAGACTCAGTTGTATCCCCTACAAATGCACACATAAGTGAATAAATAAAAAATTTTGTCCTTTAAAAAATTGATAGAAAGAGGCAAAGAGAGTGAGTATGAATAAGCCAGGGCCTCCTGCCACTGCAAATGAACTCCAGACACATGGGTCACTTTGTGCACTGGCTTTACACTGGTACTTGAGATTTGAACTTGTGCCATTGGGCTTTGCAAGCAAGTGCCTTTAACCCCGGAGCTATCTCTCCAGCACAGTAGATTTAAAAAAATTAAGTTTTTCTGATAAAGTTACTGATATGATCACCAGGTCTTTATTCAATACATAATGTAAGTATGACTTCAAAGAACATATGCTAAAAGATGTTCATAAGAAATATTTGGACTGGAGACATGGCTTGGCTGTTAAGGCATTTGCTGCAAAGCCAAAGGACCTTGGTTTGATTCCCCAGGACTCAAATAAGCAATACACAAGGGGGCACACACATTTGGAGTTCCTTTGCAGTGGCTGGATGCCCTGACATGCCCATTCTGACTCTATCTATCTATCTACTTGCCTATTTGTGTATCTCTCTCTCTCTCTCTCTCTCAAATTAATAAATAAAAATGTTTTTTTTAAAAAATTCAGAAGAAAAAGGAGTTTCTGCTAAGTGTGGTGGTTCGTGCTTCTAATCTCATCACTTGGTAGTCTGAGGATTCCCATGAGTTCCAGGACTGAGTGAGACCTTATCTCAAGCAAAACAAAAAGAAACATTTTATGGACATATATGTTAAAATTGTAATTTTTATCCATAGAATTAAAACTGCATTTCTTTTTTTTTAATTGCCTCTTATCACAAGACTACCGGGGAAAATCGGTTTGTGGCTACACAGTTATTCAGTATTTTCCCCCAACACTGTTGCCACTGTGTTTTGTCAAAAGAGGACTTTCAGTGTTTCTTGTCTCTCTGTCTTAGTCATTGTTATCCTAGAAGTAAAAAGACACAAACCAAATTCCCATGACAGGTTACTGTCGTATTCTATAGTTCTTTATTTAGGTCTGTATCTGATTGTCAAACCAGATATCTAAGTGTGTAAATTACTCCCTGGGAATAAGTGGAGTTACAGAAAAACCTCATACACCATAGCAACTGTGAAAAGGCTTGAAATGTATTACCTCTTTGAAGTTTTGAAACCTATGGAGAATTGTTTGGTAAGCTGGGAAAAGCTTTAACTCTTTAGGCCTTTTAATAGAAACCATAACAGTGTTCATAGTGATTTTCAAATTCCATAGCATTTTCCTGCACGTGCTCATTTAATCCTCACGTGAACAATGGAATGTGAATATGAAAGGGATAACTCTCTTTAACTATGTGTGAGAAAATAGCTGTTCTGATTACGCAAACATCCCTAGGGTGGGTGCAATAAATGAGTTGGATTCAGGGGCCAGATTCTAAATCTGCTGTTATCCCAGTTAGATTTCCCAGAAGTAGATCCTGAAAGGAAGAGTGTAAGAGCTTGGGAGGGCGAGGGGAGAACTGCTATGAAGGAGGCAGAAACAGGATTGAGCTTCCTACAGGGCACTCCAGGGCAAAGATTTTGCTTAAGGGCTTCTTCATTTCATGGAACTAGCTAAGCCTTGCTCTGCTATAGGGACCACCCTAAGAAAAGTATAGGATGAAGCCAGGCATGGTAGTGCACGCCTTTAATCCCAGCACTCAGGAGGCAGAGGTAGGAGGATCGCCATGAGTTCGAGGCCACCCTGAGACTAATTAGTGAATTCCAGGTCAGCCTGAGCTAGTGAGACCCTACCTCGAAAAGCCAAAAGAAAAGAAAAAGCATAGGATGAAAACCTAAAACTGACTCTGAAGACCTCAACAGCTCTTAACTTATCAATTTATATCACCCACTTCTTACAGCTGAGGAATAAGCCTAATTTGTGCATTTGCTTATTTATTGTGTGTGTGTGTGTGTGTGTGTATACACATGTGTAGAGGTCAGAGAACAGCTTCAAGGTGTCTATACTCTGCTTTTTTTTTTTTTGAGGCAAACAAACTGCTCTGCAGGCTTTGCAACCAAATTCCCTTAGCTACTGAGCAGTGCTGAGGTCCATCTCCCCAGCCCTATTTCCTTTTTCGGACAAGATCTCACTCTGTACATATGTTGCTGGCCTTGGACTCACCAGTCTCTTACCCTCCCAAATGCTAGGGTATGCACCATCATGCCCACTGATAATTTTTTTTTTTAATTTTATTTTGTTTGATTTATTTATTTGAGAGCAACAGACAGAGAGAGAAAGAGGCAGAGAGAGAGAGAGAGAGAGAATGGGCGCGCCAGGGCCTCCAGCCACTGAAAACGAACTCCAGATGCTTGCGCCCTCTTGTGCATCTGTCTAACATGGGTCCTGGGGAATCAAGCCTCAAACCAGGGACCTTAGGCTTCACAGGCAAGCACTTAACCGCTAAGCCATCTCTCCAGCCCCCACTAATAGTTTTCTACCTCCAGTATCTATGCCATGAACCCTTTTTTTGTTTTTGCTTGTGGTTTTTTTTTTTTTTTTTTTTTTTTTGAGGTAGGGTCTTGCTATAGCCCAGGCTAACCTGGAATTCTCTAAATAGTCTCAGGCTGACCTAAAACTCACAGTGATCTTCTTATCTCTCCTCCCAAGTGCTGGAATTAAAGATGAGTGCCACCATGACCAGCTATGAACACTTTTTTAAGGGAGCATTTGATTGACACATCTCCCTGTCTGTCCATTTACCCTGAGGTCCACTTGGCTTCACTTCATGAAAGCATTTGGGGAGCTGCTCCTGCAGGGCTGTGGTATGTCAAGGTCAATGAGCCCTCACAAGATGACATCCTTTCATCTTGGCCTAATTGAGAGAGTTCAAAGTGTCCAGGTGGAAACTATAGCCTACAGTTCAATAGGATCTTTGCATATCTCTGGCAAGAATAAACCCTACTGAGAATCAAAACCACTAATCCTGTAGAAACCAGACTATAGGGACCCTTTGAGGGTCTCAGAATATAGTGAGTAAGGCTACTCTTTCCTTCTTTGGTCCCTAGATTAATATGTTCTTATTACTAAGGACATGGTACCTTAGAAAGGTCTGTAGTTCATTGTCTGTATAATTCCTGGAAAATGGCACCCCAGTCCTCTCCAAGCATCATTCCTGGAGGGTGGCACCCCCATCTTCTCTGAGTACTGCCTCTGAGTCAGGGCTCCAAATGCCTTCAGCATACCACATCAATGTGCCACTCAGCAAGCAACTCAGTTTATGATACAAGTGGGTCTGTAAAGTGGGTTCTCTGGTGGATGCTACAGTGCTTTAAGATCATAGGCCACACATTCTCCCAGAGCCTTGATAATAGTGGTGGCTGAGGCTCTGAAGGCAGAAAAGGTCAACCCATACTCACATGAAGCATCTATTCCTGTGAGGAAAAAACAAAACAAAACTGATCCTTTCATAAAGAATAAGGGTATCATGCAGACAGAATCTATTTTTGGTTTCACATACATAGGGAACTCATACAAACCAAACTGGGGGTTTCCTGCCCTCTCACAGATTGGATGGGGGTCCCCTACACTGTAGGTGTGAGATAAAGAGGGGTGAGGCTATGTAATGGGTGCTGTGATGGGGCCATGGCATATCACAGGGTTTTGGACTCACTGCTATGCCACTGATCTGTGTCATCTTTTCCTATTTATGTTCAACCCCAGATGTCCCATTACCACATTAGGAGGGACTGTTACTGAGCCTGCCTGACTACATGACATGTTCCAAACTCATGACAGACAGGCAATTCCAGACTGATGGTCCCTTAGCATCCAAGGTCAAACGTTACTGTGTCCGGCCTGTTAGGGTTCTGTTCTACAAAAGCGTTATGTCCTCCACTGCAGAAGGCATGACCTCCAACACTCCAGGAGCCTGTGCTGCTGCTTCTACTGCCTTTAGCTTCACAACATGGTTCTTCCTACTGCTGACATCTTGGTTAACATGAACATACTGGGGCCATTTGTCCCCAGCAGCAAGGGTCTGCTGCAGAGCCACTCTATCCCACAGACCCACTCAAAGTTGTCAGGCTTCTATGCCATCTGATACATAGCCTGGGCTAATTTTCTTTTTTTACTTTCTTATTAACAATTTGTTGTTGTTTTCTTTCTTTTTTTATTGACAACTTCCATAATTGTAAACAATATCCTACGGTTATACCCTCCCTCCCCCCCACTTTCCCCTTTGAAACTCCACTCTCCATATCCCCTCCCCCTCTCAGTCAGTCTCTCTTTTATTTTGATGTCACGATCTTTCCCTCCTATTATGATGGTCTTGTGTAGGTAGTGTCAGGAACTGTGAGGTCATGGGTATCCAGGACATTTGGTGTCTGGAGGAGCACATTGTAAGGAGTCCCACCCTTCCTTTGGCTCTTACATTCTTTCTGCCACCTCTTCCGTAATGGACCCTGAGCCTTGGAAGATCTGATAGAGATATTTCAGTGCTGAGCACTCCTCTGTCACTTCTTCTCAGCACCATGGTGCCTTTTGAGTTATCCCAAGGTCACTGCCATCTGAAAAGAGAAGCTTCTCTAACCAAAAGTTAGAATACCACTAATATAGAGGTATAAACATTAAGAGAAGTGCTTACTGGGCAGTTTGGTGAGCATAGTATATACATTGAGCCAGACACCAGCAGACATTACACCCCCAGGGCTCGTGACTGCCCCTGTTTTAAGTTTTCACTATCAGGGATGTATTTCCTCCCATGGAGCAGGCCTTCAGTCCAATTAGAAAGCAGCTGGTTTCCCCCATATCAGACATGCCACTATTGCATGTGTTGGCTCATTTGGCCTGACTGGACAAATTTAAGGCTTGCAGTGTCCACTGTTGAGTGTCTTTAGTGGTGATTTCTCTCTCTCCCATTGAACTGCATGCAATGTAGTGTTTTCCAGCTTTCTGTCAGCTGCTCTACATGGAAGAGGTTTTCTGCTCAGCTCCAGCAGGATTTTTCAGTGGCCTTGCAGCCCAAGTATGTGGAGTCTTCAGCAACAGGGTCTTATCATCTATTCCTGGTGGGAAACCAAGGGCCTCGGCAATGGTCTGTAATGTTTTGGGGGCATCAGGGACCTCCCTGGTCAACAACTCACTGGAAGGTATCCCATCCCTGGCACTAAAAAATTTCTACTAACAATCTATGGCTCCTGAGTGTTCCATTGTCCAAAAAAGTAGGTTTCTATATGACTTATTTATATCCTCTCAGATTTTGATTAGCCTTCCCTCCACCTTTCCTTTCTTCAATTTCTTCCTCTAGCCTCACTTAGGCCTTTTCACCCCCATTAATCTGTTCTTCTACTTACAAATATGCATTTTGTTGTTGCTGTTTTGAGGTGGGGTTGCATTGTAGTCCAGACTGACCTGGAATTCACTATGTAGTCTCAAGGTGGCCTCAAACTCATACAGATCTTCCTACCTCTGCCTCCCAAGTGCTGGGATTAATGGTTTTTACCACCAAGCCCAGCTTTTATTGACAATTTTTATACATGTACATAATGAATTTTGATCATAATCTCCTGCTAGTACCTTCTTTTGTCCTTCCTCACCCTCTTCTTTCCCTTGAATCCCCTCTTCTTTCCAATTGATCCCTCTTCTATTTTGAATTCTTTTTGATTTTCATTTGTTTTTTAATATTTCTATTTGGGTTGGGCATGGTGGCACACTCCTTTAATCCCAGCACTTAGGAAGGCTGAAGTAGGAGGATCGCTGTGAGTTCTATGACAGTCTGAGGCTACATAGTGAATCACAGGTCAGCCTGGGCTAGAGTAAAACCCTACTTCAAAAAACACAAACAAACAGACAGACAGACAAACAAAAATTGCTTATTTGCAAGCACAGAGAGAGATAGAAGTGATATAGGCATAGAAAATGGCTACATCAGGGCCCCTAGCCACTGCAAATGAACTCCAGACACATCTGCCACCATGTGCTTCTGGCTTACGTGGATTCAGGGGCATTGAACCTGGGGCCTTAGGCTTCATAGACAAGCAAAAGCCTTAACCACTAAACCATCTTTCTGGCCCTGTCTTTTTGTTTTGACCTCTTTCATAACCCATGATGGAATGTCGATGGGCCTAATATTGTGCATATCTTGTGTAGGTAATAGGCTGGAGTAATTTTCTAGGAGTAAAATAAGTTGTTTTCAAAGCTTGAAGAGATCTCACAGTCTTTGTGTTTCTTTCATCTAGTAGTGATTTGGGGACTGGAGGGTGTCTTTGAGAACTTGAGAGCATCCAGAGTCTATCACAGCTCGTTGGGTGGGTAATAACTCAGGAGTTAGGAACTCAGGAAAACAAATGGTCACACGAAACTTCCTCTGAGTCAGAGGCCTCTAGACTCTTTTTTTTTTATTTAATATTTTATTTATTTACTTATTTGACAGAGAGAGAGAGAGAGAATGGGCATGCCAGGGCCTCTAGCCAATACAAATGAACTTCAGACATGTGAGCCCCCTTGTGTATCTGGCTAACATGGGTCCTGGGGAATCAAACCTGGGTCCTTTGGCTTTGCAGGCAAAGGCTTTAACCGCTAAGCCATCCCTCCAGCCCCAGACTCTTGTCTTATGAATAGATACATGAATTCTATGGACTGGAGGACTCAGAAAGATTTCATTAGAATATTGGTAACCTAAGACAAGGAAGGAAGGCAGAGCGCTTGCCCAGGGAGGCATGAGAGGGTTTGAGAAGCCTACCTGAATACCTAGGCTGACATTTCCTGAGCCCCCTGGATGGGCTGCTGGCCTAGTCCACTCCTGATGTCAGGATTGTGGACAAGGGCAATCTTCCCAGAAATCTTAATTCTCTAGGAAGGGTCTTCTGGGCAGAGGTGGAAGGACTCCTAAGGGGACAGAGGTAAGAACAGGCCAGACCCTTCAGATGTTTCTGACCTGTAGTAAAGTGAAATGCCCTAGGTTAACCTTGACAGGCTCAAAGACAAATCCCACATTTGGCTAATAGAAAGCTATTTTCTTTGGGTTCTCTCTACCCTAAGCTGCTTAGAAAATTTCTATCTCCTATTTTTCAATGAGGTACAGGATGCCACATGCTGCCTTACACATTTTTTTTGTTTGTTTGATTTTGGTTTTGAGGCAGGGTCTCACACTAGTCCAAGCTAATTTGGAATTCACTCTGTAGCCCAGGCTGGCATTGAACTCATGGCAATCATCCTACCTCAGCCTTCTTCCTGAATGCTGGGATTAAAAGCATGAGTGGTTAACCATGACTGGCTCCTGTCTTACACTTTTTTTTTCTTCTAAAATATTTTATTTATTTATTTGAGAGAGAGGGACAGAAAGAAAGAGAATGAGGTTGCCAAGGCCACTAGCCACTATAAACAAACTCCAGACACATGCACCACAATGTGCTGGCTTACATGGGTACTGGGGAATCAAACCTGCATCCTTAGGCTTTGTAAGCAAGTGCCCTAACCACTATGCAATCTCTCCAGTCCCTGCCTTACACTTTTAAAGGAACTCCCTGGTGTGCACCTGACCCCAGAGCATGGTACTTCAGTGTCAAATACCTGATCTTTGTAGAGTCTATCTCCCTCCCTCTAGAGCTCCATGCTTTATCAAGGATTCCACTTAGCACCCCATCACCTATCTTGTCAGGTTACATGATATCATCAATGGAATGAATCAATGTGATTCTTTCTCTGTAATATGTCCAGACAGTGCGGATGTCTTCAGGCTACAGAGACAGATGGTTAGAAAGTTAACAGGGCCCTTGGGCAAACTGTTTTTGATCTTTTCTGTTGGTGGAGAAGGAACACAGTTGCTGAATCAGTGGACTGAGCCTACTTACAAGAATCTGCTTCAGGGCTGGAGAGATGCCTTAGCGGTTAAGGCATTTGCCTGCAAAGCCAAAGGATCCTGGTTTGATTCTTTAGGACCCATGTAAGCCAGATGAGCAAGGGAGCACATGCATCTGGAGTTTTTTTGCAGCGGCTGGAGGCCCTCGTGTGCCCATTCTCTCTCTCTCTCTCTCTCCCTCCTTCTCTGTCAAATAAATAAATAAATAATATTTTTTAAAAAAGAGAGAATCTGCTTTACCTGTTCTAGCAGAGACCACATCTGGCTGAGCAGCAGCAATCAGGGCTAAGTTATTCGAGTTAGCAATAGTTTCCAGGATTTGTCTAGTTCCTGCAAAGGACCAGACCAGCAGCTGAAACAGAGACATGACAGGGACTTTAATATATTTTTTTAATTCTTATTTTGAGAGATACAGAATGGGCATGCCTCTACTCACTGCAAACAAACTCCAGACACATGCATCACCTTGTACAACTGGCTTATTCATGTGGGTACTGGGGAATCGAACCTGGGTCCTTAGGCTTCACAGCAAGCCCCTGAACCAGTAAGGTTATTAGAGGAAGGTCAGCATGCCATGTAAAGACAAGCATGGTGGAATTCTGAAACCCAGGCTTCAGTTCCAAGGAAAAGAGAGAGGAGGTCCCTTTTTATGGGTAGGCTGGAAGAAGGGAGGAAAGATCAAATGTCCTGGCCTATTAGCTGGGAGTCAGAGCCTTGAAGGCACTAAATAGGACCCAAGGCCATACTCCAGGTGGCATTAAGTTTCCCTGGCAACAGGGGGTGGCCTTGTTTCCCTGCTTGGCCTTGGACCCCAGACGGCAAAGCCTCTGAAAGTGACAGCATCTATGTTGTCACAAGCACCATGACTGCATCTTTAAGAGTGGTGACTCGTGTCTGCCATCCCTTTCCAGTGTTACACTGGTTTTCATTCATCTCTTGGTTGGGGAGGGGTCAGTTTGGGAGACTTCAGCATCACCCACCCCACTTTGATAGCTCTCACCAAAAGGTCCAACCAATATGTGCTTAAACTTCTACACATGTGCATCTCAATTATATGTTTAGGGACCAAGAAAATGACAAACAGGCGATTTTCAGACTCTGGACTCACACTTTAGCCAACAGTTATTTCCTGGCTTCCCCCTAACAGAGACTGAGACCAAGATGCAATTTCAGGTCATGGTGTGTCAGTGTCAACTGGGCCTCTATCTCCAATAGTCCTTGCAGTGTCTGAGCACTCCCATCACCCTGAAAACAGTCAGCTCCTAAGTGCATGACTGCAGGTCCCTGTGGGGAAACTCCAAGGAAAGCACTCTGCACCGCAGGCTTCCTCACTTGGGATTCAGCCATCTCTTCAGTCAGTGAGGACCAGATCCGAAAACTCATCTGGGCAAGAGGCTCATTTAAAAAATATTTACTTAGCTGCAAGGGGAGAAAGAGAAACTGAATGAATATGAGCATGCCAGGGTCTCCTGCCGGCAAATGAACTCCAGATGCATGCAGCACTTTGTGCATCTAGCTTTATGTGGATGCTGGGGAATTGAACCTGGGTCAGCAAGCTTTCAACCACTGAGCCATCTCCCCAGCCTTCCCCCAGTCAGCCACCCCCAGACATAATAGTGCTGAAAATTAAACCCAGAGCCTTGCACATAATAGGCAAACACTTTCCAGCTTATACCTTCATCCCTCACTTTTTATGGTGCTGGAGATGAAACCTGGGTCCTCACCAATGCTAAGCAAGCACTCTACCTCCGGCCTTCATCTCCAGCCCATACTACGAGTTCCCATGAGCCAGGCGGTAACAGCGCACAGTGGAACCGTCTGACTTCTAATGGTGACGAGCCCTGTTGCTCAGGGTTCTTCATCCACCCTGTTATTAGTGAGCTAATTACTCTTTTCTTTTTGTACCCATGCCTACCTATGAACCTACTTTGTATCTCAGGCTTGCTCTCCACACTTGATCCTCCTGCCTCCACTCCCAAGGCCTGAGAGCACAGGCATGAATCCCCTTGTCTGGCTTGATGAGCCAATTTATGGGACCACTTGTCCCATCTGTCATTAACCCTGGCTGCTGAGGACAGCTATAACAAACTCTTCATAATGCAGGGCCCCTCATCAGCACATTACCGTGACACCTCGTCAGTGCTGTGTCCTTTGAGCCTTCATGAGGAAATGACTCCTAAGTCTGGCTTCCCATAGTATGCCATTCCCCTGCTCTGGTGTCCTGGCCCTTTCTCTCTTCTCACACTTCGATAAACCATGGGAAGCCAAACGTTTCACTTCAGGCTTTGGGAGGACCATTGCTTTCTCCAGGCCCCAGCTGCAAATTCTCACCATCCTCTGGGGTTCTATTGTGGATTTCAAATGCAATTCTATTACCTAGAAAGAGTGACCCCCCCCCCAGCAATAAACACCATTACCCACAGCTTTTCATTTTTAGCCTATAAGGTGATAATGCAACTTTGTACCAACCATCCAATTCTAGTATCCTTAATCCCTTCACATGTAAAAACTATTCCTGCAAAGGATTTTAGCTATTGTGCTAAGAAAAAGCCGTTTGGCTCTCCCAGAAGGTTCCCCATTAGGATGGACCATTTTGCAATTCTAGCTCTAATTCTTCTGAGATGGTAATAGCCACGATCCCCCAGATCCTGCTAAAGTCTTGGTGCTTGGGCTCTGTGGGGCTGAGCTTCCTGTTTCCAGCAGTTCTACCACAGGGACTGCAGCAGCTAGGTCAGTAGTTCGAGACCGCCGTTTGTCTCTTCGATGGACGAGAGGCAGAACCCCGCATGCAGGTTCATTGCCACGTCCACCCCATCTTGCTCAGTCTACCCGGCACCTGCAGCATCCTCCTGGAGCCCCCTTCCTCACCCCGCTGCTGAGGATCCAGCGTCCTCCCGGAGCCCCCTTCCTCACCCCGTTGCTGAGGATCCAGCGTCCTCCCAGAGCCCCCTTCCTCACCTCGCTGCTGAGGATCCAGCGTCCTCCCGGAGCCCCCTTCCTCACCCCGCTGCTGAGGATCCACTCCCGGAGCGTCCGGCCATCACGCCCTTCTCTGGGAGCGGGAAGTCAGCCCCCGCCAGCCCGGTTTATGCATGGGTGTCTCACAGCTTCCCACAGTCAGAGGAGATGCCCTGTCATCCCTCACCTTGTCTGTTGGCACCATGGCTCAGCAGCGCATGTCTGTAATCCCAGCACTCGGGAGGCAGAGGCAGGAGGATCGCCATGAGTTCAAAGCCACTTTGAGACTACATAGTGAATTCCAGATCAGCCTGGGCTAGAGTAAGACCCTACCTCAAAAACAAAAACAAAAAAAGAAAGAAAGAAAGAAAAAACAAGAAATCCCTCTCAGCCAATATAATAATAATTACAATAATACTGACAGTAGACTACAGCTAACAAAAAATTTGAATTTTACTATGTATTCACCCAATTTTTTTCTTATTCTTTCAGGACATTTGATGTCTGTGTGTAGAGGAGTGTTTTGCTGGGGATCAGACCCAGGTCAGGACATTTGAGTTGTTATAACTTATTCATTGTAGCTAAATCTTTGAAAACATATTTTATGTCTTGTCTTTCTTCATGTCCGATATAGGAAATCCTTGGAAACTTAGACATTCAAACACTGTGTTATTTGAGTTCCTCCAAGAAGCAGACACCAAGTGAGATGAGATGTACAAGAGATTGCAGAAGAAACATCTGTGAGGGAGAAGAAGGAAGCCAGAGCAAGGAAAGCTGGATAAACCCAGCTGACCATCTGGCCTGTGTGAAGGAGAGAGGGAAGAAAGGGATTCTCGGCAGAAAGCATAGAGCAGAAGTCTAAGAGTGTCTTACAAAGCTGCTGGGAGGCCTTCCAGAGCCCCTTGTTAGGAGCTCCGAGGCTCACAGGAACATACAGGAGAAGTTTCCTTGCTTTACTCAGTCACTGGCTCATTTTGTAACACCAGGCTGGCCTCAAACTCAGTGATTGTCCTGCCTCAGCTTCTCAAACACTGGGACTAAAGGTATATGCCACCATGTTTGGCTAAATATATATACATATTTAACAATACTTTATTTATTTATTTGCAAAGAGAAGAGAGAGAGAGAGAGAATAGGTATGTCAGGGCCTCTAGCCACTGCAAATGAACTCCAGATGCACTCCAGAACCACTTTGTGCATCTGATTTTACATGAGTACTGGGGAATTGAACCCACTCAATTTTCCCCTAAATATTTATGTTTATGGCCATATATTAATGATACTCTCACTTTTTTTTTATTTGACAGAGAAAGAGGGGGAGAGACAGAGAGGGAGGGAGAGAGAGAGAATGGGCATGCCAAGACTCCAGTCACTGCAAATGAACTCCAGACACATGTGCCACTTTATGCACCTGTCTTATGTGGGTCCTGGGGAGTTGAACCTGGATCCTTTGGCTTTGCAGGCAAACACCTTAACCACTAAGCCATCCCTCCAGCCCTGATACTCTTAATTTCAGTTAGAGAAGCTTCTCTTTTCAGAGGTGGTAACCACTAGGGTGACTCAAAACTCACCAAAGTGACAGAGACATCTCTATCCAAGGCCCGGGAACCACTGTGGAGGAGGTGGTGGGGAGAGTGTGAGTGCCGAGTATGGGAGGAGTGCTGTGGAATTCCGTCTTCTAGACACAAAGTGGCCATTGCATTCTTGACCTCAGTGGCTGATGCTACCTATGTAAGACATGAGTAAACTGAGAGCAAAATATAAATAAACAAACACTGACATCAAAACAGGACTAGTTGGGAAGAAGTGGAGGGGGCATAGGAGAGGGGGCATAAAGAAGGGTGGTGGGAAGGGATTGCATAATCAGGGTACATTGCGTGTATGTATGGAGGTTGTCAATAAAAAGGCCGGGTGTGGTGGCACATGCCTTTAATCCCAGCACTCGGGAGGCAGAGGTAGGAGGATTGCCCTGAGTGCAAGGCCACCATGAGACTACATAGTGAATTCCAGGTCAGCCTGGGCTAGTGAGACCCTACCTTGAAAAACCAAAACCAAAAAAGAAAAAAAAAAGTGTTTTTTTTAAAAAAGATGTTACTTCTGAGCTCCAGACATTTTTTCAAATATAACTTTTTTGTTTTGTTTTGTTTTTGAGGCAGGGTCTCATTCTAGCCCAGGTTAATCACGAGTTCACACTGTAGCCCCAGGCTGGCCTTGACTTCACAGCCATCCTCCTCTCTCAGCCTCGTGAGTCCGAGGACTGAAGGGATGTGCCAGCATGTCCATCTTCAAGTGTAACTGTCTTTTCTTTTTTCTTTTTGTTTTCTTTTGTTTTTCAAGGTAGGATCTCACTCTAGTCCAGGCTGACCTAGAATTCGCTCTGTAGTCTCAGGGTGGTCTCGAACTCAGGGGTCCTCTTACCTCTGCCTCCCAAGTGCTGGGATTAAAGGCATGTGCCACTGCACCCAGCTCAAATGTAACTTAAAAAAATTTTTATTTTATTTTTAAAATATATTTTATTTAGGTATTTATTTGAGAGGGAGAGAGAGAGAGAAAAAAAAACTGAATGGGTGTGCCAGGGCCTCCAGCCACTGCAAATAAACTCCAGATGTGTGCGTACCCTTGTGCATCTGGCTTACATGGGTCCTGGAGAATTGAACCTGTATCCTTTGGCTTTACAGGCAAATACCATAACAGCTAAGCCATCTCTCCAGCCCTTTATTTTGGTTTTATATATTTATTTTATTTATCTATTTGAGAGACAGAGAGAGAGATAGAAATAGGCAGGTAGAAAGAGAGAGAATGGGCACTCCAGGGCCTCTAGCCACTGCAAACGAACTCCAGATGTGTGCACCCTTTTGTGCATCTTGCTTACGTAGGTCCTGGGGAATTGAACCTGGGTCCTTTGGCTTGTTCACATCTTCATAGTCACAAACACTGTAGTCATAGCCATTCATGTTTCTCAGCTGAGTTGCAGTATTTTATACTGATATGACTTTAATTAAAAGACAGTAAAGGAAGTGGGCTAGTAGATTTTGCGTTAGCTGGGCTTAGTGGCACATACCTATAATTCCAGCACTCAGGAGGCTGAGGTAGGAGGATTGCCATGAGCTTAAGGCCATCCTGCGATGCCATCTAAGAACTTGTCTTTTTAAAAACATGAAACAGTAGGGCTGGAAAGATGGCTCGGTGGCTACAGATGCTTGTTTGCAAAGTTTGCCAGCCTGGGTTCAATTCCCTAGTACCCACATAAACTAGATGTATGAAGTGGCACATGTGTCTTACAGCAGCACGAGTCTTTGACATGCTAATACTACCTCTCTTTCTGTGTCTCTCACCTTCTTTCTCAAACAAATAAATAAAGATATTTTAAAATCTTTAATTTAAAAAAAAATTATTTGAGAGAGAGAAAGAGGGTGTTGTGTGTGTGTGTGTGAGAGAGAGAGAGAGAGAGAGAGAGAGAGAGAGAGAGAGAGAGGGAGAGAATTGGCATGCCAGATTCTTCAGCTGCTGCAAACAAATTCCAGACGCATGAGCCACCTTGTGCATCTGGCTTACCTGGGTCCTGGGGAATCGAACCTAGGTCCTTTGGCTTTGCAGCCAAGCACCTTAACTGTTAAGCCATTTCTCCAGCCCAATAACAATATTTTTTTAAAAAAAAATGAAATAATAGCAGCAAATGCCTGCTGTCCTCATGTATTGATAGACTGCCACGCTCGGAAAGAATGAAGGTGCCCTAGGCATTCAGAGCAATGTTGCAGAAGGAACAGGACTCCTACGTACCCATGTAGTAAGTGGCCCTCGAGCAGATAAGCCCAAGGCGGGTGGAAGGGAAGAATTTTCTTTTTGAGGTAGGGTTCACTCTAGCCCAGGCTGACCTGGAATTCACTCTTAATTCTTAGGCTTGCCTTGAACTCACAGCAGTCCTCCTACCTCTGCTACCTGAGTACTGGGATTAAAGGCGTGTGCCACCATGCCTGGCACAGAATATTTTTGAACACAAATGCATGGTTGGCTCACCATGTCTTCTGTTTCTTCACTCATATAAGCACTGGGCCCCTGAAATGTGGTATGTGTGGAGAGGAGCTACCTTTGTGATATTAGAATAATAAAGTCTTGGATTTGACAGGGATCTTCCACCATTACATGACTTTGATTTATAACATTCTTGCCATATGATGTTTCATTGAGCATCTTTTCCATTTTTGCCTGCTTAATCATTATAAGGTCTTCTTTTCTATGGCCAGACATACATTTTATAGTATCTGCCCATTGGTTCTGGAGGAGAGAACAAGCACTATTTTTCCTGACAGAGACAAGGATCGTGGCTGAGGCATTATACGAGGCAAATTAGCAAGAGAGAAATATTAGAGCCTTCTGAAACGAAGACCCCCAAGAAAGAAGGAAATGTGTGTGTTTCAAGCTGAAGCATGACACAGAAGGGACAGGCCTGTAGGAATGGGGTGGCCAGTGGGAGGGTGAGCTCACAGTAGTAAACCAGGGCAAACTTAGCAAGCCTGTTGGCGCAGATTCTTCTTGGCGTCTCTGTGTCTTTGAGGATAAACATTTCCCTTCCTGCCAGGATAGGGAGGACCCTTCTGAAGTGAAGATTTTATGACTTGCTTCAGGGAACCAGGATGGTGAGAGGTCTGAGAGATCTTCCTGCTTCTGTTGTTTTCCAGATGCCACGATGCCATATTTGGGGTCAGGATGCCCTAAACCTTACCAGCGTTCTTCTGCTGTTTAGACAAGCTTATAGCAGACTATTTCCTCTTCCACATGTAAAGCTTTCCAAATAGTATCCTGCCTCTTCCAGTTTTGGTGGAGTAATTAGCAGTACGAATAAAGAGCTACACAGAGCATTTTATTAGTCACCTTGGAGCTAGATGTGGGTAGATGCTCTGTGCTAGCTATTGCTAACCTTTACAAAAACATGAGGTTGATGTTTTCATACCGATCTTATAGGCAAGAAAGATTACAGAGCTTCTAAGTGGTTGGTCTCAAATTAACTTTATCATCATCATTATTATTTTATTTTTTGTTTATTTTTCTAGGTAAGATCTCACTGTAACCCAGCCTGACCTCAGTCTATAGTTTCAGGCTGGCCTTGAAATCACAGCAGTCATTCTACCTCTTCCTCCCAAGTGCTGGTTTTGATTTTATTATTATTATTTTTAATTTTTAAAAGTTTTCTTTATTTATTTATTTGAGAGAATCAGAGAGTGAGCGAGCAAGCGAGAGAGAGAGGGAGGGAGGGAGAATGGGTACATCAGGGCCTCCAGCCACTGCAAATGAACTCCAGATGCATGCACCACCTTGTGCATCTGGCTTACATGGGTCCTGAGGAATTGAACCTGGGTCCTTTGGCTTTGCAGGCAAGGACCTTAACTGCTAAGCCATCCCTCCAGCCCCAATTTTATTATTTTTTAAAAAAGCATTTTATTTATCTATTTGTACACAGAGAGAGACAGAGATGGATGAGAGAGAGAGAGAGACAGACAGACAGACAGACAGACAGACAGACAGACAGACATGTTGGGGCCTCTAGCCACTGCAAATGAATTCTAGACTTATGTGCCACCCTGTGCATCTGGCTTTATATGGGTACTGGGGAATCAAACCCAAGTCCTTAGGCTTTGTAGGCAAGTGCCTTAACCACTGAACAATCTCTCCAGCCCCTATTATTATTTTTAAAGCTTTATTCTTATTTTATTTTATTTATTTTTTATTTTTTTTAATTTTTATTAGCATTTTCCATGATTATAAAAAAAATCCCCTGTTAATTCCCTTCCTCCCCCCCAACTTTCTCCTTTGAAATTCCATTCTCCATCATATTACCTCCCCATAACAATCATTGTACTTACATATATACAATATCAACCTATTAAGTACCCTGCTCCCTTCCTTTCTCTTCCCTTTATGTCTCCTTTTTAACTTACTGGCCTCTAAAGTTCTATTTTTTTGTGTGTTTTTTGAGGTAGGGTATTGCTCTAGCCCAGGTTGACCTGGAATTCACCATAGTCTCAGAGTGGCCTCAAACCCATGGCGTTCCTCCTACCTCTGCCTCCCGAGTGCTGGGATTAAAGGCATGCACCACCACACCTGGTTTGGTTTTATTTTCCAAACTCTTTAAAAAATATTTTATTCATTTGAGAGAGAGGAAGGGGAGAGAGAGAGAGAGATAGATAGATAGAGAGAGAGAGAGAGAGAATAGTTGCACCAGGGCCTCCAGCCAATGCAAACAAACTCCAGACACATGCACCCCTTTATGCATCTGGCTTTATGTGGGTACTGGGAAATTAAACCTGGGTTCTTTGGCTTTGCAGGCAAGTACCTTAATCATTAAGCAATCTCTTCAGCTCTATTTTATTTATTTATTTGAGAGAGAGGGAAAGAGAGAGAGAGAGAGAGAATGGGTATGCCAGGGCCTCTGACCACTGCAAACAAACTCCAGACACATGTGACACCTTGTGTATATGGCTTACGTGGGGAATCAAACCTGGGGCCTCTGGCTTTGTAGGCAAACACCTTAACCATTAAGCCATCTTCCCAGCCCTATATATATATTTTTAACTCTTTAAGTTTTGTTTTGCTTTGAGATGGGGTCTTATTATATCATCTGACTGGCCTGGTACTCACTCTGTAGCCCCGGCTGTCCCTGAAATCATGGCAATTCTCCTGTTTCAGCCTCCCATGAGTTGATTTCTCAAAAGCAGATGAGGGTTAGAGGATGACTCGGCAGTTAAGTGCTTTTCCTGCACAAGCATGAGGACTCAAGGGGGCTTGAAAATGCCAGGAGTTCAAACCTCTATAACTGGACTGGAGGGATGGCTCAGTGGTTAACGACACTTGCACATCTCTAGAACAGCTCAGTGTGGCTGTCCCCGCCTGTAGTCTTGGTGTGGCAAAGAGGAGCAGAGATCAGCAAGTTCTAGTATCCACAGGCAGAAGAGCACTGGAGTGGGTTACCTAATGCTCTGCGCTGGCCGCTACAGATGAGCCCCTCTCCTCCTACCCCCTGCAGGCAAGGGCATGGGGCACTGCGTGGTCACACACATGTATACACCACACACACACACATACAATTAGAAAGCACAAACTAGGTGTGGTGATACACACCTTCAATCCCAGCACTTGGGAAGCAGAGGTAGGAGGATTGCCATGAGTTTGAGGCCAGCCTGGGCTAGAGTGAGACCCTACCTCAAAAAACCAACAACAAAAGTTAGAAAGCAGGTGAGTCCAAACTCACATTCTTTAACCACTGTGCCATCCCCCCCCCCCCACCGCCGCCTGCTCTTCAAACTCCGCATTCTTTTCCATCCTTGTTTCTTCATTTCTCAGACATGATTAACATCCTGGTTACTCACTGGATGAATGTTTCCCAACCTGATGATTTTCAAAATCAGGTTGAGCAGGATGATCATCTTTGTTTGACAGAAGAAAACACACTTGGAAAATAGCAAGCTAAGGAGAATGCAAGCTGCTTCTACACTTCAGGATTGCTCCAGTCCTTTAAACCGCACTCATTGTTTCTGTTGAGAAGGAGTCTGCTGTATATTCAGGATATACTGGATATTCTGGTATTACTTAACTCTGGAAGTATTTCTGTGGAGAGATTTGGCAGAATTACTTTCTTAAATATTATTTATTTGCAAGGGGAGTGAGCGAGGAGAGAAAGAATGAGAATGGGCATATCAGGGCCTAATGCCACTGCAAACAAACTCCAGACACATGCGCCACTTTGTGTCTTTGTTTTTACATGGGTACTGGGGAACTCAATCCAGGCCATCAAGCTTTGCAGGCAAGTGCCTCTAACTGCTGAGCCATCCTCCCAACCCTGGCAGAATTATCTTTATCAGTATTCACTTTGGTGTACACTGCTTTAGATAATTTCTCTTTTATTAATATTGTTTTGAAAATGTGCCATACCAAACAAAACATGGTGTCTCTCAAGTGACTTGCCAGTTGTGTGTATGTGTATATGTGTGGGGGATTCTGATTTAAGATAGCACTTTGAGGCTAGGAATGTAGCTTAGGTCTAGGGACCTAGCAAGACATTCTGTTTGATTCCTAAGCACTATAGAAATAAAGGGATGAATTATTCAACGAAACAAAACAGAGGGTTAAGGAGATGGCTCGGTGCTAAGGCAGTTAATTAGTGCACAGCACGCGGCCCTGCGTTGGGAGCCCACACCCATGTAAAGACCAAGTACGCTGGAGCACGTTGGTGAGCTCAGCCCTGTACTGCCCATGTAAAGCCAGATGCACAAAGTGGTGTATGCATGGACCTTGTTTGCAGTGGGAGAGGCCCTGGCACATCCCTATTCTCTCTCTCATTCTCCCTCTCCTCTTAAATAAATAAACATATTTTTTAAAAAGCATAACTTCAATGGTTATGTAACTACTGTTATAGTAGGGCACTATTTATAGTTTCAAACCTTTTTTATTTTTATTTTTCTTATTTTTGAGAGAGAGAGAGAAGGAAAGAAAAAGGTATAAAGACAGAGAATAGGTGAACCAGGGCCTTCAGCATGCTATGTATGAACTCCAGACATGTGTGTTCCTTGTGGCAAATGTGCAACATTGCATGCTTGCATCACTGTGCATCTGGTTATGTAGAAGCTGGAGATCTAAACATGAGTTCTTAGGCTTTGCAGGCAAGTGCCTTAACTTCTAAGCCATCTCTCCAGCCCTCAAACATTTTATAAGAGAGAGAGAAAGAGCAAGAATTGGCATACCAGGCTTCCAGACACTACAACCGAACTCCAGACACATGCACCATCTTGTGCTCATGCACAGCCTTGCACTTATGTCACCTTGTGTGTGTGGCTTATGTGGGACCTGGGGAGTAGAAGATGGGTCCTTGTGCTTTGCAGGCAAGTGCCTTAACTGCTAAACCATCTCTCCAGCTCTATAGTTTCAAATCTTAAACAAGGCCTGGGGATATAACTCAGTTGGTAGATTGCTAGCCTACCTTACACAAAGCACTGGGTTCAAATTTCAGCAACACATAACCCAGGAGTGTTGGTGAATACCTATAATCCTAACCCTTGGCAGTTGGAGGCAGGTGGATCAGAAGTTCAAGGTTATCCTCAGCTAGATAGTGAGTTTGAGGCTAGTCTGGGCTACATGAGACTTTGGCACTTGCTTGCAAAGCATACTGGCCCTGGGGTTTAATTCCCTATTGTCCATATAAAGCCAGATATACAATGTGGCACATGTTTCTGAAGTTAATTTGTAGTGGCAAGAGGCCCTGCATGCCTATACTGTCTCTGTCTCTCTTTCTTACTCAAATAAGTAAATATAAATATTTAAAATAACTTCAATAAATACATAAGAACTCAATTCAGAATTTTTCTATTTCTTCATATATATATATATATGAGAAAGAATGTGTGTATGGATACTCCAGGGCCTCTTGCTGCCATAAATGCACTCCAGACACGTATGCCATGTTGTGCATCAGGCTTTATGTGGGTACTGGGAAATTAAACCCCAGGCTGGCAGGCTTGCAAGCAAGAGCCTTTAACTATTGAGATGTCTCCCCAGCCCTCTTCATATCCTTTCTTATGGCACTATAAAATGAACTTGTTATACTAACTTGAAAATCAATTAAGGGGCTGGAGAGATAATTTAGCAGTTAAGTCACTTGCCTGCAAAGTCAAAAGACCCAGGTTCAATTCCCCAGGACCCACATAAGCCAGATGCACAAGGTAGTGCATGTGTCTTGAGTTTGTTTTAGTAGTTGGAGGTCCTGATGTGCTCATTCTCTCTTTCTCTCTCTCTCTCTCTCTCTCCCTTGGCCTTTTTCTCTCTCTCTTATAAAATGTTTGAGGGCTGGAGAGATGGCTTAGAAGTTAAGGCACTTGCCTGCAAAGCCTAAGAACTCATGTTTAGATCTCCAGCTTCTACATAACCAGATGCACAGTGATGCAAGCATGTAATGTTGCACATTTGCCACAAGGAACACACATGTCTGGAGTTCATACATAGCATGCTGAAGGCCCTGGTTCACCTATTCTCTGTCTTTATACCTTTTTCTTTCCTTCTCTCTCTCTCTCAAAAATAAGAAAAAATAAAAAATAAAAAAGGTTTGAAACTATAAATAGTGCCCCACTATAACAGTAGTTACATAACCATTAAGTAATCGCTGGAGGTCTCATTACTTTGAACTAAGCTCTTGCACTGAGCCTTAACAGACTAGACTAAAATAAAAATGGAGTCACTCACACCAAAATTCCACACCAGCAGGCTGAAGCAAAGCTGTTTATCTGACCTCCCTAGACACTAGGGGTGAATAGCTAGTCTGCAAAGAGGCCAGTTGTGGGCAGCATTATGAAGGACCCCCTCTGCTTTAATCTTTCAAGGGAAATAGCTTTGAAATGATGACTCTACTTTTTGTGCTAGTCCTGCATTCCTCAGCCTTTTTTATTTAGCTCATCAGAACCCTTACTCTATTTTACAATGAGCTGTTACGGACTTTTAAATAGTGACTGAAGGCCAGTTCACATTTAGAGTAAATCTGTTGTAATTTTGCCTTCCTTTTTGGAGGTAGGGTCTCGCTGTAGCTCAGGCGGCTGACCTGGAATTCACTATGTAGTCTCAGGGTGGCATTGAACTCATGGAGATCCTCCTACATCTGCTTCCAAGTGCTATGATTAAAGGCATGTGCCACCAGGCCCAGCATAATTTTGCCTTTTGAATGAAGTCAAAATGTTTCATTCCCATCTAGAAACTCCCTAGGGTTTGAAAAAATTAAGTGATTTGAAGTTGGGAGACCCTGGCATGTGCCTATCGCTGCAGAGACTAGAGAGGCGGAAGCAGCAAGATGGACCAGTGTAGACAGCACAGCAAGGCCCTGCGCGGCTGCCTTCTCATTGGTTGGACAAAGTATCTGACCCAAGGCAGCTGATGGGAAAGAAGCTGCTTTATCTTGGCTTACAGTATCAAGGGGATGTTTCATGATGGCAGGAGAAAGATGCTAGAGCAGAGGTTGCACATCACCTCCTTGCCAACATCAAATGAACAACAGCTGCAGGAGAGGGAGCCAAGTGCTAGAAAGGGGGAACTCGCTACAGCACCCTTATGCCCCCCCCCAACAACACACATCTTCCAGCAAAGCTTCACCTTCCAAATTGCTTCCAGCTGGGGTCCAAGTATTCAGCACAACTGGGTGTGGTGTTACATACCTTTAATCCCAGTACTGAGGAGGCAGAGGTGGGAAGATTGCTGTGAGTTTGAGACAACCCTGAGACTACATAGTGAATTCCAGGTCAGCCTGGGCTATAGCGAGATCCTACCTCAACCTTCCCCCCACCCCAAAATTCAGAACATATGAGCTTATGGGGGATATCTGATGCAAACTATCACATTTGGCTCCTGACCCCCATAAACTCACAGTCATTCATGTTGTAAAATACAATGCATGTAGTCCAACTTTAAAGTCCACATAATTTTTTCAATCCCAATACTGTTCAAACATCCCCACAGAGAGATGGCTTAGTGCTTAAGGTGCTTGCCTGCAAAGCCTAAGGAACCAGGTTCAATTCTCCAGTACCCACATAAGCCAGATGCATAAGATGGTGCATGTGTCTGGAGTTTGTTTGTGGTGGCTGGAGGCCCTGGTGGCACATTCTTTCTCTCTCTCCATATATATAATGTGCCTCTCTCAAATAAATAAAAAAATTAAAACAAACAAGGGCCAACATCAAATTCTGTAGCTCCAAATCTGACATCTGTAGCCAGTAACAGAGTCTCTGGATTTCCAATTCTGCTCCTGCAGCTGGGCTGTTTACAGTCTAGGGAACAATCCATCTCATGCTAGCTGCTCCCTTGGCAGCTGTCCCAGTGTCCTGGCTGGGTCTCCAGTGCAACCCATGGTTCATCCAAATGGCTACATCCAGCCTCCACCCAGGGACTCCAACAACATTGCCTCACATTGTCAACTGGCCATTAAAAAAAAAAAAAAAAGCTGTGCCACAAATCCAATGACCCTTTCTTTCTTGTATTTGTTATATTCCTATAGTGTCAGGTAGCCTACCAATTTTGTTAATCCAGTGGGAAATAAAGCTGACTTTACAGACAGGAAACCTCCTTCCGCATTCTGGCCCCTTACTTCCAAACGAGTCAGCGTTCTTCCTGCTGTGTAGAACAGCCAGCCCAATCTCAATGTGTGGTAACTTCTGAGATAATTGTAGCTGAATTGGCAGTCTACAGCCAGAAACTTTTTATTTTTTAATTTTTTAATTTTTATTAACATTTTCCATGATTATAAAAAAATATCCCATGGTCGCCGGGCATGGTGGCGCACGCCTTTAATCCCAGCACTCGGGAGGCAGAGGTAGGAGGATTGCCATGAGTTCAAGGCCACCCTGAAATGACAGAGTTAATTCCAGGTTAGCCTGGACCAGAGTGAGACCCTACCTCGAAAAACCAAAAAAAAAAAAAAAAAAAAAAAAAAAATCCCATGGTAATTCCCTCCCTCCCCACCCCCACACTTTCCCCTTTGAAATTACATTCTCCATCATATTACCTCCCCATTACAATCATTGTACTTACATATATACAATATCAACCTATTAAGTACCCTCCTCCCTTCCTTTCTCTTCCCTTTATGTCTGTCTCCTTTTTAACTTACTGACCTCTGCTACCAAGTATTTTCCTTCTCACGCAGAAGCCCAATCATCTGTAGGTAGGATCCACATATGAGAGAGAACATGTGGCGCTTGGCTTTCTGGGCCTGGGTTACCTCACTTAGTATAATCCTTTCCCGGTCCATCCATTTTTCTGCAAATTTCATAACTTCATTTTTCTTTACAGCTGAGTAGAACTCCATTGTATAAATGTGCCACATCTTCATTATCCACTCATCAGTTGAGGGACATCTAGGCTGGTTCCATTTCCCAGCTATTATAAATTGAGAGAAACTTTTTATTTTTTATGTGCTGTATTGTTCTGTTCACAACAGTCACTTCTATGCAACGCAACCCTGCACAAATTCTGAGGTCATGGCAAAAAGGCAGTAGACCTCTCACACAAACTGCCTCTAGCCCACTCTGGACAAAACTCTTGTTCCCTTCATAAGTCAAACCTCACAGTCCACAGTTCTTACTGCATTTAGGTTTCTCAAACCTGACCAGAATTATTCATCAAACTCTGTTTATAGCACTGCAAAGCATCTCTTAGGCCAAGGTTTCAAATCCTTCCATATTCTTCCCACACGTCAGTTTGAAAAGACCAAAAGCCACACTGGCAGGTCTCTAAGAGCAATGGTCCCACTGCTGGCACCAATTTTCTTTGGCAGTTATCTTCTTGCTGCTGGGACAAAACACTGAACAAAAGCAGGTGATGGGAGGAAAGTGGTGGTTTTAAAATTTTTTTATTTTTGGCTTACAGTATCGAGAGGGGAAGCTTCATGATGCTAGGGACGGCATGGCATGAGCAGAGGCCAGATGTTACCTCTGCCTTAGCAGTGGACACAGCAGCAGAGAGAGAGTAAAGCTCTGGCAAGGAGGAGCTGGCTAGAGCACCCCTAAGCCCTCCCCCAACAACACTCCTCCTCCAGCAAAGCTCCACTTCCAAAATTGCCATCAGCTGGGAGCCACACATTCCAAACATATGAGTTAATGTGGGACACCTAATTCAAACTGCCACAGAAGTCTACCTCAAACAAAACAAAACAAGAGCAACAAAAAACAAAAACAAACATGATTCAATTGCTTCCTTTTCCCCCTCCTTTTGAATTATAGCCACAGCTTTGTGTAACATTTCTTCCACTCTATACTCCCCTCCCTGCTCTGGCCCCTGTTTGGAAAGCGCAGTAGAAGAGAGCAGTCTGTGGTCTGGATTATTCAGTCTCCCTGTGAAATTTGGGACTACCTGAGATTTCCTCCCTGGGATCACTCATCAAACACTCACTACACCCCAGAGCAGTGTGTAAGTACTTAGATTGTTAGCTTGCTTAACGCTTAATAATCCTATGAGGTCAAAACCATTACTAATCCCCCCTTTTTGAGCAGCAAATTAAGGTATAAGTGACTTGCCTAAATTTGTCTTTTTGGCACTCCCTTATAATCACTGTACTATATTCAAACAAATAGATATGTTGAGAGGATTAAACAAGATCACCATGTAAAGGTCTTGGATTAATACTGACTGGGTTAAATGTTACTGAAGCCCTATGAGCTTGGAAAATAGCTGTGCTTAAAGAAACCTCTCCACCTCTGCACCCCCAGCATTGGTGTATTCCAAAGAATTGTCCTCCCCTTATAACCTGGATGAGACTCATCCGGGCACCTCACATTTCCCTAGGATGAGGTCAGGCACGGGCCCTGAGATTCTCCTTCCAGTTCATACATGACTGACTGAATCGCTGTGCCCATGGGCTCCACATCAGAACAAAGGGCCTGCTAATTAAAGAGGTTAAGATGGTTTCCTCCCAGGCACTGAATTGGACCCAGTATCAGCTCAGCCAGCCAATAACCCCTGTATAAAAGCCTCTTCCGACAAAAAAGGCTGGCACTCTGGAATAGCCAAGGCAACTTGATATGCACCAGTGTGGATGGATTAACTAAACTATAGTCCAACCATGAAATGAAATGGTATACAAAATTTATTTATTTTTCTTTTTTTTTCTTGTTATTTTTCAAGTAGGGTTTCATTTTAGCTCAGGCTGATCTGGAATTCACTCTGTAGCCCAGGCTGGACTCAAACTCACAATGATCCTCCCACTGCAGGCTCCAGAGTGCTGGGATTAAAGGCATACAATTGCCATGCCCAATTTTCTTTCTCTCTCTCTCTCTTTGTTTATTTTTCAAGGCAGCGTCTCACTTTAGTTCAGGCTGACCTGGAATTCACTATGTAGTCTCAGGGTGGCCTTGAACTCATGGTGATCCTCCTACTTCTGCTTCCTGAATGCTGGGATTAAAGGCATGTGCCACCACACATGGTTACTTTTTCAATTTTTAAAAACTTTTAATTGACAACTTCCATACATATAGACAATATGCCATGATCATATTTCCCTCCAGAATCCTGCTCCACTGAATCCCTTCTACCTTCCAACTAGTCTTTCTATTATTTAAAAAAAGTTTATATTTATTTATCTGCAAGGAGAGAGAGAGAAGAGAGAGAGAGAAAGAGAGAGAATGGGTGTGCTAGGATCCTCTTGCCACTGCAAATGAACTCCAGATGCATACTCCATTTGGAACATTTGGCATCACGTGGGTACTGGGGAATCTTACCTGGATGATCAGGCTTTGCAAGCAAGTGCCTTTAACCATTTATTCATTTTCTCTGTCCTGTTTTCTATCTTGATACCATCATTTTTCCCTCCTATTATGTAGGTTTTATGTAGGTAGCATCAGCCACTGTGAGGTCATGAATATCAAGGCTAGCTTTTTTTTTTTTTTTTTTCCTGGAAGACAGTATTACAAAGCACTTCTTCCCTTCTTTTGGCTGTTACATTCTTTCTGCCACCTCTTCCACATTGGTCCCTGAGCCTTGAAGGATGTGACAATGTGACATTTAGTAATAAACATCCCGCTGTCACTTCTCAGCACTTTGGGAGTTTTTACTCACCCCAGTGGTCACTCCATTTATGAGAATCTTCTCTACCCAAAAGTCAGGGAGCTGGGTGTGGTAGCACATGCCTCAAATCCTAGCATGCAGGAGGCAGAGGTAGGAGGTTCGAGGCCAACCTGGGATTACATAATGACTTCCAGGTCCACCTGAAATACAGTGAGATCCTACCTTGAAAAACAAAACAAACAAACAAACAAACAAAAAAAGGTGAGAGAACATTAATATATGGGCATCTGCTTTTGCTTTTTTTTCCCTTTTCTCCTCCTCTTTCTTCTTCTTCCTCTTTTTCTCCTTCCTTTCCTCCTCCTCTTTCTTCTTTTTCTTTTTCTCCTCCTCCTCCTTCTTCTTTTTCTGAGGTAGGGTCTCACTGTAGTCCAAGCTGACCTGGAATTTACTCTATAGTCTCAGAGTGGCCTCCGACTCACAGTGATCCTCCTTCCTCTGCCTCCCGAGTGCTGGGATTAAAGGCGTGCACCACCACTCCTTGTAGCATTCACTCTTTAAATCGATTTTTCTTAGGTATTTGTTACTGTAATAGAAAGCTGACTAACACACCAATTGGCAGTGTGGATTGTGAAAAATGGAAGGATTTAAAAAATGTTTTATTTATTTATTTATTTGAGAGAGAGAGAGAGAGAAAAGGCACGCCAGGGCCTCCAGCCACTGCAAATGAAATCCAGATACAAGTGCTCCCTTGTGCATCTAGCTTACGTGGGTCCTGGAGAGTCAAACCAGGAACCTTTGGCTTTGCAGGCAAATGCCTTAACCGCTAAGCAATCTCTCCAGCCCTGGAAGGATGTTTATATGCCTGCCAAGCAGGTTAGCAGGTGTCTCTATCTCTCATTCCAGCTTTTAACCTTTGCACAGGCTCATTTAAGGCGGGTTGTGGCTCCGTGCTCCATGTACCAGCTGAGGTTACTGTGACCTCTGTTAGCCCTAAGCTGTATGTGGCAAGCAGGAGAGACTCTTATGAGGCCCAGAGACATGATCCTTGGAACAGAACAGTTTGAATATAGGGAACAGCTGCCCAGAGTCTGGGAGTGTTGCTACAGTGTGAAAATGTGTTTGGGGAGGAGCACAGGGGGAAAAAAAAATCAAAGGAGTGCTGGAGTCCAGCTGTGTAGGAGAAACAAAGGCAGACTCAGTTTCTCCCTTCACACATAACGCAGATCCATTCATGACCTCCAAATGTAAGAGGTCTTTGTTGACTGCAGGCAAATAAGGTGTCACATCCACAGGTCAAGGGCTCAGTCCTCAAGACTGCCTCCAACACGCTTCAGTTGCCCAGATTATTTTACTTGTGCTTTAAATCCATGTTTCCACAACCCTCCCTGGGTTCCCTTGACTGGCTAGAGAGGCACAAAGAGTTTTGGGAAATACACTTGAGTAGATGTTCAAAGGATACAGATGAAGAGATGCCTAGGGCGAGGCACAGGGGAAGGACACGCCAGTGCCAGTGTGAGCTCTCACATCTGTCCTCCTGGCTTTCTGTGGAGGCTCTATTACATAGGCATGGATGAGCAGATCATTGGTGATCAACTCCATGTCCAGTCTCTTGGCCCTCCCCAGATGCTGGAGGCTGGAATCCCAACTCTTTAAGTCTCTTTGATCCTCATCCTGAAACTACTTAAGGGCTTTCAGCCATCACTTCAACAATCTTATCTACCAGAAAAAGACACTGATTCTGAGATCCTAGTGCTTTAGTAGCAATATGCCAAGAAGTGAAAAGCAAATAAATTTTATTTTTAAATTATTTTTTCATTAACATCACACCTGAAGATAAGTTAACCTACTCACTCACTAAACATTTTTTTACTGTTGGTCTTCATAGGGCTTAATAGTTGGAGATCTCCTCAACACCTTTTGGAAGAGAGGACAGTAGGCTGAGGCAGGCTCAAACTCAACATCTTCCTCCCTCAACAGCCTGAGCGCTGGGATTACAGGTGTGGATTGCCACGTCCAGCTGAGATCTCTAACTCTTAGAGTCTTTAAATAACCCTCTGTTATGCCCTTTCAACGGAGCCAAGAAAAGACAGGGAGTTCAAATAGCAATCTCAAGGGTTACGGAGCAGGACTGTTTTAGGCACTCTATTTCTTAATTTATACTTCTTCGATGGGGGAGGCCACTTTTTGGTGGCTGAAATGCATGTCTTTTGCCAGTGCAAATTCCACAGGTATGCCTGTGATGAAATAACAGTTGTTCCAACTGTTAGGGTTAAAACAACAGTGAAGCCGGGAACACTGGGGAAGACAAATAAGGCTAGCAGCTGGGGTAGGGAGCAGCCAAGCTAACCAGATAAGAGGAAGGACAGAGAAACAATGACAAGGCCAGTGTCTACAGCTGTGGCTGGCTCCTGTGGAGCCCCTCCCGGGACCACGCACACGAGGCATCCTGCCCTTTCCAGCAAACTTTTCATCTTCAGGGTAGTTACACCTTTATGCCACTCTAGAATCTAACGGGTTTAATTGTAACAGACCGAAGTCTGGGTAAGGACGACTTTTAAGAAAGCCTCTGTGTATTCCAGGAAAGGGACCACTCGGGACGTCCTCAGGGGTGGGCAAGAGGGGAGGAAGGGTAGACAAGATTGCAAGGCCCGACGCTGGGCGGCCGTTTGCCATTGCCGCCGGGCTCGCTGGGTGCTCCCCTCCGCAGGGTGGACTTTCCACTTGCCCTGTTCGTTCGTTCGCTCGCTAAAATAAACAAGCTTTGACCCTTTCCTCTGCCTCTTCCCAGTATGACTCCTCCTTCCTGAGCCTAAGAAGCGAGGGTGCTGCTGCAGTTGGGGTGGGAGGGAATCCAGGAGGGGCATCTTCTGTCCACAGCCCAGCTCGGTCAGGTCAGCCAGGAGAATGGCGCCGGGGCTGGCCTCGGCAGGACAGACCTGTAATCTCAGTGCTCCAGTACCAGGGAGGCTGAGGCGGGAGTCCTGAGTTTGAGGTCGGCCTGGGCTACATAGTATCTCACACACACACATCACACGCATGCACACACACGCCACACACACATGCCATACACCCCCCCACACACATGCACACATACATACACGCACACACGTCACACACATACACACACATGCACACCACACACACACCACACATGCACACACACCACACACATATACACATATACACCACACACATGCACATACATGCACACACACCACACATGCACATGAACATACACACATGTGCACACCATACACACATACACCACACACATGCATACATACACTACACATACATATACACACGCACATACACACACACCACACACACATGTGCACATACACACGTGCACACCACACACATGCACATACCCGACACGCACACACACATGAACGAGTCAAATGTCAGCTCCTGCTTTCCCTCAGTGTTCTCCAGCATTCGGTGGCTCCGTGCCCAGACTGAGCTTTGCAGGTGCCCACTGTCCACTCTGCAGCTAATTCATACTGGCAGGAATGGCAGAAACGATGTCGCTCAGAGCCAAGTGTTCTGTGGGAGGAATATGGAACTTTTTCTACAGCTGAGTGACAAAACTGAAGGAACCTGCTCTAAAAAGTTTCCAGGTCAAGCTTCTTATTTGACCATTTGCATGACAGCTAGGAAGATGAGCGCCACACAGTTCCGCGGGTTCTCAAGCAGTTACGAGAATGAAGAGAGAGGCGTGTTGTAAAAAGTAGCTTTTCACTTATTATTTGAGAGACACAGAAAAAGAAGCAGACAGACGAGAGAGAGAATGGGTGCACCCGGGTCTCCTGCCATGATAAGTGAACTCCAGACGCATCCTCCTCTTTGTGCATCTGGCTTGACGTGGGTACTGGGGACCTAAACCCAGGCTATCAGGCTTTGCAAACAAGTGCCTTAACAGCTGAGCCAGCTCTTCAGCCCCAGAGGCTTTGTGAAGGGAAATTTTGGCTCTAGTCCAGGATTTCTGTGGTGCATCTTCCTTCTCAGCAGAGGGTTGTGCGTAGTTTTCTCACCTTGCTTAATGTCCTGCCAATCTGGCTACCTCCATGCTTGATGCATAGGATTTGTGTATTGCTTCCAATCCATAATATAAAATACAGCTTTAGACTCCAGTTGAAGAGAGCTGTGGAGATGGCTCGGAGGGTAAAGTGCTGAAGACCCGAGTTTAGATCCTCAGTACCCATATAAGATACCAAATGGGGGTGCCTGCCAATCATCCCAACACTGAGGAGGCAGAAACAGGAATCCCTGGGGCTCACTGGCTAGCTGTATATTATATTTACTTATATTTAAACAGTGTTAATTCTGTTCTTCCCAGAATCCACATTTCTGAGTTTATCCTTTAGAATGTGAGGATCAGATTTGCTATGAAACTATTTAAAGTTAGTGACAATAATATCATTCAACTAGGAGTGCTGACACATGCCTTTAATTCCAGCACTACTCAGGAGGCAGAGGTAGGAAGATCACTGTGGGTTCAAGGGCAGCCTAGAACTATAGAGTAAATTCTGGGTCAGCCTGGGCTAGAGTAAGACCCTACCTTGAAAAGACCAAGTGTGTGTGTGTGTGTGTGTGTGTGTGTGTGTGTGTGTGTATCAATGTTTTTATATAAGGCATCATATGAGGGGTTATTTTAGAATTTAGTATTAAGGAAAATCCCTTCTCAAAAATTACTTACCTTATTTCCTACCCCAAAGTGAGCCCTGTATGCCTCTCCTTTTTCTGGTTAGCAGAAATAGAATCCATAAGTTTCTACTTCAGCCTTGGGGATAAAGTATAAGATTCCTCTCATTCTCATGATCTTAGCATTATATTTCAATCTCCATAAATGTGTTATATATTTATCTCTTGTTATTATATGTTTGTCTCTTGTTAGAATACATTATTTTCAGGGAGATAAATCTGCAAAAACCAAATTACAGGATTAAAAGGTATAAACGTTTTCAAGATTCCTTGATACATATGGATGACCTAGTTGCTTTCCTGAAATATTGGATGGATCTATAGTTTTACTATCACTATATACAAATTTTAAAAGTATTTTTATTTATTTATTTGCAAGGAGAGAGAGAGAGAGAGAGAGAGAGAGAGAGAGAGAGAGAGAGAGAGAATGGAATGCTGGAGAGATGCTTAGTGGTTCAAGAGCTTGCCTGCAAAGCCTAAGGACTCAGGTTTGACTCCCTAGGACCCATGTAAGCCAGATGCACAAGGTGGCACATCCGTCTGGAGTTTGCAGTGGCTAGAGAGGTCCTGGTGTGCCCATTCTCTCTCTCAAAATAAATAAATAAATTTTAAAAATTAAAAAAAAAAGAAAGAGCGAGAGTGGGCGTGCCAGGGCCTCCAGTTGTTGCAAACGCACTCCAGGTGCATGCACGTTTTGTGCCTCTGGCTTTACATGGGTCCTGGGGAATCAAACCTGGGTCCTTATGCTTTGCCTTAGCTGATGAGCCATCTCATTAGCCCCTGAATTTTTACTTCTTAGTGTTTTAGCTATAGAGTGTGTTAGTATTTTATAAAACATTTGCCAACTTAGTAGAGTGTACTATTTTAAGTTGCATTTCTTTGATTACCGTTGAGGTATGAGTTTTTCCTTTACATTCTTCAGCTGCTTTGGGTTATAATTGTTACCTTCTTTCCTTTTCTCATGTAAGGAAAGAGAGCATTCTCATCAATCTCTAAGAACATTTATACTCATTATGAAACAGTTTCTCTGATGTTTGACCTCTACTTTATTTTGTAGTACATTTTAAATGTAAAATTCCTCAGTTTTCTTTTTAAAGCCCAGACTGGTTTTGAACTCATAACATGAATTCTGTCATGTTGTTTCTCCACTCCTTGTCACTCTACACCCTCAAGCTCAGAGCACACATGCGTTGTAGGGCATAGAACCACCAGTATCTGCTTCCACAGCTTGTGTTCATCTTTTTAAAAAAAAAATTCTTGGGATCTAGGGAGATGGCTTAGCAGTTAGAGGTCCTTTCTTGCACAGCCTGAAAGCCTGACAGCCTGGGTTCAATTCTCCAGTACCCACGTAAAGCCAAATGTGCAAAGTGACACATGTAATTGGAGGTCCTGGCACACCCATACTCATTCTCTTTCTGTCTGCCTCTAAAATAAATAAATAAAAATGTTAAAATTTGAATTTAAATTTTAAATATTGAATCTCCAATAAATATTTTTAAAGTATTTTTATCTTTCTTTTATCTATCATTTCTCTAAGTCTTACAAAGACTTAATCTTTAGTACTAGGGGGAGATGGCTAGTGGTTAAACACACTTACTATGCAAGCCTGATAGCCACAGTTCAGATCCCCAGAACCCACAAGCTGGATGCAAGGAGCCCATGCACCTGTAATCCCAATGTGCCTAAGTCAAGGAGGTGGAGTCAGGAGACTCCCAAAGCTCTTTCAGACAGCTAGTCTGGTGTTCACAGAGGCAAATAACGAGAGATCATGTCTCAAGAAGGCGAAAAGTGAGGTCCAGCACCCTGAGGGGGTTCTCTGACCTCCACATGCATGCCATGGCATATGCGCACTCACACACACAGAAAAATCCTTTAATGCTGGCTTTTTAAAAAAAGGTGCAATGGGGTAGAGTAGCTCAGTGGAAGATCATATGCAGAGCATGTGAA
This sequence comes from Jaculus jaculus, assembly GCF_020740685.1. Taxonomy (NCBI): domain Eukaryota; kingdom Metazoa; phylum Chordata; class Mammalia; order Rodentia; family Dipodidae; genus Jaculus; species Jaculus jaculus. Next base: position 83,149,471 of record NC_059115.1, read on the forward strand.
GACCCTGGGGTCAATTCCCACTATCAAAAATAAAGAAACTAAGAGGCTGGAGAGGTGACTCCAGGTTAAAGGCACTTGCAAAGCCTGACAGCCTGGGCTCAATTTCCCAGTACCCACATAAAGCTAGGTACACAGAGGTGCTTGTGTCTGGAGCTCGTGTGCAGTGGCAAGAAGCCCTAGTTCTCTCTCTCTCACTTGTAAACATAAATAAATTAATAACTATTAAAAATAAAATAAACCTGGCATGGTGGTGCACACCTTTAATCCCAGCACTTAGGATGCAGAGGTAGGAGGAACCCTGTGAATTTGAGGCCAGCCTGGGACTACAGAGTGAGTGCCAGGTCAGCCTGGGCTAGAGTGAGACCCTACCTTGAAAAAACAAATAAACTAACTAATTAAATAGACATAGTACAACAACAGTGGGAAAAGGGGGGCTAGAGAGATGGCTCAGTTGGTAGAGTGCTTGGCATGCAGGCGTGGTGGCCTGAGTTTGGATCCCTAACACCCAAACAACAGTTGGTCATGGTTACACATGCCTACACTCCCAGGGCTGGGGTGGCAAGAAAGGAGGATCCCTGGGGCTCACGGGCATGACTGTGATGGGAGCAACTACTTTCTTTTTAAAAATTATTTTATTTTTATTTATTTGACAGAGAGAGAGAGAGAGAGCACACCAGGGCCACCAGCTACTGCAAACAAACTCCAGATGCATGCGCACCCTTGTGCATCTGGCTAATGTGGGTCCTGGGGAACTGAACCTGGGTCCTTTGGCTTTGCAGGCAAGCACCTTAACCGTTAAGCCATCCCCCAGCCCGGGAGTAATTACTTTCTGATGGGATTTGAGGCCCGCTGCATAGGAGGGACTTCATGCTGGGTCTGTAAACCTGGTCAAGAGCCTATGGCAGGGAACTGAGGGAGGAGGGCGTCCACTACTAACTGCTGCTTGGCTAAGTAGAAAAGTTGTCGAACTGCCTTCTAAGTGTTCATACTTTTATGCACAGATTAGTGCTGCTCTAGCGCCGGTCCCAGGTCTTTTTTTGCAGCAGCAGATGCTGGTTACTAAAGAGACTCATAACTGGTTAAAGTGCTTAGAATAAGTGAGTGTTGAGCCTTAAGCAGGACGCCCCTCCAAGGCTCAGGGAACATCACAGAAATAATGTACGAACAGGAGGATGGGGAAGAGTGTTGTGAAACTGGACTAGACAGGACATGGCCATTGTGCTCAGCAACTCAGAGTGCTGAGATTGGGCTTGTCAGTATTCACCATGGGCGGGGGAGGGACCCATGAGACCCGCTTCTCCCTGAGGAGCTTCAGGCAGTTAGTGATGGCTGCAGGAGGAACCATGTTCTGCAGTGGCGAAGCCGCTGCTAAGTTGACCATGCTCTGGTAAGTAACCCCCTCTCCCCACCCATGCAAGCCACCTGACTTCAACTCGGTGGGACACACACACACACATACACACACGCACACACGAGACATGAAAAGGTGAAGGGGACTAGTTTGGAAGAATGGTTTGAGCAGGACTATGAAGGTTCACTCTGTGGGTACTAGGAAATCAAACCCAGGTGGTCAGGTTTTGCAAGCAAGTGCCTTTAATCTCCGAGCCATCTCTCCAGCCAAAAGTAACTTTAGACTTGGTCATATGCAGATGTTTAAAACTACCTGGTCCACGTGTTCATGCTCACCTTTTCCATCCCCTGCTCTAAAAAGCCAGAAGAGGTGATACCCAGTTTCTCCTGCCCATCTTCAGTCCCCTTTCCTAGGTAAATTTCAATTTAGAAAGTTTTGCCTTTGTCCTCACTTGACCTGCCTTCTCTGAGTCCAGACACTGCCTCCTCCTGCTGTTCCTGGTGCATTTGTTCCTGGGAAAGCCTCTTTGTTTCCTTGGTCGCTAGTCTTCTCTGTGCCCTGAATCTGGCTCCGTTTTTCTCCCCAACCCCCAGTCCATGGCCAGCCTCAAGTGCTGGTCATCTCTGGAGGCTTTGTTCTGAGCGCACCTTGAAGGGTTTTGGTCTCTGTCCAGAGAGTACTTTTGCTTTTTTTTGTCTTTCTCTTCTAGGAAAAATCCCTAAGAAGTATTTATTCTTCTGTCTTAAATTTTTTCTACTTGGCTGACCTCTACCCATCATCTCTTCCTACCAGGACAGGATGGGCAGCTGTAACTGGTGAGATGCCTGCCGGGCAACAGGGCACCACGCAGGCTAATTTATGGGAAAGCCCATTTGCAAATGTCTGTAGCATATAGTGAGGCAGCTACGATCTGAGATCTGGAGTCCGCTGCCCACCCCAGAGCAGGCAGAGCCCAGCGACGTCCGCTTGCCAGGTTGATTTTGCCTATTTTGTGGTGACGATCCCGCCAGACACCCTGGCTCCCTCTGGAAACCAGACGCAGGAATACGCAACCAGAATTCTCACGTCATCCAGTTGTGCAACATGTGCACAGACTTCACGCGCGCGCGCGCACGCACACACGCACACGCACGCACGCCCCTTGGATTCTACTGGAAGAGGTGGCCTGATTTTAGAAGGGCACCAACGGAAGGTGGCATAATGCACACCGCGAAAGGCCAGGGAGATGCTATTTGTGGTCACGATTACGGGGTGCACAGCCCCCCATGCACACCTCCTGTGGTGAGCAGTTGCGGTCTCACGTGCTTGAGCACCTTCGTGCTGCTGGGGCGCCTTTGGGGCGCGGGCCTGGCTGGCAGAGCCTTGACGGACTCGCCCAGCCCGGGTCTGAGCCGTGCGCTGGGCTCCTGGCCCCAGGAACGCTCACAGCCACGGCCTCCGCTGCATGGCTCTGCCAAGCCCTCCCCGCTGTGACAAGCCGGAGTCCAGTGGACCTTCCTTGTTAAGCTGTTTCCGTCAGGCATTTTGTCACAGCTCATTCAGCGCCCCGGTGGGTGGAACGGTTGGAACCGCTCCGTTTGCCCCTCAGAGCAATGCTGCCTTCTACTGCCTGCTACCAGGCCTACGCCGGGACGACGCCTGTGCACGCGTGTGGCCCTGGCTCTAAGCAGCCAGGCTCTGCCCACTGTTAGGAATGGGTGGGAAGAGGTGTCACCATAGCCCATTGTTCCCTCTGCTTGAGGACAGCTCAGAGTCAAGTGCAGGCTCCAGCCCGCCTCCTCTTTGCCTTGTCACTCCCCCAACAAGACCTCCTTTGGCTACCCTCATCTTCCCGGTTTCTCTTGTCCAGGAAGTCCTCCCTGACCCTTCCAAGCCTCCGTCCCTTGAGCTTTTCTGCAGCTTCATAGGACACTGGTTGTTTATTTATTTATTTTACTAGAGATTGGTCTATATCAAAACAATGTGAGCCAGAAAATGAGGAAGTTACTATGAACACATTTGAATGGATAAATCCAGCAAGAGAAGAAATACCACAATGCCATTTTAAATATTTTATGTATCTATTTATTTACTTATTTGTTGAGGGAGAGAGGCGCAGATAGAAAAAAAAAGAGAGAGAATGGCTGTGCCAGGGTCTCTAGCCATTGCAAACAAATTTTAGATGCATGTGTCACCTTGTGCATCTGGCTTACGTGGGTACTGGGGAATCGACCCTGGATCTTTAGGTTTCACAGGCAAACACCTTAACTGCTAAGTGATCTCTCCAGCCCACACTGCCTTTATTTATCATTTATTTATTTTAGTTTTTCAAGACAGGGTTTCACTCTAGCTCAGGCTGACCTGGAATTTACTATGTAGTCTCAGGGTGGCCTTGAACTCATAGCTATCCTCCTACCTCTGCCTCCTGAGTGCTGGGATTAAAGGCGTGCGCCACCATACCCAGCCACAATGCTATTTTTAATCCATCCACTTTCATTGCTTTCTGGGAACATTTGGAAAACAGCGATTCAGAGGCACCTTACCACATTCAGTCAGAATTAAGCCTGTTTTGGCAGAATGGGCAGAGTTGGGTGGGCTGAGATGCACAAGCTCATCAGCCACATGTTGCTGCTTATTACACACACCACCCACAGCTGAAGGCACCTGTGCCATCAGCCCGTCCTTCCTCCCTCTTCTTAACCCACTTGAAGAAAGCAAGGCATCAGGTCTCCAAAGCTCGGCTTGCCAGATCCAAACCTTGCATATATGTCCCATGCTACTGATTCCAGGGCCCTCTGAGTTTCTTTCTTATACTTGTTTGGTGGGAAAAGATCACCTACACCTTAGTGACAATCATGTCACCTCAGTGACAGCGCATTGATGAAGCACGCTATGTTTAAACGAGGCTGGGAGAATGGGACCAGTAGTGACACCAGCCAGCCTTGCTAGTTTCATGTGTGATCTGATTTTGGCTGGTGGCCGCTTCTGTTTGTAGAGCTGGTCCTGGGGGTCCTGCTTGTGCCTTATACTGGCTGCACTGGAGGCTTTGGTGGGAGGAGGGTGCAGGGCATATTGAAGGGCAATGCCACATGAAGAATTTGGGTGCTTGAATAGCAGTTTAGGTTTATTTCTGAGAGCCTGGTTTAAGTTATCCCAGTCATCTGTTTTATCACCTATAAATCTGGGACAGTTATAGCAATCTGTAAATATGTCCATCTGTCACAAACAGCCATTATATTGTAGCTGTCGGGTTGGGGAAGGTTGGAGAAGCTGAGCTTTTAACTTTATGTAGTTCTCTAGTTTTAAATGTTAGTAATGAACACATGTCACTTCCTTAATTAGAATTAAGCTGGAAGATTTCACTTAGAAAACCAGCCTAAGGGCTCTATGGGGATCATGCTTTCTGGAAGCTGTGGCACTCCCCGTGCATGAGGCATGCGCCTCTGCTGTCTGTGCTGGGTCAGTCAGAGAGGCCACGTTGCGACGGCTCTTCTCCACTGCCAGCCTTCAGACCTCAGACCCTGACTTCTCTGTTCACAATCCTCCTCATGCATCAGGAGCCTGTTTTGCAGCTTGTCATGCTGTTCGCAGACTGTGTTTAGCTGCCAGTATTTATCTAATGCAGCTCCTCCCATTTCCCTTGCTGGGGGTCACTCCACGCCCTCCTCACAGAGCCCAAGCACCCAGAGCTTTCTCCTTTTGGATTTTCAGTGCCTTCCAGGCCGCCTCCTCCAATTTGAGAAGTATTTGTGCTTATTTGGAAACATGGCCTTTTTGATGCAGCAGGCAGTCCCACGGCCTCTTGTCCCATTCCTCCCACAGCACACACATCTCAAGTGACGTGCATCAAACTATTGCTGCTAACACTCTAGCATGGTCTACTGGCGGCTTTCATCCTGAGAAAATACATAAGACAAACCCAAACCACATCACTTTGAAAACACTAATTAATCCTCACCATGGGCCTTGGCTACACACACATAAAAATGGCAAATCCCACTGCCCCAATTTTATGTTTGGAGAGATCAGGGTAAGTGGGGCCAGATGATACAAGCTGATGAAAGACGTGGGCTGCCTCTAGGAGTCAGGCTATTTGACCAAGGGCCAGCTGCCTTGCCAAATCCCTTTTGCACAACACTGTGGGATTATTTGATCATAACCCTATTACACAGCATTCCATTGCCACCCCTTCCATCAGGGTCGCAATGATGCCAAAGCCTAGCATTTTCAAGAGACTGCTTCTTTATTTGCACATTGCTCCCTGATTCTGTAGAGCTTAGATACTTGACAGTTTGTGAATTTTGGTTGGTTGAAAGACTGATACTAGCCAGGCAAGGTGGCACACGCCTTTAATCCCAGCCCTGGGAGGCAGAGGTAGGAGGATCACCATAAATTGAAGGCCAACCTGAGAATATATAGTGAATTCAAGGTCAGCCTGAGCTAGAGTGAAACCCTATCTCAAAAAACCAACCAACCAGCCGGGCGTGGTGGCGCATGCCTTTAATCCTAGCACTCAGGAGGCAGAGGTAGGAGGATTGCCATGAGTTCAAGGCCACCCTAAGATGACAGAGTTAATTCCAGGTCAGCCTGGACCACAGTGAGACCCTACCTCAAAAAACCAAAAAAAAAAAAAAAAAAAAAATCAACCAAACAAACAAACAACAAAAAAAGATTGATATTGGCGGAGTCAGGGGAAGGGATAGAAGAGAAGAGTGGGTAGGTAGAAGGAGGATTAATGAAAATGTAAGATGCTATGAAGAAGCCATATGGAAACTGACTTCTTTGCTAGCTAATAATATGTATGTTAAAAAAAGAGAGCATTTGGTCAGACGTATCCTGTGGAGGTGGATAATGTTGTGCCCAGAAGCTGTAGACTGTTATTAGAAAAATTTCAGGGCTGGGGATGGGATACCTTCCAGCAAGTTGCTGGTCAGGGAGGTCCCTGATGTCCCCAAAACATCACAGACTATTGCCAAGGCTCTTGGCTGCCTACTAGAACTAGATAGTAAGACCCTATTATTGAAGACTCCACAAGCTTGGGCTTCAGATCACTGAGCAATCAAGTTGGAACTGAGCTGAAATCCTCTTCCCTGTTGACCAGCTGTCAGGATTCTGGAAAAGACCAGCACAGCTTTTAGGAAGAGAAAAGTCCTTAACAGTCTTAACCAGAAGTGGACCCTGTAAATTTTATGGCTGCCCAGGTAGGCTGAACATACCAACTGGTACAATGGTGGCACATTTGTTATGGAGGAACCTGACTACTCTCTGAGTGGATTTGAGGCCTGCTCCATGGAAGGGAATTAATAACAGCACTAAAAACCTGGCTGGGGATGTCATAAGCCCCAGGCGGGAAACCTCTATTGTTGTCTGGCTCAATAGATATATTATGTCCACCATACTGCCTTCTAAACACTTAGGTTTATGGCCATATATAAATGTTACTCTTTTTTTTCTTTGATTTTTTGAGGTAGGGTCTCACTCTAGCTCAGGCTGACCTGGAATTCACTCTGTAGTCTCAGGGTGGCCTCGAACTCTCGGCGATCCTCCTACCTCTGCCTCCCAAGTGCTGGGATTAAAGGCGTGCGCCACCACACCCAGCCCTTAATGTTACTCTTACTTTTGGTTAGAGAAGCTTCTCTTTTCAGTTGGCCATGACCCCTGGGGTGACTCAAAACTCAGCACAGTGCTGAAAAGTAGTGATGGTGGAGTGTTCAGCGCTAAGGGAGCCATCCGAGGCTCAGGAATAATTGCAGAAGAGGTGGTAGAAAGAATGTAAGAGCCAAAGGAAGGGAGGAGTGCTTGCAACACTGTCTTATAGATGCTTTTAGGGTCACTGGGAGCATGGTCCTCCAAATGCAAGCTTCAAAGGATGAGCTGGTCCTCATGAGAATGCTGTTCTGGTCAGGCCTGGCCTCTGGACCCGCTCTGATGCTTTCTTTGCCTCCTGATCTCTTCCGTGTAGGGCTTGTCCTCATGATGCTGTCTACCATGAGGGCTTCACAAGGATGGCCTTGATGGGGTTATCTTGTCATGGTTGTTCAGCCTCCCCAAACTGTGAGCTAAATAAACTTCTTTTCTTTAAAATTTCTCAGTTTCAAGTATTACATACATAGGGTGGAAAACAGACTAATACAGTAAGAAGCGTTTATGGGCTGGCAGCAAATGCCTAGAGTGAGAACTCAGCCCCTGTTTCTGGTCTTTTGACTCATGGGAAAACTATTAACACAGCTACAAATGACATGCAAACACTGACAGCTGATGTAAAGGAAAGTCATAGGCATCGGGGAGAAATGAAGAGACGAGAGCAGCTGGATTCATGAGGAAAAACTGTTGCTGCTGCTGCTTAAGCAATTTTTAAAAATCTGTTAGCTGGGCATGGTGGCACATAGCTGGAATCCAGCAGTTCTGAGGTGGAGACAGGAAGATTGGAAAAGTAGAGAGTTTGAGGCCAGCCTAGGCTACATGAGTACATCTGCAGCTGATAATAAACAAACAAGCCAATAAAATAAAATTTGTCTATTACTTCACCAGCTTTGGTTTTTTAGAAAAATATTTTATTTATTTATTTGAGAGAGAGGGAGATGAAGAGGCAGAGAGAGAGAATGGGCACAGCAGGGCCTCCAGCAACTACAAACTCCAGACGCATGCACCTTGTACATCTGGCTTACGTGGGTCCTGGGGAATTGAATTGGAGTCCTTAGGCTTCTCAGGCAAATGCTTTAACTGCTAAGCCACTTCCCCAGCCCCAGCTTTTTTTTTTTTTTTAAGTATTTTTATTTATGTATTGAGAGACAGAACTGGTGCACCAGGCCTCTTGCTGCTGCAAACCATTTCTAGATGCATGTGCCATGTCGTCCATAGGCTTTATGTGGGTACTGGGAATCAAACCCGGGCCTGCAGGCTTTGCCAACAAGCGCCTTTAAACACTGAGTCATCTCCCCAGCCCAACAGCATAGTTTTATCTTCCTTGATTTTAATGTGAATGAAAGGAAAAAGCAATTTCACATTATTCCCTATCACTGCTAGAACAAACTACCATAAAGTTCACAGCTTAAAATACAGACTTAACCTTTTTTTTTTTTTTTTTGCTTTTTGAGGACGGCTCTCACACTAGCCCAGGCTGACCTGGAATTCACAGCTTTTTGTTTTGAAGGTTAGAAGCATGGCATAGGCTTCTCTGGACTAAAATCCAGGGTGTTACCAGGGCTGAGCTTTTAAGGCTCCAGGGGAGAATCCACTTTCTAGACTTTTCCAGCATCGTAAGCTTGCCTATGCTGCTCGGTCTGTGGCCTCCTTCGGCCATCTTCAACCAACAGTGGAAGGCTGAGTACTTCTCATACTGGCCCGTCTTTTCTGCTTCTCTCAGTGTACCCACTCCACCTCCCTCTTCAACTCGTCAGCCTTCTAGTCATGACCCGAAGCCCACCTAGACAGCCAGCACACTTTCGCTGTTTGTACGTCCTCTGGTGAGCAATCCTCAGCCCATGCACAACTTGATTTTCCCTTGCCCTGTCACCAAACTCACAGGGAGGACACCTCAGGGGCCATGATTTTGTCTACCACAAATACCTACTCTGTTGCCCTGGACTTCGAAGAACTCGCAAAGAGGAACCTAGAGCCTAGCTGGAGGGAGCATAAACACGCAGGTCTAAAGACGGTCAAAGTCCAGATGAAGGCAATGGTGGTAGAGCTGTTAGGAGCTACACTCAATGAATTGTAGCTTATTTTCATAGATGCTGATTAGAGTTGCTGTGAGCAGAGTGGGCCAGCTCCTACAGGCTGCCTGCAGAGAAGAGGGGCCTTGCTCTGCACCTGGAAAAGTTGCAAGTTTCTGAGGGGTGGTGGTGGGGCTGGGGGGGGTGCCACTTTCATTGTGTGTGTGTGTGTGTGTGTGTGTTTGTGTGTCTGTATTTATGTATGTGTATATATAATATATATGTACAATACTGTAAATTCAAATATTCACCATTTTTGTCCTAGCCCTACAAAGACTTAATCTGTTATATTTGATTTTTTAAAAACTACGCGTCTCATGGTCACATGGCTGCAAAGGGTATTTACAGTTTTAAAATAGCCATCAGAGAGACTGGAGATTTAGAACAATAGCAGGTCTTCCTCTTTGTGGACAAAGAAAGTCTCCACTGACTGAATCCTTCCTAATGACTACGTTCCATAGATGGTTACAATTCACAAGAAGTTGTGTTCTGCTTCTGGAGATAGGGTCTCACTATGGAGCCCAAGATGGGCTTGAACTCAAACTTCTCTTGCCTCAGTCTGAGTGCTGAGATTACAGGTGGGCACCATCATGCCAGCTTATAAATTTCTGAGTGTGGGGCTAGAGAGATGGCTTAGTGGTTAAGCGCTTGCCTGTGAAGCCTAAGGACCCTGGTTCGAGGCTCGATTCCCCAGAACCCACATTAGCCAGATGCACAAGGGGGCACACGCATCTGGAGTTCGTTTGCAGTAGGTGGAAGCCCTGGCACGCCTATTCTCTGTCTCTCTATTTGCCTCTCTCTCTCTCTCTCTCTCTCTCTGTCACTCTCAAATAAATAAATAAAAATAAAAAAATATATTAAAAAAAACCAAAGAAGTCAGGTGTGAGGTTTGTGTGGTGGTGCACGCCTTTAATCTCAGCATTCAGGAGGCAGAAGTAAGAGGATCGCAGTGAGTTCTAGGCCAGCCGGGGACTACAAAGTGAGTTCCAGGTCAGACTGGGCTAGAGTGAGACCCTACCTCGTAAAAAAGCAAAGCAAAACAAAACAAAACTCCAGACGTGGTGGCCCAGGCCTTTTACCTCAGCACTTGGGAGGCAGAGGTAGAAGAATCATTGGGAGTTTGAGGCCAGCCTGTGACTACAGAGTGAGTTCTAGGTTAGTCTGAGCTAGAGTGAAACCCTGCCTTGAAAAAACAAAATAGGTAAATAAATAAATTTGAAAAAAAGAGGTCTTTCTAAATATTTTGTACTTGATTTTTATTTTTTGGCAGTGTAGGTGGGGGGGGGTTGAACCCAGCACTTCCTACTTCCTGTGACTTGTCTACCACCACTGAGCCACATTCCCAGCCCCACAGTGTTGAATTGTAAAAGCTTCTGCTATTGACCACGGCAGAGAAGCGGGGACCTTGGCACTGTTTTTCTTTGAATCAGACTTTCGCTATGTGGGCAGGCTCCCCTGCTCCGTAGCCCAGGCTGGCCTCGACCTCCCGACCCTCCTATTCAGACTTGGACCTCCAAAGGCTGGGATTACAGTCATGCTCCTCCAGCCTCTTCTTCTAGTGTTTCCTGTTTTAATGGAAACATTCAGTGAGTTAGAAAAGAAATTCAGAAACTGTGAGTGGCATTTGTAGAGATCCCACTGTGAACCCTTATTCTGCAGTCCTGGCTGTGGGACTTAGAATCTTTTAGGATTCATTCTTTCCCTAGTGGATAGCAGATGCATCCTCTCCTTCAAGCCAATCAAGTGTGAGTTCAGAGGCTGCTGAAGGGACTTGGCAAGTGTAATCAAAGTCCTAAATGTATGTTATCCATCCATTTACTTGAGAGAGAAAGAGACAGAGAGAGAGAGAATGGGTGCACTAGAACCTTGAGCCACTGCAAACGAACTCCAGACACATGTGCTGCCCTGTGCATCCATCTTAGGTAGGGCCTTGGGAATCAAACCTGGATCCTCAGGCTTTGCAGACAAGTGCCTTAACTGCTAAGTCATCTCTTCAGCCCAGGAATGTGTCTTTCTAGCCATGTTTGGTGATACATGTCTGTAACAGCACCTTAGAGACTGAGGCAGGAGAATCCCAAGTTTTAGAACATCCTGGGTTTTTTGAGGTGGGGTCTCATTGTAGCCCAGACTGGCCTTGAACTCACAGAAATCCTCATAACTCTGTTCCTGAGTGCCCAGCTACAGAGAGAATGGGCATGTCTGGGCTTCTAGCTGCTGCAAAATATGCATGTACCACTTTGTGCATCTGACTTTACATGCATACTGGGAATCCAACTTGGGTCTTTAGGCTTTCCAGGCAAGTAACTTAATTGCTGAGATTTCTCCAGCCACCTCTCTACTCTTTTCTTTCCTCTTTCTTCTTCTTTTATTTTTATTTATTCATTTATTTATTAGAGACAGAGAGAGGGAAAGAGAGATAGAGAGAGAGAGAATGGGAACACCAGGACCTCTAGCTACTGCAAACAAACTCCATAGGCATGCACCACTATGTGTATCTGGCTTAGGTAGGACCTGGAGAATCGAACATGGGTCCTTAAGCTTTGTAGGCATGGGGCTTAACTGTTAAGCCATTTCTCCAGCCTCCTCCTCCTCCTCAACTCCTCTTCCTTCTCCTTCTTTTTAAATAAAAAGCATGTTTCTAACAAATTTTCTGGGTGGTGTTCTTGTTGCTGCTTTCCAGAGACCAACCACACTGGGAAATCTACTGATCTAAACTAAATTTATTTTACCAAGCAATCTGTACCCCTGTTCTGAATTTTGTTGACACGTGTGCGTAAGTCTCCGGAGTGTGAGACTGACTCATATGGTGACTGTGACCTCCATTATCTGCAGTGGCTGATTGCAAAAGGGAGTAATTCAGTTAAGGCATCAAATCACAGGAAATTAATATGAAGCACCACTGGGGAGAAAACCCATAAAGTTGCCAGCATTCCCCTGCTGTAGTCATACACGTGCATCCCTCTCTGCACTGTTACCCTATCCACAGGAGACCGCACCCAGAACACACAAAAGACTGCCATCAGAGCACGGTCAGGGTCAGAGGCAGCAGGAGAACAGAAGTGAATACAATGAAGTGAGGTTCTGGTGCTGGTGACAAAGAAAAATGACACCATATTAATTTAGTTTTATAAATATCCATACAACAGGGAAGGAATCTGAATTGCTCTTGCTTCCAGTGAGTGATGGCTTTGACATGAGGATTTTGGGGTGTCTTTGAGAACAACAGAACTATTCTCTGCTCTTGGTTGGGCTTTAATGCAGGAGTTAGGGTGTTGGACTGTCACGGTCACACAAAACTTCCACTGAGTCAGTGACCTCCAGGATCTTACGAATTCAAAGAATGAAATCCACAGACCATAGAGGGTAAAGTTTAGACAAATGTTATCTTAGAGATTATAATTGAATTTAAGAGAACAAAAGTATGCAGAGCTCTTGCCTAACAAGGGGCAAGAACAGGTTCCTAGAAAATGGGAAAGCCCACCCAGAGAGCCAGATTGGGGTCTTGTATGGATTGGATGGTGTGGGGAGGACCTGACCTAACCAACCCCTATGCTAAGTTTCAAGGTAGAGAGAGATTGGGTCTCTGGAAGAAGGCCAGCTTTCCCAGGACATTAATCCTCCAGGAAGGGTGTAGCCTTTTCTCTTTTAGGAAAGGGGAGGTCCTTTAGGGAAGAAAAAGTAAGGAAAGGACAGACTCTTTTGGCATTTCTGAGTCCAGAAAGGTGGAGGCTATAAGGCCTCCTTCAGGCTGAAAGAGAAAAGAGGAGAAACAAAGCCAGATTCTTGTAAGCCCCTAAAAACTTCTCTCACTTTCAGCCACTTTTAGTTTACTTCCAGGGGCCCTATCAACCTAAATGGTCTCAACTTCTTTGTGCCCAAATTATTTCTCTATGAGTATTTTTCTCTTTCTCCAAGATGATGCCATGTAGCCCAGTTGGCCTCAAACTCCCTATTGTAGCAAAGACTGGCTTTGAATTCCTAATCTTCCCACCGCTACCCCCCAAGTGATAGCATTACAGTTGTGAGCCATCATCCCTAATGGGTCTGTGAATGTTTTCTGTGAGTTAGAACTTCATGTGACTATTACAGATAGATTTTCTAGCAACTTAGCTAATGAAATTTCTTAGAATAAGAAACATATATGTAAGAATGAGTTTTAAAAATATATTTATTTATGAGAGAGAGAGAGAGAGAGAGAGAGAGAGAGAGAATATAACTGAATGAGAATGGGTGCCCCAAGTCTTCTTGCCACTGCAAACAAACTCCAGACACATGTGCCACTTTGTGTATCTGGCTTTAAGTGGATACTAGGGAATTGAACCTTGGCTGGCAGGCTTTGCAAACAAGTACCTTTAACTGCTGAGCTATCTCCTTAGACCCTGAATTTTAAATAGATAGGCAGATGAAATAAAAGCAAGATGAAATTTTACAATGCTAATAATTCATTTAACTTCTTAGCAGTTTATCTTTTGCATTTCTTATATACACTCCTTTTAAGAATTAAAGTTGATCCAGGCATGGTGGCACACGCCTTTAATCCCAGCACTCGAGAAGCAGAGGTAGGAGGATCACCATGAGTTCGAGGCCAGCCTGAGATTCCATAGTGAATTCCAGGTCAGCCTGGGCTAGAGTGAGACCCTACCTCAAAAACAACAACAACAACAAAAAAAAAAAAAACAAAAAAAAAAAAAAAAACCAACCCAACAACAAAAAAAGAATTTAAGTTGATTAACATCAATAAAATGAATTGATGTACAAAAATTTGAGAAATGTGATTGGGTTGGTTTGACCAACAGTGTGACCGCTTCCTTGCTATGTCCCTTCTACAAGGTCACAAAGTTCCTTTCCTATCATGGACTCCCCATGGACTCTCCTGATGTTTCCTCTAGTTAGAACAAGATTACAGTTTTATTTTATTCATCCTACCATCTCTGAGTACTTTTCTGAATCTGTTCTATCTTCTAGTCAAGGTGATTGCATTGGTGCACGTAATTTAGAATGTAATTGACTTAAATAAATTTCATTTAAATTTAAATTTTGATTACTATTCAGGAGGAGAGACTGTAATAAATTTTGAAGGCGGCTTCCTATATCTTATTTGATTTAGCTGTCATGTGGCTCTCCACTCATAAGTAAATGTAGCTTCAATTTTAGAATATCTATATATACCATATGTTTCAAATGGTTATCTGTTTGGATAATTTTTTTGAGGCAGGGTCAACTGCTAGCCCAGGCTGACTTGAAACTCACTCTGTAGCCCAAGATGGCCTTGAACTCACAGTAATTCTCCTACTCAGCCATCCAAGTGTTGCGATTAAAGACATGAGCCACAAAGGCAGGTGGTTCTGATAACTTATCAAATTATTTTTGGAGTTGAATCAAGAAAATGAAGCAGTTGAAACAAATAGCTGTGAGTTCATTGAGAGACTTAATCCCTTCTGAGTTGACATCTTTACCATCATTTGTTTGGCATATTTTATGACTATGTTGACATATTCAGCAACACACAGAAAAATAGCACACATAAATTTTTTTCTTTGTTTTTTTGAGGTAGAGTCTCTATCTGGCTCAGGCTGGCCTGGAATTCACTCTGTAGTCTCAGGTGGCCTCAAACTCATGGCAATCCTCCTGCCTCTGCCTCCCTAGTGCTGGGATTAAAGGCGTGCACCACCACGCCCATCTCACATAATTTTTTATATCAAACAAAACATGCAGAAAAAAATTAAGAGCACATGAATATATTGCCATTAATATATGATTGAACACACCTTTTACCCCTAGCCCTGACACCTTGGTGGCCATATACTGAATAGGAAGTTAACATAGCCTCATGATTGTAAACATTTCTTTGCAGAAATTAACATAGGACATGAGAGCTGTCTTATTGCAGAATGTATACTGCTTAAAGAAAGAAAAATAAGATTGTGATTTCAGATTTTGGCCTAGTATATATTCAGATAATAAGCTGGATGAGTTTAGAATCTTGGAACTGGCTCAATAACAGATGCCAATTTGGCTAAATGGTAATGTGATATGCCATCTCAATTGGAGAGCTGAGTCTCGGTGGGGCATCTTGTATTTGAAGGGCTGGTATGTTCTAGTTTTGAAAAAAAAAGTTACTTATTTAAGAGAGAGAGAAAGAGAGAGAGTGAATATGGGTGTGTCAGGGCCTCTTGCCACTACAAATGAGTTCCAGATACGTGCGGCACTTCATACATCTGGCTTTTTATGCGGGTAGTGGGGAATTGAACCTAGGCCTAAAAGCTGTGCAAGCAAGAGCCTTTAACTGCTAAGCCATCTCCCATGCCTTGACGTGTTCTCTCTCTCTCTCTCTCTCTCTTTTTTTTTTTTTTTTGGTTTTTCGAGGTAGGGTCTCACTCTGGTCCAGGCTGACCTGGAATTAACTCTGTCATCTCAGGGTGGCCTTGAACTCATGGCAATCCTCCTACCTCTACCTCCCAAGTGCTGGGATTAAAGGCGTGTGCCACCACGCCCGGCTCAGTGTGTTATCTTTTTAAAAATTTCTTATTTATTTGAGAAAGAGAGACAGAAATAGATAGTATGAGCATGCCAGTGTGTGTTGCCATTGCAAACTCCAGATTCATGCACCATTTTGTGCATGTGGCTTTATGTGAGTACTGAAGAACTGAACCCAGGTTGTCAGGCTTTATAAGCAAGCACCTTTAACCATTGAGTTATCTCTCCAGATCTGATGTGTTCTCTTAATATACTTTCTTTTAAGTGTACTGCCTTTAAAAAAAACATTTTATTTTTATTTATTTATTTGAGATGTGGGGGGAGTGAGAATGGGTATGCCAGGGCCTCTAGCCACTGCAAACGAACTCCAGATGCATGCACCATCATATGCATCTAGCCTATGTGGGATCTGGAGAATTGAACCTGGGTCCTTAGGTTTTGCAAGCATGTACCTTAACCACTGAGCCATCTCTCCAGCCCACCTGTACTGCCTTTTAAATTGTTGTTTACCTTTAAATGTTATCCTCTGTGCAGCATTTATGATTACACACCCCATAATGAGCTGGAGGAGTAAGCAGTGACCTTCAGAGTACACTGAATCAAGGCCAGTGTCTCTGAATCTTGGAATACTGAAGTGCACTTGGTTGTTTTAAACTACCTCAGACATATTATTACTACACATTAATTGGACTTGAGAGGTTTTCAAATTTCTGTAAGACATTTACATCTCTCAGGATGGGTTTGCTGTGCAGAACATATTATATATGACAATAGTTAATACTAAGTACTTGGTTGGGCTGGAGAGGTGGCTCAGTGGCTAAAGGCACTTGCTTACAAAGTCTGATGGTCCAGGTTCAGTTCCCCAGTACCCACATAAAGACAGAGGCACAAAGGGGTGAATATGTCTGGAGTTCACTTGCAGTGGCAGGAAGCTCTGGCATGTCCATCTCTGTCAGTCTGTCTCTCAAAAAATAAATAAATCAATGTTTTTAAATGCTTGGCATATTTTACCTCATGATAAGTTCTCACAATGACCCTGTGAGGCTTATAATCTTCTGTGAGGTGGAAGCTGTGGCACAGAATGGTAAAATAACTTTCCAGGGATGACTAAAAGCGCTGGGACCAAGCCCTCCTTGGTCTGTCTTGGGATCCTGTACGTGTGTGTGTGTGTGTGTGTGTGTGTGTGTGTGTGTG
The DNA here is from genome assembly GCF_020740685.1 of Jaculus jaculus. Taxonomy (NCBI): domain Eukaryota; kingdom Metazoa; phylum Chordata; class Mammalia; order Rodentia; family Dipodidae; genus Jaculus; species Jaculus jaculus. The sequence goes on from NC_059115.1 coordinate 83,166,187, forward strand.
TGAATGAAGATGCTTTGAAAAAAAAAAATCAATCCCAGCCCTTGGGGGTGGGGGGACAGAGGCAGGAGGATCACTGTGAGTATGAGGCCAGCTTGAGACTACATAGTGAATTCCAGGTCAGCCTGGGCTAGAGCAAGACCCTATCTCAAAAATCCTTAAAAAAAAAGAAAAGAAAAATCAACCAACTTGGGGCAAATTCTGCTTAGGATTGCAGCTGGTCTTGTCTTTGAAGATGAATAATTGTATATGTTGTTTTCTTTCTTGTGACCTTCCTGCTTCGACTTTTCAAGTGCTGGGAGTATAGGTGTGTTAGACACCACACCCAGCTGGCAGGGCTCTTTAAAAAGTAGATGAACTCCTTGAGCCAGGACGCTGGCTTGTGTCTGGGGCCTGGCTTGTGCACACCTTCAGCTACAGTATGTTCCAGGCGTCCCATCGCAGGAAAGCCAGAGCCGCCCAGAGCAGCAGGGCGGGCAAGGATGCAGAACAGCAGCTGCGGGAAGCAGGGATCAGACTCCCCAGACCCATCTCTCATTCCCTTGCCTTCATCCCCTCCAGAGTCAGCCAGGGACAGAAGGATTACTGTTCCAGAAACTGGGAAACCTAGGTTCTTTTTTGGGCCATTCCTTTAGCTGTATGAACGTGGACACATCCCTTAACATTGTTGGCCCTTGTGTTCCTTTTCTTTGAGATGGATTTCAAGTTTCCTTGAAATATTCTGTCCAACAAGGTAGGGATAGATTGGCAGTCAGGAACTGGCTTAACTCTGGGAGTGAGACCACCAAAGCTTGTACCCCAGTCCTTCTTCCTTGAGCCTTGTGCAAAATGAACTTGCCAAACTGTTAGCTCCTCACTTACGCAGCTGGGGTAATAGTCCCTGTTTAGCATGCGTTTTGGGGAAGCAAAATCGGTTACATATTGTCTTTGTACACTAGTGCCCAAATCTTAGTAAGCACTTGATAAATGTCTGCTCTTTCATTTCATTTTTATTTTTGAGACAGGGTTGGCCGTTGTAGCTGGATCCATATTCCATATTCCTGCCTCAGTCTCTCTAGTACCAGACTGTAGGCCTGTGCCACCACTCCTGGCTAAAGATTAGATTTTTTTTTTTTTTTTTTTTTTTTTGCTTTTCGAGGTAGGGTCTTACTCTAGCCCAGGCTGACCTGGAATTCACTCTGTAGTCTCAGGGTGGCCTTGAACTCATGGTGAACCTCTTACTTCTGCCTCCCGAGTGCTGGGATTGAAGGTGTGCGCCACACGCCCGGCACAAGTTTAGCTTTTTTTTAAAAAATTTTTTATTTATTTGAGAGCGACAGACACAGAAAGAAAGACAGATAGAGGGAGAGAGAGAGAATGGGCACGCCAGGGCTTCCAGGCTCTGCAAACGAACTCCAGACGCGTGTGCCCCCTTGTGCATCTGGCTAACGTGGGACCTGGGAAACCGGGCCTCAAACCCGGGTCGTTAGGCTTCACAGGCAAGCACTGAACCGCTAAGCCATCTCTCCAGCCCAAGATTAGCTTTTAACAGCTGTGTATTTGCTACAATCACAGGGACCAGCTTTATATACTGAGAATATTTAAAGCTTTCAGTAGTCAGCACCTTGAGTCCTATTTCTTCGTGTTTTTTTTTTTTTTTTTTTTGGTTGTTGTTTGTCTTGTAAGCTTGAGAGCCTTTAGAAGTCAGAATCCTTTTGTAGTTCCATTCTGTTCCCATTCCTGCCTAAGTAGGAGCAGTATTGCCGAGGCACAGGTACAAGTCGAGGCAGGCGTTGCATGGAGCAAGGGGAGCAGAGGGACAGTTTGCCCAGCAAAGGGCTGAGTCGGCTGGTACAGGTTGTGCATGTCAGGAACCGCTTACACAGTCATAAGTGCTCTTCCCTTGTGCAGAGTCAGTGTTGACAATGAGCTTGGGCGTCTGGGAGTGTCCCTCTGTCCTGCCCTTCCCGCTGCTACCACCTACCTTCTGTCATTCCATTACTCTCCATTCCCAGTGGCACTGTCCACCACCTAGAGGCCATTATGTTGAGGGAGGTGACTTGATGCCACCGAGGAAAGGGCTCATTGCTGCCCAGCCTCAAGTGGAGCGGCATCAGGCGAAAGGCATTGTCACAGCCAGAGTCATCTTTCTGAAAAGAGTGAAGGAAATGCGACAGTTTTAAATTAAAAATTTACCAAAAATCTACCTATTATTTAACAAACAAACCTTTTTATAAAACTTTTAATAAAGCAAACAAAAGTTTCTGGGGCTTTCCTATCAGGTCTAAAAATGTGCTGTTATAAGCCAAGAATTGTAATTTAAATTGTGGCATACTCCTTAGTTTAGAATATATACTGCTTTTTAATTTTGTTTTTGAGACGGGGTTTTGGCATCTATCCCAGCTGGCTTTAAATTATGTTGCAGCTCTGGCTTCCAATTTGCAGTGCTCCTGACTCAACCTCTCAAGGGCTAGGATTACAGGTGTGAGTCATCAAGCCTGGCTTAGAATATATACTTCCTAAAGGTTGGAATTTTAGCAATGAAAGAGACTGTTGAGACCCTTCAGCTCCATCCCAACATTTTCTTTCGGTGAGGGGACTTTGAGGTGGTGCGGTGAACATATTTGTCTTGTTCACAGTGCTAATTAGCAGAGCTGAAACACGAACAGAATCCTGTCGTTATTTTCTTAGATCACAGAGAAGTTACCCTCCAAGGTAATTATTGTTATTATGTTGTGGAGGATGCAGAATGGGGGACAAGTGATGCAGGGACATCAACAGCTGGTTCAGCGTGGTACTTAAGAGACGGCCTGGGGCTGGGCCAGCAGGGTCGGATCCTGGCTCTCGGGCAAGTTCTTCCACCTCTCTGTGTGGCCGTTATTAACCTGATTGCAAATGTGTCCATGTGTTTACTGTTCCTCTCTGTTAGGGGGCGATCTGTGTTGGATGTATGTGTGGCAAGAAGCAGTTATGCCTTTTGGTGTTCAATAATAGTTAATTGTTGTTTCTGTAAGGCATACTATGGGTATTTAATATAGTTTCAAGTTTCAGCTTTGCAAAATTTGGTACATTTGGGATGTCTATATCCTGGATCTTTCTTGAGGTCCTACCCAGCCCTAGAATGGTGAGAGGTCAGAATTCTCTTTCTACCCCATCCTGTTGCCCTTTCAACCCAAGGAGGCACAATCCCAGCTGATGGTGGAGCCCTGGCCACATGTCCTTGTCCTTAGCAATAACCCCAGTGTCCAGTCAGTGCTGTACCTGAAAGACAGCTGAAAGTTGAGTCCAATGCTATCTCTAGAGTTTTGATATGGAAATGAAGAGGTGATCATCTGGTTGGACTAGCAAATTAGGGGGCTTGAATTTAAATTGCACTTGCTATTGGAACTGATGGTGATAAAAGAGATATGGCTCAGGTCCCTACAAGATAACCCTGGAAATCACTAATGAATGAATATGTAAATGAACAAATGAATAAAGATAGCTGGGAAGCTGAAGTGGGAGGGTGCCTCAAACTCAAGGCCAGCCTGAGCTAGATTGAGGCCTGGTCACAAAATCAACAAACAAAAAGTTGTCAGAACCAGAAATTGGCCTTAACAGATACCATGACTGGAATGAAACCTCTAAGCAAAAACTGTGGGGAAAAGAGTCTCACAACATGGGGCCTATTGCACTCAGCTTCACATTGCTGGGACAAGCATCTAACGAGAAGCAGCTTATAGGAGGAAGGGGTTAATTTCAGGCTTTCAAAATCCAAGGAAACAGTATAAAGGATGGAAGAAGCTGGCTTACTTCCATAAATCCAAGCAGAGAGGCCCTCCCCCCAATAGTCAGCACCACAAAATGTGCCCAGCCAGAGCTCCAGCTGTTTCCACACACCTTAGTGCTGGACTCAAGATCAGTCTCCACATACACCTTAGGGCTGGACTCAAGATCAGTCTCCACATACACCTTAGTGCTGGACTCAAGATCAGTCCCCTCGTACACCTTAGGGCTGGACTCAAGATCAGTCTCCACACACACCTTAGTGCTGGACTCAAGATCAGTCTCCACACACACCTTAGTGCTGGACTCAAGATCAGTCTCCACACACACCTTAGTGCTGGATTCAAGATCAGTCTCCACACACACCTTAGTGCTGGACTCAAGATCAGTCTCCACACACACCTTAGTGCTGGACTCAAGATCAGTCTCCACACACACCTTAGTGCTGGACTCAAGATCAGTCTCCACACACCTTATGCTGGACTCCAACATCCACCCCCAGTGACATACCTATGCCCCAGTGGGGAACTGCCTACTGGGCACTCGAGATTCAAGCCATAGTCTATGGGGCCATACATTTAAGCTACCACAGGACCTGCTAACATACAATTTTAATCCTAGTACTCAAGAGGTTGAGGCAGGAGAATCTTGAGTTCAAGACCACAGAGATCCTGTCTAAAAAAAAAAAAAAAAAAAGAAAGAAAGAAAGAATAAAAAACTACATCAGATGGACTTATTCTGTATATATTGATATTCATGAATTACATTACCTACTGGCGCTCCTATATGGGAAAAGTCTATGCTATAGTGATTATATAACAGATGCATTAAATGTCTTTGAAAGAAGACAACTTGAACATGGACTCTGAATTAAGACTTGCTCAGAGTTTAAAAAATCCCACAACATTCTAGAAGAGTGGGTGCATATATACAATCATCATTATTTCCAATTTTCTTTTAATCAAACCCAATTCACACAAATGGTGTTTTAGCCTTAATCCAATGAAGCACTTGGGTTAGCAGTTTTAGTCAGGTGTGCTGCCTTTCAGCTCTTTCCATCTTTTTCTCCCCCACCTATCCTTCGCTGTTAGAGTAATGAAATAATGTCTTCGGAGTGTTTCGTTTTTCCCGTGAGGTGTGTATGCAAGAGCCTGAGAGTTATGCTCACGTCCTGGAGCTGCCTGTGCAGAGGTTTCTTCAGACACCCACGTGGTAATGGAGAGTTTGTGCTGATTTTAACTCACCGGATGGATTCCTTAGGTTTTTAATTAATTTGTGTTTAGCTGAACAATGAGGTGTTATTTTATGGGACCATCTTCTCTTTGTTGGCACGCTTTGTGGCTTCGAGTAATGCCAGTCTCTACTTTTTTTCTCATTTGTTTTTATTTCTATCTGGAAACTTGTCTGACTGGTCTTTGCTTCTGAAGACAATAAGCCACATAAGGCCACTGCATTCCAGGCCGGAGGGTTGCACTAATGACTAACTGCATCTGCGGCTCCTTCCTGTTAGCTCACTTCCTCACACAGCTGCTGTATGCATAAGCCATCCAAACGTCTGTTTTTCTGTCAAAATGATCAGTGTTTATCAGTCACATGCTGCTTGGCTTTGTCTTTGATTTCCATGACTAGACTTCCTCTGGAAGACTGGACATTGAGGCCCTGCCTGGCAAACACTGCCTTTTCATTTCATTTATTTATCTATTTTGGTTTTCGAGGTAGGGTCTTGCTCTAGTCCAGGCTGACCTGCAATTCACTACATAGTCTCAGGCTGGCCTTGAACTCATGGTGATGGTGATCCTCCTACCTCTGCCTCCCTAGTGCTGGGATTAAAGGCGTGCGCCACCATACCGGGTCCTCGGTCTTGTTTTAGAGACAGAATCTCTCTTTACTGTTTCTGGAGCTTGTGTGGTTTTGCTATCCTCCAAGACTGGAGTTACAGACCTGTGTGGCCACAGCCAGCTGCTAAGTGGGTTCTGGAGATTTGAACTCCAGCACTGTCTGTCAGGCCGGGTCAGGTCCTCTTGCTTGTACACCTTACCCGTGAGCCACCTCTCCAGCCCAAATGCTGCCTTTCCAATAAAGCTGAAGTAGCTTTGACTTAGCTTTGTTTGTTGATTTTGAGTTTAATCTGCCAATATAATTGATATTGTCAAAGCTGTTCTCGGAATAGACTTTTACCCTTCATCTTTTGTTTCTGAGGATGATTAACTCTGGAGAAAAACAATTGCATGCCAGGCATAAGAGTAGTGGTTGTCTTTCTTAGTCTCGGCTGCAGCCTGCGCTGGAGGACAGGTGCGTCCGCTGCAGTGCCTGAATCCACCACTGCCCCTCCAGCCTAGAGGGAACTAGGAGGCCTTTGCTCTCAGTGTCTACCAGTGAGTCTTCTGACCAAAGCTCCGAAGGAACCACTGACAGACAAAAACTCCATGGTATGACAAAAGGTGGTTACTCTGTTTTAACAAGGTGCTATTTAGTCCCTTAGAAAGTTCTATTGAAGCCTCCATTTAACATCTGAGGACCAGGGTGTGGCTTCCTGGTTGAGAACTTACCTGGTATACGTAAGGCCCTGGGTTCCAACCCCAGCACTACAAAAAAGAAACATGAGTCTTGGGTTCTTTAATAAAAGTGACTTTTTCCAGCATTGTTTTTATTCCATCGGTCTGTTCCCCTTTCCTTGTAATTCTGTGATGAACCCTCTGTGACTCAATGGGTTCTTCATAACACCATTAGCATAATCAGGTACAGTGGCATAGTGGACTGAGAGGATAAAAAGTATGGAACATCCTGTCTGAACTTAAAGACCCTAGTGATGAAAACCCATGCAATAAACAGTGGAAATAGTGAGCCAAAAGAAGGCATCTCTGTTTTCTAGAAAAGCACCTAATTTTAAGTTGCTGTGGGAACAATTTACTCCATAAAGGCTATTTTGTCAATTTGGCTTCGTTTTACTTTTCTACATTTTATTTCATTATTCTTTTCTGCTATAAAAATTCTTGCTGGGTGTGGTGGCATATGCCTTTAACCCCAACTCTCAGAAGGTAAGAGGTAGGATTGCTGAGTTCAAGGCCAACACGGGACGACAGAGTGAGTTCCAGGTCAGCCTGGAACAAAAAGAACAAAAGCATAGCAATTACTTCTTCATTTCTGCCTAAGAGTCTCTTCACCCTCCCCATTCTGGAGAAGAATAATCCCAGAGCCAGAAGTCCAGTCATCCAAGAAGACAGAGGCGGTGGGGCCAGCAGCTGGTGAGTGGGCGGGCCATGCTCAACCTCCGGGGTCTGCTCCACTCTTGCTAACCTAAGACAAGACTTGGCCACTGCCGCTTCCTTCTTGGCTTCTGCTCATGACTGCAAGACCTTCCTCAGAGCAGCCAGCCTCAGAAGGCAGTCTTATTTTCCTTCCTTGTTGGCCCCCAGGGTGACTCTGCCACTCTGTACCCACTGGCCTGGCATTATGGAAATTTGACAAGCTTGCCTGGTGCAGACCTAACAGGTGGGCCTCTCCTTTCTCTCTGCCTCATTAGAGTTCGTGAGAGCCCAAGAAGGAGGAGGCTGCAAGCAGGTATCACCCTGTACAAGGAGTGCTTGTGAAATTCACTGTTGGGGAAACAGCACTGTGGGGTGTCATTTTCAGTTGTGCTGCTGGTAGCTCGACAAGTACAACAGTGCGGCTCCCCTGATCTGTCTGGGCTTGGTTTGCACTCTTGCATAATGCACGTGTCAGGTTCTTTGTGCTGCTGATAGCGGAGAGCCTGTGGGTATCTGTGCTTGGAGAGCTGCAGCATTCACTAACTTGATTTATTTATTTATTTTTTCCACTGTGCTGAGGACCAAACCCGGGGCCTTGAGCTTGCTAGACCAGCACTCATCCACTGAGCTGAATCCCCAATGCTTCCCTACCTTTATGAGTGGAGCAGAGACTCCACACATAGACCTTTTCATATCTTGGGTTTTTCTTCCTTCCTTCTTTTCTCCCTCCCTCTCACCACCCCTTCCTTTCTCTCTCTCTCTCTCTCTTGTTTTCAGTAGGGACATTCTAAGTAGTCCAGGGTGGCCTCAAACTCATGACCCTCCTGCTTTAGCTTTCCAGCCTCCCCGACCCCACGGTTATGGGCATGTTCTACCAGTCATGTGATTTTTGATAAGTTCTGTGACCCTGTTTTCCAGACACATGTTTACCATCTCTGGCAAAATGATTTTGTTTAATGGAAAAAATAGGAATATTTCTATTGCTTCCAAAATCTTAGAATAAATCTGATACTAAAAATAGATTCCTGAAATTGAATGTGTTTAAAAATAGACTAATAAGCAAAACTAACATATCAAATACATGAGGAGCAACTATATAAGTCCTTTGGGGAATAAATTGACTCCTGATGTGATTTATTAGTGCTAGTTGAAACTCTCATACTTACGGTGCCTATGTCTTTACTAAACTCCAGTCTCCTCATCTGTAGAATGGGCACATAATAGAACTAATGGCTGGATATGTCCCTCAGTGGTAGAATGGTTGGCCTTGCATGTACAAAGCCCTAGAGCTATCAAGACTAACAGCATTATGCATGTGCTCCAGATAGCTGTGAACACTTCCTATGTGATACTCTTTCCCACTCTCAGAGGCAGGCATTGCTACTGCCCCATCCCTTTTTTAGGCAGTTGAGCCAAGGCACAGAGAAGGTACATGTCTTGTCCAAAGGTGACAGCGAGCAAATGGTGGAGGTGGAACTCTAACCCAGACACTGCTTCCCCAGAGTTGGTGCTCACACTCACTATGTGAACGAAACAGTTCATTAAAAACATCTCATCCATTGCACAGCCCACAGTAAGTTTTCAATGAATGCTAACTATTGTTCTTGTAATGTGTTGTTTAAAAAAACAACTGAATTAATATAGAGAGGGACAAAACAGATACTCTAAGGAACGTCAGTCCATGCAATGGAAGTTTCAGCAGAGCACATTTTGACTTGATAATGGTGTGTTCTTGACACTGGATAGGGATGAGGAGGGGCTGGATGGCCACTTGTCAAGAACAGTGTGAAGAACTTCTGTGTCAGGTAGGTGGCTGAACTAGGTGACCTCTGAGGTACTTCCTACCTGTAGGATTCTATGGTTTAGGCCAGAGCCTCTCATTCTTCCCTATACTGTGAAGCTTCATTTGTTTTCTTTAATATTCAATTCAGTATACAAACTTTGATGATGTTATTTTCATTTTAATTATCTGAACCATTTGCCAACAAGAACATGACTTTATAGTTGCGTCAGCTTTTGACAATCTTGCTTGTAATACTTTATGTGTTCTAACACCTGGGCATTATAATGACAGGTGCTGGGGAGACCAGCACATAAGCATGTAAGTCACTATGCTGGACGGTTGGCCTTCCCAGGCAGGCATCTGCGGAGTAACTGTTGCTTGGCTACAGATTATTTTGGAGTCTATCATCTTTATCCAGTGAATGTGTGGCCCAGGAAATCATCATATGGGACTCGAAGTCCACATTGAAAAATTAGAGGATTGTGACTGTGGATATAAGTTGATGTCCTATCCATGACAACGTAGTTTGCAAATGACTCAGGGGAGTTTCAGTGAACTTTCTGCTGGGATGGACAATTGCTCCCTTGATGGCAGTACTAGTTTTGCCCAAGTCCTAAAGCAAGCCTTCCTGATCACACAATTTGCCTTCCCTTTGGATTTCAGCCCAGGCAATCTTGGCCTTACCATAACATCTTGAGCAGGATGGCTAGTGCAGTTTTCCACATCAGCGTCCTCAAGGGCTCATTGAAGGGGCACTGCTCATTCCGCGACCAAGAGCCTGGGACGGACCCAGTGTCCGCTGCACTGGGTCAGAGAGTGGCTTCTTAGGAAGCCAGTTCTGCTCAGCTCTTGTTTTTGTCTTTGCCTTCATGTTTTACAGTATTCTGAATGTATAGTTACTATGGAGATAGGTAAAAATAGCTAAGCTTTGGAAATCAAATTGTCAACAAATTTACTATGTAAAAATAAGATGTAGAGTCAACAGGAAGTCCAGGCAAATACTTTCAAGACAATATTAAGAAATTTAATCTACCATAGAGCAAAGAGTCAGTAACATGGAGCTTTAGACATAAAAGTCCCATCAATTTCTTTTAGTGCTCTTTTAGTGTTTAGAGGCCAGAAGTGTCCTCTATTGCTCTTCCACTTTGTTTCCCTGAGAAAGAGTCTCACTGAACCTGGAGATTCTGATTTTTAAAAATATTTTATTCATTTATTCAAGAGAGAGAGAGAGAGAGAGAGAGAGAGAGAGAGAGAGAGAGAGAGAAGGAGAATAGGCATGCCAGGGCCTCAAGCCACTGCAAACTCCAGATGCATGCTCTACCTTGTGCATCTGGCTTTACATGGGTACTAGGAAATCAAACTCAGGTCCTTAGATTTTGTAGGCAGGCACCTCAACCACTGAGCCATCTCTCTAGCCCCTCACAATTTTTTAAACTTTTTTTTTTGTTGAGGTATGGTCTTACTCTAGCCCAAGGTAGCCTGGAATTTACTATGTAATCTCAGGCTATCCTAGAACTCACAGCAATTTTTCTACCTCTGCCTCTGGAGTGCTGGGATTAAAGTCATGTGCCACTGTACCTGGCTTATTTAACTTGTTTATTTGAGACATGGTCTCATGTAGCCCAGGCTGGCCTCAAATACTCTGCATAGCTAAAGATGAGCTTGAGCTATTCCTTTACCTGCCAATGCCAAGCATATAGGTGCATATCACCATCCAGGCCCCACAGTCTTGAGACAAACACTTTCAAATAAGCATTTACAAGTCACCATCACTGAAACACACGATTTGCCTTACAAGGAAGGTCACGTCTTTTTATTAGGTAGGATTCAACTGTTAACATTATAAAGCTTTCCTTAAAAGAAAAGTTGCTACATGTTGGAATGTATCAATGGTGTACTTCCCATGCAGACTATATATCTATGTATATATTCTGTGTTTAACTTAGAGAATAGTTAGAATATGAAAAAAATGTCACTTCATTTTGAGTAAATTCAGATTTGCTTTGTAATCTGTCCAACTAGTAAATGATTATGCACAACCATGTGGGCCCTTTTGCTCTTGGAAACTTCAAAGAGAGTGGCAAGTAACTGTACACATCATTATCCTTGTGTTATTCATAATGCATGCAATAGGGTGAGGGTGGTGCCCATGTCACCCTGGAAAAGAACGAGAGCCCTCATGACGCTGATGGAAACAGTGGGATATGGAGTCACCGCTGTTCTCGAATGCAAGCAGTGCTGCCTGAAGGGGCATGCGTTGTTTACGTACATTACGTAAATATTGAAGGGTCAGCCCAGGCTAAAACACTCAAAGGAAGCTTGCTGGACTGGATGCTAAAATAATGAGCTCATGTTGTGGTCTTTCAAAACAAAAATTATTATTATTATTATTTTTAAATTATTTATTTATTTATTTGCAAGCAGAGAGAGATAGAAGAGAGACAGAGAGAGCGAGTGTGCCAGAGTTTCTAGCAGTGGTAAATGAACTCCAGATGAATGCACCTCTTTGTGCATCTGGCTTTACATGGGTACTGGGGAATCGAACCTAGGTGGTTAGACTTTGCAGGCAAGTGCCTTAACCACTAAGCCATCTCTCCAGCCCCCAAAATTATTTTTTAATCATATTTATGTAAGATTAAGGTCAATTTTTGTTTCAACTAAGCAAACATGATTCCAAAGGGAGTTGACAAATTTGTCCAAAAAGTGACAAATGCACATTATAGCCAAGTGTACATCTCAATATATAATATTACTGTTAAATAAATTGTATTTTGCTATATTCTAGAGGTTATGTATTTGTAGGTGTTAAATTGAAATGTATGTTGACATTCTATTTTGTATAACATTTTAAAAAATAAGCCATACATGGTGGTAAAATTGCTAATCCTAGCACTTGGGAGGCTGAGGCAGGAGATCTGTGAATTAGGGACCAACATGGTTTCCACTGCAAGACCCTGCCTCAAAACAAAATAAAAACCACATAAAAGGGCTGGAGAGATGGCTTAGCAGTTAAGGTACTTACCTGCAAAGACTAAGGACCCAGTTCAATTCCCCAGGACCCATGTAAGCCAGATGCACATGGTGGTGCATGTGCCTGGAGTTCACTTGCTATGGCTAGAGGCCCTGGTGCGCCCATTCTTTCTCATAAATAAATAAATAATATATTTTTAAAAAAAGCTCATAAGGAGTCCTACCCTTCCTTTGGCTCTTACATTCTTTCCACCACCACTTTCGCATTAGACCCTGAGCCTTGGAAGGTGTGATCGAGATGTTACTCAGGGCAGGACTCCTTTCAACATGCTCCTCCAGACACAAAATGGCCTGCATATCCATGACCTCACCATGCCTGACACTACCTACACAAGACCATCATAAGAGGAGGAAAAGATCATGACATCAAAATAAAAGAGAGACTGATTGAGATGGGGAGGAGATATGATGGAGAATGGAATTTCAAAGGGGAAAGTGGGGGGGGGGAGGGAGGGTATTACCATGGGATATTTTTTATAATCATGGAAAATGTTAATAAAAATTGAGAAAAAAAAACACACAAGAATTTTCCTGGGCAAAGCAGTATATCAAGTATCTATGAAATAAGGCAGAGAATTTAAAATTATATATTTCTTTTGTAAGAATTTTAATTAACTAATTAATTAATTTATTAGAAACAGAGAGACGGAGAGAGAGAGAGAGTGAGATTGGGTGCGCCAGGGCTTCTAGCCACCGCAAATGAACTCTAGACGCATGTGCTACCATGTGCATCTGGCTTATGTGGGACCTGGAGAACTGAACCAGGGTCCTTAGGTTTTCTAGGCATGCGCCTCAACTGCTAAGCCATCTCTCCAGCCCTAAAATTTTATATTTCTTTTTGGCAGGTTAAGCAAACAACTGTTCTATATGGACCTGTATAGACTTAGTCTTATAGACCAAGATGTTAACATTGGTCTCCAAGGCACTTCCTTTGGAAGGGGAAGAAGGAGGAATTTCTGTCTGCTGGGGATGAAAGCACGGGGTGACCGGGACGGCTTGCACGAGGCCTCCCGTGTGCTCCTCTCTCTTCATTCCCACGCAGGGCCTCACTGTGAGGCTCAGGCGAGCCCGAATGTCCATCTTCTTGCTTCGCCGGCTATTTCCTCCTCTTTCTTCCTTCTCTTTCTTTTTGCTCTTGTGTGAAGGCCAGAGGACACCCTCACATGACGTCCTCAGGAGTGTCACCTACCCCTTTTGAGACAAGGTTTTTGACTGGCTGTGGCTCACTATTTAGGCTGGCATGGAGTGCCAGGGGTCTTCCTATGCCTGCTTTGCTAGCACTGGGGTTAGAAGTACAATGCACCATCATGCCCAGCTCCTTTACATGGATTCTAGAGACCAAACTCAGGTCTTCATGCTTGTGAGGCAGACACTTTACTGACCATGGTGGTGTGATTCAGGTGTCCCCCATAAGCTCAGGTGTTCTGAATGCTAGGTTCCCAGCTGATGGCGATTTGGGAGTTAGCACCTCCAGGAGGCAGTGTATCATTGGGGGCGGGCTTATGGGTGTTAGAGCCAGTCTCACCTTGCCAGTGTGTAGCACACTTTTCTGTTCCTGTTGTCCACCTTATGTTGGCCAGGGGGTCATGTCCACCCTCTGCTCATGCCATTGTTTTCTTCTGCCACCATGGAGCTTCCCCTTGAGTTTGTAAGCCAAAATTTACCTTTTTGTTTTCTTCCCACAAGCTATTCTTGGTCAGGTGAGTTCTGCCAGAAATGCGAACCTGACTGCAACACTGACCATCCCAGATTGTTTCTCTCTCTTCATTTTTATTTATTTATTTGCAGGAGAAGAATAGAGAATGGATGTGTCCAGGCCTCTTGCAGCTATAAATGCTGTGTGTACCACTTTGTGTAACTAGTTTCATGTGGGTACTTAGCTCTTGAATCCAAGCTAGCAGGCTTTGCAAGCAAGTGCCTTAAGCTGTTGAACCGTTTCTCCAAGCCTCTTTCTTTTGTGAAGGGGTCTCTTTCTGTTGCCCAGGCTTGTCTTGAACTTGCCGCCTCAATGGATCAGACTCCCAAGTAGCTGATACCACAGCTTCCCACCACCACATTGTTTTGTTTTATTTTAATCAAGAGGTGCTTCTGGGCTTGAGATATAGCTTAGTGGTTAAGGTGCTTGCCTGAAAAGCCAAAGGACCTAGATTAGATTCCCCCGACCCATGTAAGCCAGGTGTACAAGGTGGTATGCATCTAGAATTCATTTGCAGTGGCTGGAAGCCCTGGTGCATCCATCTTCTCTCTCTCTCTCTCTCTCTCTCTCTCTCTCTCTCTCCCTCTTTCTCGGTCTCTCTTTCAAATAAATAAATAAAAATAATAAAACATTTAAAAAATTACTTTTAAAAATTGCGTTTACAATTTATTTATTTATTAATTATTTATTTGAGAGACAGAGAGAGTATGTAGATGCATCAGGGCCTCTTGCCATAGCAAACGAACTCCAGACACATGTGCCGTTTTGTGCCTCTGGTTTAACTGGGCACTGGGAAATTGACCGTGGGCCAGCCGGCTTTGAAAGCAAGCGCCTTTAACTGCTGAGCCATCTTCCCAGCCCTCTTAAAAGTCCTTGTTGAGGCCTGGAGAGATGGCTAAGTGGTTAAGGTGTTTGCCTGCAAAACCTAAGAACTCAAGTTTGAACCTCCAGGTGCCACATAAGCCAGACACACAGTGATGCAAATGCACAATGTCACACATGCGCACAAGGGGGCGCACGCATCTGGAGTTTGTCTGCAGTGGCTGAAGGCCTTAGTGTGCCCATTCTCTCTCTCTCTCTCTCTCTCTCTCTCCCAAATAAATAAAAGAAAAAAAATTCTAAAAAGTCCTTGTCAAGAACCTTGAAATAATTTTTTTTTTCAAGGTAGGGTCTCATTCTAGCTCAGGCTGACCTGGAATTCACTATGTAGTCTCAGGGTGGCCTTGAACTCACAGCCTCCTTCCTCTGTCTCTGGAGTGCTGGGATTAAAGATGTGCGCCACCACGCCCGGCTAAAGTTTTATTTTATTCTTTCAAACACAGGGAGGGCTGCTTTACACTGGTGTGACTGGAAATGTTGATGCTCTATAGCTGAGTCTCGTGGTTCAGGCTGTAAGAGATTTCTCTGAGGTCAGTGCCTGCGTGATGAAGACCAGCAATAAACTGGCCAATGCCAGTCGGGATGTCGCCGCCTCATCGTTGTCACTGCAGACTCACTGCCGCAGACCCTGTCTCCCCCCCCCCCCACCCATGATGGTCCAGCAGCCCCTCCTTGGAGGCTGTTGTGACCTTGCCAGGGAAGGACGGCTTTCTCCCCCGCTCACTTTCCAAGGTGGGATAAAGTCCTCCAGTGAATGGACCCTTACCAGAAGGTGGAAACCTCCTTGCTAAATGCTCAGGCCTGCCTTTGAACAAGCCACACGATGGAGTGCTCCAGTCCGCTGTCACAGATGATCCAGGTCTGAATCAAATGATTCAGAACCGGAAGGACTTTGAAGACTTCAGACTGAAAACGTTCGACCTTCTCATTTTTCATACGAGACCCTGTGAGAAACACAGGGCTGATTAGCAGCAGAGAAACGAAGAGGCAGGAACTGGAACCATCTTGACCAGGATTCTTCTAAGTGGAAGAGGCCACGTCTGAGGAGCTCTGAGGGGGCCAGTGCCTTCCCATGTGTAGTCACTAATCAAACTTGGTGCAACATTATTTTAGACTGGGTAATTTGGGGTTTCATATTTAAAGAAATGAATTGTGAGTCTGTCATCTGCAAACAGTACCAAACAATTCTCTTCACACTGTTTTGTAAAACAGCCGTGCGCCGCACAGCCTCTCCTTGTTGGGGCGTGTCCTTCGGTGAACCCCGCGGACCACACACTTCCTCTTCCACTCCCGAGTCTCGCTCCACTCACCCAGGAAACTAATCTGCAGTCTGGGTCCTCTGGCCCCTATGTATTCAGAGACAACTCACTTGCTGGAAAAATCATCTTTACCTGGGCCTGAAGTCTACACTACTGAGTGTGTGTGTAAAGGGAAGACATATATTTTGTCCCTCTCAGACATGCTGCCCCACATGCAGAGTGGACATCCTTGCATCTCTTTTCTTCACTTGGCCTGACGTGCCTGTCCCGTGGGCTCACAGGAATGTGCGCACAGCAGAGAACGCCAGCAAGCGGAAGCAGTTGAAGAGATCTTTTCTTAGCATTGTGGAGGCGAACTGCGTTGCTTTGGTCCAGTTCTCCATAACTTCAGAGAGAGGCAAAGTGATAACTGGCACACGAAAATTATAAAGTAGGGGCTGGAGAGATGGCTTAGCAGTCAAGTGCGTGCCTGTGAAGCCTAAGGTCCCTGGTTCGAGGCTCGATTCCTCAGGACCCACATTAGCCAGATGCACAAGGGGGCACAAATGTCTGGAGTTCATTTGCAGTGGCTGGAGGCCCTGGTACACCCATTTTTTTTTCTCTCTCTCTCTGCCTCCTCCTCTCTGTCTCTTGCTCTCAAATAAATAGATAAAAATAAACAAAGAATATATATGAAAATTATAAAGTAGGTGAATTTTGATAAAATTGTTATCTACTATGTGCCAGTTACTTTTGCATATGTTCTTTTGTTCAAGACAATGCTTTACAGGCAGGTGTGGTGGCATACACCTTTAATCCCAACACTCAGAAGGCAGAGGCAGGAGGATTGCTATGAGTTTGAGGTCAGCCTGAGACCACATAGTGAATTCTAGGTCAGCCTGGGCTAGAGTGAGACCCTACCTTGGAAAAAAGAAAAGAAAATGCTTTATTATTCTTTTGGTTATATCTGTCATAGCATTTTTTTTGTCAGGACAGGATTTGATACTTGTCATTTACATTTTAATGATACATTCATTTACCTGGTAATTTTACTTTGCTTGTGTGTGTATATGTGTGCTAATATGTGTGTTGGGAAACATGTGTGTGCAGCTGTGTGTGTGTGGAGGCCAGATGACAACCTCGAGTGTTTTCTCCGAACACCATCCTCTCATTGACCTCGAGCTCACCACTGGGCTAGACTGGTTAGTCAGTGAGCCCCAAGGGTCCTCTTGTCTCTACCTCTTCAGCGTTAGGACACATTTTTATAAGGGTACCGAGGATCAGACTCAAGTACTCATGCTTGCAATGCAAGCACTTTACCCAGTGAACTGTCTCCACAGCTCCACCCAGTAATCTTTTCTTGAGCAACTACTGTGTGCTAGACATGGTGCTGAGTGTTTGAATGTAATGAATATTTTTTAAAAATCAGACATAATTCATGTTTTGTGACTCACACACACATGCACATCAGATCACAGCTTGCTTGGTACTATGGAGGGGATGTACAAAGTGTTGGGAGACAGGGAGATTTGACTTAGTCATAAAAGCGAACCAAAGCAGCACAGGAAACAGATGCTTGAGCAGGAACGTGAAGAAGTTGGTGGTTGTTAAAAGGAGAAAACTGTTTCAATCAAGTAAACAGACTATATGGGGGAAACCTACTATCCTCTGATTGAGTTTGCAGCCAGCTCACATGCCCGGTACTGAAAACCTAGTCAAACCCTATGGTTGGGAAGGTGAGAGACCCTAGTGGGAAGCTACTTGTGTTGTTTGGATCAATGGATATGTTGTGCCCATCAAATCACCCTCTAAATATTTAGGTTTATGCCTATAGAGTAGTGCTGTTCTCGCTTTTCCTCAGAGAAGCTTGACTACTGGGGAGATTCAGAACTCATTGAAGTGCTGAGAATAAGTGACTGTTGTGTGCTCAGTGCTAAATGAACCATTCCTACCACCCTCCAAGATTCAGGGAACATTGTGTAAGAGGGGGCAGAAAGGACATAAGGGCCAGAGGATGACCGGAGTGCTTTGAAATGCTGTCTTCTGGGTATGAGGGGCCATTGCATTTATGACCTCACGGTGAGTAGAACAAAGAGTCTTCCTGCCCCACTTAGTAGTCCTGGTGATCGGGTTGATGAGAGGAAAGAAACAAGAAGCTAGGAAACCACTCAGGTTACATAAGATTGATGTAGACTGGAAGGACACCGAAAGGCTGCCTGGGGTTGGTTTGAGCCTCGAGGGAAGGAGAGCCCTTGGAGAGGCAGAACAGGACTTTCCAGTGAAATCCCAAGAGAGAGAGAGATGGGTGAGCCCAATATGGTCTGCTGCTCCCAGCATGCACCGACTCTAATGAGCCCCACGCTACAGCTAGTCTTTAGTGCATGGAAGCTTCTTAGACAAATAGGTAAGGAAAAATGATTAAAAGTCTTCCCTTAAGAAAGGCCGGGCTTATTGTTCAGTGGTAAAACACTTGCCCAGCATGCACAAGGCTCTGGGTTTATTCCAAGCACCACAAAAAGAAAAAATAAATTCCTCTTAAGGCTGGAGAGATGGCTCAGTAGTTAAGACTCTTGCCTGTAAAGCCTAACAACCTGAGTCTGATTCCCCAGTACCCACGTAAAAGCTAGAAGCACAAAGTGGCACATGTGTCTGGAGTTTGTGTGCAGCCACTGGAGGCCCTGGTGAGCCCTTTCTCTTTCTCTTGACTGGATATGGTGGTGCACACCTTTAATCCCAGCACTCAGTAGGCTGAAATAGGAGGATTGCTGTGAGTTCAAGGCCAGCCTGAGACTACAAAGTGAATTCCAGGTCAGCCTGGGCTAGAGTGAGACCCTACCTTGAAAAACCAAAAATAAAAATAAATAAATAATTATAAAAATAAATTTAAAAATCCTTTAATATTGAATAAGTAAATTTCTGTAGAATATTTGGAAACATGACTGAGCATAAGACTGAGAGTTTATTCCCATTACTTGGAGATCTGGCTGGTTCTCCACACCCATAGGTGTGGGTCTATATCCATGGATCAACCAAACACAGATTTGCCAAGCTAGACATAGTAGTGCATGCCTGTAATCCCAGCACATGCAAAGTTAGGGAAGGAATATTGTGAGTTAAAGGCCAACCTGGGCTTTGTATCAAGTTCAAGCCTAGCCTGGGATGATAGCAAGGTCCTAGTCTTCTCTTTCCTTTTTTTGTTTTTGTGTGTAGTTTGGTATGTGTGTGTGCACATGTGGGTGTGCATGTGTGTGGTATATGTAGGTGTATGTGGCCTTGTGGCACCCCACATACCCACATGCACTAGGGGGTGCTCACCTGTGGTGGCCAAAGCAGGATGTCTAGTCACCTCCATTGCTCTTCCACCAGGTCTTATTTGAGCCAGAGGGCCCCCTCCTCCAAACACCTAGTAGTTTCTGCAGCAAGTGCTGCTATGTTGATACACGCTTGTCTGGGAAATCTTATAAGCCTACAAATGGACACACCCATCTATCTGTCTGTCTGCAGTCTGCCTGCCAAGGTAGGGACAAGATAAGGATGCCTTGTATCACTGCAAGTTTCAGCCAAAAGAAGTGTGTAGAAGACATCCAAACAGAAGAGGCCAAATTATCCCTGGTAGCAGATGACATGACTTTATATGAAGATAAAATTAAAGATTCCACCCAAAAACTGTTAAAACTATTAAAATCAGTAAGGTTGCAGGATACAAAATTAACATATAAAACTCAGCCAATTTTTATACATCAATAATGAAGTTGCTCAGAAAGAAGCCAAGAAAGTGATCTCATTCACAACAGCTATAAAACAATAAAACATCTAGGAGTAAATTTAACCAAGAAACTAAATGATCTCTTATTTAGAGAATTACAAAAGAGTGATGGAATTGAAGTGGGTGCACACACACACACACACAAAATTAAAAATATTTTTTGCAGGCCCAAGAGACATATTAAATTAAATTAGTCTTATTTGGACTGGAGGGATGACTCAGTGGTTAAAGGCACTTGCTTGCAAAGACTGACAGCCCAGGTTCGATTCCCAGGACTCACATAAAGCCAGATGCACAGAATGGGTATGCTTCTGGATTTCATTTGTAGTGGTAGGAAAACCTTGTGTGCTCCTCCTTTCTCTCTCAAACAAATGACTAAATAAAAAAAATGCTTACTTGATATGTTTAGTGATGTGAGAAATATCAAATATCAAGCAAGGTAACCTTGTTTTCATTGTAAGTCAGAGAGAAGCTCCTATCCCTTTTAAGGACTTGTCCTAGTTGACCTAAAAATCTCTTACTAGGCCCCATATTGCTCTTTTTTATCATTATTATTACTATTTGTGGTACTGGGGAATCAAACTTGAGACTCTTGTATATTCTAGGCAAGTGCTCTAAAATTTTAAGAAGCCCAAAGTAAATATACTTAAACCTGTTTAGCAATTAACATTTTAATATTTCATTTTATTTGGAAATGACCTAGATATATAAGGAACATCTAATATTTAATTTAACTTAGAAAAACTTAAGGATTTTTTGAGATCTCTTTAAAGTAGATAAATTATAAAACATGTGGACTGGAGAGATGGCTTAGCAGTTAAGCGCTTGCCTGTGAAGCCTAAGGACCCTGGTTTGAGGCTTGATTCCCCAGGACCCACGTTAGCCAGATGCACAAGGGGGCGCACGCGTCTGGAGTTCGTTTAAAGTGGCTGGAGGCCCTGGTGCATCCATTCTCTCTCTCTCTCTCTGCCTCTTTCTCTCTCTTTCATTCTCAAATAAATAAACAACAAAATTAAAAAAAATTATAAAACATAATTAATAGGCTGGAGATACATCACTCAATGATTGAACACTTACCTAGCATGTGTAAGACCCCAGGTTCAATTCCCTGTACTACAAAAACAAAGCACAGTAAAACAACAATAAAAAATGCAGCCACAAAACATAGCTCACTCTGTAGTCCCCGGCTGGCCTCAGATTTGCAGCAATCCTCCTACCTCTGCCTCCTAGGTGCTGGTATTAAAGGTATGCGCCACCACGCCCTGTTTGCTGTGTGTTTCTTAGCCGGATTTCTGTGACTTCATCAAAAGACAGCAGAGCTTCAGGTCAGGGAGGAACCTGCCTATGATTCCCAGGGCTCCATGAAGAAGACAGAAGATCTTAAAAAGGAAGTGCATGGCATTTTCTCTGTGTCTGTCAAGAGGTCTTATGGTTGTGAAATAAGCAGGGGCAGAAGCAAAAGGAAAGATTTGGTTTTAGAGGAGCAATTTGGAAAAGATTTTCGGTTTTTCAAAGAGGAAGGTATAGTTATAAAAGGGCGTCAGCTGACTCAGAAGTTGTTATGGGGAAGTAGGATCCAACAAAGGGAATAGAGTTCCAACTTAAGCCGACTTCTTCCTTTGGTTTTGGCTTTTGTGAGACGAGGTCTCACTATAGAGCCTGGACTGGCCTCACACTTTCTAACCTCTGTCCTCACTCTGCCCGAGTGCTAGGATTTACAGACGTGCACTACCAGGCCTGGCTATGGTGGCTCCTGGCACTTGGCCCGTAAAACCAAAAGTCAGTTTCCCTCCCCATCGGCAACTCTCTCTCTCTCTCTCTCTCTCTCTCCATGTATGTGTCTTTGAAAATAATTTCCCCAAAGTTTGCATTTTAAGTTTGAGTGGCATTCTTCAGGTAAAACTGAGTAGAAATTTACATCCAAAAAGGCACCGAGGAATATTACAAGTTTTCACCAAGGAGCTGAAAGGAGTTTGGAAACATATTTTGTATTAGAGGTCAAAGTAACCACTATTTGGAGTTTTCCTCTGTGTGTGTGTGTGTTTGTAAAGTCCCATTTCCAGTGTCCTGAGTTTTTGCCATGTCTGTAAGCATTCTGAAATAAGTACATGGGATTTGAGCTTTCAGAGATATATTCCTGGTTTTTTACCTATTCAGTTTATTTAAAAAAAAAAATCACAATTTCCTTCAATGCTCATCAGTATTGAGCTGCAGCCTTAATGACATGAGAGCTGGTCTACCCATTCCATATCATTGTTGATGTAGTCTTTGATATCAAGGAGCAGATACCAGAGAAGATGGAAATGAAAAGTTTTTTTGTTCTAAAGTTGTTTTGAAATGCTGTAATGAACTGATTCTATATTTCCATTTTAGTTCAGAAGAGAAAAAGCACAACAAATAGCAACAAAAATTTCTAAAATGCTCTGAACGTGAATGAAAATTATAAACTACACATACCCATGACATGTGACCAATTAGAGCTGTTTATAACCAAGAAGTTCTCAGAGCTTTCTTTTACATACAGGAAATCCGTAGTCTAGTCATTGGTGATTAGGACCCATCATGGTGCATTTATCACGGGATCTCGACCTCTCTGTGGCAAGATCAGGAAAATGTTTCTGGCGTGAAAGCACATCTGAAGAGGGTGTGGAAGAGGCCCTGGCGACTGCCCCAGTGTGGCTGTCGGAAGGAGACTTTATAGTCAGAGCTGCACAGGAGGTCGGGTAGTGTTCAGAGCACAGGTATCTTCAGGGCCATGTGGACTGTCAATCAGTGGACCTGGGATGCCCCTCCTGGGACGGGGTTTTCCTTGCACTGGCCATGCGTCGTGATGAAAACCTCATGTGGATGGGTCATCTGATGAAGGCTCCGTCTCCTGAGCTCTTGGCACAGTTGTGGCAGGTCCTGCTGGAAGTCTTACGTGTCTCAAGTTCCCAGGTCTTTTACCTGTACGAGCAGACAAGTGTACCCCTTTACCTGGAGACCAAGAGGGAATGTTCTAGCCATTCAGTCAAGTATTTAAGGACATGAAACAAAATGAGAGAGGAAGCTCTTCCTATTTATGTTTTTGGGACTCTCTGCAAAGCTTTATTGAAATACATACTGCAAAACTCATTAATATGAGGGAAATGGCTTGAAAGGGGGCTTATGAGGGCTCCCGGCCTGTGTTCTGCCCCGTGGAAGCCTCTTTATGACAACACAGAAAGAGAACAGAGACTATGTCTGAGAGGAAGCGATCAGAAGGCTCTCAGACAAAATACACCACGGTTGATACATCTAAGGATTAATCCTTGCAGATCAAATGCTTTCCTTCTATTAACTTAAACTTGGAGAGGAAAAAGAGATAAGAAGAGATTTTTCCTGGCTGCTCAACTGGATTCTACAAAGACCCAGGAGTCTGACAGTGAGAGAGTCTAACCCTTCAGGTGGCTCTGAGTTCTCTCAATAGAGGCTTCCAGAACAGCAATGTCTTTGATGTGTCTAAACCATGGCATCAAATTTGTAGGCCCAAGGAACATTTCTCCTCCATCCTCTGAAGTCTTGCTGGAATTAACTGATAAAGGCATATTTGATGGGAGACAAAAGAATAAACCTTATTTTATGCATGAAGTCAATTGTGTAATATAATTACCTCCATCAAACATTAGTCCACTCAGACATTATTTTATGTTTTGAACAACATATTAGGAATTGATGCTGGTATACCCATTTAAGAATTATACATCGAACAATTTTCTTTAAAAACATAATTTATGGCTTACATGATATATCATATGACTAATGCAATAATTTGGCCATTTGTTGTTTGAGCTTTTTAATCATCAAAGACACACACAAAGGAAGCAGACATAGGCAATATGTAACGGCTCTCCAGAAAAGCTATAAGGGTTTTTTTTGGTGGGGGGCATGGATATATGGAGGAAGGGAGCTTTTCCAGTGTTGGAATTAGAGGCATGTGTCACCATGCCTGGCCTTTTTTTTTAACCTGGAGCCTGGTTTTAACCTCAGGTTCTTATATTCATACAGTAAGCACTTTACCAACAGAGCATTCCTTTAGCCCTCAAATGGCTTATATGTATATATATAAAATCAGGCGTGGTGGCTCACACTTTTAATCCCAGCATTCAGAGACAGAAGTAGGAGGATCTCTATGAATTCAAGGCCACCCTGAGACTCCATAGTGAATTCTAGGTCAGCCTGGGCTAGAGTGAAACCCTACCTTGAATCCCCCTGCCAAATATATAACTTTTATTTATTTGATAGAGAGAAAAGGGGAGAGAGAGAGAGTGGGCATGTGCCAGGGCCTCTAGCTGCTGCAAACTGCAGACACATGTGCCACCTTGTGCATCTGGCTCACGTGTCCTGGGGAATCAAACCTGGGTCCTTTGGCTTTGCAGGCAAACTCCTTAACCATTATGCTGTCCCTCCAGCCCTCAAATGGCTTTTGACCTTCTTGTTCTACTTGGCTTGAAGTAGACCAAGTTTCCCCCAGGCACTCAGATTACAGTGTCTATATATTTCTTTGTTTTTTTTTTTTTTTTGTTTTTTGAGGTAGGGTCTCACTGTAGCCAAGGTTAAGGTGGAATTCACTATGTAGTCTCAGGCTGGCCTCAAACTCACAGTGATCCTTCTACCTCTGCCTCCCAGTGCTGGGATTAAAACTGTATGCCACAATGCCCGGCTTTGTTTTTTTAGAGTGTCTATATTTTTTAATGATCATCCTACTCCCTATCTGATCCTTCCTGTCCCACGCTGCCAACTTCTAACCACAATTGACTGTTTTTGTCTGCTTAGCTGAGCTAAATGGAACTCTATGGCAGGGACCCCACCCTGCACCAGCTGTTTCCCCTCCCTTTTCCTCTGCTCTTGGTCACTCACGGAAGCAGGGACAGGGAGACACCTTTAATTAAGAGAAAAGTTACAACAAAAGGCTTAGTAACAGGGGAGAAGCATTATTTCCCAAGTTTTAATCAGCTTATGTGCTCTATTCATCAAGACATAAATTTCACATTTTGTCTCTCACCAATCATCTTTGCATGCGTGCACAGTTCACTTTGGTATACAAAACATCTAGAAAGACTTTGCTTGTATTTTCAGCTGAGCTATTTTTATGCTCATGCAAAATATTTTTGTTAATGTAATTTTCAAATTACTGATTTAAATATTCAATATAAAGACAATGAGACTTTTAATGTCACCTGTGCCAGGCTCCCCTGCCTGCTGCTTGCACTGTCTTGGGATTTCCAGCCTGAGCTCCAGAAGTGATTAACTTAGACTCCTGGCTCAGAGGCTCTCAGAGTGCTTTCTAGTACTCATGTAGTAAAGCACACTCAGTTTAAGTTACATCCAGCATGAGTTATGTACTCATATCTCTGGAATTCCAGATGCTAACTGAAACAGAAAAGTTACCAGACTTTCCCTTTTTAATTATTCCTCCTTACGCCAGACCAAATTTCTTTATGTGAAGCTAGAAACTCATCTCAGGGCTGTGGATGTAACTCAGTGGCAGAGCTGCTCAGTTTGTATTACCAGCACAGGGGAAGACAACTTTGTGTTCTTTTTTTAGAAATATCCATAATTATCTCTCTTAAAATAATCCATTTGAGCTGAGTGTGGTGGCACACGCCTTTAATCCCAGCACTCAGGAGGCAGA
This sequence comes from Jaculus jaculus, assembly GCF_020740685.1. Taxonomy (NCBI): domain Eukaryota; kingdom Metazoa; phylum Chordata; class Mammalia; order Rodentia; family Dipodidae; genus Jaculus; species Jaculus jaculus. Next base: position 83,191,221 of record NC_059115.1, read on the forward strand.
GGTAGGAGGATTGCCATGAGTTCAAGACCACCCTGAGACTCCATAGTGAATTCCAGGTCAGCCCGGGCTAGAGCCAGACTACCTTTGTCATCTAGCTCTTGCTATAGTCCAAAGTTCTAATTCCTAGTTCTTGGGTCCCACAACATTCCCCCACATTACTTTAGGCTTCAAGATGCTAGTTACTGCCTGCCTTTGCTAGTCTGTGGAATACTCAGCACCTCTGTGTCTTCTATCAATTTTTCTGACACGTTTTAGCCACTTCCATGATGGAAGTACACTGTATGCACGTCTGTATGGAAAAAAACAAACAAAAACAACAACAAAATCCCTTTGGTCTGGGGAGATGACTCAGCAGCTAAGGCACTTGCTTGCCTGTAAAGCCAAAGGAGCCAGGTTTGATTCCTCAGGACCGACATAAACCAGATGCACAAGGTGGCACATGTGTCTGGAGTTTGTTTACAGCTTGCTTAAGGGCCTGCTGCACCTATTCTCTCCCTTTCTATCTGTCCTTTCTCTCTCAAAAAAAAAAAAAAATGCAGGCAGCAGAACCCTGATGGAAGAGGTCCTGGGGACCACTAGCTCAAATAGGATGTGACCAGGGCCTGGCATCAGCAGAGTAAACGTGACAGGTGAACCGCACCAGCATTGTAACAACCTGCTGTGGACACAGCTCAGAGAACAGTGTTTTCACCTGCAGGAGCTGAACAAGCTTCCCTTTAGGTAGTGACTTCTTAGTTTAAAAGAATTCCAGAGAGAAGGAGGGATTTCTTTTTGTCTATCGAAATTGAGAATTCTCAGGTAGAAGATACTGTTATTTGGTCATAATCCCCTCCCACTGCCTTGTTTGGGCCCCGTCCCCATCCCTGTTCCAGGGACTTCTTGACTAGTCCCTGTGTTAACCACGTCTCTATTTATTCTCCTCCAGCTCCCATGTCAAATACTGATGGGCTCATATTGGGCAGGTAACACCCAACAGCTGCTATGAGGTCATGAATGCACCAGTCCCTTCATGTCTGAGAATACTGTCCCAAAGTCCTACTCACCACTCTTGCATTCTTTCCTCCTCCTAGAAGGGACTTCAAAAGGAGAATTCCAAGTAGTGTGAACAAAGGCTGTGGGCGTGAAAGAACACGCCAGGTTTGGGAAGCCTTGAGTTCTCCTTTTGTGGCTAAAACACTGTGTTTATAGGGAGGTCAGAGGGAAAGCTATGTGGCCATCAGCCTGTGAAAGAACACAGTGGACCTGGGTCTTAGCTGGGAACAGAGATGGGGACACCGCCCGTTTGGTGTAAAAGCTAGTTCTGGATATCCGCCCATGGAGAGTGTATTTTGATATGGGGGAGAGTGGACTGTTGCCCAGGTGAAAGAAAGAGAGAGAGAACTTGGCCTGCAGGACAGATACAAGAGACACGGGTGAGCAAAGGGGAGTTACTGGAACAGGGATGGGGATGGGGCACAAACAAGGCAATGGGAGAGGATTATGACCAAATAACAGTGGGGTGAACTGACAGGTCTGAGGGAATGGATGATTACTTGGAAGTCTGGTAAGGCCCCCTGCTGGGCGGGATTCCAGTCACTGGGCTCTTGGTTTGCTCTCAGACAGACAGAGCCCCGCCCCTTTCTTTGCCTGGTTCACCTGCCAGTTGGCTTCTGGTCAATCATCGTCACAAAAAGGTGAGAGAAGTCTAAGTATCTTCCCAAGTCTCCCCACTCCAAGGAATCACCAACAGTGGCTGAGTGTCCTTTGTCATCTAGCTCTTGCTATAGTCCAAAGTTCTAGCTCCTAGTTCTTGGGTCCCACAACATTCCCCCACATTACTTTAGGCTTCAAGGTGATAGCTACTGCCTGCCTTTGCTAGTCTGTGGAATACCTCAGCACCTCTGTGTCTTCTATCAATTTTTCTGACACCTTTTAGCCACTTCCATGATGAAAGTACACTGCATGCACGTCTGTATGGAAATGTCACCACGAACCCCCTTACTTTGTGCCATTAATATATGCTGATAAAATTCCCTCAGTTGAACTGTCTGGTTAGGTTTTATTTTCCTGATGCTACCCTGACTAATCTAGAGGTAATGGTTGGTTAGCATAGGACGTTAGGGTAGAAAGGGAAGGTCATTCACGTTGAAGTTGTCTCGTCATCTCATGGGAGGTACCTACTGCTACGCCTATCACGGGCCTTCACTCCTGCACCATTCTTCACAAAACAAGTCAGAGTAGTTCTTTTTAGAGCTAAGTAGAGGGGCTGCAGAATGGCTCAGTAGTTCAAAGTGCTTGTTTATAAAGCCTGATAGGCTGGGTCCAATTCCCCAGTACCATGTAAAGCCAGGTGCACAAAAGTGATGCATGCATCTGGAGCTTGTTTGCAGTGGCAAGAGACCCTGGTGTGCTCATTCCCTCTCTCTATCTCTCTCTGCTTCCAAATACATAAAAAATTTAAAAAGCTAACTAGAGCATGACCTCAGCTTACGACCTTCCACTAGCATCCATTGTTCCTAGAACAAAAGTTGTATTTTTAAAAATTAATTTATTTTTTAATAACTTCCATGATTGTAAGCAATCGTCCATGGTAATGCCTTCCCTCTCCCCACTTCCTCCTTATAAATTCCACTCTCCATCATATCCCCTCCCTTTCTCAATCAGTCTGTCTTTTATTTTGATGTCATGATCTTTCCCCTCCTATTATGATGATCTTGTGTAGGTAGTGTCAGGCACTGTGAGGTCATGGATATCCAGGCCATTTTGTGTCTGGAAGAGCACATTGTCCTACCCTTCCTTTGGCTCTTACATTCTTTCAGCCACCTCTTCCACGATGGCCCCTGAGCCATGGAAGGTGTGATAGAGATATTTCACTGCTGAGCACGCCTCTGTCACTTCTTCCCAGCACCATGATGCCTTCTGAGTCATCCCAAGGTCACTGTCATCTGAAAATTTATTTAATTAATTTATTTCCAAGCAGAGAGAGATATAGAAAGAAGAGAGACAGAGAGAGAATGGGCACTGCAAATGAACTCCAGATGCATGCAGCCCCTTGTGCATTTGGCTTACATGGGTCTTGGGGAATTGAACCTTGGTCCTTTGGCTTCACAGGCAAATGCCTTAACCACTAAGCCAACTCTCCAGCCCCCAAAGCTGTATTTTTTTTTAATTTCATTTATTTTTAATTTATTTATTTGAGAGCAACACACAGAGAGAGAAAGAGGCAGATAGAGAGAGAGAATGGGTGCGCCAGGGCCTCCAGCCACTGCAAATGAACTCAGATGTGTGCGCCCCCTTCTGCATCTGGCTAACGTGGGTCCTGGGAAATTGAGCCTCGAACCACGGTCCTTAGGCTTCATAGGAAAGCGCTTAACTGCTAAGCCATTTCTCCAGCCCCCAAAGCTGTATTTTTAACCTGGGCATGAGTCTGCATGTGCCCGTCTTTCCTCCCTCAGTGTACATATGGTTCCCTCAGAGCCTTTGCATGTGCTCCACAGTTGGTCAGCTGGCTCCTGTAAGGGCTGTCTTGCTTTCGTGACTTGAACCAACCCCTCAGCCCTCCAACTGCAACTCAGAAGCGAAGCCATGTGAAAGTGCAGTTGGACCAGCACCTTCTGGCCTTTGCTCTTGCACTGAGCCACTCAGAAAGGGACAGGCCCGTTGTCTCCAGCCCAGGATTGGACTAACTATCTGACTTATTCACTCGCAACCTCACAACATTGTTTTAGACAACTGTGGCTCACATATATGATGGTGTCCACATTAGATTACATGTTGCTGGAAAATTCTTATCTCCTAGTCATAACTGTGGCCCTCCAAATTACTCATGTGTTTATGATGCTGCTGGCACAAACAGACCTACTGCATTTTTCATCTTATAAAAGTTAGAGCCTGTTGTTATGAACAGTATGTATGTAGTGCATGGTAATAATTAGTGACTATATTCTTGGTTTATATACTTATTACACTATACTTTTCAATCATTACTTTTGGAGTTTGGCTTTATTGTAGAGGTTTGGTAAAACCTGTAAGACTTTAGACTGTATTCTCTAAGAATTCCTACTTAAATAGGAAAGTTGACCTTAAAACAGCATTTTGCCACATAATACATCTTTTTTTCTCCTTTTGGTTTTCAAGGTAGGGTCTCACTTTAGCCCAGGTGACCTTGAATTCACTATGTAGTCTTAGGCTGGCCTCAAACTCATGACAATCCTCCTACCTCTGCCTCCTTAGAGCTGGGATTAGAGGTGAGTGTCACCACGCCCAGACCTCATTTCTTTTGAGCTGATTCAATCTTGTGGTACCTGTCCACCGTGGCCCTCGAGTCCACTCACTGCGTTGTCTGGACACTGCACTCCTACACCATGTCGCCCAAGTGTGTCCGCATAACGTCACACTCAGTTAGCCACACATTTCTCAGACTGTAACCAGATTGTTCAATAATGTCAACATGTACTAGGCGAAGACCAGGAGGACAGAACGGAAAAGTATTTACATGCAGGGCTGGTGACGTCGGTCAGTTGGCAGTGCCCTTCCCTTGGCCCGGTCAGCGCGTAAAGCAGGTGCGCTGCTGCACGCCTGTATTCCCAGCACTGGGGAGGTGGAGGCACGGGGACCAGCTTAATGTCACCGTCACCCACACAGATGAATTTGTAGTCAGGATAGGTGAGGCCCAGCCTCAACCAAAAAGTGTCTAAGTGCAAAAGCCTCCAGCTCATGACAGAATGTGCCTTTTACTTGAGAGTTTCTCGAAGACGAAAGCAACTCATTAGAACATATGTGAAGCTGAGGGCAGGTGTGTGTGTGTGTGGGGGGGGGTGTTGGGTTGCTTTGGGGGACTGTATGTAAAATTGTGGCCCCAGAATTTTAAAACAAAGCCATTGTGGGCCTACCTATTATGATTTCAGACATATTTTTAGTTAAAACACCTTTAAAAGTCCCAGCTGTAGGGCTGGCGTTATGACTTTGCGGTTAAGGCACTTGCCTGTGAAGCCTAAGGATCCATGTTCGACTCCCCAGATCCCACGTAAGCCAGAGGTACAAGGTGATGCATGCACAAGGTCATACATGTGCATAAGGTAGCGCATGCTTCTGGAATTCAATTGCAGTGGCAGGAAGCCCTGCCGTGTCATTTCTCTCTCTCTTTGCCACTCTCTCTTGCCCTGTCTCATAAAAAAAAGAAGGCCAATCTATTGGGCTTGCCTCAAAAAAATTAAATAAAAACATCCCAGTTCCATTAAAACAGCCCTGGATATTAAAAAAATATTTAATACAGGTATGCATGGTCATGTGTGTGAGCCTGGGGGCATGTGTTTCAGAGCACGCATGTACAGCTCAGAGGACAGCTTTTGGTTGCCTTCCTCCTTGGCTAGGTTTGAGGCAGGGTCTTTCGTTGTCCACCACTCTGTGTGTGAGCTTCGAGGAAATTCTCCGTCTCTGCCTCCTTCTCACCGACAGCCCACTGGGATTACAGAAGCCCACCACACCTCCTGACTTTTTAGGTGGGGCCTGGGCATCCAAGCTCAGATACTCAGAGCTGCATAGCAAGCACTATCCACTGAGCAATCTCCCCACCCAAGGCTCTGTGTAGTTTTGTTAGCAACAGAACCAAGTTTTAAAAGCAATCCAGGTACAGCTCTAAAAGACTGGGCTAGAGAGATGGCTTAGCAATCACAAGCCCTTGCCTGCAAAGCCTCCTGGTCCATATGCAATTCTCCAGTGCCCACATAAGCCAGATGCACAGGCTGGTGATGGATCTGGAGTTTGTTTGCAGTGGTAGGAGGCCTGGACATGCCCATTTTCTCTCTCTGTGTCTCTTTCTCTTATTGTCAAATAAATATTTATAAAAATAAATTAATTTTAAAGAATTTATCATCTGCTTCCCCCAACTTTCTGCCTTTTAAAACATGAAGCATTATAAAAAATATGTATGAGGGCTGGAGAGATGGCTCAGCAGTTAAAGGTGCTCACCTGGAAATACGTGAGTGTGTGACACAGTAGTTACTCCTCCTTGTGCTCCCTCATCTCCATGCCCCCTCCCTTTCAGTGACACATTGCACTTAATTTCATGTTTCTGTATCCTCCTGCATTAGATTCCTCATCCAGGGCAGAGCCACCACATCAGCTTCATCAGAGCTCATCTATGTGCCTAGCTCAGAGTTATTATCAAAAGCTGTTTGTTGAGGGGCTGGGAGATGGCTCAGCAGTTAAAGATGCTTGTTTACAAAGCCTGCGGGCCTGGGTTCAATTCCCCAAGACCCATGTAAAGCCAGATACACAAAGTAGTACATGTGTCTGGAGTTTATTTGCAGCAGTTAGAGGCCCTGGCGGGTGTGCTCTCTCTCAAAACATAAATTAAAACATTTTTTTAAGTTGTTTGTTGAATGAATGAGTCATCAGTTTTAGCTGGAGGCTTTTGTTTGGCTCTCAGCCTAATTGGGTCAGTTTTCATTCATAACAAGCACTAGCTCCTAATCAGATCAACCAGCTCGGGCACACTGTTAATAAAAGAAGTTGAAGCCCGGCGTGGTGGCACATGCCTTTAATCCCGGCAGATGTAGGAGGAGAGAGTTCGCTGAGAGTTTGAGGCCACCCTGAGAATACATAGTGAGTTCCAGGTCAGCCTGGACTAGAGTGAGACGGCACCTCAAAAAAAAAAAAAAACAAGCAAAAAATTGAAATGAAAACTACTGCAATAGCCATTTTAACCCATCACATTCTTCTGTTTGTTGTGTAAACTAATGTCCCTTGGAGGAAGACATTTTGGCAGTGTCTACCACAGAGCTGCAGACAAGCATGGTCTCTGACTCAGCACTTCCACCCTAGCAACTTCCCTGACAGACTGTAAGAATATCCACGGTGGCAGCGAATGGGCAGCGAAAGCCTGGGGATGACTTCCTGTGCACGCTGGAGTTCAGCACCATAATCCAGTCCAGCTACACACTGGACACGAGCCCAGGGGACAAAGAGTGAGGCCCCTCTGGACGTACCAATATGGGACAGTTGCTAAAATATATTGTTGAGGCAGACAAGGACAGTGCTTTTAGGATGCTACCAGGGCCCACTGTAAGAGGACAAGACAGACATGCTTGCACGTGTAGATTTACAAAGCCACTAATAGTGGCTTCCTCTGGTCCAGGGAACAAGCGGGTAGATAACAGCTACAGAGGACCAATCCACTCGCTTAATCCTCTCCCGCTTCCCTGCTGCCCTTGGGGTTTAGCCCACAGTCCTTGTCATGGCATGTAGGTGTTTGTGACCCCCCCCCCAACTTACCTCTCCTGCTTCACTTCAGCACCAAATCTTCCGTCGTCTTCGGGTCCTCAGAGACCACTTTCTCCGCGCTCCCACGGTCTCCGCAGAAGCTCCTCTGCCTGGAATGTCGCTTCCCTTTGCTTCACCCTCGTTCGTGCATGGAAATCCGCTGGGTTTCCACTTTGAAGCTCCTTCACCAGGGCGACCTATCCTGCCCACCCCAGCCCCAGACTAGGCTGGTGCCAATAAGCAATCCAGGTCTCCCATCTTCTTTCAAAGCAAGTGCAATTGCAACCAACGAGCTATTTACAGGGTGTGTGTTTTCCTTACTAAGCTGTAGGTGATGCCTGTCCTCTGTACCCATGCCCACCGACCCTAAATCATTTCCTCGATGAACACTTGTGGGAGGAAGAAAAGAAGGTAGGAGAGAATGAAGACAGGAGGGGTGAAGGGGACCGGTAAGGGACAGAGGAAGGAAGGAAGGGGAAGGGAAAGGGGTGACTCCCAGGACCTCAAAGCCCATTGAAAATGGAAGTTGGCTGTGTACCGCTCCTTACTGACATCAGTTTGTGAGTGTGGTACACTCAGATTTATGTCAAAATTGTACTGTTGACGTTGCTGTCTTATAGCTTACACTTGATGGAAATTGGGTATTTTGGTTTGTTATTTAGTGACAAAATTTTACAAAGCAAATTTTTGTCTTACTGAATCCCTCCCTCCCTTCTTCCCCTCCCTTTTCTCCCCTCCCTTCCATTTCCCTCCTCTCCCCTCTTCCTCCCTTCCTTCCTCCCTCCCTTCCTTCCTTCCTGCCTGAAGATCTTGCTATGTAACTCAGAATGAGCTGATTAATCTTTTTCTATTGTGTATTCTTTTTGTTGTTGTTGTTGTTCTTTTTTTTTTTTTTTCCTTTTGAGACATGGTTAGCCCAAAACTTGCCTTGAACTCAAAATTAAGTGCTAGGATTACAGGCATGCACTACCACAGTCATTCCTGTCCATCCCCCAAATGAGTAGTGCCTTTCCCCATTACAAGTCATCAGTCTCATATTTGTGGGACGATTTTACACACACACACACACACACGATTTTAGGCTACTTTTAATACTCCATATTTAAAAAAATATTGTATTTATCTTATACTTGAGAAAGAGAGAAGCAAATAGAGAGAGACAATGGGCGCATCAGGGCCTCCAGCCACTGCAAACACCAGATACTTATGCCACCTTGTGCATCTGGCTTATTGTGGGTACTTGGGAATCAAAACTGGGTCCTTCGGCTTAGCAGGCAAGCGCCTTAACTGCTAACCCATCTCTCCAGCCCTAAAACTCCACATTTTTTAAAAACAATGATGTTGCTATGTTTAAATATGAATCTGAAGGTCATGTAGTTGTGTTTAGCATGAGATCTAAACTTCATAATGAGCTTACGAGTCCCAAAGTAGTGACTGCCACCCTTTCTGCCTCACACATCATCTCTTTTCAGAGCCTGTCTTTTGCCATCTCTTCCTGCAATGCCCTTCTCATTCAGGGAAGCAACTCAGGAGGGCATTTCCAGATCCTTCTATGTGATAGAGCATCACTCAGGAACCCGTTAGATTTTGTAGAGTTGGAAGATTATATAATCCGAGAAAAAGAATACCAAACTATGAATCTAAAAATGTATATAAAAGTGATTACTTCTTAGAATATGAAATCACAAAGGGCAAAATTTAAAAGCTGGTAAATGCTCCAACTATCAGAAAAGCCAATAAAGCAACATATATTTATACTCATTACCTGCCACATATATATTTTCACTCCACAATTTTGACTATATTCTCTTTGATTACTTCCTCATATAACAATGATTATGTGATATTTTCTGTATGGCAAATGAAAAGATAAATATTTTCTTGGTTTCATTATTTATTGCTGGTAATGTCGTGCAAAATTTTAGGACTGTTAAGATTTGAGAAATCTCCAATTTTTCATTTAAGAATATTAACATTTTAGGGTGTTTCAAGTACTTTGGCTTTGTGGGATGTAGTGGGTTATATCTATGGTGTGTGTGAGCAGAGTACGGTATTGTGTATTTGTATGATATGTGGGGGTAAGGAATGGTGTGTGTGTGTGTGTGTGTGTATGTGTACATATATGTGGTATATGGTCTATCTGTCTGGTGTGTCTGTGTGTGTGAGGTGTGGTGGGGTGTATCTGGGGAGCATGTGTGTCTATCCCAGGTGTTAATGTCTCCTGGAATCTCGGGAGGAGCCTGTACCTTCGTTAGCTTCCCAGTAAACCCCAGTCTGTCTCCATTTCCCAATTATTTGTTATTACTTCTTGCTGCTCAGCTGTATATGAACCTGTTTCAAAACTGCCTTTTAGGCTGGGCATGGTAGCACACGCCTTCAATCCCAGCACTTGGGAGGCAGAGGTGGGAGAATCGCCATGAGTTCAAGGCCACCTTGAGACTGTGTGGTAAATGCCAGGTCAGCCTGTGCTAGAGTGGACCTTCCTTGAAAAACCAAAACAGCAACAGCAAAAGCCCCGCCTTTCTTCACCTGCAGTGGAAGTGCACAGGAGCAGCGCACGTGTCCACACGGCTCCAGCTGGGCTGAGGAACTGCAGTGGGAGAGGGCTCAGGAATTTGTTGAATGAGTCAGTGAACATTAAACAGGACTTAGTATCAATCTCTTGATTTGTTCTTCGAATTCAGGAATGCTGATATTTCATGAGGCCCCTTTTAATTAAACTTGATTGCAGATTCTGCAGTGTTGTAAGCATTAATTGTGTTAATAGGATAATTTTCTGAAACACAAGTTTGGACCTGACAGCACAGTGTGCTCATTTCTTTGACTAGAAGTTTTGAAACACCAAAGCCACATAGTCTTTAGTTTGCCTGAACTACAGATCTTCGATACAGTGCTTTTCAAAAGCCCTTGTTCATCTCACAGCCCCCAAACAAAAAAAGCAATGGAACCCTCCCACATTTTCAAGTCATTAATTTCTTTTTTTACTTTTTATTTCCGATTTTTACAAATATTTGTTTATTCATTTGAGGGGACAAAAGATGAGTGTGCCCGGGCCTTTTGCCACTGCAAGTGACCTCCAGACACATGTACCACTTTGTGCATCTGGCTTTACATGGCTACTGGGGAAGCAAACCCAGGCCAGCAAGCTTTGCAAGTAAGTGTCATCTCGTCAGCCCAGGATTTCAGATTTTTTTCAGTTCATTTCCATAAGTAAGAGACAATTTCACTATCTTCCCTCCCAGGGCTTAGGGTGGGTTTTCACCATCCTATCCAGCCTTCTCCAATGGTCCAGCCCTCATCATGACTAGGTATAGGTCATGGCCACCTAGATTTGTTTGCTTACCGCAGTTTGCCTGTTGCATTGTCAGAAAAGAATTGGTAAGTTCATCTTTATACCCTCCACAGGGTTCTCACCTGAAACTCGAGGGTGCCACTGACATCTGATATTGCTGGGTTCACTTCACTGGACTTCCCATGTACAGTTCTTGTGACGGATGGAAGGGTCAATCTGTCCCCATAATCCTCCACTGTGGTCACATGCATCCTCTAGCAGCTCTGTGAGATGGGCCTCTGAGTGGGCATGATGCTGTCTTCTGGGTCAGTCAGGAAAGACTACGGCCGAATGGTCTCCCTGGGATTCATCTGGGCAATTTTCATATCAGTTCATCCACCAGCATGAGGTAAGAGTCCAGCATCAATTCTCTGGCCATTCATTGTTTTATAAATGTGAGTTCTCTGAAACATCGCTCACACACATAAGCACATGGGACAAACGAAGATTTCGTTACAGCAACACCACTCAATTCTCTGAACCTTTTCCAAGTTTTATTTCAAAAATCACACAGTGATATGTCACTAAGACATTTTATTGTTCTGTTAGCTAGCATGACCTGTTGCAATTATATTGATGCCAAATCATTGAGAACTGCCTGACTTGCAATGATTATTTATCGATTATGAAAGCTAGTCATTTTCTTAGCACCAGGATTGTCTATGTGTTTGAGGTCTGGGGGAGGATGTTATATCTTAGGACAATCTGGGTTTAATATCCCTGTACCACAGAAAAATTTAGAAGGGGTAGAAAGTGTGTCTCATTTGATTTTGTTTTTACTGGCAAGGAATCATTATGAAAGGAAAGAATTCATGCAATGCAACCCTTGAACCATGGGTGAGTTTTCAGGCACATTAATGGTAGGAAGTAGTGCTTCCAAATGGCAGCTGATTAAACGACCACCCCTTTGTCCCACAGAGCAAAGCCTTGGAGCCCCAGCTATTGTTGGGAGACCATGCATTCTGAACCTGCTCCAGGTTAGGGGCAGAGGTGTGCCCTGCAAGGTCACACCATGAGCCCAGGCAGTCCTGGGATGGCACCCGGTAGCACAGGTCACACATCTTCTCTAGTCTTTTATATATTTTATATATTTGCAACAAAAGAGAGATAGAGAGAAGAGAGAGACACAGACAGACAGAATGGGCACAACAGGGCCCCCGAGCACTGCAAGTGAATTCCAGATGCATGTACCACTTTGTGCATCTGGTTTACATGGGTACTGGGGAATCAAACCCAGGTTGTTAGGTTTTGCAGGCAAATGCCTTAACTGCCAAGCCATCTCTCCAGCCCTTCTCCTAAGTTTGATAACATTTTTCTTTTAAATTACACATATAAATGAAACATTCAAGTTCAATTAGCTTACAAAGTTCTAGCAACTTCAGTCATGACTAAACTATGAATAGGCTATTCAGGAAAAGGAGGACTATGTTCTGAATATAGCGCACACTTCTAGAATACACAGCTTACTCTGGGACCTATTTATCCAGGAACTTCAGTCTTGACCATCATGATATTAGTAAGTAATTGGTAAGAGCAGGATTCCTTATAATCACATCCATGAAATAAAATAAGTAGGTAACCTACTTTTATGAAAATGTTGATTCAGTGACGTTTTTCATTTAGCAAATATTTTCAATCCATTTAATTATTTAATTTAATAAAATTTTCAATTTGTTCCATTTATTTAACTATTAAATGTAGCAAATATTTTTAGCTTTCAATTTAGCTAAATATTTTATTTAGTAAATATTTATCAAATTTATCATGTGTCAAGAATCTATTGGCAGCTGGAAATCTTGAAATAAATTCTAAACTAATTAGCTTATTGCAGGGAGACATAAGCTCAGTCAGAGCAGCAGATGCTGGGCCACTTCTGGCTTGACTTCTGCTCTATGCCTTCAGACTTATATGGTTTTAGACAGACCTCAGTTTCCTCTTCTGGAAAATAGAAATAATATGTGGCTCATCCTCTTGTTGTGAGGCTCTAGAGGACAGTCATATAATAAGCACTCGGGAAATGTTCTTACTGTCACTGTTGTTTTATTTCCTCATCACCTGTGACAGTGTCTGTTCATAGGAATCAACGCCCAGTAAGGGCTTTTGAGTCCATCCACAAATGGACAAGCTAGAAAAACAAAAACAAAAAACATTCTATTTGCAGACAAAAGGCAGATCAGATTATTCCCATAAGTACAGTTTTATTGACAACACATAATTAATTATTTTTACTAAATATCTTTAACATGTTTCCTTCTCTAGTACTATTCAGAGAAGTCATAAATCTCTCTGTCAGAAGTCTTTCTGTACATTCAAATATTTTCCCATCTCTTTTATTAGCAGAGTCTGTGGTGTGTGAGTTATTGTAGATGCTTTATAAATTATACAAAATAGTTCCAGGAAATCCAAAGCTTCCCTAGAAACATGATGATCTGGTAGGAAAAGCATTTCACATCTTTGAAGATTCCCAAGGGGCGGGGGGCGGGCAACGTCTTGCTGTCTTGTTAAGGGCAGTTTCAAGGCCTGACAGACTTGCTGTTGCTCCACTTCTTACACCACTTTTGGGGCAAGAGTAAGATAGGGCGAGGGGCGACTTTTCACCTCCCCAGGGTTAGTTGCCCAAGTTCCAGGCCTCCAGTCTTCCTTAGGGTCCCCTCATCTCTCTACCCCCCAGGAACAACACCCATGATGTGCTTCTGGGCGTTTGGAATGAGAAGTAACACCCGACACCACAGGCCTTGTTCCACAGCTTTGTCGGAAAACCTGTTTGCATGTATTGCCTAGGCTTCAGTTCTTTTCAGATTTCTCTTTCAGTTTAGTTTTAAGAAACAGATTTATTAATAGATTTATTTAATTAATCAATTTACTCATGAGAAAGAGAGAGGGGGGGGGATATTAAGTGGGTACTAGGATCTCTTGCCACTGCAAAGATCCTCAGACACATGTACCACATTGTGCATCTGGCTTTACATGGGCACTTGGGAGCTAAACCTAGGCTGGAAGGCTTTGCATATAAGTGCCTTTAACCACTGAAACATCTCCCCAGACTTTTTGTTTTTGAGGTAGATTCTCACTCTAGCCCAGACTGACCTGGAATTCACTCATGTGAATTCCTGCCTCAGCCTCCTGAGTACTAGGATTAAAGGTGTGTACTTCCATACCTGCTTTGCTTTATTTTATTGTATTTATTCTTTTGGTTTTTTGAGGTAGGGTCTCACTCTAGTCCAGGCTGACCTGGAATTCACTATGTAGTCTCAGGGTGGCCTTGAACTCATGGTGATCCTCTTACCTCTGCCTTCTGAGTGCTGGGATTAAAGGTGTGCACCACCATGCCTGGCTTTTTTCTTTCTTCTTCTTTTTTTAAAAAAAATTAATTAATTTATTTATTTGAGAGAGAGAGACTGAGAGAGAAAGAGAATGGGCACGCCAGGGCCTCCAGCCTCTGCAAACGAACTCCAGATGCATGTGCTACCTTGTGCATCCGGCTTATGTGGATCCTGGCAAATTGAACAGAGGTCCTTTGGCTTTGCAGGCAAATAACCACTTAACCACTAAGCAATCTCTCCAGCCTTAATATATTCTCTTTTTATAAATTATTTTTAATTTTATTTATATTCACAAACAGAAGGAGAGAAAGAGAAAAGAGAGAGAGAGAGAGAGAAATTATATGAATGGGCACCTTTAACTGCCAAGTCATCTCTCCATCCTTTAATATACATATTTTTATTTATTTATTTTTTAATATATTTTAAAATTTTATTTATTTATTTATTTGACAGAGAAAAAGGAAGGGAGGGAGAGAGAGAGAGGGAGGAAGAGAGAGAATGGGCACACCAAGGCCTCCAGCCACTGCAAATGAACTCCAGATGCATGAGCCCCATTGTGCATCTGGCTAAGGTGGGACCTGGGGAATCGAACCTGGGTCCTTTGGCTTTGCAGGCAAATGCCTTAAGTGCTAAGCTATCCCTCCAGCCCCTTTAATATATTCTTCACATTGATCAGGGTCCTGTTCTTTTCTCTTAATCATTAAATGGTGGCATTGTGTTATTGAAATGGAAAATTAAATAAAGCTTCACAAGTAAACAGCAGGCTTGTCCTCAAGTCACTTTACCTGCTTCTTATATGCAGACCTGAGTTGCTTGAAGAAACATCGCGTGCTTGAGCTTCTCTTGAAATAAGTGCCATCATTCTTTATTATGCTTCCTTTCACATGTGAAAAATATGTAAGCTCTCACTGGGTCACACTGATACTTTCGGGGGGGGGTTGTTACTAGCCATCTTTTATCCTGTTTGAAAACTTAAGGCCAGCTACTGAATTGCACAAGACATGAAAGAGAAGAATTAGGAATTTGTTTTGTTCTTTCCTAGCTCTGTTTTTCATTCTCTGCACGCCCACTCCCGCCCGCAGATTCAAGGCTACTGTCTCTCACTAAAACATATTTCTGCCTACCACTACCCGCTGGTTCATTTACACAGCTCTTATTCATCCTGACAGTCATATGCAACCAACAGATGAATACCCCTGGGCAGTCACCTGGAGACACTTTTCTGCAATAACACCTATGTTTCACGAGAGGGCTGTGCATAACCCTTGTTTTCCAAGCAGAAGATGTGAGGGGTAGGGCTCTGGTTTCTTGTCCATCTTTAGGATGTTTGTCGTTTTCCCCAGTGATTTTAGTTTTGCCTTTTGGCGGCCATTATTTTTAGTTTGCCTAACCTTGTCCATGTTCCTTCAGCTAGTTCACGGGCCCTGTGTGGTCGTTTTCACATCTAGCTTGTCATTCAGTAACAGGCGGCTGTGCTGATGCACTCCTCCAAGAAGACTCATTTCTGCGCAGCCCTGCAAGCTGCCCGGGCAAGCATGGGAGCCGGGCAGGAGGACACCAGCTTCGCGATGCGGGGCCTGGCCTGGCCGCGCTCAGAGCTGGGAGCGTCTCTGCGCTTGGCTGCTCCAGTCCTTCCTCTGTTCGCAGTGTGCTGTGGCTCCTCAGAGCTGTGTTTTCTCACATTTTCCTTCTTTCCCACCAGGAAGAAAACAAGCATTGGGCCAACTGAGGTACTCAGCAGGCTCTGCCTGTCTTTTAAACCACCTGCCTTTCTCATTGGCTACAGGTTAGCCTTTTTTTTTTGAGGAAGGATCTCACTCTAGTCCAGGCTGACCTTGAACTCACCATGATCCTCCTGCCTCTGCCTCCCAAGTGCTGGGATTCTTTTCTTTAAATTTTCAAATTTTTTAAAAAAATATTTTAATTCATTTATTTGCAAGCAGAAAGAGCTAGAGAGAAGAGAGCCATGTTCCACTTTGTGCATCTGGCTTCACGTGGGTACTGGGGAATCAAACTTCTGTTGTTAGCCTTTGCAGGCAAGCACCTTAACAGCACCTTAACCACCAAGCCATCTCTCCAGCCCCTAATTTTTAAAATGTTTAAAAATTTTATTTATGAGAAAGAGAGAGAGAGAGAGAGAGAGAGAGAGAGAGAGAGAGGGAGAATGGGTGGAATGGGTGTGCTAGGGCCTTTAGCCATTGCAAGTGAACTCCAGATGCATTTGTAGCCATGTGCATCTGGCTTACGTGGGTACTGGGGACTCATGCCTGGGTCCTTAGACTACACAGGCAAGCACCTTAAATGCCAAGCCATCTCTCTAGCCCCTCTTAATTTTTTTTTAATTTTTAGGTCAGCCATTCTTACACAAGTTGCGCCCCCTCCCCCAACCACAGCATGGTTGAGTGGATTAGGAATGGACATCTGATCCCAACTTCTACTCTGATTCTTCCTCCCAGTTCATTAAAACTTCAAGTGCATGTTTGATTCACAGCTCTCACCTTCCCATACAGCGGTAGGTTTGTGTGTCCCTGCGACTTCCTAGTATCCTTTAAATTCTACAAATGGGGACTTAGGTAAGACCCACTCTCCACTGAAGTGACGTTCATGTAGAAGGACCTGGTGGAATTGCTCCAAGGTCAGGGCCTTTCTGGGAGCACCGGGCAGAGAAGAGAGGTGGAAAGTTATGGTGTGGGTGGGAATGTTTTGTGATGAACAGTGGCCCTCCACCTTGTCCACACACAGGTGTCAGCTGGGAGCCTCCGGGTTCTTGGTTGAGTGTCTCCCCAAGCATCTGAGTCATCTAAGGCACCCTAGATGCCCCGAGTCACAGAAGCGCCTCAGATGGCTAATATTTTAATCAAAGTTGTAGATAGATAAAAGAAGTGAAACTAGATAGGGCTGATGGATTGCAAAAGACTGAAATGGAATGTGTGGAAGTCCCCAGATGTTCCAGGACTAGCTGGAATCTGGCTGTAGAAGGAAGTGCCTCTGAGGATCAGAAGTGAAGGTAACTGGGAGCTTCAAGAGTGGCTTGACAGGGCAGAGCTGTTGAAGTAAATGGGGAGGGAAGGATGAGTTGGGAATTTTAGACCGAGTTTCTGCTGGGTCCCCTGCATGGATGGTCGGCATTTCCTGGATGGTGACCAGAGGCTGAGGGAACTTGTGAAGATGTGGTCAGGCCTCCCTGACTGTGTTGGAGGGACACAGAGGTAGGAGGAGGAAAGAGAAAAGCTGGGAAGATGGTAGATGCTTGCAGGACACCAGCCTCAAAAGAGAAGAGTGGGGAAAGGGAGGGCTGGAAGTTGCAGCCAGAGCTTAAAGAAGCTGTAATGAACCTTCTCTGTAGAGGGAAATTTTGGAAAAGGAAATGAATACTTGGCTATGAAACAGAGCCGATCAGAAGAGAGACCTGGGTAAGAGAAATAGGCGTTAATAGGATTTGAGTTTGGTTTCTGGATGGTTGAAAATTTCTGTGTAAAGTTTTTCATGATGGAATGTATTATTATATGGGACACATGGCTTGGCCTATGCTGCACAGCAGTCACAAACCAGTTGAATTCTGACTCTTCTTGTTGAGCTCCTACCAGCGTTCAGGGAAAAGATTAAATAGGATCACCTTCATGTAGGGTCTGTCTCCAGTTCCCTAGGTCCTGCTTTTGAATTTCCACCTGAGCTGTTCTATACATTTAGATTTCTTACTAGCCCCAAGATTTTGGTTTCCTAAATTTTATACAATAAAAATTAAAAAATTATAAACACTGGGGCTGGAGGGATGGCTTAGAGGTTAAGTGCTTGCCTGTGAAGCCTAAGGACCCCAGTTCGAGGCTTGATTGCCCAGGACCCACTTTAGCCAGATGCACAAGGGGGCGCATGCATCTGGAGTTCGTTTGCAGTGGCTGGAGGCCCTGGCGCACCATTCACTCTCCCTCTCTATCTGCCTGTTTCTCTGTCTGTCACTCTCAAATAAATAAATAAATAAAAATAGCAAGAAAAAAAATAAATATATAAACACTGAGACTAGGGTAAGAAATCCCCATGTGCTATCATCTACAACTGAAGACTTTTGGAGTTGGGACCTCTGGGGTGGTGAAAAGAAATTGCTTCATTCTTTTCTTTTTTGTGGCAAGCTCAACAGACTGGTCTTTATTTTTCTATGCAAGAGAGTAACAGTGAGTAAGAGAGAGACCTGATGCATCAGGGTCTTAGCCACTGCAATTGAACTCCAGATGCATGTGCCACCTTATGCACATGTGCAACACTTTGCACTTGCATCACTATGTGTATGGCTTACATGGGTCCTGGAGAGTCAAACATGTGTCCATAGGCTTTGCAGGCAAGTGCTTTAACCACTAAGCCATCTCTCCAGCCCTCTTTTTTTTTTTCTAACATTCTTTTTTTGTGGCAAGCCCAACAGATTAGCCTTTTGTTAATGTGAGAGAGCAAGTGAGAGAGAGAGAGAGTTGGTGCAACAGGGCTCCTAGCCACTGCAATCAAACTCCAGATGTATATGCCATCTAGTGCGCATATGCAACCTTGCGCACTTGCATCACTTTGTGCATATGGCTTACGTGGAACCTGGAGAGTTGAACATGGGTCCTAAGGCTTTGCAGGTATGTGCCTTAACCACTAAGCCATCTCTCTAGCCTGGTTTGAGGCTCAATTCCCCAGGTCCCATGTTAGCCAGATGCACAAGGAGGCACACATGTCTGGAGTTCGTTTGCAGTGGCTGGAGGCCCTGGCGCACCCATCCTCTCTCTCTATCTGCCTCTTTCATTCTCTCTCTCTCTTTCTGTCACTCTCAAATAAATGAACAAAATTTTTAAAAAAAAATTCTTCTCCCTGTCATCCCTCGGAATGCTCACTTTCACTCCCACCCCAACTTAGTGTCACTCTTTTTTTAAAAAAATTAATTTTAGTTTATTTGTGTGTGTGCGAGGCCACATGCAACAAAAAATAGATCATGTGACTACTCTGAAAGTCGAGAGCAAGGCTATTTGGCAGAATGAATGAAATATAAGAGTGTGTGTGGGGGTGGTGATTTGAATGGAAATATCCACTATAGACTCAGGAGTTTGAATACATTTATTTATTTCTTGTGTGAGTTTGGCTTTTTTTTTCTTCTTTTTCTTCTTCTTTTTTTCCTGAGGTATCTTGCAGGCCAGGCTGACCTGGAATTCACT
This sequence comes from Jaculus jaculus, assembly GCF_020740685.1. Lineage (NCBI taxonomy): Eukaryota > Metazoa > Chordata > Mammalia > Rodentia > Dipodidae > Jaculus > Jaculus jaculus. Next base: position 83,210,297 of record NC_059115.1, read on the forward strand.
ATATAGTCTCAGTCTAGCCTTGAACTCACAGCTCAGTAATTTTTCTACTTCAGCCTCATGAGTGCTGGGATTAAAGGTGTATACCACCAAGCCTGGTTGTTTTTTGTTTTTGTTTTTCTCTTCCCTAGGCATGATTTCACTCCAGTCCAGGCTGACCTAGAACTCACTTTGTAGCTCTAGGTTGGCCTTGAACCCTCATGGTGATCCTCCTACCTCAACCTCCTGAGTACTGGTATTAAAGGCATGTGCCATCACGCCTGGCTCTAATACTTTTATTTTTAAATTCTTTTTAAACTTTTTTTACCGACAACTTCCACAAATGTCAACAATATAACATGATCATAATTCCCTCCCTTTTTCCATTCCCAAATCCCTCCTCCACTGAATCCCTTCTTTCTAACTAGTCTGGCTTTTATTTTGATGTCATAATTTTTTCCTCCTATTATACAGGTCTTGTATAGGTAGTGTCAGTGACTGTGAGGTCATAGATATCGAGGATATTTTGGAGTTTGAATACTTAATCCCATTTTGGGAAGGTTCTGTAACCTTTAGGAAGTGGACCCCTGCTGGAGGAAGCCTGTCACTGGGGCAAGGCCCAGGGTATAACAGCATAGCCCAGCTTGCTGTTCCTCCTCCCGACTGATGTCAGAGTGTGACTCCAGCTTCCTTGCTCTTGTAATGGCTTCCTGCCAGGATGGACTTTCCCTTGGAACTGTAAGCCAAAATGGAACTTTTTCTTTCTGATTGGTTATTTTGTTCCAGTAACAAGAAAGTAGCTAATACAGGGGATTGGGATGGGTAGACCACCTGAGGTATCCTGGAGGCCTCCCTAAAAGAGTAACATTTTACCTGAGACATGTATGACAAGAAGGTAACACATGTGAAAATCACTCCCGGCAGAGCAGGTGACACAGCTATCCCTGCAGGATGGCCTGACACAGGAAGTGGGAGGTGAGGTGGCTACCCCCGTGGCAGTGCTAGCCAGGGCAGATACTGCTCCACACACAGCTCAAGGCAAAGACCAGCAAGGGATGGATCATATCCCCAGCTTTATCCCACGTCTGACATGAGTCACACCAAGTTAGAGTCCCATACTGTGCAGCCCGTTCTCACCACACCTGGTGACAGGAACATCTGCCTGCTCATGAGAGCCATCTGGTCACCAGGGCCTCCTAGAATGCAGGCTGATGTGAATCCCAGGGTTTCTCAGGGCACTTGGCCACTCCATGCGTAGGTGCAGATGAGGGACACGGAATGACATGTGGAGGGTCACGAGCACCCAGAGGGGGAGAAACTGGGTGGGGTGGCGTCTTGGGCTTTCTGGTCCAGACGTGGCAGTTCCCCTCCTGGAAGGCACGACCAGTCCCAGCCTCTGGAGGGGTCTAGACAGTTTTGAGGACAATGGCTCTAGCAACCAGAAGCCACGTGGGGCCTGGTCCAGATTTGGGTGCCCTCCCTGAATGGCCATGGGAAGGGTGCAGAGCCCAGGGGAGGACTGCTGACTTGTGTCTACAGGCTGAACTGATGTCATGTACCTATGTTCTTGGGAGCCATCCAGGCTGGAGGCATAACTCTGGGACTCATTGAGCTGCTGGGAATAGCTTCATGGAAGGAAAGAAAGAAAGAAAGAAAGAAAGAAGGAGGGAGGGAGGGAGGGAGGGAGGGAGGGAGGGAGGGAGGGAGGGAGGGAGGGAAGGAAGGAAGGAAGGAAGGAAGGAAGGAAGGAAGGAAAAGAAAGTGCATCGGCTTCTAGTTCCCAAACTCTATCTTCTTCCCAAACTGTGAGACGCTAGTTCTGTCCCTTCTTAGGAAGACCAAGGGCTCTCAAAACAAGAATTGCCCATGTGACTGTTTCTAGAGCATCCATTGCTTCTGTAAACATACAAAGAACCCTGTCCCTGAAAATAGAAACAGCCACATGGTGAGAACACACAGACCCGAGTCTCCCTAGGAAACTGTACCTGGGGAGGGTGACATTTTCATCTTCCAGTGCCAGGCTGAGCCCAAGCTAAGAACCCTCCCCGGCCCCTCCTCCCTAAGAGCGTTGTTGTAGCCTGATGTCTGTTCATCTAGGGGAATAATTAATTAATCATTAAGTCTGCTGGAAACATACCACCAAGTGGCGCTCAGTAAATATTGACAAGAACGAGGCTGTTCTGTATCTGCTCTGTCAAATTGGAAAGAAAGTTGTGCAGATGAAAGTGAAGCCCAGACAAGCAAGGTGATTCGGCGTCTCCTAGGAGGAAGGGGCGTAGCCAGGACTTGGACCCCACAGGACCCTGATCCTAAAGGTATATTATACTGGTGGTTTTGAGAAATGGCTGACTCCCACCTTGTGACGTCAGAGTTCCCAAAGAACAGTAGAACCTCATCACATCAACATAATTGAAAGAATGGCTGAATTGGAGAAAGGTTTGAACTATTTTCTTTTCTTTCTTTTTTTTTTTTTTTTTTTTGACCTAGGGTCTCACTCTAGCCCAGGCTGACCTGGAATTCACTATGTAGTCTCAGAGTGGCCTCGAACTCTTGGCAACCCTCCTACCTCTGCCTTCTGAGTGCTGGGATTCAATGTATGAGCCACCATGCCCGGATGGTTTGAACTATTTTAAAAGACATTTAGTTTCTTCCTTTCAAGGCCATGGAGTAAATTAGAACAAATAAGCACAGAATGGGGCCACGAAGAGGTCTCACAGAACCTGCTTAAAGAGACAAACATCATGCAATTCGTGAGTGGTACATTAAAAGTCTACATGTAACTGACAAGTGCTGAAGATATTTTAAGCCTTTGGGGAAATGTACTTTTGTTAAAAATAAACTAAATGTTCCTTGGAAGATTCATTTTCATGTAAAATTGTAAATGGGAAACTCACAAATTTAAGAGTAAATGTAGGTAGTCATGTATTAAAAATGTCATGAGTTTGATTTAGTAGCATATAAATTAGTCAAATTTAATGGCAAACTATAAAACTAAGAATCAAATACAACCAAGAAGGTCCCACTTCCCACTTCTCCTCTCCTTTTTTTTTAAAGTATGCTCTTCTTTTTAATTTTATTTTTAAAAATTATTTATTTACTTAGTTTGGTTTTTCAAGGTAGGTCTGTCTCTAGCCCAGACTGACCTGGAATTCACTATGTTCTCAGGGTGGCCTTGAACTCATGGCAATCCTGCTATCTCTGCCTCCTGAGTGCTGGGATTAAAGACATATGCCACAACACCAGGCTTATTTTTTATTTCACTTATTTATTTGCAAGGAGAGGGACAGACAGACAGAGAGTGACAGAGTGAGAGAGAGAAAAGCGAGACAGACAGAATGGGCGCACCAGGGTCTCCAGCCACTGCAAACGAACTCCAGATGTGTGCCCACTTTGAGCATCTGGCTGTACTTGGATAGTGGGGAATCAAATTCTGATCGTTAGGCATCGCAGGCAAATGCCTTAACTGCTGAGCCATCTTTACATTAATTTTATTTATTTATTTATTTGAGAGAAAGAGGAGAGAATAGGTACACCAGGGCCTCCAGCCACTGTAAACGAACTCCAGATGCATGCGCCCCCTTGTACATCTGGCTTATGTGGGTCCTGGAGAATCGATTTGGGATCCTTTGGCTTTGTAGGCAAATGCTTTAACCACTAAGCCATCTCCCCAACCCTTCTCCTCCTTCTTTTTTATTTTAAAATTCGAGCCAGCTATGGTGGCACATTCCTTTAATCCCAGCACTCAGGAGGCCAAGGTAGGAGGATTCCTGTGAGTTCAAGGTCACCCTGAGACTACATAGTGTATTCCAGGTCAGCCTGGGCTAGAGTGAGAGTCTATCTTGAAAATCAAAACAAAAAAAGTAATTTGAGACAAGGTCTCACTCTGCAGCCCAGGCTGGCCTCAAACTCGCCGTCCTTCTGTCCAGTCTCTCTAGGGCTCTAGTGTTGGGATTATAGGCATATGCCACCACACTCAGCTGGCCCCCCGACCCGGCTTTTTTTTTTTTTTTTTTTTTTTGCTTTGTTTTCAAGATAGGGTCTCATTTTAGCATAAGCTGACCTGAAACTCACTCTATAGTCTCAGGCTGGCCTCGATCTCACAGCGATCCTCCTATCTCTGCCTCCCATGTGCTGAGATTAAAGGCTTGTGCTACCATGCCAGGCACCATTCTTTGTTGTTGTTGTTTATTTGAGGTAGGATTTCAGGGCTGGGGAGATGGCTTAGCAGTTAAGTGCTTGCCTGTGAAGCCTAAGGACCCTGGTTAGAGGCTTGATTCCCCAGGTCCCACATTAGCCACATGCACAAGGGGGCGCATGCATCTGGAGTTTGTTTGCAGTGGCTGGAGGCCCTGACACACCCATTCTCTCTATTTTTCTCTATATGCCTCTTTCTCTGTCTGTCACTCTCAAATAAATAAATAACAATAAACAAAAATTATTTAAAAAAATAGGATTTCGGGAGAGCTCACCCAATTCCAGGACACTTACATAGAAGGCAGCATGAACTCTTTCCTCACACGCTAAGGATAGCTATGTGTACCCTCAGAGTTGCTCCCTCAGCCTTGGGTGCTCAGAGACTAGATATTATCAGGCCAAATAATTCTCCCTTTAGGAGTCCTGGCTAGCTCTTAGAGACTCCCCCTCTCCCTCTCTCCCTCTGTACAGGTCAGCTGTGCTTGACTTGTTTGGCATTGTTCTTGGAGCTTAGAGTAGCAAAACTGACAAACAAAATGATATCTGTGTTGCTCACTTTCCATCCTCTTCATTTTTCACATATCAAAGCCAACAGAATGGCCAGCTGCTTGGAAAAGGGAAGCCTTTTCAGAGGGTTACTTTTCCTCTCAGCGTGCCCATGAGCTTCATGCAGTGACTCTGAGCTTCCTGTCACCACTTGTGACAAAGTCTTTGCTTCTGAACGCTGTGTTTTTGCTCATATGCTGAGCATTCGTTGTGACAATGTTAAAATATTTTATACACATATATTGTATTTTGATCATATGTATGCTACATGACTCTTCTTTATCTCCTTTAGTCCCCTCGGACTCCTTCTTCTCATCTCTGTCATTATTAGCTCATCAAGGAGGGGGTTGTCCTCCAAGGCCCCTCCCATATCCTTCACAATGTTGACTGACTGCATTGTATGCAGGTGACCAACCTTGTAGGTTCATGAGCACAATGGCCTTGTCATGTCTGGGACACTGAGTTTCACATGGCTCCTCCCTGTCCTCCAAATCTCACATTCTTTCCATCCCATCTCCCTATACGTTTCTGGAATCTTGGAGGGGTGATATATGGATCCTGTGCAGGGCTGAGCACTCATCAGTCACTTATTTTTCAGCACTTGATGGGTTATGATTCTCCCAACTGCAAGAAAAAAAAAACACTTTTAAAAAACATTTTATTTAGTTATGTGCAAGCAGAGGGAGAAGAGAGACAGAGTAAAACGGGCATGCCAGGGTCTCCAACCACTGCAAACAAACTCCAGATGCCTGTACCCCTTCGTACATCTGGCTTTATGTGGGTACTGAGAATTGAACCAACATTGTCAGGTTTGCAGGCAAGCACCTCAACCTCTGAGCCATCTCGCCAGCCCAGAAAAGGTTTTATTGTTTTTTGTTTTTCGTGTTTTTTTGACCCTCGCCAATATCAGAGCTGATCTGTGGACAAAAAATAAACATTCAGGGGCAGTCTGGCAGCACATCCATTTAGCAATACAACAATAGGTCTATAGACTCTTCAGCCATGAGCTTTTTTATAACCTGGTTTTCAGTACTGGGCATGAGTTTCTGTCTAAGAAGTGGGCCTCAAATCTAATTAGAGAGTTGCTGGTTATGCCCATAACAGGCATCCACCATCGTACCAGAGGACATGTCTTCTTTGTGGGCAGTAATGTAAAATGCAGGACTCACTGCTGGGTGGCATCACTAGTGACTCCTCTTTGCCACAGCCTGCACAACAGCATCAGGCAGTCTGAACTCTGGCCAGCAGGCAGGAAGCCTCTGCTTTGGGTCCGACTTGAATCTTCCATGTTCCGTGAGTTGCGGTTCTTTGGAACACATCATGCGTGTCTCCTGAGGCCCTTCATGAGGCATGTCTATTTTCTTCTGCTCACAGCCACTCTCTCTTCTGGATGACCGAAGGTTCGGGGTTGTTGACTCAGTACAGGGCACGTGGAAGGTGCAGACTGGCCGAGGGCTGCTGTCGAGCACCTGGCAGCCATTTGGGCAAACAGACTTGCAATGCTGACAGGCACACGGGCATTCTCACAGCGGGGGAGAATTCTCGGGACTCTGCTTGAAGACATATAAGGCTTTTCTTGCTCAGCGAGTTGTCCTGGATGTGATTCAAGGATTCACATGTCTTGGAGGGAGGAGGGAGATGACCAAAACAAAAAGGGCTGCAGACATTTCTGCCAAGCACCAGGAATCTATCCTGAGAAATAGCTGAAGTAAAGCAAACCCAGAAATGCCTCAGGTAACCCTTGCTGGCAGCTTGCTGCCCCCCTCTGGAGACTTTTTTTTCTTAATTTCCTTGAGAGAAAAAAGGGAAAGAGAATAAGGGAGGAGAGAAAATGGGCACTCCAGTGCTTTCAGCCGCTGCAAATGAACTCCTGATGCATGTGCCACCTTGTGCATCTGGCTTATGTGGGTCCTGGGGAATTGAACCTGGGTCCTTTGGCCTTGCAGGCAAGGGCTGCTAAGCCATCTCTCCAGCTCGAAAATGAAACTTTTGATGGGTCCCAGTCTAGTTCTCATCTGTCTGCATTTGCTTGGTTGTCTTACCCAAGGTGTTTTGCTAAAGCATGAAGGAATATCAGTCCATAAGCAATGAGTTTATGCTGACTTCTAGTGTCACCAGGATCTTTATTTCTTGGCCTTAGCTTTGTGAACCATCCTTTCTGGATCCACTCTCTTGAGAGGCTAAGCTAACACCATCTTTCTTGGCAGCCTTGGATCAGCAAAGAGTGCTTCCTGACTTGGCATCTTGCCTAAGAAATCTTACCCTTAAAAGGAAGAGTTTAGACCTTTGATGTCTGAACTCCCTCAGGCTCTGATTCTATTAAAAAATCTTTACTGGTGAGATGCATCCACTTAACATAAGTAAACTCTTAGGTATTAAATGAGACTGCCTTCTAAATGAACAGGATCCCTGGCAATAACTTGTGCTTGGAGGGGGTGGCTGAACTTCAAAATAATTTTGTTTTCAAAATATGCAACCTACCACTAGGAGACAGTGTTGACATATAGTTCCATTCAAGAACCACTTCAATAAAATTCCTTCTGATGTATTTTTTTTAATCAAAGGATATAAGAATGATGAAAGGTTATAATATTTTGTGTGGTTATAGAGTTCTGGAAGGAATATTGAAGGGACATCCATTTTTCAGAGTAATACAACAGTAAGTCTGATAAGAGTTTGTATCATCTTTGAAGGAAAGTATTAAATATTAAACTTGGTTTAAGAATATAAGAGAAATAAAAGATAGCAACATGTTAAAAAAAACAACAAGTTGCTTTCACTCTTGTTTCACCTCAGCCATTTGCAGCCTGTGAGAGGTGTACTGCTCTGGGTCTTTCTGCCTGTTGCAGAACAGTGGATTTTTAACTCTTGGAAAATTCTGGAAATGAATTCCCCTTTTAATACTGCTACCCCCTTTAATACTCCAGTGTATCTGCAAAGCAGGTAGCATTGCTATTGCTTTTAACAGATGCAGAAGTTTAAGTATAGAGATTTCCTACAGGATTAAAACTGTAGAACTAAAACAAGAATCAAACCCAACCAAGGCAATCTTGCTGCTCTTTCTTTCTTTAACCCTGGGGGGAAAATTGCAATTTCAAAACCTCTCAGCCAGTCTGAGATTGTTTAGAATGTGGTGTGAACACTTTTCTTTTTTGAGGCGGTCTCACTATGTAGCCTAGGCTGGCACTGAACTCCTGACTCAAGTGATCGTCTGCCTTAACCTCTTCAGTAACTGTGACATAGGCTTACACTACCACGCCTAGCTATGAACTCTTTTCTATCTTATCAAGGGATGCCATGCTTATTCTAATAAACTTGTATCTTCAGGCTTGCGCTCTCAGAGGATAGACATTGGTTATTAGTCTGGGAATCCTGCTGGTGTTTGAAGGATCTCTCTCTATTTTTTTTACTTATTATACTTTGGTGTATATGGTCATATATGCGTATGCATGTGTGTGTACATGTTTGTATGGGTGTGCGTGCAACCTCAGGTATTGTTCCTCAGGTGTTGTCTACCTTTTTTTTTTTTCGGTTTTTCGAGGTAGGCTCTCATTCTAGCCCAGGCTGACCAGGAATTCATTATGTAGTCTTAGGGTGGTCTCGAACTTATGGTGCTCCTCCTACCTCTGCCTCCTGAGTGCTGGGATTAAAGGCATGCACCACCATGCCTGGCTTACCTTTTTTTTGAAAAAAAATATTTTTATTTTATTTTTTAAAATATTTTTTTGTTCATTTTTTATTTATTTGAGAGTGACAGACATAGAGAGAAAGACAGATAGAGGGAGAGAGAGAGAGAATGGGCACGCCAGGGCTTCTAGCCACTGCAAACGAACTCCAGACGCGTGTGCCCCCTTGCGCATCTGGCTAACGTGGGACCTGGGGAACCGAGCCTTGAACCGGGGTCCTTAAGCTTCACAGGCAAGCGCTTAACCACTAAGCCATCTCTCCAGCCCCCCAAAATTATTTTTTACTTATTTATTTGAGAGATGGAAAGAGAGAGAGAGAGAGAGAATGGGTGTGTCAGGGCGTCTAGTCCCTGCTAACCAACTTCAGATGCATGTGCCACCTTGTGCATCTGGCTTACATGGGTACTGGAGAATCGAACTGAGGTCCTTTGGCTTTGCAGGTAAGCACCTTGACTGCTAAGCCATCTCTCCAGCAGCTTTGTACCTTTTTTGAGGCAGGATCTCTCACTGGCCTGGAACTCACTAAGCAGTCTAGATTGGCTGGCCTGCAAGCTCAGGGATCTGCTGGTTTCTACCTCCCCAGTGATGAGATGGTCGGGTTACAAGAAAACTTTCAACAACAAACAAAAATATGGGCACACAGACTGGCTGGTGCATTGCTGACCCCCAGTGAATACTGGTCCCCATGGGGGAGGGCCCTCAGTGGAATGGGAGCTGGGGAGAGGGAACATGAGAGTACAACCTGATGGGAATATGACTACTAGACATTATGTTCATGCAATAAAGTTCTCATTTAAAAAAAAAATTGTGTGGGCCAGGAACAGTGGAGCATGCCTTTAATCCCAGCATTTAGGAGGCAGAGGTAGGAGGATTGCTATGAGTTTGAGGCCAGCCTGGAACTACAGATCAAGTTCAAGGTGAACCTAGCCTAGAGTGAGACCCTACCTTGAAAAAAACAAACAAACAAAAAAAGTATGTTCTGGGGTCAAACTCCAGTCCTCAAGCTTATAAGGTAAGCAATTTACCAACTGAGCCATCTCTCCAACCATAATTTTTTAAAGTAATACAAACTCATTGCTCCATAACTCTCCTTCTCTTCCTCCTCCCTGGTGCTCTCTGAGTGTTGGAAGTGAGTCAGAGGATGGAGAGAACGCTGGAGCTCTGAGAACAGGACTCTGGGTTCTGGATATTTGATGACCAGTCCCATATGACTGATTTTCAAACTGTGGGTCAAAGCCATTAAGGGGCCAATAAAAATCAACTTGAAAATTGTCAACCAGGATGTTTTATTAATGAAATGGGATGGACAGGAATAGAACAGAAAATACCAGAATACAGAAAGTATTTTGTTTCACTGGTTAGATGTTTCACAGGATTGATTGTTTCTCATTGAGATTCCTGTTCCAAAGACTTTGGAAGCTATTTCTCATAAGCACCTCAGATAAAGTTGGTTGCTGTGTCAGTCGCGACACGGTCCCTGCCTGGTTGCTGAGTTATTTGTGACAGTTCATGTCCACCCTCCTGCAAGCTTACCTACATCCTCAAGTGGATTGATTTCTGAATTACCTTCTCTTTGCTGCAGTAATTTCCATAATATTTTGTATGTGATAGGTGTTTAGGAAACCTGTCTTAAGATTTACTACATATGATTTTAGTTTTTGCTTCTAAGGAAACTACTAAAGCACATTTTCAGAATTACCCCAAGTTCTACTTTGTTCAGCTAATACTGATTACATGTGTAGGTTAGTGTCTGCCCGATCATGGGCTCTTAGGCGCCCTTTCCTTCTTTCTGTACGCTGTGGCGCCCCACAGAGGAGCTCGCCTGGCTACTGAGCAGATTTGAGTTTTTGTGTCTCGAAGAGCTCCTTCAGCTGCTGCTCACTCGTGGCTCCCTTCTGCTGCATCAGCTCGGCTGTGCCCTTGGTCACACCCCAAGCATCTGGCCTTGACATCGAAGGGTTGTATGGCCGACCAGAGGCTATACGAAGATTTTGCCAGTATTCCTTCCTGGCCCTGTGGGAACAAAACACACATCAGGGTCCCTTGGATTCCAGCACTGTGGCAGAGATTGACTATCACTGTGAAGTCATCTTTAGTCTCTGAAAGTATCCATGAGATGTACTAAGTGAGTCTAAGACCTTTATATCCCTAGAATCTGGAGGTTTTAATCCAAGCTACATAGAAATTTGGAGACTGTGGGGCATGGAGGCGCATGCCTTTAATCCCAGCACCAGGAGGCAGAGGTAAGAGGATTGTGATGAATTCAAAACCACCCTGAGACTCCATAGCGAGTTCCAGGTCAGCCTGGGCTAGAGCAAGAAACTACCTCCAAAAAAAAAAAAAAAAAAAAAAAGCTGGGTTTGGTGGTGCACACCTTTAGTCCCAGCCCTTGGGAGGCAGAGGTAGGAGGATTGCTGAGTTTGAGGTCACTCTGAGACTATGTAGTGAATTCCAGGTCAGCCTGAGCTAGAGTGAGACCATACCTTGAAAAAAAAAATTAAAACAGATGATTTAGTATCAGAATTTTTTTTTAACCCAATGTATACAACCTGTTCTCACATTCTGGCACTGTCTCATGGAACAGCTCCACCCACACTTATTTGATCTTTGTTTTCACCAGCATCTATTAATTGTGCAAAATAATTGGTTTGATCATGGCATTCTCATTTGTGTGTAAAGACACTTGGATCACATTCACTCTTTTGCTCCCTGCCATCCACAACTAAATGCTGCTTTTCTGCAGACCTGGGGCAGCACCCATGCCTGGATTCTGCCTCCATCCTTCTTATGCCATCAGCTCCTTCGGCTCCTGGCCGCATCGTGTCTGGTAGCCCTTCTAGAAGGCTTCTGTGCACAGCCACCACAGCTCATAAACTTGCAAACTGGCCTTGCCCTGGACCACGTGAGCCATATCAGGCTCCCCATTGCCTCTAGGGTGAGGTTGTCCATCATTGGGGCCATGAATGAAAAAGGCTGCATTCTCCAGGAGTGTGTCTTCTATCTGGTTCTCTCCACTATTCTCAGCTATTCTCAGACTTTGTAACACCCCATTCTCTTTCCACCTCTCAGTGCCTCCCGTCAGGCTGTTCTTTTTCTGGCAATGTAATTTATCCTTCAAACTTCAGCTCAGACCACAACTTCCTTAGACATCCTTCATTAACTCCCTTCTCCTTCTGTGGACCATTAGCTCAGACCCCATGGAGCTGGGCATAGCTCTGTACTCGAATTCACCATAGCATTTGAGCTTCCCCGTTTCTTTCTCTGTCTATGAGGTTGTTAATCCTTTGGGGCAGGGTAGCTAGTGACTTGCTTCTTCAGCATCCACAGTCACGTCTGACCAGAGTAGTGGCTGTTTAATGTCTGAGCATAGCAGACCAGATCTCACTGCCTGGAGCACCCGTCCTCCATGCCTTCCATTTCTGCCTTCAATCCCAGTTAGCCTTCAAAACCCTGCTCAGGCAACTTTCTGTCAGGCAGGGACAGTCATTTTCATCTATATCTTTACGAAAGCAGTCACCACACACACTGGCTTTCTTTTTCTTATTTTGTTCTGTTTGTTTCTGAGACAGTGTCTAAAGTGGCTCAGGATGGTCAGGAACTCACTATGTAGCCGAGGCTGACCTTGAACTCCTGATCCTCTTGCACTCAGTTCCCTGCTGCTGAGATCACAGGTTAGGATCAACACACCCAGCTCTAGTACTTTGCCTTTCTTATCCATTTTCCCTAGTAGAATGTGAGAATCTCTAACAGACCACAGATTTCCATTTCTTCCAGGTAGGGTCTTGCTCTAGCCCAGGCTGACCTGGAATTCACTATGTAGTCAGAGGCTGGCCTCAAACTCACAGCAATCCTCCTACCTCTGTCTCCCATGTGCTTGGATTAAAGATGTGTGCCAAACACACCTTTAAGTATTCTTTAAAAAAAATTATTTATTTACTTGCAGGCAGAGAAAGAAGAGAGACAGAAAGAATGGATATGCCAGGGCTTCCAAGCACTGCAAATAAATTCCATGTGTATGCACCACTTTGTGCATCTAGCTTTACATGGTGGGTACCGGAGAATTGAACCCAGGTCATTAGGCTTTGCAGGCAAGTGCCTTAATCATGAAGCCGTCTCTCCAGTATCATTAGTATCTAGTACAGGTTGTTCGTTTCTCCTGCTGGTACATGAGGTCTAAGATAAAAGCCTTGCTTTGCCTCCTTTATTTACTATTGCATTTCTAGATATGAAAATCTTGACTCAAAACAGTTGGTATGAAAGTTATACTCAACTCTTAAAAGTCAACAGATTCACTGGGTGTAGTGGTGCACACCTTTAATCCCAGCACTTGGGAGGTAGAGGTAGGAAGATTTCTGTGAGTTCGAGGCCACTCTGAGACTACATAGTGAATTCCAGGTCAGCCTGAGCTAGAGTGAAACCCCACCTCAAACAAACAAACAAAAAAGTCAAGAGAGTCAATGTTGACACACACTGTGAAGACAGTGCTTTTCCAGAGCACAAAAATCACATTTCGTTGCTACATAAATTATTTACATTCTATGACTTGATGCCTTCTCCCCATGAGGATGTTTTACACAGAGCTCTGTGTGAGAATTTGAGGATGACAGGTTCACTGTCACATAGGAAGTTGGAAGCACTCCTTTAATGACCCCACTTGGACATATCCATCCCCTAACAAATGTGGGGAAGAAAATGCTGTTGAGAGGTACCTACCTTGCTCTAATCCAGGGTTTGGTGTGCATGTCCAGGCCACTGCCCCAGCTGCCGTGCTTTTCCGAAGCAGGTGGGAGAAATCCCCGTTCGGGGGCCAGCTCCTCTGCAATTGCCCTGATGTGGTAGGGCTCAAATCCACAGCACCCGCCAATGAACCTGACCCCCAGGTTGTAGGCCTCTCTGGCATATTTTTGAATGTCCCATCTGGTTGCAACTCTGGGCTCCAGTCCTAGGAAAAGGTGACATTATGTATGAATTAATCACATAAATAATTAGAAATAAGCAGCTATAAGGTATAAATAATTTTCAATAAGTAAAATAAATAAGTTGTCAATATTCAATTCTCAGGTTTGGTGAACTATTAGCTACTTTGTGGTTATATATCCAGTTCTACATGTCATGTCATCTAGCCTTCTAGATGGTTCCTAATGACCCCTTCCTTCTGGCAGCTAAGCCATCTCTCCAGCCTAGTCTTAGTTTTTCTGATGAGAAAAACTGATATCTAGAGGAATTAGGGGTTTTTATTCCACCAAGTTTGCACACCTCAGCCACAGAGCTGGAAACAGAACAAGGCAGGTCTCTGTAGATCACCACGCCTCTCCACCCCCCTCAACCTGAGACCAGTTGCACCTCTCCTCTGATTTTACACTTGGGTTCTAGGAAGCCATTTCTCTACCACCACCAAAGCTCTCCAGTTACAGATTCATTTGAGACTTCTCAAGCACAGACGCTAAACTATTTATAAAAACAAAGGTCTACCTTACCAAAGGGGAATTCTGGGAGATCGATGAATCCCTGTTTACCACAGTCCGGAGTGTGGTAGGCCAGCGGCTGGCTCATCAGGTAAGCTTTCAGCCGGGCGGCCTCCAAGCCCTCCTTCATGAGCTTCAGTGTCTGCAGGCTGGTTGTGGGGTCGAAGTGGCAGTTCACGCCCACGATGGCGGCTCCTGCAAGGGGCGTCGGGGAGGACATGTTACCGTTAGGGAAGCTTCCCCAAAGATTCCCAGGCTTCTCTCTCCAGTAGGAAGCATGCATTCAGTGATGAATTGAAGCACAGCCTTTGGTTCTCATTCCTCACAAACTATCTCACCTGTGAGCAAGAGTGATGACTGGCAGGGAGGAAGCGCTTTTAGTGAAAAGTGCTTGGCCCAGTCTGGTATAATTGAAGTGTCATTTGCACACATTGGGTTGTTCATCTTTTTTTTAAAAATCATTATTAGAGGGTTTTTTTTCCACTTCAATTTTAGCAGTCAATTTTTCAATGTTTGACATGATGTTGCAAGCACAATAATTTTTAACACTCCCAGCTTCTAGAATTGCACCTGCATTTACCACAGGGATGCTCATTTGAGGCCTAAATAAATGCTCCCTCTCACCAGGCCTGGATGATAATTTCACTAAGGCTTCTTAGGTATAAGAGCAGCAAGTAATTTAGAAAAAGATTTTCAGAAATGTGTTTTTCTAGAAAGAATTTTTGTGTCTAGAGTTAGTAGTCTGGGGGAAAATATCTCAAAAATCATTTGACTTAAGGTAACCAGTGTAGCTGATAGCCTGTCAATCACTTGTACAACTTCTTCATTGACAGCTAACCTCCTCAGACCCACAGCTACCTAGGATTGTCTTCTTAAAGACCCCTTCTAAGATTTGCTGCTATAAAGTTTAATTTAGTGGGAGTAAAATGTTTCAGATGCTTCTTTTCTTTTGGAAACTTTCTTTGCACTCATTATATTCTTTTTTTAAATCTTTATTGCTGTGCATAGTAGCTCACACCTTTATTTTTTATTATTTATTTGAGAGAGAGAGAGAGATAATGGACACGCTAGGGCCTCTACCCACTGCAAACAAACTCCAGATGCATGTGCCCCCTTGAGCATCTGGCTTATGTGGGTACTGGGGAATTGAATCTGGGTCCTTTGGCTTTGCAGGCAAATGCCTTAACCACTAAGCAATCTCTCCAGCCCATTATTATATTCTTAGTTGTATCTTTACCAAGAATAACTAATCATGGCAATTTTTAAACATGATTTTGGAAATTTCTTCCTCCAGGTGATTTAAAGGGCTGATACAACTTTATCCCCTCAAAGTGAGAAGGTCCACAATTAGAACTTTTCTTCATTTTGAATTTTTAAAAATCTGTAAGATATGTAATTGGTAAAATAAACAATAAACTAGCCATTTTAATCACTTAAACTGTGCAGTTCAGTAGTAATAATTACACTTTTTTTTTTTGTTTTTTTGAGGTAGGGTTACTCTGGCTCAGCCTGACCTGGGATTCACTATGTAGTCTCAGGGTGGCCTTGAACTTATGGCGTTCCTCCTACCTCTGCCTCCTGAGTGCTGGGATTAAAGGCATGCATCACCGTGCCCAGCTCATAATTACACTTTTAATGTTGCACCCCTATCATTACTACGTACAGAGTTTTTCATTATCCTAATAAAATCAGTTTTCCATTCTATTAACCCCGGTTGACACTAGTCTATTTTATGTCTCTATAGGCTTCCACTTCTAATATATATTTAAAGTTTTATTTGAGAGGGAGAGATTGAGAGAGAAAGAGAGAGAGGGATTGAGAGAGAGAGAGACAAAAAATGGGCTTGCCAGAGTCTTTAGCCACTGCAGACAAACTCCAGATGCATGTGCTACCTTGTGCATCTGGCTTTAGGTGGGTACTGGGGAATCAAACCTGGGTCCTTTGGCTTTGCAAGCAAGTGTCTTAACTGCTAAGCCATCACTCTAGCCCTTTAAATGTGTTGTTTTTTCCGTACTAATGTTTTATGTAAGTGGGACCATACAGCAGTTGTCTTTTTGTGACTGGCTTAATTCACTTAGCATGATGTTTTGAAAGTTCATCCCTGTTGTAAGATATGTCAGAGCTGCATTCCTTTTATAGTTGAATAATATGTATTGCATGGACGTGTTATATTTTGTTTATTCATCTACAGAAGGACTCCTGGACTATTCCTGTTCCCCCAAAGGACCTCTTTTGGGTGGATTCAGGACCCATGATTTTATATATAGATACAAAAATACCACAGTGAAGGTAGGCAGAGATTCTTTCTGGAAAGTGACATTATTGTCCAGTTTCCAGCATCAGCGGCAGGTGTGACTCAGTGGTCCTCACTGGGCTGGGATGACAGCTGGCTCTTCATTCTTAATCCAGGTGGGCTTCGCACCACCATTTCTCAGAATCAGCTTTGGTCAAGGTTCCCAATGCCTCAGTCTTGCCAAATCCAGCTGCCACATGCCAGCAGCACTCAGCCTCCACAGACAGCCCCCAGCCAATCTTTGGAAGAGTGTGTGCCTCCTTCCTCTCAATCCCAGAGGGCCCCAGGAGCCCACTGATTCCCCATCAAGAATTAGGGTTATGCAGTTTCATTCCTAAACCTAAATATTTGTTATTGTTACTGGCAAGCATGACAGAGATTTTTCATGAAAACTCGGGAGTTGGAGAAGAATCAGAGATTAAACACATCACCAGGAAGACTGTTCCTCTCACAGAGGGAGCCAAGTTTTCTTCCCTGACACTGAATTATAACTTGAGTTTAAAATGCGACACTTTTGAAAACAGTCTGTGAGTTCCTCCTAATTGAAACAAAACCCAATGTTAGGAATGGAAATTGTATAAAAAGATGTATTAGGTGGTCAGTATATCATATCAAAGATTTCTTTTGATTTATTATCCTAATTATAAAAAGCAAAGCAAGCCAGTGACTTATGAGAAAGGAAAAACTTTACAAAGAGGACAAGGAACTTTAAAGTTATTAATGTTTAAAGACCCTCGACTCCAGACAAGTTTTAAAATAACACAATTTCTCCTGTTTCTTTTGACTTACCAAAACATTCTTCTCGTTTCTAGATGTTAGACCTCCAGCAAGGGTCTAGCTGCCCCTTTCAGGCTGGTGCCTGTGTGCCTTTGGGATTCAACAATGATATTAGCAACTGTTCCTAAAAAAGTAAATTCATGGTTTTCCTGTTACCACACATGTCCTTGGTGTATTTCAGGGACTATATACTGATTCCTGGGAGGGTGTGCCTTTTTGTGTTATTTTCAAAGACTCACTAATTGCAAACCGATTGTAATCTACGGTCACCTGCTTTCACCAGGCGCACTGCGCATTCTCCGGGGGGCACGCCGTGCAGGTCTCCTTCGGGTCCGATGCACATGGAGGCCGCCACGGGTTTACCTGAGGCTTTCAGAGCTTCCACTGCCCACACCGCCTCTTCAACATGTTCAAAGTACTGAAATCAGTTACAGAGTGGTTTTAATGTTAATCATGTTTCCCACAAAAAAATGAGAACACTGTTTTCATGAGATGAAATAAATCAGTTACTAAACTTTCTCTATGAGAGAGAGAGGGAGGGAGAGAGCAATATGGTATCCATACACTTGCCTGCAGTGTATCTGGCTCCATCACTCTTCTGTAAGGTCTGTTTTGAGCCAGAGTGTCTACTGATTGTGGAGTTTGTGGGGCTCCAGTGATTCTTTGTCCTGTTCTCCTGTGGGACTGGGGTTACAGGCATGCAAAGCCACACCCAGATTTTATATGAGATGTGGAGATTCAAACTTTGGGGGTTTCAGCCCATCATGCTTGTGTAGGAAGCACACTTAGCCATTGAGCCATCTCTCCAGCCAACTAAACATTTTAAAAACAGAATAGAATGAAGTGGCAATGTCTGTGTGAATTGCAGCTGAAAGACTTGAAAAACACTAAAAGTTAACAGGAGTTGTAATTTGGAAAGTTTTTAAACATGGACTACTATTGTGCCTAGTCAGTATTCAAACCTAACCCCACGTGAGCAACATGAGGATGTTCTTGTCTTGTGTAGGGTCTCATCCTGGCTTACTTCTGCAATGAGGAAATCCACGTTCTTTTTCAGGAAGACCTCCAGTTGCTGGTGAAAGATTTTTTTAACTTCAGTCTCACTCTTGCAGCTGAGGTACGAAGGCGTCTGACTCACACCTCCTGCAACCAAAGCGTCTCCCTCGTCAGCCACCTGCCGGGCAATGTCGCAGGCAGCTTCGTTCACTTTCTGCCCCTGAAATGGGTAAGGAGAGGACACATCCAGTGTCAGACTGAAAAAGTTATCCTAGGGGAGGATGGTTACGGTGTAAGGCAAATTCAGCAGTTGGCAATAGCAACATTAGCAACGTGACATTAACAGAGACTCCTGTGGTAGGTAGCATCTAGGACATAGCACCATATCAAAGATCTGTGAGAAGATCAGTGATGTGTACATGAAAGGATCTGATCTGGAATCCTCCAGAATCTAACCTGCATGGACATCAGTCCACAGCAAATAATGGTGGTGAAGCCCCATAATGCCTTTATGCTGAGTAACATTGAAATTAAGTCAAGATGAGGGTGTAACTGATGACTTTGCTGCTGTCTGTTTCTCGATTGATAAATGCACATCCACTAAGGGCTCTTCTAATCATTCAGATGTTACAAATTGAACAGACCTGGAGGATGGCTTTTTTTTGAGACTGGGACTCATTTAGCCCAGGCTAGCCTTGAACTCCTTGATACCCCCTGTTTTCCACCTCTCAAGGGCTGGGATTACAGTCGTGTCCCACCACACCTGTCTTGTTTTGTGTTGAGATAGAGTGTCACAGTGTTGCCCAGGCTGGCCTTCATTTCCTGAGCCCAAGTGATCCTCTGACCTTAGCCTGCTGAGTGGCTGGGACTACATATGGTGTCACCAAGCTTGCTTGGGCTGGGAGTGTGGTTCACTGGTAGAGAACTTGCCTAGCATGTTTGAGGTCCTGGGTTCTACTCCACACTGCAATAAAACAACACAAATTCCTAACTTCTCCTCAATAACCAAACAAAACCACCACCAAAACCCACAAAACATAAAGAGAACCCCAACCACACCAGAGCATGGTAGGTCATTTAGAGCCATGGAATCTTGGAACTCCCTGTTCATTTTAGATATGAAGAAATGTCAGCTTTTTAAAATTTTTAAGTGATTTGCCCAATAGCACAAAGCTGATTGTAGCTGAGAGAGTTATTCCAGGATTATTGGCTCCTGTGCCTGGAATCTTCCTCCTGCACAATGCCCCGTAAAGAATGGCAGGGATGTATGGATTTGAAAAGATGTCTGCTTTGCTCAGCAACTTAAGGGAGAATGAGAAATTGTTAGCTACCTCTTTAATCTGCTTCATTAAATTCCTTTCTATTAGTTTTTTAAATTCCAGTTGAAACCCAAGTGTGCGATTCACACATCTCTCTTTTTGTAGTAACAGAAAGAAAATTCAGTGGAGGCTCAGGTTTCCCTGTGATACCATGGGGGCTGGAGTGGCTGTGGTCTCCTCACACAGTCCCACAGCAGTGGCACTCACAGATATCTTTGCTGCAACGTAGTTTCCCCTGTTCTCCAGCTTGTCTTCACTGGCGTAGAACGTGAAGGTCTGCATGACATTGGACCCGGCTCTGAGGAACTCGCGGTGAAGCTGGCGAACTGGGAGATTCATACGTAAAGCTATGATTGCTACCCATGTACTACCCACCGTGTTTGCAAAAGGCTCCCAGATAAGCATAAAAATGTCCACTTAGAGGTTTAGCTACTTGGCATTCACATATCTGGGGTGCCTTGCCACCTCCCTCCCACCTGTCGTGGCTACATGGATGAATGGTGTGGGGCACCACTCATGATCTTGTGTTCAGTGTCTATTTTGTTCACTGTTGACTTGTTCATCCATTGACTACCTGAGTGTGGCACCCTGGTACAGAAAGTCCTACCCTTGGACAGTTTTGTGATGCATCCAAGAATAACTGGCCATAGCACTGTGTGGACAGTCTCTGCAGGAGGACAGATGACTTCTACCATGGAAAAAGGAGGGGAGGTCATGGGGCTGCACTTTGAAGAGTTTGACGCCCTTGTCAGGTGAAGATGAGCAAGGGCATGCACTGTAGAGGGAAGGGCCTTCACAAGGACAAGTCAGGGCAGATTTGGTGTTTGGGAGAATGCCAGGCAGTTTGAGTGGAATATGGAGGCATTGGAGGGGATGCAGGTGGAAAGTGAGGGCAGAGTATCGGTGACCTACTCTGTCTTCCCAAAGACCGAACTCAGCCTCAGCTGAGAGATGTGATTAGCTAGGGATTTTTGAAAATAGTATTGTTTTGCGTATTATTTATTTATTTTAGACAAGGCCCAGACTGGCCTTGAACCTGATCTGCCTGTTGCCACCTCCTAAGTGCATACCCACCCAGCTTCCTGGTAGCAGAATGAAATGAGAACTGAGCACCATTTCAAAGCACACAGCATGGGCAAATGCCAAGAGAAAGAGCTTTCCCCTGTTCATGAAACTTGGTGGGAATACCCCCCCATACCTGCCATATTGCTAACTCTATACAATTTAAAGAGTCATAGTTTGCTATAAAATGGTAGCCCTAAGCCCACTAGATGCAGGCTTTAAAAAATGTGTGTGTGTGAGGGCAGACTCTGAAAAGTTCTCCAGACCCAGCAATCCCGAATTTGTTGTTGAACCAGTGCTGTTTCTACTGGGGCCAACCCCACAGCTTCAGGTATGAGCGGTGGCAGAAGTGCAATGCTGATTCTTCTAAACAGCCTCTCACCTTCTACTTCCTGTTTGCCCTTGCTCTGGTCCCTGGACTCATCTGCTATTCAATAATGGGATGCAACTGGCCCCTCTGACATGGTGACACCACTTACACTAATTATCTTCATTTCAAGACCTTACTAATTTTATTTTAACATTACCTAAAATGCAGTGCCACATGGTTATATGCTCAGAGAGCATCAGATAGAACCTTGTAAATTTAGCTTGACAAATGCACATTTTTGAAACAAATTCTACAAGGTCAAATAGAATTCTACAGCATCTCTTCAGCGAGTTAATAACTTTGTAGTAAAACCACTTAGGAGCAAAAGGTGACCTGAACTTACATGAAGGTATTTATAATTGCATTCTAATTAGTGTGGAAAATCATACATATTGATGCAAAAAAAAAAAAAGAAAGAAAAGAAAAGAAAAGAAAGAAAGAAAGTGGTGGACTACACCTGAAATCTCAGCCCTCTGGAAGCTGAAGCAGGAGGATCATGAGTTTGAGGCCAGCCTAGACAATTTAGTGAAAATCTGTGTCAAAATATAAGTAAAGCCCAGCTTGGTGGCACCCACCTTTAGTCCCAGGTAGAGGTAGGAAGATTGCTGTGAGTTTGAGGCCAGCCTGAGACACAGAGTGAGTTCCAGGTCAGCCTGGGCTAGAGAAAGACCCACTTTAAAAACACCAAAAAAAAAAAAAAAAAAAAAAAAAAGCTAATAAGTAAAAAGATCAATAAATTCTGGTCTCTTGGTCTGGGAAATGTAGCTTAGTGGTAAAGCATGAGTCTAGCATGTGTGAGGCCCTGGGTTCAATCACCAGTTCTGAAAAAAATGAAGTATTAATGTGTTTGTTTAAGGGGACCACTTTAAGGCCCATTGGGAATATTACATAACCACATGTAGTAACAACTTTCTGAAATTCCCAAATTTCTGGACTCTAAGACACATTTGATCTCGAGTTTTTTGTTTTGTTCCTTAGTGCTGATTATCAAACACGGGGCCATTTGTGTGCGAGGCAAATTCTTTACCATTGAACTAGATCCCCAGCCCCAGCCAAAATGGTTTGGATGAGGGCTTGTGGGCCTGTAACATGTCCCTTCCTTTCCTGCTGCCTCCAGGAGTCAGGTCTCGGCACCAGTCATGCTGAGTGTTGCAGATGAAGTCCAGCTCTTCAGGGTCTTTGTCAACTCTGGCTACCAGCCAGCCTAAGTTACAAAGGCGCTCATAGATACACAGTTTCATTTGCATAAAATATGCATGAAACTCATCACCCCTCTCATTCAGAGCATAATTCTTCTCTCTCTCTCTTCTTTTTACAGGGACAGCTGGGGATTGAACCCAGAGCCTGGCACATGCTAGACCTGAGCTAAAATCCCAGCTCATAGCAAGTTTAAGTTTCTGTGATCTTCCCTACAGGGTGAAATACAGCCAGTGTCCTGCAAGGATAATCCTGGGGAGGGTGCGTGGCAGGAGACCTGGCTTGTCTGATGCACCCTGCAGTCCTCTGTGCCAACAGAACTTGAGCTGGGTATTGGCAGAGTCAAGCACCATATGGGATTTCAGTCTGACAGAAGGAAGTAAACTGAATGATTCAGTGTCAGGGAGTTTCTTTGAAACAATGTGCCTCCCAGAAGAGAAAACAGGAGAATGCTCAACACACCTGAACCAGATCAGAGGAGTCTGAACACCACTGGCCCAAAGAGAGAACGAGCTGTTTTCTTTTTCTTTTTTCCCTTTTTGGTACTTAGGGTGCTGGACTGAGGAAGTTTCAACTCCAAAACACATTCTAGTAGTTTCTTAGGACCTCCCAGTGGCCAGCAATGAGTATTACTCTCCCACTAATAATGAGCACCCAACAGTGGCGCTTCTCTGATAGCTTCTGGCAGCTCTAAAGGTGCCACAGGTAAACTGTCCACCCGTGGTGAGCTGTGGTGACTCCTCAGGAAGGGGAGGCACTAATGCAGGAGGTAGTTTCTCAGATGGGGTGGTTTGGGGGAGGTGGAAATTATTAGGGTTGTGGAATGTGATGGCTTTGGTGGGTATCATTGTTATACTGGAGGAAGCAAGCAACATGGCATGGGGGGTATTAAATAAGACCCTAGAGATTGCATTGTGGGTCCTAGATGCTAGCCATGAAACTGCAGGATTTGATGTTTTGTCCTGCTGGCTTTACACCTTGGTCCTTGCTATCCCTTATTTTTGCAGCAGGAATGTTTACTTTGTGCCATCATGTGCTAACAGTATTTAACTTGTCTTTTGATTTTACAGGTTTACATTCAAGAGACTCTATACTATGGACTTTTCAATGGCATTGGGATTGATTTTAGAACAATATAGACTTCAAAAGGTGGACTGAATACATTTTGCATCACAAGATTGTCAGGAGTCTATGGCGTCAGGGTGGAATGTGGTAGTTTGAATGCGGAATAAACCCTGAAGCCTCTTGTGTTTTGAATGCCCAGTCCCAAGCTGTGGTAATTTGGGAGGTGGAGCCTTGCAGGAGGAGGTGTGTGCAGGGGTGCGCTCGGCCTCTTTCCACAGCTGGCTCACTCGCTGCTCTTCCGTCCGCTACTCTAGCGAGACTGCTGCCCAGCCTCTGCGATACGTCCTTCCTCTCTATCTGGTGAGACTTCCCTTTGAACTCGGAAAACCCAGATCCTCCCAGAATGCCTTGGGCCCGCAGAAATGGCCCATTTCACCTCTTGAAGATGAATCATGTCCTCTTGCTTGAGAACTCTACAAGAGACGCCTGCCTTGGGACACAGAATTTATTTTCTCAGGGATCTCACTGCTCTGGGGTCAAAGAAGTAAAGTGAGCGTAAGGTGCAGGAGTGCAGGTGTAGAATAAGTAGGCAACTGAAGTCAACGGGGCTGGGCCCTGGTAACGCAGAGTTAGCTAGCTGGCAAATACACAATGGAAGAAAGTTTAGTCACAAGACATATAATTTGGTAACATGAACCCTAAAGTGGGTAAGGGGAGAAGAGTGGTCATATTGGGGAGAACAGATCATAGATTTTAAGCTGGGTGGGATAAAGGACAGAGACAAGAGGTGGCAGGGAGTGGGGTGCTTTTCACCAAGACTTCATAGATAGAATCCTCTTGGAGAGGACAAAGTCTAGGGGTGGGTGGTGAATGTAGGGACAGAGGGGAAGTTCACTGGGGCTGGGGAGGAAAGCCAGGCATTGGCAGGCACTGTGCTGAATGGATCATCTAAAGTGATGTTGAAATCCCGTATTAGTGACAGGCAGAGAGGGAGGGAGAAAGACAGTGAGCCCAGTTCTAGACTCCTCTAGAGAGATGATCAGGGACCTATGGGTGGGTAATCAACAGGAGCGGGAAGGGCCCTGAGCTGTGCCAGAGGTGGGATCTCACTGACATGCCTAATAATTCCCAGGAGGCGAGCCTGAGCACTTGCTGGCTCATCTGCTAGAAAGCTTGCTCTGGAACTTGGACCAACACAACATTTGGGAGGATACAAAGTACAGCGTTGTACCAACCTGCCTCAGGGTGCTCCACAGTGGCTTCGGGAGTCCAGGGTCCAGCCTTTACATAGCCCCTCTTCTCCAGTGCAAAGACAAACCCTCCATCTCCAATCACAACCTCTCCAGCATTTAGACGTTCGAGGATGCCCTGAGTTTACAGATGCAGGGGGGAAAAGCAGGTAAGTTTTGAAGATAATTTTCTATTTTTAATACTTGACGCAGACAAGGAAGAAGATTCTATTACAGACCATTGAAATGACTTCTTTTGGGCATGCAAGTTCATTTTCCAGACAGTGGCTATGGTATGTGCCCAAGAAACTGCATGTAGAACCTTTGCCCAATGCCCAGAACAGAGGAGACACAAGGACAGTGCTATTGAAAGGTCTCCAGCTCCTTACCCACATCTACTCATTTCACAGCACTGGACAAGAATCAACTCTGTGAAATGAATTTTGAATTGAGTATTTTAAAGGGGTTTTATAAATTAGTAAGTAATTTACTATTTTGCAATTTCTAGGAATCACACTTTAAATAAAGTGTGCAATACCTCATTTTAGGTTATTCTTGCTGATTTTATAAATGAGGAAATAAAGCCCATAATCTCTGAGCAATTTAAATAAGATGTTCTAGCCCAAAAGAGTCTTCCTTAGTCTCTTATCCTTAAATGTTTTCTAGATTGGATTTCAAATCGTATTGAGGGAAAGTAGGGCAGCTCTGAAAAACCAAACTGGAAGGGAAGACTTAGAATTTCCACCCTAGCCAGGTATGGTAGTACATGCCTTTAATCCCATGCTCGGGAGGCAGAGGTATTTGGAATGCCATGAGTTCGAGGCCACCTTGAGACTACATAGTGAATTCCAGGTCATCCTGAGCTAGAATGAGACTCTATCTTAAAAAAAAAAAAAGAATTTGCACACTTATTATATTTCATTTACTACCAATTCTAGTGGAGTTAAAAAATGCTCATGCAACAAGGACTACATCAATCTGAGGGAAGGAGGAATCATGGGATTTTGCACTGAAATTCCTCTGTGCCTTCTTAGAGCCTCTCTCATTTTAACACTCATTCCCTCCATAGCCCCAGCCATCTATTTGGACAGCAGGTACTCAGAATGAAGCCACTGACATTTTCACCATAAAGCAGGAAATTAAATGTAGGCTTATGCTACCTTCTCTCTTAATACCCTTTTGGATCAAAACACGCTTGTAATCACTTGTAATCTTGAAAGCCGAGCATTTGTTATGGTGACATTGTGTCTAAGTGCCACATCTTAAAATTACAACTTTAATCATTATGACCCAATTAACAAGAGCACATGTGTGGGGAGGTGAGTCTAAATGTCATAAAAAAGAGACATTATTTGCTTTTAGCTTTCACCTAGGAGAAATCACTCACAACATTCTAGCAGTTAGCAGCTCTTACTGAATACATGGCAGCATCTAGAGTTTAGCACCATCATGTTTTAACACTCAGCACGGCTG
This sequence comes from Jaculus jaculus, assembly GCF_020740685.1. Classification (NCBI taxonomy): domain Eukaryota; kingdom Metazoa; phylum Chordata; class Mammalia; order Rodentia; family Dipodidae; genus Jaculus; species Jaculus jaculus. The sequence continues at coordinate 83,235,945 of NC_059115.1, forward strand.
ACCGCTCTTCGGTGGCAGGGCGGGGAGAGCCAAGTCAGTTGCCACGCCTGACATCCTGTTGAGCAGTGACACCTTCACGTGCTACCTCTCAGATTCCATGGCAGTAGTTTTTAAGTCCCCAGTCCTTAGGATTCTTTTATTTTATTTATTTGCAAGCAGAGAGAAAGAGAGAGAGAGAGAGAGAGAGAGAGAGAGAGAGAGAGGAGATAGAGAAAGAATGGGTGCACCAAGGCCTCTAACAAACTCCAGATGCGTGCGCCCCCTTTTGCATCTGGCTTACATGGGTACTGGGGAATTGATCCTGGGTCCTTTGGCTTTGCAGGCAAATGCCCTAATCACTAAGCCATCTCTCCAGCCCTAGAATTCTTTTTAAAAAATAGTATTTATTTATTTGAGAGAGAGAGAATGAGAATGGTTGCATCAGGGCCTATAGCCACTGCAAACGAACTCCAGACATATGTGCTACTTTGTGCATCTGGCTTATGTGGGTCCTGGGGAATTGAACCTGGGTTCTTTGGCTTTGCAGGCAATATCCTTACTTTGTTCCTAAGATAAACAATTTTTTTTACAGCAGAATGTGGCATGAAAAACATTGTTTTTTGAAAAATATTAAAAACTATGTATAATATCAACCAATTTTTGTTTAAAAAGAACATATTTGATTAGCTACTAGTAGAATATATACCAAAATGTAGCAGGCCTTTTTTTCTTTTTTGAGGTGGAGTCTCATTCTAGCTCAGACTGACCTGGAATTCACTCAGGGTGGCTTTGAACTCATGGTGATCCTCCTGTCTCTGCCTCCCAAGTGCTGGATTAAAGACATGCGCCACTACGCCTGGCTTAGACCTGTTTTTTTTTTTTGTGTGTGCTTTCACCTGTTGTTTATAGTGAATATGGATATTTGTAACACATTTTTAATTCAAATGTGTAGATTACTGTCCATGTTTTAATAATTATGTGAAAGCAAAATTAGTAAGGAAATATTCCACCCCTGTCACCTGTTTCTTAGGTAACTTTTGAGAGATAATTCATTCTTTCTCTTTCTCTCCCTCTCTTCAGATAAGATCTCACTGTGTAGCCCAGACTGGATTTGACTAGAGATTTACCTTCCTCTACCTCCTGTGTTCTGGAATTTCAACCATTTACCACCATGCCTTACTAGAGAGACTTTTTTTTTTTTTAAATTTTTGGTTTTTCGAGGTAGGGTCTCACTCTGGTCCAGGCTGACCTGGAATTAACTATGTAATTTCAGGATGGCCTCTAACTCATGGCAATCCTTCTACCTCTGCCTCCCAAGCGCTGGGATTAAAGGCATGTGCCACCATGCCTGGCACATTTTTAAAAACAATATTATTTATTAATTTATTTATTTGAGAGAAATAGAGAGGGAAAGTATGGGTGCACCAGAGCCACTGCAACAAACTCCAGATGCATGTGCCACTTTGTGCATCTAGCTTTACATGGGTACTAGAGAATTGAACCCAAGTGGACAAGATTTAGCAAGCAAGCATCTTTAACCACTGAGCAATCTCCCAGTCCTAGAGACTTCTTTAAAATGTTGATGTTTCTGAGTTTGAGGTTGAGGAGGAGGCTAGAACCCATGGCTTTGCAAATGGGCAAACTGAAGACACAATGAGCTGTGTCTGCGAAGAATCAATCGCTCTTCCCAGTTTGTCTGGGACATTCCTTTAGCGCCTCTGTGGGTGGGCAGCAGCGCCCAACCTCCTTGAGCTGTTGACAGACGTAGTCCCTGGTCCCTCTGCACCCTCCCTGCTCTTTAGAGGGCATGGCATTTAGACGGTGGGCTGGGAGATGGCTCAGCGGCTAAAGGTACTTGTCTGCAAGGCCAGAAGCCTTGAGTTTGATTCCTCAGGACCCAAGTAAAACCAGACGCACAAAGTGGAGCATATGTCTGGAATAAGTACATTTGCAGTGCAAGAGGCCCATGTGCCCATTTTCTCTCTCTCTCTTTCTTCTGTCTGTCAAATATATAAAACAACTAAATATTCAATAGTACTAGCTTTTTCCCTTGAGTAGAGGTCTTTTTGATTTGGTGGCTATCCCTTTAGGGACCGGCCTGTTTGATGAGGATACAGCTGAGAGTATAGTCCGCCTCCCTCCTCCTACCCCACTCTCCCCACCATCTCTTGGAGGGTCTGTGGCCTGGCCTTCCTCCATCCTTCTCACTGCCCAGAGAAACGCCATTGGGAAAACAAAGAGATTAAGTTTCTTTTTATCCAGGAATTAGAACTGCTGAAGTTTGGTTTTTTTAAATCTTAACAGTAGTCCTTCCTGTCACTCTGCTCATCCCCCCCCCAAAAAAGACTGTGCTTTCAAAGCTCACGCAGTGAATTCCCCCCCACCCCGTGGTTATTGAAACAAATTGCGGGTGACGCTTACCATCACCCCACCTCAGTCCTGTCCAGGTGCCTGCAGCAGGGGCAGGGAGGTGGCTCCTCCTACCCAGCAGGGCGAACCCACCGGCCCGTGCCACCCAGGGGGCCCGTGCAACCCTCGGCGCAGCACATCGCTCCTGGGGGTCCTGAAGCAGCTTTTCCGGGGCATACCCCTGGTCTTGGGGTGCGGAACAAGGGACATGTTGGGAGCCTCGGAGCTCTCGGGGCCCTGGACTTGGGGTTGGGTCACACAGAAGCTCTGGGTACGCCTTCTGGTCTGAGGCTGGCAGCCAGTCAGTCTGTGAGGTCGGCGGAGAGGGCCCCTGCGCTCCCTGCAGACTTACCCTCTTGGCCTTTTTGCTGCCCACTGGTGCCATCGTGGAGGCGTTGGGACGCTCAGTGCAGCCGTGGACTCCAGGCGAGCCTGTCCCGAGCAGCCGGTGCTGCAGGGCGGCTGTCGCCGGCCTCTTTATACACCTTCTGGCCTTGGGGTGGGTTTTCCCGGGTCCAACGCCGTCCTGGGGCGGGGAAACGCCCACCAGCCTCCGAGTCAGGTCAGGGGCTGGCTGGGAAGCTGCTTGGAGGAGGAGATGCTGAGATTGGACTTCCAGATGGGTGGAAACTCGGAGGAGTAAGATAAGAAAACAAAACAAAACAAAAACCAAGGTCTCTGCTAGTCGTCTGTGCAACGCCCCCTTAGGCCACTCAGAGGCCCCTGACCTTTATCTGGGGTCAGGTACCATGACCCACAAAGGCCAGGGATCAAGATCATGGGGTTAGGGTTAGGGCGATGTCCTTCAAGAACATCAGCAGGGGTGTGATTCGTGTGACGTATTCAGCACGGGGCATACAAGTGTGGCATGTTCAGAAGTCTTCAATGCTGAACCCTCAAGTTGTGGGTATGTTCAAAACAATCCTATATCCAAACATGCCTTGCTGTTTCTAAGAATGCAGCGGTTTCTAATATCTGCAAACTCAGACGTCTACCGTGCAAATATGAAAGTGTAAATATACCTTGGAGACTTCAAGATTTAGCATTAAAAGAACCATGGATACGAAAAAGCCAGGCTTTGGGAGAAGCAGAGGGGAACACGAATGTAAAGCGATGTAGCTGTCTGTTGATGGTAGATTTAGGGATTGTTTTTATTCTATTCGGGTTTTCTAGCATTTTCCCAAAATATTTTTACAATGAGAACATGATAATAAAAAATTACTTTAAAAATGTACTACATAACAGTATATAACTCACAAGACAACATAAAGCCTGAGAGTTCAGAACTTTTTATCACAGAGGAGGAAATTACAGTAGCAAATGGCAAATTGATAAAAATTTAATTGTCGAAGTGATGTGTGATTGATATATCACTGAGAAATTAAAGAGTCCGTTTCTGATTGCATGTCAAGTTTGAAATGGGAAAAGCTGAAAGGATATATTGAAATTCAAGACAATATTTTACTGTCTCCCTCCAATCCCACATTTGATCCGTGATCACTGAGAGCTATACAGGAATAAATTCCAGCTTCACCTCTGTCGTTAAGGTATTGGAGAATCTAAGTAGGTCACAGTTTAGCTGGTTAACCTTGTCAGATTAATATTAACCTGGCAAGTATAGGTCAAATGCACAAATTCACCTCAAGCCCTCAGAACCAGCTGCTGCAATGATAGCAGGTAAAGAGGGCGCGGTCAGGAGGGCTTTACCCGCCGTGAAGGTGGACAGCACACATGCCCAACTTAAGCGCTGCATTTAGACTCAGCAAAGCAGTAGAAGTCCTCAAGCTAGTAGCATTATATTTTTCTAAACAATATGCCTGCTTCATTAGACTTCTTTTTATTTATTCTTATTTTTAAAAATATTTTATTTTTATTTATTTATTTGAGAAAGGGAGAGAGGGAGAAGAAGGGAGGGAGGGAGGGGGGAGAGAATGGGTGTGTCAGGGCCTCCAGCCACTGCAAACGAACTCCAGACGAATGCAGCATCTTGTGTATCTGGCTTACATGGGAATTGAACCTGGGTCCTTTGGCTTTGCAGGCAAGTGCCTTAACTACTAAATCATCTCTCCAGCCCAAACTAGTAGCATTACATTTTAATAGGTGATAAAGATATTTTGGTGGTTGTGGTGAGTGTATGTTGTATGCACATATACGTGCAGATGCCAATGCCCAGGAGATATCCAGTCTCCTCCTCTACCCCTCTTCTGCTTTATTTCCTCAGACTGTCTCTCCCTGAACCTAGGGTCCCTGTTTTTAGGTTACCTGCTGAGCCATCTCCCAAGCCCATCACATTAAAAAAAAAAGTCTTTTCCCAGCTACTGTTGCCAACTTAAGTCCTTTCCCTGGAGGTCATCACTCTAACCTGGTTCCTTTCCAGGGAAATTCTATGCCTTTCCCAATGTAAACATGTATATAAAAATTGTCTTTGAATGTAAGGAATTTTAGTTACTTTAACACTTATTTATTCCCACTTTTCACAAAATGATTTATAGGCAGCTGTTGAAATATTTTCATCTTTTTTCAGCCTTTCAGTTTGTTGCCTCAGCTCTCCTCAAATTAAGCCCATTAAAAAAAAAAATCATTCACCTGCTATTTCCATACAAGATACTAATTTGCATGGTTCACTGCATCTTGCTATGGCCAGATATGGTCATTGTTCCATACATAAGTGTTATTGTACTCCTTACAGCTCTGGGAGGTGGGCACCCCCATTTTGTGCTCAAGCATCATGTGGAAGGGTCATAGCAAGAACAAGTTTCTTGTCCCAATTCAAAGAACTAAGTCCACTTGAATACCATTTAGGAAACTGGCTCTGTGAGAAACTGCACTGGAAGGTTGCCCGTGGGCTTTGATCTTTGTTCTAAAAATGACGGGGGGGGGGGGGGGGGGGGAGGCCCTACCACTGAAGTCCCTGGCCTTGTGTAAAGATGTTCAGGGTTACACATATATTGTGAAGCAGGGGGTGGGGAAGGAGGGCTAGAGCTGGAAATCCACCCCCTGAGTTTTGTAACCTCAAAGGAGAGGTCATGGTTCTGTTTTCAGCTTCTTCTTTGCTCTACTTAGAACTCAAGACACATTTATTAAGCTCTAGTTGACATTTATTAGCCACCACTAATGTAATGTCTCAAGTACCATGTGTGGTGCTGGAGGTATAGATCCATCTCCTTCTTTTTGAGCCCCAGCCATCAGATAGACAATATCTCACATGAGTGTTAAAATGTCCCTTCTATCAATATGTAGAAAACAAAAATGTCATTCAATTAGAACTTCCTTTGAAATGCAGCTGGGGGGTTCAGGCTTTAGTTCAGTGATAGGCTATCCTAGCATGCCCAAGGCCATGGAATTGATCCCAGCACTGTATAAATGAGCAAATGAGTGACTAAATAAATAAGGAAATGAGATGGCTTTCATGCATTTTTTTTAGACAAAATTGAGTCATTTGGCCTTAAACCATTGAAGATGTTTTAAACATTGTTTAATAATGTTTTATTTTGACACTGTGTAGAACTCTTTGCAAACTACTGACATGGAAATGTAGCCAATCTCTGTGTTTCCTTTGGCAAAGCCAGTGGTTTTTTCAATGGCTGTAAATTCTTTTGTACAGGACATTCACCCTTCCCATGTGCTGGCCTGTATGTCTCTTCAAATGTTCTCTTTATCTTTGGTTTTTGGCTTCTGCAACAAGTAGAAGCTGTATGGTTTTTTTTTCCCCATTTTTTTGTTTATTTTTATTTACTTATTTGCGAGCGAGCGAGCGAGCGAGAGAGAGAGAGAGAGAGAATAGGCACACCAGGGCCTCCAGCCACTGCAAATGAACTTCAGACATGTGCGCCCCCTTGTGCATCTTGCTGACGTGGGTCTTGGAGAATTGAGCATTGAACCAGGGCCCTTAGGCTTCACAGGCAATGCTTAACCGCTAAGCCATCTCTCCAGCCCTGAAGCTGTATGTTTGAAAGAGGGTCTCATTCTGTAGCCCAAGCTGGCTGGCTTGGAATATGATGTGTAACTCAGGAAGGCTGGCCAGAGACTATTGGCAATCAATCTCCCTACTTCAGTCTCCTAAGTACTGGGATTACAGGTGGGAACCATCTAGAAGGTACACATGAGGTTTTCACATACATGTCCACCCAAGTAGTCCCCAGGCTGCGGTCTCACTTGCCTTCTATTTTGCTACCGTCACTGAATTCAGCTGTTTGTTGTTGTAGTCGAGGGTCACTGTGAAGGGATGATGGAACTTTTTTACTGATAATTTTCACAGATGTATACATTGTATTTTCATCATAATCCCTTCATGTTACCTTCCTTTGTCCTCCCTCCCTCCCTATCCCCTTCCGCTGAACCCTTTTTTTTTCAATTTGACCCTCTCCTACTTGAATGTCTTTCCCCACTCCTCCTCCATCATCCAAGACAGAATGTTGACAGGTCCAATATTGTGCGGGTCTTGTGTAGGTAATAACAATGATTGTCAGGTCATGAATGCAAAGTCCACTTCGTGTCTGAAAGACAGTAATCCAAAACACTCTTCTCCACCCACTGGCTCTCACATCCTTTCCGTCTCCTCTTCCACAGTGTTCCCTGAGCCTTGGTGGACATGCTGGGGTGCCTCGTTTAGCACTGAACACTCACTTCTCCTCAGCACGTTGATGAGTTTTCAGCCTCCCCAGTAGCCACCGCCATCTGCAAAAAGAGGCTTCTCTGAGCAAAGGGGAAAGCAGCTCTAATCCATGGGCATGAATGTAAGTACTGAAAGGGCATTCTAATCAGAACAACATATCCATTTAACCCAAGAACACAACTAGGTTCCCCACTAGGGTTTATGGTCGTCCAGCCACAGGTTTTATTTTAAATATTTTATTTTATTTTTTTCCTCAATTTTTATTAACATTTTCCATGATTATAAAAAATATCCCATGGTAATATGGTAATGCCCTCCTTCCCCTAACAAGTTTTTAAAAAAATTTTATTAGCATTTTCCATGATTATAAAAAAATATCCCATGGAAATTCCTTCCCTCCCCCCCCCCCACACTTTCCCCTTTGAAATTCCATTCTCCATCATATTACCTCCCCAATAAATATTTTATTTTTATTCATGTGTGTGTGTGTGTGTGTGTGTGTGTGTGTGTGAGAGAGAGAGAGAGAGAGAGAGAGAGAGACAGAGAGAGAGAGAGAGAATGGGCGCACCAGGGCTTCCAGCCACAGCAAACAAACTCCAGGTGCATGCACCACCATCTTGTGCATCTGGCTTATGTGGATACTGGGGAACTGAACTGATGTCCTTTGGCTTTGCAGGCAAGCACCTTAACCACTAAGCCATCTCTCCAGCCCCAGCTACAGGATTTTGACTAGGATTCAGTAACAGGAAAGATTTCCTTCCCATGCAGTGAGCTCCAAATCCAATCAGAGAGTGGTTGGTTACTCCCACACCAGTACCACCACTACTTCACCAGTGGCACTTCTTACCTGGCTGGTAGACTGGCCCATAACTCCTAGAGCCCACTGCTGGTTAAGACTGTGGATGACTTTTTCCCCCAGTGGGCTGCACAGCACTTCCTAGCACTATGACGGCTAGCCAGCGGGGAGGAGGCCTCCAGCTCGGTGCCAGCTTAATTTCTCAGCGTCCTGCAGCCAAAGCTTGTTGTATCTTCAGCAACAGAGCCTTATTCTGATGGGAGACGAAGAGTACTGGCAGCCACCTGCATTATTTGGGATCTTCAGGGGCATCACTGGCCAATAACTAACTGGGAGGTATCCCACCCCATCACTGGGGTTTTCCTGTAAAAACCTGTGGCTTCTGAGACCAGCATTATGGAGCTAGATGTTTCTTTGAAAACTCTCCCTGCTGGCTGTCCTCACTCTGTCCTTTCCGGTTCCACTTCATCCCCTCTGAATGCCCTCCAACACTGATGCCAGCATACCAGGCATCTCAAACCACATCACATAACTACTCTTGGTAGAGAGGCTTGCGTTCTTTCTCATGTAATATTGGAAGCTAAATAGGTGGTGTCTCAGAATTGTTTGTAATTGTGTTGGCATAAACTTCAAGCACAAAGCAGCTCTTGCTTTGGGTGCTTTCTTTACCTTCCATGTGTGATAGCACCTCCCTTTCCTTCCTTCCTTCCTTCCTTCCTTCCTTCCTTCCTTCCTTCCTTCCTTCCTTCCCTCCCTTCCTTTCTTCCTCTCTCTCTCTCTCTCATGAACCAAGGCTTTCTTATTTTTTCCAAACTGGCCTAACTCCTGGGCTCAAATGCCTCCCTTTCTTTCCTCAGCTCCCATCATCATTGTATCCAACCAGCAAAGGCTTCCTAAACTTGACTCTGAGGGAGTGATTGCCTCCTGCTGGTGCCTCCAACTTCTGCCCACTGGTGAGCCTTCATTTATGATTCCTTAGTTCCTGGAGAAGGAGCAGAGATTTAAAATATATATATATATATATATATATATATATATATATATATATATATATATATATATATATATATTTATTTATTTATTTACTTGTGTGTGAGAGAGAATGGGCACGCCACTGCAGACAGATACCAGATACATGTCCCACTTTGTGCATCTGGCTTTATGTGGGTACTGGGGAATTGAACCCAGGTTGTCAGGCTTTGCATGCAGGAACTTTTAACCACTGAGCTCTCTCTCCAGCTTGAGATTTATTTTATTTATTTTGAGGTAGGGTCTCACTCTAGCCCACCTGGAATTCACTCTGTAATTTCAAACTGCCCTCTAACTCACAGCGACCCTCCTACCTCAGCCTCCCATGTGCTGGGATTAAAGGCATGCATCACCACACCTGGGAGAGGGAGAGGGAAAGAGACTGAAAGAGAGAGAGTGTATTGGGGTGGGGGAGGGGAGAATGGGAGCACAAGGGCCTCCAGCTGCTGAAAACAAGCTTCAGATGCATGTACCACTTTGTGAATCTGATTTTACATGGTGTGGTGGTTTGATTCAGGTGTCCCCCATAAACTTAGGTATTCTGAATGCTAGGTTTCCAGCTGATGGAGATTTTGGAATTAACACCTTTTGGAAGTAGTGTATTGTGGGGGATGGGCTTATGGGTGTTATAGCCAGTTTCCTCATGCCAGTGTTTGGTACACTCCCCTGTTGCTATTGTCCACATTATGTTGACCAGAGGGCAATGTCCACCCTCTGCTTGTGCCATTGTTTTTCCCCTGCCATCGTGGAGCTTCCTCTTGAGCCTGTAAGCCAAAATAAACTTTTTTTGCCTCACAAGCTGTTCTTGGTTGGATGGTTTCTACCAGCAATGCGAACCTGACTGCAACACATGGGTCCTGGGCAAGCACCTTAACTGCTGAGCCATCTCTCCAGCTCCCAAGATTTTTTTTTTTTCTTGAGGCAGGGACTCACTTTAGCCCAGGCTGACCTGGAACTCACTCTTGTAGCCCCAGGCTGGCCTTGAACTCATGGTGATCCTCCCACCTCAGCCTCCCGAGAGCTGGGACAGAAGGTGCGCACCGCCATGCCCTGATGAATCAGAGACTTTTGTATCTACTGGACTGTTTAGGACTTCTTTCCACCTCGTGTAAAAACGCTTCCATCAGCACTTGGATATTGCCAGCCTGTCCTGTTGGCCAGCATAGGCTTCCAGCCAATGCTCGTTTAATTCCTTATACCTTCAGTTCTCTAGCATGGTCCTTCCAGCAGGGTAATTGCATCCCAAGCTCTCCTTCAAGCTCTGAAAATTCCCCTTTCTTAGCTCTTCCTTACTGTTCTATAACTCACACATCAACCTGTCATGCAGCCTGATGCTGCTTATATTAAAAAAAAAAAAAAAAGAAAAAGAAAAAGAAAAAGAAAAAGAAAAAGATACTGTGTTGCTTCATGGGCACTTACTACGGGCAAGTAGTGCCAGGTGCCTCTTAGGCATTCCACAAGCTTCACGATGACCCCATGAGGTAGGAACTTAGCCGTTCCCACTTGACTGATGGCAGTATTGAAGCACACAGATTAAAGGAGAATTTTTACAAGATCACATCAATAGTGAGCCAGTGACATTTATGCGGGCACTGGGGAGCCAGCTTCAGGCCCTCAGGCCTGAGCAGCCAGCACTTTATTCGCAGGGCCGCTGCCCCTCGCTACTTTCATTTCAGTCATCTAATTCTCTGAAGAAAAAAACCCCCAATCTTTATAGCCTGGTGGCTGCTCCCCCTCTCCTGGCCCCACATAGAAGTCCCCTCGCCCCAGTCAGCAGAAGTTTAGGGACATTGCGGATACCATTAGTTGGTGACAGAGGACTATGTGCCCTGCCAAATGCACCACGACTCTGGGATTGTGGGTAGCCCTGGACTGCTTCCTCTTGAAACTTTGCTGCTTTGGATGATTATTGAAAAAGCAAAGTGGCAAGTTCCTGGGATAGTTATGAAAAATCTTTTGCTCTCATCTTTATGGTCTATTAAAAGATGAACTCAGACCTAAGACCTTCTTTCTCTCTCTCTCTCTCCTTCCCTCTCCTTTCCTTCTTCCCTTCTTTTCCCTCCGTTACCCTCCTTCCACATCTCATCCTGCTGTTTTGCCCAGGCTGGTCTTCAACTCTCGGGCTTAAACACCGTCCTCCTACTTTGGTGTATTACCGGTTTGATGAGGAAAAGGTTGGATTGGAAGCTAAACGCAACTCTTTTCCACGGGCTGGGCACCTGATGTCTATGGGCTCCAACAGCTCTGGTGTGTAACTCCTGATTTGGGGTTTTACCCCAGAGCAAACCCCGTGACTTGATCTAGACCCTGCAGGAGAAAGTCGTGCCAAGTTGGTGGTAGTGCGAGCAGGGCGGCGGCGGCCCGAGGCAGCAGCAGCTTGGAGGACATCTGGTCAGCGGGGTGAGATGCGCTTTCTAACCCAGGGAAACCCCGGAAATTCATTACGTGGTTGGAACCAAAGAGCCTCCCATTCCCGCCACACGCATTCTCTGCGTTCTCCTTTCATTCCCTAATTCACTGCCTCTGCGGAGGAAGTTGTGGGAACTTGCAGCTTGCTGCTCCTGGTGGAGAGCCATGCTCAGGTAAAGCATTGCTGTGCGGTGAGCTGCCTGGAGCCAGGCTGATGGCGCGGGAGGACCCGCCACCTGAATAGGGGGCGTCGTGTTTATCTTGCTTTTCTGCTCTGAGTGTCCCTCGCCCTGCCTTTAGCACCACGGGGAGAGACGGAAGCGGTACTTTTTGGATCCCAGCCTACGTTTAGAAGTCCCTGTGGTTAATTATGATGGGAGCTGCGTGCTCACATTGAACTCTGCAACGCGGGGTGAGAGCGCGAAACTCTCGCGTTCTGCAGTTCTGGCGCTCGGAACGCGCCCCTGTTTAGCCGCCCGGCGAGGTCCCCGTGCGCCTCCTTCCATGAGCAGCTTCTCTTCTCACCGAGGGGGAAAGCTGGGCTGCGCTGGAAACCCAGTTACCTTCTGCTATGCTCTTAATGTCTGTGCGTCCCTGAAGTCTGTAGGTTAAAATCCAAAGCGCCGAGGGGATGTCGTCAGGAGGTGGGGGCTTCGGGAAGTGACTGGGCCATGAGGTTGGATTCCTTATGGATGGGATCCATATCAGTTATGACGTAGGTGATCCAAATGTCTCTCCAGGGTCCCTTGTGAGGAGAGGTTTGGCCCCTGGAGTGGTGCTGTCTCGGAGAGGTCACGGAACTTGGGGGACAGTGGACCTAGTGTGCATCCTTGGACGTCAGGAACACAACCTTGGAAGGGACTGAGGGATGCAGGTCCCTTGCTCTGACTTCTGTACGCTTTTCCACACGCAGGAAAAAAAAGAGAAGAGTTCTCTACATTATGGCCCCTGTGGAAATTGGTTTTATTTCTCTCATTTTTCATGTCTGAGGTTTCAGCCTACCCAGAGGAGGCAGAAATAAATCTTTCCACAACATAACAAGCCAAGACAGCCTTTCTGGCTGGATGTTGACGTAAGCAGAGGCCTGGACAGGCTTGAGCAAAGTATCGTGGCAGATGACTGTATTGCAAGAGGCTCTGAAAAAGGAATCTTGAAATTTGGAAAAACAATGGAATGACTGGGCTTTTCAACAATGACCTTGAGTAAATCATTGTGCTTTTCTGGGTCTGTTTTTTCCCATCAACATTAATGGAGTTGAACCAGCAAAGAGATTTCCCTTGGGATTTTTAAGAGCTATAAGTTTATTTTTGTATTCAGTTTGAAAGAAAATCTGGAAAAATAAATTGAGCAGGTCTAATAGTTAAATGTAAATACTCTATTTTAAATCAGATCCTCGGTCATTAGCATTCTGAAAAAGCTAATGGACTCTTCTCCATTTGTTTTTAAATTTAAATCATTAGATTTAAATTGTATTACTGCTTGTGATCTCAACTATAGCTTGATTATGATATAATACATGATTAGGTTGTAACATAATAATATCATAGAAGGGCTGGAGAGATGGCTTAGCAGTTAAGTGCTTGCCTGTGAAGCCTAAGGACCCCAGTTTGAGGCTTGATTCCCCAGGACCCATGTTAGTCAGATGCACAAGGGGGCACACGTGTCTGGAGTTTGTTTGCAGTGGCTGGAGGCCCTGGTACGCCCATTCTCTCTCTCTCTCTCTCACTCTTTCTCTCTCTGACACTCTCAAATAAAAAAATTAAAAAAACATAGAAATATTTTTAAGTCAATTGAATACTTGATGTTATTTTGAGACATAGTCTCACTTCAATATGTAGCCCAGGCTGGCCTGAAACTTGTGATCCTCCTGCCTCAGGTTCCAGGGTTCTGGGATGGTTGGTGTGTACCAGTATGCTCAGCTCTAACTTGAATATTTGATTTCTATTTGTCATGTGGTTACAAAGTCTGGCTGCTTGCAACATGTGTATATTCATGGGTCTTGGGGAAAAGTCCCCATTTTAGAATTCTGCTTTTGGGGGTGAAGAGATGGCCCAACAGTTAGAAGCACTTGTTTACAAAATCTGATGGCCCTGGTTCAATTGCCCACTACCTACGTACAGCCAGATGCACACAGTGGCGCATGTGTCTGGAGTTTGCAGTGGCGGAGGCCCTGGTGCGCCCTGCTGCTCTGTCTCTGTGCACTGGCTAATCAATAGGTAATTTTAGAAAGAGAAGTTCTGCCTTCACAAGGTAGATACCCCAAATTCCCTTTCCCTGCTGTCCTAACAGCTGGGAGGTGGAAGTCCTGTGACTCAGGTCCCGGTAAGCAGACACACTCACTTGGGACTAGGTGAGAAGCAAGCCATGGATGACTCAGAGGAGAAGTGGAAAGGAACCCACTGCTGGTAAGACTGTGCAGGGTGCCGTTTGGAGGGGTGGGCCCATCTCCATTGCCAGCAGGGCACTGGTGGCCATCAGTGGCCAGCAGATGCTATAGAGACCACCCGTGGATTGGCTTGGGTGTTGTCCATTCACATTAGTTTGACTCTGGCCCTCTTCAACATTCTGTGAGCTTCCAAATAAACCTTAATAAATCCTTTTCTGATTTACAGTAGATATGGGGTGTTTTGTTCCTGCATAGAAAAACACTGGCAGATGGGTTTGTTTCTCAAGCTTGTACATCCAGGACCTAAATCTTTACTTTCCTAGGCAAACATAAAAAAAAGTAAAAAAAAAAAAAAAATCTTCCAGTGATCTGTTCTTAAAAATGTTTTTAGCCCATAAAATACTATGGCTGGTACTTTAGCAACAGTCATTTATTTATTCATTCCACAATTCTTGTGCTTAGAGCTGACAGGGAAACCATGATTCGCAGGCATAGCCCCATCCCTGGAAGGCTGGACAACTGCTTTGGACTGAACACTAATCTGGGTGAACTCACTATGATTCTAATTCTGCCTAACATTAACAAAGACTCATGCTGTCCCAGCTACACATTTTAGCTCACTGCATCCCTAACACCCTCAAAATAGGAGCATCTCTTGTTCAGACTTTAGGAGAACCCTTATCCATGGCTCCTAGCTAGTGGTAGCAGAGCTGCCAGCTGAGGCAGTCCGGCCTCAGCAGAATGCGCGAGTCATTAGCTCTCTTGTCATCTCTGTCACCGGCTCTTCATGCTTCCCTCTCAGGGTAAAGCTGAGAGCCGGCAGTCACGGTAGAACCAGAAAAGAGTAAAGACTCCTCCTGTTTTGTTTTGTTTGAACAGAGCCAATAGAGACAAGTCACAGGCTTTCCTTCAGTTTCCTGTGGTGTGGCTGAGAAGGACTAACACTTCCAAGGCACTGCTTTGAATGCCCAGCCTCCCTTTCCTTGCTGTGAATGCTTCGTGGCCTATCAAGAACGCCTGACACTTCCTGTTTAAAGCATTCCAGTTTTAGGCTGGGGACTTGGCTGCATGATGGGAGCAATTCCTCGTGGACACAACACCAGGGTTTGATCCCCCAAACTGCCAAAGAAAAGCAAACCAAGCCGTATCTTCAACTGTTCTGTGACATAGCTCAAAACAGAAGTGGAGAGTCTGGGCAAGATGATTAATCTTATCATTTTTCATTTCAGATCTCAAATGCCTTCCTTCTCCCGCCTTTTCTTTTTTTTTTAATTTGTTTGTTTATTTTTATTTATTTATTTGAGAGGGACAGACAGAGAGAGAAAGAGAGAGAGAGAATGGGAGTGCCAGGGCTTCCAGCCACTGCAAATGAACTCCAGATGCATGCACCCCCTTGTGCATCTGGCTAACGTGGGTCCTGGGTAATCAAGTCTTGAACCGGTGTCCTTAGGCTTGACAGGCACATGCTTAACTGCTAAGCAATCTCTCCAGCCCCTTCTCCTGCCTTTTCCTTGTGTCCCTAGCAGCAATGGCATTTTTGTTGTTGTTGCTTGTTTGCAGGGTTTATTTTTTGTTTGTTTGTTTTGCAAGGTAAGGTCTCACTCTGGCTCAGACTGATCTGAAATTCACTATGTAGTCTCAGGGTGGCCTTGAACTCACAGTCATCCTCCTACCTTTGCCTCCTGAGTGTTGGGATTAAAGGCATGCACCACCACTCCCAGCTGTTTTCAGTTTTGTTTTAGTTCTTTGGGGATTGAACACAGGGCATTACAACTGCTAGGCAGGAGCTCTGTCTCTAAACTTAATCCCCAGCATCAGACCTTCTCTGGAAAGTAACATTTCTTTTTCTTTTTTCTTTTTGGTTTTTCAAGGTAGGGTCTCACTCTAGCCCAGGCTGACCTGGAATTCACTAGTCTCAGGGTGGCTTTGAACTCACAGTCTTCTTCCTACTTGGGCTCTTTGGTGTTTGGTATTAAAGGCATGAGCCACCACACCAAGCTGGAAAGCAACTTTTCTAAGCAAGGCATACTGGTACATGACTTTATAATCCCAGTCCTTGGGAGAGTAAGATGGGATGATCATGAGTTCAAGGCCAGCATGGGACACAAGCCATGGTTTCAAACACTGACAAACAAACAAGGAAAAGGAAGGAAGGAAGGAAGAAAAGCAAAGGAAATATCCTTCTCTTTGGGAGCTTCCTGGTGCCTCCCTGCCTACAATGCCAACCCCACCTCAAGGCTGGGGTCTGTAGTGTGGCTGAAGTTGAGGGGTTTCAGAAATAGCACTTTCAGTGCTAAAACTGGCCATCCAGGATGCTTAGCAACGCCAGCACCTGGAAGAGTTTCTTCTGTAAACAATCTTAGGTAGTATTTCCTGGAGTGATTGACGAGAAAGTGGTCAGAAGGAGAAGGGCTTGTTGTTGAGAAGAGTGCTGGACGATTACTGCCCCTAAAGCAGAGTACGGAGGCAAGTGAGGGCCGTCCCCCGTAGCGACGTGCAAAGCTTTCCCGCATGGGCAGAGGCCCAGCTTCCACGAAGGGAGGACCAATCTTTCTTCATCTCCCACGCAGAATGTTACCAGTGACCAAATTTTGCTGCCATTGTAATCGCATGGGAGTAGTGTGTCCCGCACTCATCTTTCAGAAGCTAGAATGGCTGTGCAAGCTTCACTGCTTTTAGACTTAAAAACAGTTCCTGCGCCAGGCATGGTGCTGCATGACTGTAACCCTAGCACTGGAAAGACAGTGGCACGGGGATCAATACGAGTTGGAGGCCAGCCTGGCTTCCGTACCGTGACCCTGCCGCAAGCGAGCAAGCAGGCAGGCTTCCGCGCCTTGAGTCGTATGGAAGCATGTTTGCGCGCTCCCATTCCGCCTCCTCTCCAGCCGCATTCTTCTTCTACCCTAACCGCTCTTCCTTCTCCTCCTGTCTGCACCTGTGACCTCCGAGCCATTTTGCTTGCCAGCCTTTCATTCCAGATGCCCCCTGTCTCTCCTGCCCCATTGCCCCACTGCCTCCCATCCGTCCTTTGGGCTTCAGCGTCATCAAGCCAGCAGTGCCACGCGGCTCTGTTGTCCATCATGTCCCTTTGCCCACTGGGCCACTCCCCTGTTCCTGCTGAGAAGCTCGGACACAACAGCCCGCGGTCAGGCCCACGAGGCCGCGGACTGTCCAGCCAAAACGGGTTGCTTCACGCCGCTCAGGGTTCTGCGAGAGGCGTCAGGGCGTGGCCGCGAAGGGTGCGCGGGACGGCTTTCCAGCTGACCTTCACCCTGGCTTCGCGCAGCTCTTCGATCCCTCTCAGGTGGTTCTCCTGCCAGCTCTCTGCTGGTCTGCACTTCTGGTTCTCCCCCGCAGGGCTTATCAGAGGGCCATCTGCTCTTCTTGATAACTTTCCAGGACAGCAAATACCACGGTGCAACTGGAAAGAGCTGGTTCCAGCTGGATTTTCTTAGGTGAATGATCAGGCTTCTCCTCCTCCTTCTTTTTAAGTTTCAAGTTGCCTTCTTAGTTTCTTCCCACCAATTCATAACCTGTGGAAATCTTGTCTTTGTAAAAGCCCCTTGGGCTGGAGAGATGGCTTAGCAGTTAAGTCGCTTGCCTACAAAGCCAAAGGACCCAGGTTGGATTCACCAGAATCGCACATCTGGAGTTCATTTGCAGCGGCTACAGGCCCTGGTGTGCCCATTCTTGATACATATTTTTCTCCTCCTCTGTCTGTTTTTCTTCTCTCAAATAAATAAATAAAAGATTTAAAACCAAAATAAATAAATATCAAATAGAAAGATTTTTTTTTTTGCTTCAAAATCCCCTCATTTTTCTGTGATAAAAAAAATTTAAAGTAAATTATAAGTGGTAATTTAACATTTGGTATGTATTTTTAAATTTATGTCTTTTATTCCAAACTTAAGACCATATTCTAGCTAAAGTTAATTGTGATTTGTTATTACCTGGTTCATGTTCAAGTTTCCCCAGTTGTTCCCATAAGATCTTTTATGGCTGTTATTTTCAAAACAGGACCCAATCCAAGACTATATAGCAGATTAATTTGTTATACAATCACCTCTTAGGGAATTGGTTCAGGTCCCTGTGAATTCCAAAAGTTGTAGATGATCAACTTCCTCTTATTAAATAGCATAGTATCTGCATACAACATACACATATCTTTCCGTATGCTTCAAATCATCTCTAGATCATTTACAATATTTAATACAGCACACATTCAATGCACATAGTATTATTCAGCTAATAATGATACGAAAGATCTCCATCCATGTTCAGAACAGGTGTAGTTTCAACTTATAAAGAGAAATGGTTTCCAGCCAGGCCAAATGAGCCAATGGGTGCAATAGTGGCACGTCTGTCATGGTGGAAACCAACTGCTCTCCAATTGGACTGGGGACCTGCTCCATGGGAGGAAACACATCCCTGATACTGAAAACTTAAAACGGGTAGTCATGAGTCCTAGGGGGTGTAACATCTGCTGATGTCTGGAAAAATGTATATAGTATGCTTATTAAACTGCCCAGTAAGCACTTCTCTTAGTATTTATACCCTTATATTAATGCTACTCTCACTTTCAGTAGAGAATCTTCTCTTTTCAGATGGCAGTGACTTTGGGACGACTCAGAAGGTATCATAGTGCTAGAAAGAAGTGGCTGGGGTACTGAGTAACATCTCGATCACACCTTCCAAGGCTCAGGGTCTAATGTGGAAGAGGTGGCAGAAAGAATGTAAGAGCCAAAGGAAGGGTAGGACTCTGTACAAAGTGCTCCCTCCAGACATAAAATGGCCTGGTTATCCATGACCTCATAGTGCCTGACACTATCTACACAAGAGCATCATAAGAGGAGGAAAAGATCATGACATTAAAATAAAAGAGAGACTGACTGAGATGGGGAGGGGATATGACGGAGAATAGAATTTCAAAGGGGAAAGTGGGGAGCGGGGATGGGCATTACCATGGGATACTTTTTTTTGTTTCTTTTTTTGAGGTAGGGTCTCACTATAGCCCAGGCTGACCTGGAATTCACTATGGAGTCTAAGGGTGGCCTCGAACTCATGGCAATCCTCCTACCTCTGCCTCCTGAGGGCTGGGATTAAAGGCATGCGCTACCATGCCCAGCTATACTTTTTATAATAATGGAAAATGTTAATAAAAATTGAGAAAAAAACTATCTTTTAAAAAAAGAGAAATGGTTTGTTTGGCTCATGGCTCTATGGGTTCTTTTCTTAATGTTTTATTTTTATTTATTTATTTATTTGTGAGAGAAAGAGACAGGGAGAGGGAGAGAGAGAGAGAATGGGCACACCAGGGCATCCAGCCACTGCAAATGAACTCCAGACACATGTGCCACCTTGTGCATGTGGTTTACGTGGGTCCTGGGGAATTGAACCTGGGTCCTTTGGCTTTGCAGGAAGTGCTTTAACTGCTAAGCCACCTCTCCATCCCTCTTTTATAAAAACTTTTTATTGATATTTTCATACATGTACATATGTATTTTGATCATAATCCCCTCTTTTGTCCCCCTCCCATTCTACTTCCATTGAACCCTCTCTTCTCTCCAACTAATCCCTCTTCTATTTCCACATCCTTTTGGTTCCTCCATCATCAGTGATGAAATGTCAATGGGCCTGATATTGTGCAGGTCTTATGTAGGCAAGGACAGCCTCTGTGAGGTCATGATTGCAACAGCCACTTCATGTCCAGAAGTCACTGCTCTGAAGCACTCCTCCCCATCGACTAGTTCTGACATTTTCCCCTTTTCAGTAATGAGCCTTGGAGGGTGTGATAGATATATCTCATTCAGCACTGGGCACTCAATAATCAATTATATTTGGTAGTTGAAAAATTTTGAGTCTACCTGGTACTTACTACCATCTGCAAAAAGAAGCTTCTCTGACCAAACATGAGAGCACCACTAATATATGGGCATAAGCAAAAACATTTAAAGGGGAATTTGGTGGGCACAACATATTCATTTAGCCTAACAACAGCAGTAGATACTCTTCTGGGGCCTATGATCTTCTCAACCACAGGCTTTTGACAAGGTTTTCAGTACCAGGTATAAATTCCCTCCCAAGAAGTGGGCCTCTAATCTTGTCAGAGAGAAGCTAGTTACCTCATAATGATTATGCCACTATTGCACCAGTGGGCACATCTTGCCTGGCTTCCCAGTTGTGTAGTTTGCAGGGTCTACAGCTGGGCGAAACTGTTGATGACTTTTCTTCCCTAGCAGCCTGCATAGCATTTTCCAGAACTTTGACAGCTAGTCAGCTGGGAGGAGGCTTCTAGCTCCGGTCTACCTTGGTTTCACAGTGTCCTGTAGCCAAAGCATGTGGCGTACTCAGCAACAGGGTTTTGCCACCTAGTTCTGGTGGGCAACCAAAAGAATTAGCAACATCCTGTATTGTTTCTGTGTGCTGTGTAGAGAAGGTGTTCTGCAGGATTTGGATGGAATATTCTGTAGATGTCTGTCTCATTTGCTGGATGATGTCACTTAATCCATATGCTGCTCTATTTATTTTTAACTGGCATGATCTGTCCATTGGTGAGAGTGGGGTGTTGAAATCTCCCACTACTATTGTGCTATGGTTAATCTGTAACTTTACATTTAATACTGCTTGTTTAATGAAACTGGGTGCACCTGTGTTTGCTGCATATGTTTAGAGTTGTACAGTTTTGTTTGATTGTTCCCTGAATCAGTATAAAGTGACCTTCTTTATCTCTTCTGAGTAAGTTAATTTGAAGTCTATCTTGTCAGGTAGTGCCTATCTTTTTTTTCCTTTCTTTCTTCCCTTCCCTTCCTTCCTTCCTTCCTTCCTTCCCTCCCTCCCTCCCTCCCTCCCTCTTTCTTTCTTTCTTTCTTTCTTTCTTTCTTTCTTTCTTTCTTTCTTTCTTTCTTTCTTTCTTTCTTTCTTTTTATTTTGTTTTTTTTGAGGTAGGGTCTCACTCTGATCTAGGCTGACCTGATATTAACTATGTATTCTCAGGGTTGCCTTGAACTCACGGTGATCCTCCCATCTCTGCCTCCCGAGTGCTGGCATTAAAGGCATGCGCCACCATGCCCAGCTAGGTAGTGCCAATCTTTTATAGAGAGGTGTGTTTCTTGGTGGCAAGAAACAGGATCCTGCTGTTTAATCCATTTTGCTAGTCTGTGTCTTTTTAAAAATTTTTTTGTTTATTATTTTTATTTATTTATTTGAGAGTGACAGACAGAGAAAGAGGCAGGTAGAGAGAGAGAGAGAGAGAGAATGGGCACACCAGGGCCTCCAGCCACTGCAGACGAACTCCAGATGTGTGCTCCCCCCTTATGCATCTGGCTAATGTGGGTCCTAGGGAGTTGAGTCTCAAACTGGGGTCCTTAGGCTTCACAGGCAAGCACTTAACTGCTAAGCCATCTCTCCAGCCCTAGTCTGTGTCTTTTGATTGGGTAATTGAGATCATTTTTATTTAGTTAATATTGAAGATGTGTAGTAATTCCTGTCATTCTTATTGATTTTGTAGTGCTTGGTGTTTTTCTGTTCCCCTCTAGAATTAACTATTTTTCAAGCATGGTTTGTTCTTTCCTATGGCCTCATATATATGCTTTCCCTTCTCTTCAGTCCAAAAGTTTCCTTCAAATATTTTATGTAGATCTGGACTTAGCCTGTTTTTATCATGAAAAGTTCTTTCTTCTTCAATTATGGCAGATAACTTTGGTGGATATAGTAGTCTGGGTTGGCAATTATCTTTCACAACTTGAAATACATTGCTCTTCTGGCTTTTAAAATTTGTGTTAAAAATTGTTAATCAGTTGGTCCTGACTTTATGAGTGATTTTGTACTCCTCTCTTAGTGCTTTCAGCATAGTCTGTGGACTGGAGAGGTAGCTCAGTGGTTAAGAGAACTTCTTACATAATCATGAGGGCCTGAGGAAGCCTGAGAAACCATTTACATTTGATACCCGGAACTCACATGAACAGCTGGGGATGGCCATGCATGTCTATAACCCCAGTTCCATGGGGAGCAGAAACCAAAGAATTGTAGGGGCTTGGGAAAATCCAACAAGCTTTGTGATCAGTAAGAGACTCTGGGTCAAGTAAGAACAGGCAGAAGAGTAATGAAGTGGAACACCCAACATTCCTCTCTGGCCACCACAGGCAAGTATACTGTGTTACGGGTGAGCACACTGCTTAGGCACATACATGTGCATACACACACATGCACACCCCACATTAACATGCTGTATTGACCTTACTTAGTTTGACTGCTTTTTTCTTAAAATACAGTTAGCTAATATTTTTAAAAAAGGACTTTTATTTATTTACAAGAGAGAAAGGGGGAGAGAGAAAGAGAGAGAGAGAGAGAGAGAGAGAGAGAGAGAGAGAGAGAGAGAGATTAATGGGAGAACCAGGGCCTCATGCCACTGCAAATGAACTCTAGATGCATGTTCAACCACTTTGTTATTGAGGTTGTGTTCTGCTTCCTACAATAGTACCCCAGTATCCTTTAAAAGCTGTCATACATTTCTTGTTAATTTTGTTTCTAGATATCTACTTATTTAGATATTTTACAATATACTTTCAAAATAGTTAAGTGTATATGGAAAAGCAGTAATTTTGTATGCAACATTTTTTTTGTTTGCACATTAATCTTCTGGTCTGTGGTAGCCTTTTGGATGGTCTTGTTGAGATGTGGAGTTGCATCATCATTTCAGTTCATCTATACCAAATAATACTTTTAGTTTGTTTTTCTATAACTTTATTACCTAAATGTGTGGTTTAGTATTGCCAGAGTAAGGTGAATAAGAGAAGAGATAGTATGCACAAGTGCTGAGTTTTGTTTAGGAGTAATTTTTTAAAACTTTATTTATTTACTTATTTATTTGCTAGGAGAGAGGGAAATAAGAAAAGACAAGGATAGGGAAGAGAATGAGTATGCCAGGGCCTCTAGCCACTGCAAACAAACTCCAGATACATGCACCACTTTGTCACTTTGTGCCTATGGCTTTATGTGAGTAATGGGCAATCAAACTTGGGCTGGTAGGCTTTGCAGGCAAATGCTTTAACTGCTGAGCCATCTCTCCAGCTCTAGGAGTAAAGTTTCTGAATTGGAATTAAAATACTTTTCCATCATATGTTCTATTATTATTTAACTTGTGATCTAATCATCATATGACTTTTGGAAACATATACAAAATCCATCTTTATTTATTTACTTATTTATTTATTTGCAAGCAAGTGCTTTAGCATACTTCTGTGATCTCAGCACTGAGAAGGTGAGGCAGGAAAATCACAAATTCAAGGCTGGGCTATCTCATGAGGCTCTCTCTTAAAACAATTTTTTTTTTTAATTTGGGCAGTGGCTATATATCTCAGTGCTACATAGAGTTCATGGTTATCATGTGCAAGGTCGTGGATTAAATTTCGAGTACCCTCCTCCAAATAAAAATTCTTTATTGGTGTATCTTCTTATCTCTAGGGAGTTTTTTATTAAATCAACTTTAGTCTCACCAACATCCTATTGGCCTTTTCATGTACTACACCCAAAGTGAAACCTGCATGTTTAACTACCTAGTGTGACTTTTGTCCTATCAATAATGTTCCCACTACATGTCATCAGAGCAAAGTAACACAGCAAGGTTATTAACCAGTCTTCTCGATCCCGATTTTCCGTGACTACACTATTTCATCAAGAGGGTACAATGTACACTACTGCTCAGATTAGTCTTAATGTCCTGTGACTTGTGGCCTGAATATCTTCTTAAAATTTACTTTTCTCATCTGTCCTTAGTCACATCATTCAACCCATGTCTCTCCTGCAACTGTCACATTGTGAAGAACATATTTCAATTATGTTTTCCCTATGTCACCACTGTCAATCTGAAAAGTGGGTGAAGCACTTTCCTCTTCCTGCAGGTCTAATCAAGATACTCCTTGTTACACAGGATCTCAGGTGGTTTTCAGTCTCTACTGAACAGATGGATCTAGATTTAAAAAGACTTCCCTACCTCCTACTATGGGTCATTTATATAAGAACTGCTCGAACTCATTGCTCCACTGGGACACCTATGCTTCATTTAAATTTGTTACACTACTTCCAGACTGTGATACAAAATGAAGGTCTTTGTGCTGCTGCAGGCCCTAGGAGGGATGCCCCCCTCCATTGGAAATTCCATTCTTGCTCTTCTCACAATGCCATACATTGCCCTATTCCCATGACCTCAACCTACTCCGTGAATGGTTCTGGTAACAAGTCTACCCTGGAGTGTAGGCTCAGGACCAGCGCTAACCACAGTCAGAAACTTTGACCTAGAATATTTCCAAAAGTCTGCCACCATGAGGATGAGACATCAGAATCCAATGCATGGGATCACACTGCACTATCCACTGTGCAGTGAGTGGCTGCCATAGGCCAGGCACTGCTTAAAACACCTTGCAGCACACTTAGTGAGGACGCTTCCATCTTGCGAGGATAGGAAGACCGTTAAGTGACTGTCCAGTGCCACACTGACAGTGCACAGCAAAGTATCTCTTCAAAGCCTAAGCCCTTTGGTTTGGAGCAAGAGAGGAGGAGGAGACACAGGAAAGCTGTAGCAGCTTACCTTTGATTTAAAAAGTTTTCATTCAGAAGAGGTGGAAGGTTTCTCTATACGAACTTGAAGTGTAACATGTGCATCAACAGGTGAATGCTACTGACAAGTAGATTTCTGATTATTACATGGAATAACTTTCCACGAATAAGATGTTTCTTACAAAGAAGTAAGTCATCTTTAACAGACAGAGAATTACTACTGGAAAGGTCCAGAGATTGGGTGGTCCTCACTGGAGATGCTGACAAAAAGATTCAGGAGTTCAGTGGTTTAGATTAGACACTCTCACGCACACAAAGGTCTGGATGTGATGTTAAACAGTTCACTCTCTGATTTGTACCAGGTGGAGTTACGTAAAGTGATAACAGAGAATGAATTCCAGGTTGTCAGCATTATAGAAATAATCACATCAGGATCAAAGGAAAGTTGAAAAGTTGATAAAAGTACTCTAAACCCAGTAAGTTATTACAAATTTTAAGAGCTAGAAGAGAGAAATGTGAAGGCTTCAAAGACAAAGACATGATAAGCATATAAAAAGAAGTGTCCCAATTTAATCATTATAAAATCTACACTATGTAATATGCTTCACAAATATATGCACTCATGGCATACTGATAAGAAAAATATAAAGTAAAAAACCAATGTTTCAGACTCAACAACAGACAAACTTGGGCAATGGGTCAGTCCCATACAGGCGACAGCTGTGTGCGTGGCAGAAGCAGCCCAGGACACTGGCTGGGAACAAGGGTTCCAGACTTAGACCATGAGTGCCCAGATACCAATTCACTAACCCCACACTGTGAGATCTCAGGCAAATAGCTCCATTAGACCACAGCTTCCTTGTCTATAAACTGCCGGGTGAAAAATAAAAGTATAAGCCAGGTATGGTGGTGCACGTCTTTAATCCCAGCTCTTGGCAGGCAGAGGTAGGAGGGTCCCTGTGAGCCTGGGACTACATAGTGAATTCCAGGTCAGTCTGGGCTAGAGTGAGACCCTACCTCAAAAAGAAAACAAAAAACAAAAACCAACTGTGCTAGTTTTAATCCTTATGACTGCATGTATATGAGAAAGAGTACTGAACAAAGCCTGGAGCATTGTAAGTAATGCATATTTATCGTTATTCCACAGAATATTCATGAAATTTAAGTACTCTAATGCTATAAAACATAACTTATTTGTAATTTTATTAACTGTCATACATTGATACACTATTATGAAAAAGAGAAATGGGGTACACAGTATAGAACAAAAACATAAATCACAAAAATACTAGATCAAGATGGATTTGAACTCTGAGTTCTAAAAAACAGTTTTCATTGATCATTTATGTACTTTGAATTTACTGGGTATTTTTTCTTTTTTTGGAGAAACTTTATTAGATTAAGAGAAGCAAAGTGGAGGAAGTACAAAGAGCTCCCACTACGAGAGAATCAAGAGGGGCTAAATTCCCCATCCATCTACTTTTACCTACTTTAAATAATCAAAAATTACTTCAATTAGTGTGATGATTAGTTGAGCCCAATGGTAAATAACTACTATAAGAAGCATATCATATGGTCCTTGACCTTTGATAATTCTGTCTATGTGTACAGACCATTTGAAAATTCTAGGACATAATGCCTTTAAGTTAAAAAGTCAGCTTTGAAAACAATTGCTTTGGGATGTGATGCTCTGATTCCAATGCCCTGCCATTGCGTTTGTGCTTCTTTTCCACTGAGGTTGTGCTTGGTGCCGCAATGGAAAGTGAGAATTGGAGGAGAGCCGAATGACTACTTCAGTCCAGAAAGCTGCTCCACGTTCCTTGTGCGCCTAGCTTAGACACCTGAGTTATTCACTTCTCAGTTAGTCACTTCTCAGCGACTTCCAATTATTTAAAATGTCAAATTCACCTTGAAAGACAAGTTTAGTAATTCCTGATGACCCTTAAGAAATCAATCCATCCCAGCACTACTGGTCAGTAAGCGCTTGAGAGCCGAGGGGCCCTGGTCTAAGGTCCACTGAGGAGGCGCAGGCAGGAGCCTGCTGCTGAGCCGCTGGGAGAGCAAGGCAGGCTGAGCAGGTGGAGACGGAGGCTCCACAGGGGGCTGGGCCGACTCTTTCCATTCTGCTGTGTTTTCACTGCTTCCTACGCATCAGGCTTTGATAGTGCCGGGCAGAAAGGTCTGCCCGAAGCCGGCAGCAGATTCTCCCAGTACTCTCTTCTAGCCCTGGATTTGAAAAGCAGTTATCATTCATTAAAATATCCATGCTTCTTTTATAAAGACAATATCACATATGTTCAGAAAAATGTGTGTGAGAGAGAGACAGACAGAAGGACAGAAAGAGAGAAAGAGATTAGGCTAAAACGGAAGCCTGGTTTCATCATATAGACAGAACTGTGTCCATGGCCACTCATGCCAGGGATCTTTGTCAGATTCCATCCTCTTAGCAATCATTAGGATTCATACCACCTTTTAGAGACACAGAATGTATTTCAGTTTCACATGCTTTTATGCCTTACATTCATTCTGAAAATTTTAGCAGACCTCTGTTCACTCTGCTCAGTATTTTAGTGAAATGAGCAGTAGACAAGTATAATCTCGAAGACAGTGACTAAGAGCAGAACACAATGGCCACATTAGCTTTTGTTCTTTGCTGTTTTTTTAAAATAATTTTATTTATTTAGTTGGGGCTGGAGAGATGGCTGAGTGGTTAAAGCACTTGCCTGTGAAGCCTAAGGACCTAGGATCAACTCCCCGAGCCCACGTAAGCCAGATGCACATGGTGGCACACACACCTGGAATTCATTTGCAGTGGCTAGAGGTCCTGGTATGCCCATCCTCTCTCTTTTTCTTTCTCTTTCCCTCCCTCTCTCTTGTATTTACAAGGAGACACAGATAAAGAGAGTGAGACAGAATGGGCTTGTTTTTGAAAGAAATTTGACAACTTAAAATAGTGGGTCTTTCTTTGAGCGCATGCATATATTGAGGTCTTGTTCTGTTTCCTATAATAGCGTCCCAATTTTCCTTCAACAGCTCTTGTACATTTCTTGTTAGTTTTGTTTCTAGATATCTAGTTATTTTGCCAAAATTGTGAAATGGATATTTTACATTATACTTTCAAAATAGTTGTCAAGTGTATATGGAAAAGCAGTAATTTTGTATGTGACATTTTTTACAGTGTGAGATGGTTATGAATTTATTTTTTCTCTATTTTTATTAGCACTTTCCATGTTTATAAAAAAATCCCATGGTAATACCCTCCCTCCCCCTTTCCCCTTTGAAGTTCCATTCTCCATCATATCTCCTCCCCATCTCCATCAGTGTCTCTTTTATGTTGATGTATGTGACATTTTTTTTTATCTGCACATTACTCTGCTGTTCTGTGATAGCCTTTTGGATGATCTTCTTGAGATGTGAAGCTGCATAATCATTTCATCTATGCCAAATAACAATTTTAGTTTGTTTTCCCATAACTTATTGCCTAAATGTGTTGCCTAGTATTACCAGAGTAAGGTGAATAAGAGAAGAGGCAGTATGCACTAGTGCTGAGTTTTGTTTAGGAGTAAAAAATTTTTTTAACAAAATCTTGATTTTACTTAATTATTTGCAAGGAGAAAGAGAAGAAAAGAGAAGAGATGAGAGAGAAGGTAAGTGAGGGAATGGGCTCACACCAGGGCCTCTTGCTGCTGCAAATGAACTCCAGATGCATGGGCTACTTTGGGCATCCAGCTTTGTTTTCTCTGAACGACACCTGTAGAATGCATCTTCTCTGACAGTTACCCGTAGAAGTTTGGCTAGATGGGGCTGGGAGAAGGCTCTGTGGATAGAGCGCTTGTAGCACAGGCTTGAATGCCTGAACTCAGGTCCCCAAAGCCAATGGAAACGGTGGAAGCTGTGCAGAGATTCTGTAATCCTTAATCATTAACATCATATATTGAGACAAGGTCTCGCACTGGATCCAGCGCTCGGCAGTTTGGACTGCTAAGCCAGCATGCCCCGTGGACCCTACTGCCTCTGTGTCACCCGACTGCTGGCATCACCGGTGAGCCACCATGCCCATCTGGCATTCATATGTTTGCTGGGATCTGAACTTGGGTCTTCCTGCTTGCATACCAGCTGAGCCACCTCCCCAGCCCATGGAGACTTTTACCACAAGAAAGAATGATGACTATTAAAGGAGAAAGACATGCTTACCAAGACTTGAACATTATTCAATGTATACATGCATGAAAACATCACATAGCACATGACTTTTTATGTCAATTTTAAAAAGAAGAATTTTTGAAAGCTAATCACCAATTTAATCATATGAGTTGAAGTGTTCAAGGGAAGAATAAGTCATGAAGGTGGAGCCCTGATTTATGGATTAGTGCCTTTGTCAAAAAGGCTACAGAGAGCTCGCCTTGCCCCTTTGGCCATGAGAAAACCAGGCAAGTGGTCCTGATCTGTGAGAAAGTGGGCTTTCACCAAACCTCTGCATGCCAGCATGGGACCTTGCACTCAAGCCTTCAGAACTCTATGGAAACTTAATTTCTGTCACCCTGTTGACATTTTGTTGCAGCACCCTGAACAGACCAAGCTGCCTCTGGGAATGAGACTGGTATCAGGAGAGGAACAGCTGTTTTTCATTTTATACACATCTATGCTCTTGGATTTTTCATTACCATGTGAACCATAGTATTTACAGTGATAACTACAATGAAATTAAAGAAAAAAGTAATAAGAATAATACTTTAAAAATCCTACCTTGCTCTAATCCAGGGTTTGGTGTGCATGTCCAGGCCACTGCCCCAGATGCCGTGTTTTTCTGAAGCAGGTGGGAGAAATCCCCGTTCGGGGGCCAGCTCCTCTGCAATCGCCCTGATGTGGTAGGGCTCAAATCCACAGCAACCGCCAATGTACCTGACCCCCAGGTTGTAGGCCTCTCTGGCATATTTTTGAATGTCCCATCTGGTTGCAACTCTGGGCTCCAGGCCTGTAATAGGATAGTTTTGATGTTTCTGTCATTGTTATTGTGCTTTGAATGTGAAATGTCTCCCCTAGGCTCATGTGTTTGAACATTTGTTCTTTAGCTGGTGGCACTGTCTGTCTTAGAAAGTTATAGAACCTTCAGGAGGTAAATACTTGCTGGAGAAAGTGGGTCATTGTGGACAAGACTTGAGATTTGACAGCGTGGAGGCAATGTGACCAGCAGCTTCACACATGGGGCCATGCCTTCCCCACTATGCAGAATGTGTTCTTTCTTTTTTTTTTTTTTTTTAAATTTTTATTTATTTATTTGAGAGTGACAGACACAGAGAGAAAGACAGATAGAGGGAGAGAGAGAGAATGGGCGCGCCAGGGCTTCCAGCCTCTGCAAACGAACTCCAGACGTGTGCGCCCCCTTGTGCATCTGCCTAACGTGGGACCTGGGGAACCGAGCCTCGAACCGGGGTCCTTAGGCTTCACAGGCAAGCGCTTAACCGCTAAGCCATCTCTCCAGCCCTGTTCTTTCTAACTAGAAGCCAAAATCAACACTTCCTCCCTTAGCTTCATGTCAGTATTTGGCCACAGTTTCATTTTCAAATGATGGATGGATAGAGTTTTGTTTTGTCTACTTGTAATGTCTTTATTGTTTTCTTTCAAATTTTATTTTATTGACAATTTTTATATATGCATTTACTATGTGTAATCACACTCACCTCCTACCATCCATGAGGGAATATTGATAGGCGCATTCTTGTGCAGGCCTTGTGCAAGTAACTATAGCCATTGTGAGCTCATGAATGCATTGGCCATTTTTAGGAAAAGAGTGGTAGGGCTGGAGAGATGGTTTAGTGGCTAAGGCACTTGCCTGCAAAGCCTATGGACTCACGTTTGACTCTCCAGGGCCCATGTAAGCCAGACACACAGTGACATAAGCGTGCAATGTCACACATGTGCACAAGGGGGTGCACATGTCTGGAGTTCAATTGCAGTAGCTGGAGACCCTGGTGTGCCAATTCTCTCTCTCTCACTCTCATATAAAAAAGGCAGTATGATGGGCTTGTTTTAAAATTATAAACTAGATTATGCATTCTTAGATAACTCCTATTTAGTTAACATTGAATATTTTTGTCTTATATGGTCATAAAACTATCAATTTTGTCACAATCAGCAATGAAAGGTCCTTTATATGCACTCAGCCTTACCAAAGGGATATTCTGGGAGATCCACAAAGCCTCCTTTGCCACAGTCAGGAGTGTGGAAGCCCAGGGACTGCACCATCAGGTGTGCGTCCAGCCCCACCGCGGCCAGGCCCTCCTTCATCTGCTTCATGGTCTGAAGACTGGTCTGGGGTCCAAAGCGGCAGTTTACCCCAACTATGTCTGCCCCTGCGCAAGGACATAAAGAGCCCTTACAAGTTGTTATCTAGTTATTTGTTTTCTTTTTTATTTTATTTTTTTGACTGTGTGTATGCATGAGTATACGTGTTCAAGTGAGTGGGTACAGACAGGTGTGGAGGTTTGAGGACGACATGGATATTAATCCTTGCCTTCCACCTCATTTAAAGCAGAGTGTCTTGTTCATTTTGTGATGCATTTGCCAGGCTAGTTGGCACACACATTTGTAGGACATTCTGTTGTCTCCAATTCCCATCTTTCCATCAGCATGCTGGCATTATAGAATGCCACAGTGGCCTCTGGCATTTACATGGGGCCTGGTGTTCTGAATTCAGACACACAGGCCTGTGTGGCAAGTGCTTTGTTTATGGAGCCATTCCCCCAGCTGCTGATTATTCTTTTTATAATAGAAGTACATGCCTATAATCCCAGGGCTTGAGAGGCTGAAACAGGAGATTCAACATTAACCTGACCTATATAGTGAGACCCTGTCTCAAAAATAAAAAATTAAAATTAAAAGTTTAAAAAAAATAGTGTAGAGGGCTGGATTAGTAGTTAAGGCATTTCCCTGCAAAGCCAAAGGACCCAGGTTCAATTCCCCAGGACCCATGTTAGCCAAATGCACATGGTGGTACATGTGTCTGGAGTTTCTTTGCAGTGACTGAAGGTCCTGTTGTGCCCATTTTCTCTCCCCCTCTCTCTCTCCCCCTCTTTCTCTGTCAAATAAATAAATAAATAAAAATAAAATAGTTCAGAGATGAACTATCCCAAGGTGTATATATATAAGAAAATAGATATGAGCTGGAAGTATGGTTTAGTGGTTAGGGCATTGGCCTGCAAAGCCAAAGGACCCAGGTTCGATTCCCCAGGACCCACATTAGCCAGATGCCCAAGGTGGTGCACGCATCTGGAGTTCATTTGCAGTGGCTGGAGGCCCTGGTGCGCCCATTCTCTTTGTCTCGTTCCCTCTTTCTCTGCCAAATAAATTAAAAACAACAACAACAACAACAACAACAACAGATTCCCCTTAACTCTCATTGTTTTGTTCTCCTACTGCTCCCACGATCTCGAGGAGCGTGCTGAGCTGCTGTCCCACTGAGGCCACTCACCTGCCTTCACCAGCTTCACGGCACACTCTCCGGGCGTCACATCATGCATGTCCCCCTCTGGGCCTATGCACATGGTGACGGCCACAGGCTTCCCCACTTCTTTGAGGACTTCCACAGCCCACACAGCTTCTTCTACAAACTCAAAATACTAAAAGAAATATCACTTTTTTTTTTTTTTTTTTTTTACTGGTTCCAATTTAAAGCACATTTTGAATGGTAGAACACAAATATGGTAAAACTTTATAAAACTCACCACATATATATGATACAACTTGCTAACGAATGTGTCTGCACAGACTAAGAAATATCTTTCTGTGTAAATATTTAATTCTGCAAACCATAATATGTAGTTTTTAAAAAATGTATTTATTTGAGACAGAGAAATGAGACAGAGAGAGAGAGTGTGTGTATATGTGTGCACCAGGGCCTCTTGCTGCTGCAAAGAAACCCAAGATTCATGAGCCACATCATGTAACAGGCTTTACTCAGGTACTGGGGAATTGAACCCTAGCCATCAGGCTTTGCAAGAAAGCACCTTTAACCGCTGACCCACATCCCCAGCTCCTCTGTTAGGTCTTCTGAAGTGCTCCATAAAGTACATAGGGAAATGTGGGAAGAATTCTCTAGATAAGTCTGAAGCACAGAGCAGGAGACTTATCCTTGCCAGTGACAGCCAGGGTGTCTTGTCTGGTGTGCCTGCTCAGCTGCAGGGTTGTGTCCCAGGAATCTCCTTCAGTGTCACAAGAAAAAAGGCGACCCAGTACAACAGGAGAAGAGCCACTTCACTCTTGACTCAGAAAGAAAGGCTGCAGAAGACGTGTTGAAGAATGATGAGGAAAATTGATAGATGTGTGTGTGTAGCATGCACATGCATGTGGCCTTGCAGTGTCCCACGCACGTGCCTGAAGCAGGGTGTGCTTGCCTGTGGTGACCAGAGTAGTATGTTAGGTGTCCCTCTCCATCACCCTTTCACTTGATCTTACTGGAGCTGGAGTCTTACTGATCCCAGAGCTTGATGCGTTTTTGTTCTTTCCCTCCTACACTCTAGTTCATGTCTACTCCCTTATTGGTCTGGGGTTACAGATGTACTTGGCTACACCCAACTGTTTGGATGGGTCCTGCGGATTAAACTCGTGTTTTCTCAGGCCTCTTCAGACCCTCATGTTTGTACAGGAAGACTGACCCTTCTCTCCAGCTCTCAAGGAAAGGTTTGTGATTGTTTGCTTCTTCTTCTTT
Organism: Jaculus jaculus; assembly: GCF_020740685.1. NCBI lineage: Eukaryota > Metazoa > Chordata > Mammalia > Rodentia > Dipodidae > Jaculus > Jaculus jaculus. Next base: position 83,268,829 of record NC_059115.1, read on the forward strand.
TTTTTTTTTTTTTTTTGTTTTTGTTTTTTGAGGTAGGGTCTCACTCTAGCCCAGGCTGACCTGGAATTCACTATGGAGTCTCAGAGTAGCCTCGAACTCATGGTGATCCTCCTACCTCTGCCTCCTGAGTGCTGGGATTAAAGGCATGCGCCACCACGCTCAGCTTCAAGTAAAGCTATGTTCCCACCCTAATGGAGAGCAACTGGGGTGGTCTGTGTGGTCTCTGTGGCGGCCTCGCTTCTCCCATGGATGGGGCAAGGTGCAGGCAGCACAGGATCTTGGACAGGTTGATAAGGCAAGATTTCTGGGAGAAATAGCAATTGGGCATCTATTTTTATTCAAAGAGCTGGGTTGAAGGCGTGAGCTCAGGTAGTACCAGTTGTGTTGGGAAATGAGCAGAAGAGAGAAGAAAGTGTTCTGGACCTTTGTGACCAGTCAGTGACCAGTTGGCTTGGGTAAGACTGTCCCCTCAACAGGTCCCTGAGCTAAAAGCTGGTGAAGCCAATCGTTGAGAAGTGATTGCGTCATGAGCCCTGAGACTTCACCAGTGCATTTCTCTGCTGATGGCTGCGTAATTTGATGGCACTGTTGGGAGGTGGTGTGAGGTGGAGGTACCTGGAGAAAGTAAGTCATTGGGGGTGTGTCTTTGAGGAGGATCTTGCCCTTGAAGTATTCCTGCTGCTTCCCCTTCTTCCTGCCCTCCCACCACGGTGCTCTTCCTCACCGCCAGCCTGACTACATGGAAGCCTCTGAAATCACAAGCCGAAACAAGTTTCTTCAAAGATGATTTTCTCAGATATTTGTCACAGCACCCAAACCACATTCTTCCTTTGTAATGCTACTCACACGTGATGGGGCCGAGGGACAGCAGAAAGGCACAGTGAAAAGGTCTCCAGTAGGAGGAGAAGGCCATTTCTCAGTGCTATTGCAGGTGGGCCCCAGGTGAGCCTGCGCAGCGATCTACCTGCTAGGCTTTGCTGCCCGGCTACCTCTAGACTATGGAGGCAGCGTCCTCCAGCCTGGCCTCTTCCTAGGGAGCAGATCCTTCCAGAGCCACTACCCCTTCTTCCCCACCAGCTTGTACGGTCCCACTGCAGCCACTTAGACCTTAGAGAGCCAAACCTCCAGTCAGGCATATCGCAGAGAACCTAGCATACAGATAACAGAATGCTGGTCTTGACCGGAGTGCATGCACGCACTGCCCTGGCCATGCACTTGAAGGAAATGAGGGCACAGCACAGCCCAGTGGCCCCGGGTAAATGGAAGCCTATGCAGACATAGGTTCAGTCTTATACCTTTAACACCAGACTTACTTCTGCGATCAAGAAGTCCACGTTTTTCCTGATGAAAACCTCTAGCTGTAGTCGAAAAAGATTTTTAATTCTCGCTTCATCCTTGTGGTATTTGTACATTGATGTCTGGCAGATGCTCCCTGCCACCAAAGCGCCACCTTCCTCAGCCACCTCCTTGGCCAGGTCACAAGCAGCAGCGTTTACGCCTTCCCACTGAGGTTGGAGAGCAAGCGTTCAGAGTGTTTCATTTTATCTTTTGGACTCTTTATTGACAACTGCACTCACATACACAATATGCCCAGATCATAATCTTCTCTCATCACTCTCTCATACCACCTGTTCTCCTATTCCCCTCTACTAATCCCTTCTTCTTTCCAACTGGTCCCTCTTCTGTTTTGATATGATCAACTTTTCTGCCCTCTATTATGGAGGTCTTGTATAGATAGCATCGGTCACTGTGAGGCAAGCTTGGCATGTTGAGTGTGAAATAAAACAATAATGGGAGAAATAAGAAAATAAATGCACATAAGTGACTCTTATGCTGTTATATAGGAAGACAAGCAGAATTGGGCTCAGTATCTTCTGCTACCAGTGACTTTATAGTTACTTGATTGCATTTGTCACAGTGGATTTTTTTATTTATTAAGTTTATTTATTTATTCATTCATTTGAGAGACAGAGAGAAAGGAAGAGAAAGAGAGAGTGAGCACATCAGGTTCTCCAGCCACCGAAAATCAACTCCAGACACATGTGCCGCCTTGTGCATCTGGCTTATGTAAGTACTGGGGAATCGAACCTGAGCCCTTAGGCTTTGAAGGCAAGTGCCTTAACAGCTAAGCCATTTCTCCAGCCTCACACTGGGTATTCATAGTGTGTATTTGTTCCCCTCCTGTACTTGACATGAGCATCTTCAGATAGGATCTAGGCTTTTGTGTCATCTTTGTCCCTTGCATAGAGAATGGGCTGTAACAACAGCCCAAGGATTGTAGCCATAAATGTAACACATGCTGGTTCCCAGTTTGCTAAATGAGCATTAACCTTCGTAGCTACATGTATGAGTTACAGTTGATTATTTGCAGATTGTCTGCATGTTTCCACACCCTCGGTCTCACGTAACCTTCTCAATAGTTATGGACACAAACACCTTAAAAATCTCTGCACTGCAGAGAGAGCCAGTGCTTCGGGCAGAGAAGTGCCTACAGCTAGTTGGTAGTAAACGGGACATCAAGCCTGATTTTTGTCTCTTGTGGGCTGGTGCTGTGTTTCCCAGAGCCCCATTGCCTCCAGACAGATGAGGGAGGGAGAACAATGTGAAACAAAAAGCTTCTACCAAGTGTTCTTTCTCCACTGAATAACACTGACAGATGGCCGTGGCCGCCCTCCCAAGGCTTGTTCTGGCCACTCTGATTCCTCTTCAACCTGAAGGAGCCACAGATCTCCTCTATTTAGCATGTGTGTCTATGGACCAGTAACTTCATAGGCATTGTGTGTGGATTTTGTAGTACAGTGTAGTAACACGTGACGCCAGTTCCATATGTCCCATGAAGAGGCTCTGTTTATGCTAGCTGTCCCGCCCCGGGCCTCACTTGTACTTTACCTTGCTTTCCATATTGTCCTCAGTGGCAGAAAAGGTAAAAGTCTGCAAGACATTTGCTCCAGCTCTCAAGAATTCCATGTGAAGCTGGCGAACTGCAAAGTCATTGAGGTTTTTTGATGGAAATTACAAAATAAAAATTACATTTTCAGCAGCCACAGAAACTCCCTTCCTCCCATCAGAGCCAGTTTCAGACCTAGTACTGATAAAGTTGTGAACTGAGTCAGTTGTGTTCAAGCACAGAGTACGTTGCAGAGCCTCCCCACAATTCTGCTTGTGGGCCTCAAGGCCTGGTAGGCCCCAGGCAGAGATGCAGGCTGGCTTGCCCTTCGCCCTTCATCTCTTGGTCTAGAGATGTTTATGCATGCGGCAGTGAATGAGGGATGCTGCTGGCATGTTATTCCTTTTTTCGTTATTTTATTTATTTGGGAGATAGAAAGAGGCAGACAGAGAGAGAGAGAGTGGGGGGGGGGAGGGAGAAAGAAAGAGAGAGAGAGAAAATGGACGCACCAGGGTCTTCATACCCTGTAAATGAACTCGACGCATGCACCCCCTTGTGCATCTGGTTTATGTGGGTTCTGGGGAATCACATCTAGGTCCTGAGGTTTCACAGGCAAGTGCTCTGACATCTAAGCCATCCCTCCAGCCCTGGTATTCTTAATGTTAGCAGAATGAGGAACTCAAACAGAGGGCAGAAGGCATGTGTGGTGCCAACAGTGGGGAGCAATGTTAGCCCCTTGACTGTCCCTGGCTTCTCAGCAAGTCACTTCTTTGGGGAGCTGTGGATGTGGCTCAGCTTGCTTAAAGTGCAAAAAGGCCAGAGTTCTGTCCCTAGCACCCCATAAAATGGGAATGGTGGTGCACAATCAGAATCACGGCACTTGGAAGGTGGAGGCAAGAGGATCCAGAATCCAAGGTCACCCTTGGCTATTTACTTTTGTCCTCCTAAGAACCCTGGGTGTCCCTCAAAACAGCGGTAAGGACTACTCGGGTCCAGTGCAATCCTGAGCAGCTCACAGTTAACTTATGGGTTCTCACAAAGAGCCCGCATCCTGCGCGGGTGTGACAGATGAAAGGATGGAGGGACTTTGGGGGTTGAGAGGTGGCTAAGCAGGGAGAGTGGCTGTCATACAAGCATGAGGACCTAAGTGTAGACCCTCAGCCCACATGAAAACGTCAGGTATCATGGTGTGCAGCTGTCAGCCTGGTGCTGAGGAGGCAGAAGCTGGAAGCCCTGGGGTTCACTGACTAGCTAGTCTAGCTGAATCAGTAAGCCCTAGGTGCAGAGAGGAACCCTGTCTCAAAGAAAAAGGCAAAAAGCAAATGACTGACCACCCTGGGCCTTGGTCCTCCACAGGCACACACAACAACACACACACATGCAAACGCACCCACACGTGTACACATACCAAAAAAGGAAGGTGAAGGGATTTGTCTAAGGTCATACAGCTGATCTGTGAGAGAGCTAAGATGGGACTTTGCTTTGTCTGACACACTGTATGAATGAATAAAACCAGAAGTTTCTGAAAAGCTCTATTACCAGTCTGCAAGGCTGTGTTTGGTTTCTCCCATCTTATTCTTTAGTCATGCTCTCCCGCTTTAGTTTAAAAAGCAAGGAGAAACAACAAAGTCAGAATAGAAATGAAGTTCCAGTCTGGTGTCAGCCACCAAGCTCACCCATGCTTCTGCTCCCAACTCTCTTCCCCTGCAAGCCAGGCGCATGGTAGAGAGCTGCTCACTTCGTCGCCCGCTCCTCCACAGAGCCTGGCTGTCTCTGCTCGGATGCACTGGTTGGTGACAGGCATTTGTCATCCCCACTGTGCCCACGGATATTAGACAGGGTGCACATCAGTCACCAGAATGAGTTCAAAGACACAACAGTTTTTGCAGTCTTAAGGAATAAACATTAAAATGTATAATTTAGCATTAAAAGAAGATGCAAATGCATATGTGTGTGTGTGTGTGTCTGACAGACAGACAGAGAGGAAGAGGGCGAGAGAGGAAGGGAGAGAGAAGGAGGAGAAGGTAGAGGAGGAAAGAAAGAGGAGAGGTGAGAGGCCAGTTTCTTCTATGAGTGTCAGAGCACATGTGCCTATTGCCTCAACACTTGGCAATTTTGCAAGTGAAATGGCCATTAGAAACACTTGCTAGATGTCTTGGTTTTAATGTCAGTGACAGCTAGGCAAATGGCACTCAGGTGCACACTGTCAGGTGAGGCGGGCACCCACCTGCGCTTGGATGCTCCATCACTGCCTCTGGAGTCCAGAGCCCTGCCTTCACGAAGCCTCTTTTCTCCAGAGTGATGAGGAAGCTGCCATCCCCGACCACGACCTCTCCGCTGTCCAGACGCTCCAAAATGCCCTGAAGAGGAGAAAGAAGAATGACCTGAGCTTCCTCGTGTGGGGGAGGGGTGTGCGCACGTGTATGTGTCCCTTGGGGCCCCACGCACTTGTCCGTGGTGGCCAGAGCCAAGCATTGGCTACTTGGCTCCATCACTCTTCTGCCTGTTCTTATTTGAGCCAGTCTCTTGATGTCTCCAGAGCTTGCTGTCTTACCCCCCCCCCCCTTAACCACCAGTGATTCCCAAGTCCCTACTCCCCTATGAAACTGGAGTTCTAAGTGCATGTGGCTACTCCCAGCCATGCTCTGTCTGGAGATCTGCCCTGGGATGGTATCAGCCCCTCTCGGGCCCCCATGCCAGTGCAGAAGAGGCAGCCGTGCCTCCACCCCACTCCTTATAAGACGGCTCCTCCTTTCAGGAGCAGAGGTGCTGCGTGCACTGCTCCAGCTCTGTTAAAGTGATGTCTAACGACGACTCAGAAAGACTGGGCATTGTCTCTCTTGACTGGCCCAGGCACCTGTCTTGTACAGGTCAAGAGCTGCGACGATTTTTTTTTCCCAATTAAGTTCAAAGTGTGGTGAAAATGCTGATTACCTGTTTTTTCCATATATTGTACAACTTGCCTAATATACAATCTCTTCTTTGCTAATATATTTTTTGTTGGGTGGACAATGTCCTCAACTCAAAAACAAACAAAAACCCTCACATTCCCTTGCTGCTGGACATGCATACAACTGACCAAGGAGACATGGTGGAAGCCAGCTCAGGACTTTTGGAAAAGTCTCACTTCCATCCTGTCTCTTTGCTCCTTCCTGGACCGGAAAGTCAAAATGACACCTGGGGACACAGCAGCCATCTTGCAGGCATGTATCTTTGGCTGCATGCAGTTTTGTGGTGCCAGCTTGATAACAGGAGCTTGGTTTCCTTATGATATCATAGAGTAGCCGCGGCAGCCGTGGCCCACCTCTAGACGTCTAGAACTTGTTAGGTAAGGAAAAACAAAACAAAACAAAAAGACCTCATTTTTTTTTTTTTTTTTTTTTTTTTTGGTTTTTCAAGGTAGGGTCTCACTCTGGTCCAGGCTGACCTGGAATTAACTCTGTCATCTCAGGGTGGCCTTGAACTCATGGCAATCCTCCTACCTCTGCCTCCCGAGTGCTGGGATTAAAGGCGTGCACCACTACGCCCGGCTAAGACCTCATTCTTGTGTTTACAGACTTGAGAGTTGAATTAAATACTGTACATCAAACAATTCTAGAAGAAAAACGTTCTGGTGTTAAGTCTCCTGCTTCCTGCATTCAGTCTGTCTATAAACAATTTCTCAGAGTCAGCTCTGCCCTACTGTCAAAGCCAATGGATTTTTATATTTTATGTATTTATTTGCAAGTAGAGAGACAGGGAGGGGTGGGCAGAGAGAGAATGAGAATGGGCATGCCAGGGCCTCCAGCCATTGCAAATAAACTCCAGACACATGTGCCACTTTGTGCATCTGGTTTTACATTGGGACTGAGGAATCGAACCTGGGCTATCTGGCTTTGCAAGCAAGTGCCTTTAACCGCGGAGCCATCTCTCCTGGCTCTGTTTGTGACACATTTCTATCTGCATTGCATCCCCTTCATCTTGGCAGTGAACCTACTTTGGATCTGATAGTGAGATTCTGATGTTTATGTGCACTTCCCTTTGGCAGATACCATTATCCAGCAACTCTGTATTCTCCTTGTGGCTTCAGGGCAAGTCAGAGGAGGTGACCAGAGGCTTCATCTGCCTAAAACACCTCATTGCAGTCTCCTGCAGAAGTGTTCTTTTGATGTAGAGAACCAGTGAGAATCGTGACTGTGACAATTAGTGACTTTGTGACATGTGCCTGTCCCCAGAGAAGAGGTCTGAGACTAGCTCCCTCCCAGGAGCAGCTAACTAGTAGGTACACATTAACAAGGACCCGTGCATGACACCCTTGCCGTTGCAGGAGCAAAGTCCCCACAGGGGTTGCACAGACAGAATGCTTCAAAGATCCTTGTGTAAGAAGTGGACTACAAACAGAACATAGCGTTAGAGAAAGTTCAGTACAAGTCAGTACATTGCTCTCTACCCTCAAGTAACTTCTTAGTAACCTTATTTCCTTCCCACATTTTTACTTTATTAGAAGAGCATCTCCCAAAATGTGTTTGAAGTTCTGTTTCCGTGATTCTGTCCTGTGCGGAGTGTAGGTGCACGCTCTTACGTAGTTGGTCTGTGATATATCTCTGGGTGTAGCATGGATGTGGCCTCAGTGTTCAATGTCTGCCCAACAACATAGTGACTGAACCTTTATTTCCAGAGTTCCCTCATGTAGGGCAGCTTGGCTGTTCCTAACATTTCAGAAACAGGCCAGCGGCGCACCTTTCTTGCCTCTGTGGCTCTGTTCTGAATTACAAGCTCAGGTGGCTTGCTCCGAGGAGCCCTGGGAGGCCCTCCTCCAAGTTCAAGCCTTCCAGTTCGGCCTACTGTGGCTGTCCCTACGCCCTCATACCCCATCATACCCCATCGCCGCTGGAACGAAGCCCACATGGGGACCGGATGGCAAAGGGGCCAGGGGCTGAGGACCTGCCGGGTGGGCGGTGTCCTGGCGCAGCCCATATTTCAAGCCAGCCAACGCTTTGGCCGAATGCAGCAGACCCCCCACTCGCCCGGAACTTGACCACCAACCCTGAGCTGCTCGCCAGACTCGGTCTACTCGGCTAGGAAATGGGGCAAATTGTGCAACACTTTGTGTGAAGTACTGACCGCTGAGAGCGCCATAAATGTTAGCTCGTGAGCGGTAAACTGAGGCTCGGGGCCGTCCAGTCCAGTGCCTTGCCAGCGCCGCAAAGCTGGACTAGAGACCGCGGCGGGATTTGAACTCGGGTCTCTCAGCGCCCAGCGCCCAGGCTCTCTGCGGGGAAGAAAAAAAGAAGGAAGGAAAAAAGGAAGGAAGAACGTCGACAACTTACCTTCTTGGCCCGGGGACCTCCGGCTGGAGCCATAGTGCAGCGGTTGTGCCGAAGCGCGCCGCGGTCCAGGAGCCCGCCCCCCGCGGGGGAGGACCCGCCCGCCGCCCCGACCCCACCGCCCGCCGGCCTCAAGGCCCGCGCCCGCGCCCGCGCTCCGCCGCCGCCCCGCCATGCTCCGCCCGGGCGCGCTGCGGCTGCGGCTGCGGCTGCGGGGTCTCCGCCTCGGGCTGCCCGGCGGCCCACGTCGGGGCTCCCCGGGGCGCCCGCTCTCCACCAGCAGCCGGGAAGGGTGAGTGCGAGGCGGCGGCGGGGTTGCCAGGGGCACAGGCGGGCTCCAGGGCTTGGCGGACTTGGGCCTCAGAGAAACTTGCTTGGGGTTTATTAAATTTTCTTTAGTAGTAGTATTATTAACAACATGTTTTGTATGGGTGCATCCTGTGTTGGTATCCTCTTTTCCCTCATCCCTGCCCTCGCTCAGCTGGGGACTCTTCTTTTAAATTCCTTGTTAATTACCAAGTGAAAGTGTCAGGCCGGTCCTGTGGCAATTCCCTACAGCTCCAAACCTCTTACCCAGTCAACAGCGGACAGGAGTCCACCTTGCCTGTAAGGGATGGTCAATGCGTAGCTGGCAAACGCAGGTGGAGGTTGACTTTATTTTTATGTTTTTGGCTTGCACCTTGGTTGTGGTCAATGTTTTTTGTCTGGGAGAGAGTTCCATATGCGCACACATTGACTTGCCGTACTCTTTTTAATGGTCACATACTTTTCCATTCTAGCAACATTCTACAATGTAATTAAACTACCCATCCATCAACATTTAGACAGCCTCCAGTTATTTCTGCACCTAATGTGAATCTAAAAATGATTATGCCTATGTCTTTGGGCAAATGTGGCAGCCCATTTATAAAACTAATTTTTAAAAGCCAAACAGCTAGGGAAAGGGTTGGGTGCATTTGACAGATTAAAAGTAGCAACGTATTCTCCAGGAGATGGAGAGAGCTGGAATGCCTCTATCAGTGTTCTCTGCTTCTTCCTTGGTTCCTAGGATAGCACTTGTCTTGTCTTGTCTTGTCTTGTCTTGTCTTGTCTTTTCTTTTCTTTTCTTTTCTTTTCTTTTCTTTTCTTTTCTTTTCTTTTCTTTTCTTTTCTCTTCTCTTCTCTTCTCTTCTCTTCTTTTTTCTCTTTTCTCTTTCCTCTTTTCTCTCTTCTCTTCTCATCTCTTCTCCTCTCCTCTCCTCTCCTCTCCTCTCCTCTCCTCTTCTCTTCTTTCTTTTCTTTTCTCTGTCTGGTAGATGAGATGGCCTGTCCTTGCTTGGGGTCCACATTTAAGTAGAGCAGGGCTGAGCTCATCTGACTCCTTTGCTGTCATGGTGTATGTCTACAAAGCCTATCTTCACAAATCGCTCAAGACTACTGTGGATTGACTTAATTTTTAGTTTACACCCTATGGCGTGAAATTCTACAATCAAAAGGAAGGCATGTTTTTGAGTTCATCTGACCAACCTTTCACTGAACAGATGATATGATATAGTGATGTCAGATAGATGGCATGGTGATGTATGAGGCTGTCCCTGGTGCTGGGAAGAGACCAGCTAGCAGGTTGCTCGCTGTCAGATACACAGGGCGTGAGCAGACGTCCTGCGCTTCAGTGTCCTCCTCTGTAAAAGGAGTCCTAGCGTCTGTGGGCCTAAGCTCAGAGGGTGCAGGGAGTCCAAAACACATGAGAAAGAGCCTTGGGAAATGTAATGCATCACAAAATACAATAATCATATTTACCTCGCACAAAAGGAAATAGACATTTTATCAACCTAGGATTCATTTGTTTTAAAAGTGATTAGACAGGGGCTGGAGAGATGGCCCAGTGGTTAAGGCATCTGCCTGTAAAGACCCAGGTTTGATTCCCCAGTACCCATGGAAAGCCAAATGCACAAAGTAGTGAAAGATCTGGAGTTCTTTTGCAACAGCTATAAGCCCTAGCATGCTCATTCTCTCTCTCCTTGCAAATAAATTTTGACTTTAATTCCAGCACTCAGGAGGCAGAGGTAGGAGGATTGTGGTGAGTCCAAGGCCACCCTGAGACTACATAGTAAATTCCAGGTCAGCCTGGGCTAGGAAGAGCAAGACCCTACCTCGAAAAAACTGTGTGTGTGTGTGTGTTTAGACAAAGACAATGTACTACTTAGGACTACCCTAAAACATATTTATACATTCCTATAGCAATTATAGTTCTCTCTTGAGCAAATCATAATATAAATGGTATCTTTTTATGTCATTCACTTTTTGTTTGTTTGTTTGTTTTTTCAAGGTAGGGTCTCCGTCTAGCCTAGGCTGACCTGGAATTCACTATGTAGTCTCAGGGTGGCCACAAACTCACAGCCATCCTCCTACCTCAGCCCCCTGAGGACTGAGATGAAAGGTGTGCACCGCCACGTCCAGCTTTGTTTCTCTTGCACAGGTGTGTGTGTAATGTGGTGCGTGGTGCGTGAGTGGTATGGGTGTGGTGTGCTGTGTGCACGTGTGCCCATGTGGTGTCCTGTTCACTGTGCACTCCCCTATCGTGGGCAGCCAGAGCAGAATGCCAGGGGTCTAGCTCCATCGCCCTTCTGTCCAAGCTTATGTGGAGCTTGTGTCTCACTGACTTGGAGCTGGCTCAGATGAGTCTCAGGTCTCTGCTTCCCTGTGGGACTGGGGCTACCACTGTGTCGCTGTCATAGGGTCTGGAGGTTTTAACTGGAGGTCTCAGGCCCTCACCTTTTGCACAAGGGAGCACAGCTAACTGCTGAGCCATGTCTCCAACCCCGTCACACGTTCTTTACTTACCCAATGCCAAAGTGTCAAGAAGGTTTTGGATTTTGGAAAGCTCTTGGTAGAAGATGCAAATGAACCTCCCGGAGGATTTAGATCACTATCCATGTAATTAAACCTGTTAGTTAGCCTGGAACACCTGATGGCATGCTGGGCAGAAAATGCTAGACATTTCATTATACTGTGTCATCATGCAAGTTGAACCTTCCCAGCCTACTGCTGACAAGGAAATATTAGGAGCCCGTGTCTAAATTTCCTTATCTTAAGTTCTTAATTTTCACTTAGTCACTGCATATAAGAAATCATACCATCTTTGAACACACCGCACACACACACACACACACACACACACACACACGCCTTTAAAATGATGCTCATTACTACTGTAGTGGTTTGCATTAAAGTGTGAAATACTCTCGGGCTATTTAAAATGGGTTTCTATGCCAAGTAGTCCACTCTTATGTATGTTACCTTTCTCTTCCACTGATGGAAATCACTTAAAACCCAGTTCTATAAAAGTATTAGAACATTTTGTGACACCAGAAGATGAAATTCTCCAGGAATCATGGGGTCATTGTCACAAGGATCCTAGAGTCAACACACAAAGAACCCTTTGCTGGCCAAATCTGGGACCTGTGTAGGAAAAGCGTGGTCAGTGGAAGGAATAGAATAGGCTACGGTGATTATGAGATGTACTTGTCTCCCACATATGCTGGACACGGGCCCCGTGCAGGGGCTGCGGCTCAGTGACAGCACTGTCCCTGTCTCTAAGGAACAGTACAGCCAGGAAGAGCAAAACACGCACGCGCGTTAACCATGGAGCAATGTGATATAGAGGAAGGCAGGTGAGAGGAGCCATTTCTCCATCTTGCTCTTTCCAGCCCCAGAAGCACTGGCAGTGGAAGATGACCCAGGATGGATAGTGCTTAACATCATGAGGATTGTGGTTTTTCATGCAATAAAATGAATAGGAGTGTGTTTTCCAAATGAGAGGGAAAAAGTGATTCATTGAAAGAGAAGTTACCTGCTACTCTTTACACCCTTAGCTCTAGTAGGCATCAGGGTCCTGTGGACCGCCCAGCCAGGCGGCTTCGTTGGGTTTCTCTGCTCCAGCTTGCTTAGCTACGAATCACTGTAACCAGATGTTGAGTTCTGGAAAGACGGGATGGGGAAACATGTTAGTCAGACCCACACTAGAGCTGCCATCTCCAAGTAAAGTCGACAAATCTTGTCTTCCAGAGAGAATCCACGGTCACCTGCACAAGCAGGATGGAAGGACAGAGCCGAGACGGTGATCATCGGAGGCGGCTGTGTTGGCGTGAGCCTGGCTTATCATCTGGCCAAAGCAGGCATGAGGGACGTGGTCCTCCTAGAGAAGTCGGAGCTCACAGCTGGCTCCACCTGGCACGCAGTAAGGATGGCGTTCCAAAATGCTCTGTGCCCTGAACTGTGCACCAGTGTAGTCTGGTTCCTTTGGTTCTCAGATCCTCACTATGAATTTGTGAGTGAGTGAGTGAGTGAGTGAGAGAGAGAGAGAGAGAGAGAGAGAGAGAGAGAGAGATTCCAGAGCAGGAAAGTGAATTATTACTTGGCCAGTAGTCAGTAGTTATTTAGACAAGGTTTTCTCTTGGACACAGCTTCTGGATTCAAATCCTGACTTTGCCATTTTGTACCACAGTGACTTCCAGGAAGTTACTTCAGTTTCCATTGTCAGATGGATTTAATTTTCAAATGTGATGTGGTTTTTTTGTTGTGAGGCAAAGTCTCACTTTGTAGCACAGGCTGGCCTCAAGCTAACAGCAATTCTCCCAACTCAGCCTCTGAAGAGTGAGATTAAAGGTGTGAGTACCATGGCCAATATATAAAATAAAAATATCATTAGTAGCTACCTAACAGGATTGTGAAGAAGATCAACTTAATATGGGTAATGTTATTAACACAAGGAAAGTATTGAATGATCAATACTAGTTTTTTTTTTTTTTTTTTTTTTGAGGTAGGATCTCACTGTAGCCCAGGCTGACCTGGAATTTACTCTGTATTCTCGGGGTGGCCTCGAACTCATACTGATCCTCCTACCTCTGCCTCCCAAGTCCTGGGATTAAAAGCATGTGGCACCACGCCTGGATAATACTAGATTTTTTAATTGCAGGATGTTGGTTGGTGGTTCTAAACATGAGACCGAAGCTATTTTCTTTCTTAAAAAATTTTAAAATTTATTTGTAAGGAGAGATGGGGGGGAGTGAGAGAAAAAAGTGGGCACATTTGGGGCCTCTTGCCAGACACTGTAAGCAAACTCCAAATGAATGCATTACTTTGTGCATCTGGCTTTATGTGGGTACCGGGGAATTGAACCCTGGCCTTTGGGCATTGCTAGCAAGCACCTTACGTGCTGAGCCATTTCTCCAGCCCTATTTTGTGCCTTTAAAAAAAAATTTATTGGGCTGGAGAGATGGCTTAGCGGTTAAGTGCTTCCCTGTGAAGCCTAAGGACCCCAGTTCGAGGCTCAGTTCCCCAGGACCCATGTTAGCCAGATGCACAAGGGGACATACGCATTTGGAATTCGTTTGCAGTGGCTGGAAGCCCTGGCGCGCCCGTTCTCAATCTCTCTCTCTCTCTCTCTGTCTCTTTCTCTCTCTCTCTATCACTCTCAAATAAATAAATAAAAAATGAACAAAAAAAATTAAAAAAAAATTATTTAGCCGGGCATGATGGCGCACACCTTTAATCCCAGCACTTAGGAGGCAGAAGTAGAAGGATCACTGTGAGTTTGAGTCTACCCTGAGACTACATAGTGAATTCCAGATCAGTCTGGACTAGAGTGAAACCTTACCTCAAAAAAAAAAAGCATTCTATACATACATATATATATATATATGGGCATTTTTGCAAATATATATGCAAGCAGAGAGAAAGGGAGGCGAGAGGAAGAAGAGAGAGTGGGTACACCAGTGCCTATTGCTGTTGCAATGAACTGCAGATGCATGTACCACTTTGTGCATCTGGCATTATGTGGGTACTAAGGAACTGAACCTTAGGCTAGCAGGCTTTGTAAGCCATTTCCTCAGCTCCCAAGGGATTTTTCTGTATTCCTGTCACCTGCATTTGGCATTGATTTTCTTTATTATTATGCTTTGGCTCTTTTAAGACAAATTCTCATGTGCCCCAGGCTGGCTTTGACTATGTAGCAAGGCTGTACATTACCTCCCAGTCCTCCTACCTTTCCAGTGCTGTGACTACAGACATCTGTTTCTTCTCCCAGCTCTCTCTTTTTCTGTTGTTTGTTTTTTCAAGGTAGGGTCTCACTCTGGCCCAGGCTGACCTGGAATTCACTATAGTCTCAGGGTGGCCTCGAACTCAGGGTGATCCTCCTACCTCTGCCTCCCAAGTACTGGGGTTAAAGGCATGTGCCACCATGCCCGGCTTTTCTTTTTATTTATTTCTGCTTTCCACACCACCTTGGCCTTGTGACGGCTGAACTGTGGGGGCTGTGAGTGTGTGCCCCAGCATGCATGCTTGTGGTGGGGCTAACCAGCAGCTGCAGACCACCTCGCACGCTTGCTGGCGCTCGTTCCTGTGCCACTGCAGCTGTAGCTGGGTTTCACTGGACAGCGGCCCAGGTCCTGGCTCGGGTTGTTTACTCCTGCGTCAGCAAAGGGTGGGGGCAGCATCTGCGATCGCTGGCAAGGGCCGGACAGGGCTGGCCTACGTTCTTTCTTCATCCTTCTTTGTAATTAGCCTTTCTCTATTATGAAAAATAGAAAGCAAGAGGGATCCCTGCTCTATGGGTCTCATTTTTATTCAGGGCCTGCTCAAAGCAAGGGTGGGGAGGGAGTATGAGAATATGGAAGATTGGGTGAGCCAGTTAGACAGGAAGGGGCACCCAGGTGAAGCTGAGGGGCCGTGCTCACCTATCTTCTGCTCCAGTGGCCTAAATCCAAATGGTTCTTAGTTTGGCCCAGCATGTATGTTCAGCTAGCCAGCAGTGGCAGTCCATCTCCCACACTTGGTGGCACATAGCTACTGGGTGGCAGATCCTGGAAACCACACGGAACCCAGCTCATCTCCCTCTAGGCCGGCACCCCTCAGCGTGAGAGCCGGGCTGGAGCAGCGCAGCCCTGGGGCCACCTCAGTGGGTCTCCAGAGCGCCGGTGCCTCCTCTCATCAGACCTTAGCGGGCTTCCTCCTGTCTGCAGTGGGGTCAGAGAAGCCCCTGCCCTCCTGGCTTTTGTGCCTTACCCAAACTGGGTTTTCTATGTGGTTTCATGTTGTTGTAGAGAAAAAGCAAGCTTGGGGGCTAGAGATATGGCTTAGCGGTTAAGATGTTGCCTGGGGCTGGAGAGATGGCTTAGCGGTTAAGCGCTTGCCTGTGAAGCCTAAGGACCCCGGTTCGAGGCTCAGTTCCCCAGGTCCCACGTTAGCCAGATGCACAAGGGGGCGCACGCGTCTGGAGTTCGTTTGCAGAGGCTGAAGGCCCTGGCGCGCCCATTCTCTCTCTCTCCCTCTATCTGTCTTTCTCTCTGTGTCTGTCGCTCTCAAATAAATAAATAAATAAATAAATAAATAAATAAATAAATAAATAACAAAAACCCAAAGATGTTGCCTGTGAAGCCTAAGGGTACAGGTTTGATTCTCCAGGCCCCATGTAAGCCAGATGCACGAGGTGGCACATGTGTCTGGAGTTGATTTGCAGTGGCTAGAGGTCCTGGCATGCCCATTCTTTCCTTCTCTCTCTCTCTCTCTCTAATAAATAAATAAAAATAAATCTTTAAAAAATATCTTTAAGAAAAAGGAAGAAAGAAAAGCGAGCTTGCCTTTCTCTATTGCTGACTTCTACCATTTTCTTCCTGTACCTTTCTGCAGCCAAGGTTCCAGGAGATGAGGTTGCAGCAGGGAACAAAACGTAGGGGTCACCTCCTACAGCCCACGTCCTGGGGAGGCAGACAGGAGCACACAGCGGTGCTGACGGGAATCTGGTCCTGCAGAAAAGAGGAGCAGGGATCAAAGAATGACACGATGGGGTGGGGGCTGCTGGGGAGATGACTTCCAAGAGGGGCCGGTGAGCAGAGAATGGGAAACGGTGCCAGATGGAGGGAGGGTTGGGAGGTTAAGCAGCCGAAACGATTCGGGCACAGAGAGGTTTAGGCAAGTGGAAATAGAAATAGGGTTCTTACACCCCTCACCACTTCCTGATTGTTACAGAGGGAGTGCATGCGTTGTTGTCAAACTGACTTCTCTGCTGGGGCCTGCATTTCAGAATAGATGACAGGAATCCTTAGGATTTGACTTCTTAGATGGTCCACAAATGCAAAGCAGCATACCTTTAGTGTGAGCACTTCTAAGAAAAGTAGGCAAATATTTCAAAGTGATAGTCTCTTCTACAAAGTTAACCGTGCAAGAGCATTTCCCCCATAAGCAGATACCAAAGTAGCGGAACCCAGATGAGAGTCTGCTTTGTGTGCACTCGCTGTGAAGCAGCCTGCAACTTTCCAAAGGAAAGGAAGGAACTTATTTTTTTAAATATTTTATTTTTTTAAATTTTATTTGAGAGAAATACACAAGCAGAGAGAGACAGATAGAGGGAGCGAGACAGGGAATGGGCGTGCCAGGGCCTCCAGCCACGGCGAACCAACTCCAGATGCATGTACCACCTTATGTGGGTCCTGGGGAATTAAACCGAGGTCCTTTGACTTGGCAGGCAAGTGCCTTAACCGCTAAGCTATCTCTTAAGCCCTGATTTTTTTGAAACAGGGTCTTTTGTAATCCAGGCTGGCCTCAGACTTGCCATATATATAGCTAAGGATGACTTTGAACTTCTGACCCTTCTGCCTCTGCCTCCTCAGTGCTGGGGTTACAAGTGTGCACCGCCATGCCGGGATTAAGCAGTGTTGGAGATAGAACCCAGGATTTCCTATATGCTAGGCAGGCGCTCTGTCCACAGAGCCACATCCCCAGCCCTGTGTTGGACATTTTTACAAATCAAAAAACCCTCCTTCTCAGGGACAGCATGAGGAAAGCTCACATGCTAGCAGTTTTCAGTACAGAGATATTTAGTGGGAAGATATGAGAATATGGAAGGTTGTAGAGCCGGCTTAATGAACAGACTAATAATAAAGTCGATCTCTGAAGTACAATACGTTTTGATGGTAAGCGTCTACAAGGTACAGGACGCATGTGCTTGGGGAGAAGGCATAGCGTGCCAAGTAAATACTCAAAATGAAGCCACATGTCCATAAGTCTAAGGTTTGCTAATTTTAATAAAGGTTCTTTGTCAGGATGTGACATTATCTTGTGGATGAAGGGCAAGGATGGGGGATGGAATGAGAAGCAGTTTGGGAGCATAGGGACCCCTGCCCCAGAGGCCGCCCCTGGATGGGATGGGACAATAGAAGCTTTAGAGACTTAAAGATGAAGGACAACCCATTTGGCATGTAGGAAGATAATATAGAAATTCTTCAAATGTCAGAAAGAAATTATACTTTATTAATACTTATAAGTCACCTTCATGTTTGAGATGGGTGACATTGTATGTAAGATGTCAAGGTTGACAGGCTGGTGGTCCATGGTAGTATCACCTTCATCCTTTTGTCTTCGGTATATACAGTATATACCATGCAGATTGTATGCTATGGGATACCACCATTGTGGTTAGCTTAATCAAGACAGGGCTGTAGACAACGCAACATGTGAGTAAAAGGAGAGGAAGGAGAGAAGGGGCTAAGTTCAGACTGCTGTACTATGAAGAGGCTTACTGGTTTTTGCCAGGCAATAATTAAGTTATGAAACTTAAATACAAAATTTTCCTTTCTTGACTTTTGAGGTAGGATCTCACTCTAGCCCAGGCTGACCTGGAATTCACTATGTAGTTTCAGAGTGGCCTCAAACTCACAGCAATCCTCCTACTTCAGCACACCTGGCAGAGAAAGAGAGAGAGAGAAAGAGAGAGAGGGAGGGAGGGAATGGACACAGCCATGCAAATGAACTGCAGAAGCTTTGTGCATCTGGCTTTACGTGGCTATTGGGGATCAAACTCCAGTCATTTGGCTTTCCAGGCAAACACCTTAGCTGCTGAGCTATCTCCCACCCCAAGTTTTTCTTTTCCAAAGAAAGGAAAGCATCTCAAATTGTTGACTTTTGTGGTAATGCAAATTGTTGTCTGAGTCATTTCTACATAGCAGTTGCCTATGTCTTTTTTTTAAAAAAAAAAAAAAAAAAAGACCAGGGAGTTTATCTTAACGGTAGAGAACTTGCTTGGCATGCATGCACAAAACTCTAGGTTTAAGCCCCAGATCTGAAACAAGCAACAAATAACAATCTGTTCTTCCAAAGTAAAAGTAATCCTTTGCGTAAGAGGGAAATAGCTGATTTTTGCAAAAAACGTCCTGATGGGAAGAGAACTTGCTGAAGATGAATGTTTGGAAATGTTGATTTTTTAATTATATTTTCTGGCCCAAGTGATATGTATCTCACTTAGGAAAAAAAAATTCTCCTACATGAGAGATACATTTTCCTACACGAGAGATACATTTTTAACTGTTTAAAAGTTTTCCGTAAGAGGAATTCCAGTGGGTTTGTTCCTATTTATTCTAAATACAGAGAGTGCAATTCTGTCTAACTCAATACAAGACCTGACAGACTTAGAGAGCATGAAACACTGAGCCAGGTGTCCACAAGAAGCTTTGCAGAGGTAGGCACAGTTAGTAGGTGCTTGTCGTGGAGGAGAGGGTGTCAAGACAGAGTGCGGGCACCAGAGCACTGTTTCTCCTGGGTGCCTGTGCCACACAGAGGACATCTGCCAGGCCTGATGGCTTAGACCTGTGATCTTAGCACTCGGGAGGCTGAGGCAGGAGGATAGAGAGTTTGGTGCCAGCCTAGGCTACACAGCAAGACCTGTCTCAAACAAATTAAAATAAATAGATAAGTTGAGTTGGACTTGGTGGCTCATGCTTTTAATCCCCATACTTGGGAGGTTGGAGTAGAAGAACCACTGTGTGTTTGAGACCAGCCTGGGCTACAAAGTGAGTTCCAGGTCAGCCTGGGCTAGAGTGAAACTCTGCATAAAAATAAATAAATAAATAAATAAATAAATAAAGAAAGAAAGAAAGAAAGAAAGAAAGAAAGAAAGAAGCAAAGGAACAAAGGAACAAAGAAAGAAAGAGGAAGAAAGAAAGGGAGAAATAAAGAAAGATAATCAAACCAGACCCAAGATAAAATAAACCTACAATCAGGCTGTCATGCTTCTAGATTTTCACATGTTTATCCAGCATAAATATTGTTTAATAATAAAGTATTTAATCACAGTACTCTTGTTAAATGTGACTCATAAGTTTAATATTCAAATGCTTTTCTACACAATAAATAAAATAAATATTGCTTAAAATATTTCAATCCTTCCAAGATCTTCCTGTGTGTTTTATGATCTCTATTAATATAGCAATCTATATTTACATATTCTGTGTAAATGAAGACTTATGTGTATTTTAGTGAATCTAGTCAAAATTTTTATTGGGTATAAGTATATGGATAAAAAATTTGGAGCCACTTGGATGTCTGATGGCTTAAGATCAATGCCTGGGCTTTTGAAGGATAAATAAAAAAAACCTTCTCATTTAATATATCTGTGTTGAAGACACAGAAGAGAAAAACATTGTACCCTCCACATATCCAAATGTCACATAAGTGGCACTTAAGCTAACAATAGATATTATGCAAGAATATCCAAATAGGTTAAATATAGAACTAGATATAAATATAGAAATATATTTATATAGAAAAGCACTGATATAGATACTTTAAACAAACTTTAAATACAAATTTTCAAAAACCTATATATGTGAGTATCTGTATAATTTATATGCCTGATTAAGAAAACCCTGCCAAAAAAAAAAGAAAACCCTGCCCATGGGGCTGGAGAGATGGCTTAGCACTTAAGGTATTTGCCTGCAAAGTTAAAGGAGTGGTTCGATTCCCCAAGACCCACCTGACTCAGATGCACAAGGAGGTACATGCATCTGGAGTTCATTTGCAGTGGCCGGAGGCCCTGGTGTGCCCATTCCCTCCCCCCACCCCCCACCCCCGTCTCTCTGTCCCTTCCTCCCTCCCTCTGTTTCTCTTACTCTCTCAAATAAATTAAATAATAAATAAAATAAAATTTAAAAAAGAAAACCCTGCCCATACCTCAATTCTGTTTGTCTTAGTAGCTAGGAAGAGAGAGAGCCATGAATTGTTCAGTTGAAAAAACTCTTCTTTTTCAATAAGAAAGATTAACTTTTCCTAGGCCGGAATTTCAAAAAGAATTTGTTCTTTAAACAAAGTACATTGGGTTAAATGTCTTTAGTAACACTTTTGCAAAAATGAGTCCTTGTGACTTTCAGATGAGATATTGCTATCTCCTGATTTCTGGGCTGGGAATGAAGAGAATGCTTAGTGTAAATGCATGTGGAGAGATGACAGAGCTTTCTGAAGGTCAGGATTCACCCAGACACATGGCTAGCAGGGCCCTGTGTGTTTGTGTGTGTGTGTGTGTGTGTGTGTGTGTGTGTGTGTGTGTGTGTTCAGATCTCTGAGCCAGTGCTCATGAATATTCATTTCCTCAACTGATGAGAGTTACATTGGAGACAAAATTGGGGTCACTTGATACCCAAGGGCCGCTGAACCAGAGAAATTCACATGTACACTGATTATCAAACATGAAAAAGGAGAAGAGGATGGTTGGTTGTGAGTTTAAAGAACCCGATATGTGGGCTGGAGAGATGGCTTAGCAGTTAAGTGCTTGCCTGTGAAGCCTAAGGTTCCCAGTTCGAGGCTCAATTCCCCAGGACCCACGTTAGCCAGATGCACAAGGGGGCACACACATCTGGAGTTCGTCTGCAGTGGCTGGAGGCCCTGGTGCGCCCATTCTTTCTCTCTCTCTATCTGCCTCTTTCTCACTCTGTCTGCCACTCTCAAATAAATAAATAAATAATAATAAACAAGAAAAGTTTAAAAAGAACCCGATATGCATTTCTATGTAATGGAAGTCTTTCTCTCGCTTAGATTTGTGCTATAGAATGACTTTATTATAAGTAAGGTTAAATGTTTGGTTGGTTGATTTTTGGTCAGAAACATAGCTTAGAACCTTCAACAAGTACTCCATAGATCCACAGAAGCCCTGACGGTCTGGTCCCTGAAGAATTGGTGACAAATTTTAATGAGAATATCTTTTGAGTTTCACCGAACCAAATTCCCCAAATAGACCTAATAAGTATTCCCAAATGGATTTTACTGTGAACAAATTGTGTTCTACTGAACTTCCCCACATAAATGAGCTGCACAATGAGACCCCGAGGTACTTAATTAAGGAAACTTGCTTCCTATAATTGCCTGGAGTTGTTGGTCTGGATCCTACCATGCTTGTGCCAAAGTTGACAGAAAATGTTTGGCATGGCTAATATTTAGAAATCTTTTCCAAAGAGTAATTAGTCAGTATTTATTCAACAGATATTTGTGGAATGCCACTTACATGCTTCAACACACGTCCGCTCACCTGTTTCCCAGGCTCTCGCAGGAGTTTGTAACATCAGAGAACTGGAGAACTGCTCTCTCCAAGGGAGGGATGGAAACTGGGTGAAGGAGAGCTGTTTGCCAGCCCACGGTCCTGCTGCGGAAGTATGCTGTGGCTCCCTGGCTTGAGTCCACATCGCTGCCTTCTGCCAGCCTCTTTTCCCGTCTTCTTCCCCTACCCCCTCCCTAACACAGGTGGAGCATTGCTAATTCAAAAATCCAAGATCCGAAATCCCTCAACTTAACACTTTCTAAGGACTGAGGTGGTAGCACAAGTGCAAGATTCCATTGTGTGGCTCCTGATGGTTCAGTGTACACAGACTGCTTACACGTACAAAGTTATTTAAAACGCTATACAAATTACCTTCAGGCTATGTACATGAGGTGTATATGAAACAAACCAGTTTCGTCTTTATACAGACCTGGGTTCTAGTCCATCTCCAAGTTATCATCACAAATATGCAAACATTTTAAAAATTTAAAAATATCCAAAATCCAAAACACTTTTAGTCTTAAGCAGTTCAGATAAAGGGTATTTAACTATATAGAGCACATATTCTAAGGCATCCATGAGATGCATCAAAATTTCTGACTCTCAGACACAATTCCTTTTCTACTAACATTGAGGCACTTCGTATCTGTGACTGTGGACTGGCTGTCATTCTACTGGTAAAATAATTCAAGATGTTTCATCTAACCCATCATGGGCTTTGGAGTCTCAAACTGGTATTGATGTATTCTAACATATGGCTGGTACTCTCTTAGTTTCTTAGCAACCTTAAATTGCATTAATTTCATTATAATTAAATTAGCAGATAAGCCATCAATATTTTGAGAGTGCTAATTTTTTTCAGTATTTCTCTTCCTTTTAAGGCAGGTTTAACCACATACTTTCATCCTGGAATAAACTTGAAGAAAATACATTATGATAGTATCAAACTTTATGAGAAGCTGGAAGAAGAAACTGGACAGGTAAATGCATTTAATCTGAAATTGTCTGAAGTCAGCCTCTCAAATGTAGATAAGATTCCTGTAGACCTTGATGTGTTATCATGTGTGGCTGTGTGTTGTGACATTGATGGCATAAGCAATGTTTGCTGTGGTAGAGAAATAGAGCAAGAATTTAAAGTAAAAGCCTTTAAGGTTTGCTTTAAAAGTCAACTTAATTTCTTGAAGTGTATTATCCATGTAACTAATCATTCTTGAGTTTTAAAAAATATTTCATTTATTTATTTATTTGAGAGGAAGAGGGGGAGAGAGAGAGAGAGAGTGAGAGAAAGAGAGAGAGAGAATGGGTGCACCAGGGCCTCCAGCCACTGAAAATGAACTGCAGATACGTGCCCCTTGTGTATCTGGCTTACGTGGGCTCTGGGTAATTGAACTAGGGTCCTTAGGCTTTGCAGACAAATGCTTTAACCACTAAGCAATTTCCCCAGCCCCATTATTGATTTTTAAAATAAGAGATTTAAAAAACAAACAGCTTACAAACCCATCTTTAGCCAGTTCCTATATTTAGAAACTAAAAATATCCAAGTCTTTCAGCATTGGGATTGCAAAAGATCTAACAACAATGTGTGCCAGATTGTCATATGGTTTTTCAAAGTACTTCACTAAAAGCCCCTCACTTTTATTTTTATCCTCTCAGCCTGTCTCATAGTCTCAGAATAAAATGATAAGCCCAGAGTTTCCACAGGCTAACCTCGGAGGCTACTTAATATTTTTACACTGTCTTTCTTGCCGAAGATCACAAGTGGCTCCCCACAGTCTATGGGATGAAGGGCAAGGGCTTGGCATGGTCTGAGGAATGGGACCTTCAGCAGCTGACCCCTACCTGCCTTTGAACACTTTCTCCTGCCACTCTGCCCTCTCATCACGGTGCTTCAGCTCTTCCCAGTACGCTCTCTCAAAGCACTGGTTTTAAAATTTGTATTGTTTCCCAAACTCCTGCTGCTTCCCTTACTACCTTTCCAGCTGCTGCACAGTCTACCTTGGTTGTGAGAAACTTTGTGCCCTGGGTTCTCACACCGGACCCCTGTTGTCATTGGCCTGGACTGTTTCTTTGGTTTCTGTGGCACAGGGCCCTGATGAGGCTTGGCAAACAGAAGGATTTCTAGAACTATCAAGTGAATGTTTAATTTAATTCACACTTCATCTCACCATAGCAACAGTTTGATTTTCCACAATCCCTCCTTAAGTCCTTTGGCTTTATTTATTTATTTATTTATTATTTATTTGTTTGTACTGAGTAAGGAGGCTCACCAGGACCTCCTTGCTCTGCAGACACCTCTGCAGATGCCTGAGCCACTCTGGTTTTTATTTATTTATTTATTTTTATTTTATTTATTTGAGAAAGAGAGAGAGGCAGATAGAGAGAGAGAGCGGGTACACCAGGGCCTTCAGCCACTGCAAACAAACTCCAAATGCATGCACCACCTTGTGCATCTGGCTTTACATGGGTCCTGGGGAATCAAACCTGGGTTCTTTGGCTTTGCAGGCAAGTGCCTTAACCACTAAGCCATCTCTCCAGCCCTCCTCCTCCTCCTCCTCCTCCTCCTTCTTCTTCTCCTCCTCCTCCTCCTTCATATAGGAGTGTCCCCTGCTTGAAACAGTTTATTATTTTTGTTTTATTTTATTTATTTATTTTTGTTTTGTGTTTTCAAGGTTTCACTCTACCCAGGCTGACCTGGAATCCACTATGTAGTCTCAGGGTGGCCATGGACTCAGCAATCCTCCTGCCTGTGCCTCTTGGGTGCTGGGATTAAAGGCATGTGCCACTATGCCTGGCTCTTGAGCCACTTTTTGCATCTGACTTACATAGTTTGAGAATGAAACCCAGGCCCACAGGCTTTGCAAACAAGTTCTTTTAACTGCTGATCTGTTTTCCCAGCATTGACTCTCTTTTCCCCATGATGCTTTTTCTGTCTGTACATTAACACTCATCCCATGGTGCTGTAATTATGTACTTGTTTCCATCTTGCAGATTGTCAGCTCCATGTAGTCAGGGACTTTGCCTGTCTTGTTTACTTCAGCATCTTTTCTTTAGGACTTAGAATAGTACCTGGAACACTGAGCAAACAATGAATGTGTTTTCACATATGAAAATATATTATGTAGTTATCTCTTATTGCATTGTAACTTTATACATACATACATACATATTCATTATGATGGGGAATGTTTTTTATTTATTTATGCTCTTGTATTGCAATTATTGTCGCAGGTTGTGGGATTCCATCAGCCAGGTAGTATCAGAATTGCTACGACTCCTGTAAGGGTGGATGAATTTAAATATCAAATGACACGGACTGGCTGGCATGCAACAGAGCAGTATATTATAGAACCTGAAAAAATACAAGAGATGTTCCCTTTACTCAACATGAACAAGGTATTTATCTGAAGGGAATTTTCTCTATTTGTTGACTTGAATTAATATTAGAAAAAGGCGACAAGCTAATTAAACATAGAAATACTTTGTGTACATATTTTGAATGGCAAACTCAGATTAATGCTGAAATTTAGATAATTGATAACATGGGCTCTTATTAAATTAAATATGAAAAGGCAATGCAAAACCTTTATAGAGTTCTACCAGTAGGAAATGAAGAAAATCTCTGATAACTTTCTATGGCTGTATCCTTTAGACTAAAGGGTTTTCTTGCACAAACCTGCTTGGGAATGTCAAGGAGAATCACCTGATAAGACAGGAAGTCTTGTGCTGTACCCGTTCATAAGTGCGTAGTTCATAGCCTGACTTCCTTTATAGACTGCACATCACACTGGATCTTCCCAAGAAAACCCCCTTAACAGGAAGTTTCATGGCTTCCCCCCACTAGCATCATTATCTCCTTTGAATAGTAGCAGCATTGACCCTACAGTGTATATTTATGTAGCAGGGACCATGCTGAGTCCTTATATATGAACTTTCATTCAATCTTC
Organism: Jaculus jaculus; assembly: GCF_020740685.1. Classification (NCBI taxonomy): domain Eukaryota; kingdom Metazoa; phylum Chordata; class Mammalia; order Rodentia; family Dipodidae; genus Jaculus; species Jaculus jaculus. The sequence continues at coordinate 83,294,305 of NC_059115.1, forward strand.
ACAACAATATTGTAAACTCCATGTTGCTAACCAGAAAACCAAAGCTTAAACATGGTAGGCAAAGAGCTGGAGCACTGATTTGAATCCAGACCTGACTCCACTTCATTTCATGTATGTCCTGAGTATGGGCACCAAATGGGATTTGGGGGGAAGCAATGAGATATGTTTGCTTGTGACTACTGCAGTAGTTTCTATCTCTCAGCATCCATATCGTTGCTATGGCTACTGTGGTGCTTTACAGGCCACCAACATTCTCTTGTCTGTAGCATTTGTATGGTAGCACATTGTACTGTCCGCATTACAATTCTACCTCCACCACGAGTCAGGGTAATATCTCTTTATATGTCAGTATTCTCTGTAAGTTATCACTGATTTTATTTATTTATTTTGGTTTTTCGAGGTATGGTCTTACTCTAGCCCAGGCTGACCTGGGGTTAACTCTGTATTCTTAGGGTGGCCTCGAACTCACAACAATCCTACCTCTGGCTCCTGAGTGCTGGGATTAAAGGCATGCACCACCACACCTAGATATAGTTACCACAGATTTTTTTTTCAAAGTTGTTGGGCAATAGAAATACACGGACCTGGGGCAGAGTGCCATAAAGCAAGCACATAACCATTACCAAACATCACTGTGAATTCCTAAGTCTGCAAAAAGTCCCTGGTATTGGACCTATAAAAAAGTATAAGGATTGAATTTGTCATCAAAAACTCACACAACAGCCAGATGTGGTGGCGCATGCCTTTAATCCCAGCACTCGGGAGGCAGAGGTAGGAGTATTGCTCTGAGTTCAAGGCCACCCTGAGACTCCATAGTGAATTCCAGGTCAGCCTGGGCTAGAGTGAGACCCTACTTCAAAAAACAAAAACAAAAACAAAAAACAAACAAACAAACAAAAAACTCACACAAAGAAAGCCTCAGGTCCAGATGGCATCACTGGTAAATTCTACCAGACATTTAAGAGCATAATACTAACCCTTCACGAAGTCTTTCAGAAGTAGAATTGAATCTTCTCAACTAACCTACAAAGACAGCATTGCCCTGTTACCAAAGCCAGCCAGAAAAAGAAAGATAAAAAAAGAAAGATTATTGTACCTTATGAATATAGATGCAAAAGTCCTCAAGAAAATACTAATAAATTTTTAGTATTAAATTATAAGGATTCTACAACATGGTCAAGTGAAAGTACCTTAGAAATATAAGGTTGGCTTAACATCTAACCATCAATCTATGTACTACCATCACATTAATTGAGTAGAAAACAATGACCACAAAATCTTTTAAACAGAAATGAAAAGAAATATTTGACAAGATTCCCTGTTCATACTTAGTGGTAGAGTTTTGTGAAATGGCTAAGACCTAGTTATAATATTTCACTGGATTGATTCTATCAACTTATTTCATTTTGATTTTTTAATTTTTGTTTTTCAAAGTAGGGTCTCACACTAGCTCAGGCTGATCTGGAATTCACTATGTAGACTCAGACTGGCCTTGAATACATAGTGATCCTTTTTACCTCTGCCTCCCGAGTGCTGGGATTAAAGGTGCGTGCCACCATGCCCGGCTCATTTTAATTTTATTTTTCATTTGTCACAGTACCTAGACTGAAGCCTTAATACAAAGGAGGTAGATAAGAATTGGTTTTTGAATTTTGAAAGAAGTATAAATTTTCTTGACAATATATATGTATGCATATATGTGTGTGTGTGTGTATGTACATATATATGCATATATATGGTGGGTTGGTACTGGAGATTAAATCCATGGCCTTATACATTCTAGGCAAGTATTCTACCACTGAGCTATAGTCCCAGCCCATTTTTTATTTTGAGACAAGGTTTCACTAAATTGCCTAAACTGGCCTCAGACTCTGTAACTTAGGTAGTCCTTAAATTTAAATCCCCCTGCCTCAGCCTCCCTAGTAGCTGGAATTACAGGCCTGCACCATTAAGCTTGGCTAATACTAGTCATATATTAACATACAACTTTATTTTTAATATATTTACTTATTTATTTATCTATTAGAGAGAGAAATACACACAGTATGGGCATGCCAGGGCTTCTTACTGCTACAGACAGATTCTAGACACATGTACTACTTTGTGCATCTGTCTTTACATGGTCACTGGGAGATTAAACCCAGGCCAGCAGACTTTGCAAGCAAGTACCTTTACATCTTTTAATACTGAGCTATCTCCCAAGCCCAACATGTGAATTTATTAACAAGATTGTACAAAGTTAAGTATAAATTATAAGTGAAACCAAAATAGTAATGCTGTTAGTCATGGTGGCACACACCTTTAATCTCAGCACTTGGGAGGCAGATGAGAAAGATCACCATGAGTTTGAGGCCACTCTGAGACTGCATAGTGAATTCCAGGTCAGGCTGGGCTAGAGTGAGACCCTACCTCAAAAAACCAAGCAAACAAAAAAAGTAATGCTTTAGCAAGATATAAGCTTATTTCTCTTTCATTTAAACAAACTATGACTTGGATAGTCATGGAGTGGTGAAGACTTCTCAGACCCATTCACCGTCCAGATCATTGCTCTGCTATCCCTGGGGTGTGACGCGTATGTTATCCCATGATGCCAGGTAGAACTTCAGCCTACATTTCAGGATGTCATAAGCACAAAGAAGTATGTATGCCAGCTGTTGTTTTTTTTTTAAATAAGTGGTTGTTATGGAAACTGCCACTGCATTTCCACTACTAGAACTTAGTAATACTTTTGGCTACCAGCTAGAACTAATAGTTGCCAGAAAGATGGGAAACTGAGGCTTTGTTCTTGGTGGTCATGTATCCAAATAACAGCTGCACTCCATTAATAAGGAAGGAAGAAAGAAGGAAGGCAGGCAGGCAGACTGGCTGCTGGAGACAATTGCAAGCCATTATTAAATAGCCTGTCAGCCTCTCAGGGTGAATCCTGCCTTTATCTGCGGAAGACTAGGAAAAGACATGCAGACCGGTTAGCCTGATGTCAAGATGCACTCCCATTTCCCCATGCTGGTGACCAAAACCTAGGCCTTGTGCAAACACTCTACAACTCTGCTGTGTGCATCTCCAGCCTGTGATGTGGTTTTATTAAACATTTGCTGGCATGATATATTTACACTGAGTAGTGAGTATGGATTTTGTTTCAATACTGATGTTATGTGATTGATTTAGGTTTTAGCTGGACTGTATAATCCCGGAGATGGCCACATTGATCCTTATTCTCTAACGATGGCGCTGGCTGCTGGGGCTAGGAAATATGGGGCTGTGTTAAAGTTTCCTGCACCGGTGACATCTCTGAAGCTCAGGTCAGATGGAACATGGGATGTGGAAACTCCGCAGGGAGCTGTGAGAGCAAACAGAATCGTGAATGCCGCAGGTAAGCTTGTGTTTCTGTTTATTTTATTTATTTAAGAGAGAGGGACGGACAGAGAGAATGGATGCACCAGGGCCTCTAGCTACTACAGAGTCCAGATGCATGTGCCACCTCAAGCATCTGGCTTACGTCAGTCCTGGGGTATCTAAGATGGGTCCTTAGGCTTCACAGGCAAGCTCTTTAACTGCTAAGCAAGATTTTGTTTTTAAAACACAAGTTTTCAAGTGGTAAAGAATGATTTAGCTATAATGGTTCTTGCTAGAACATTGGTTAGCAGCACGGTAACATGTGTTCGTTATTTCCAAGGCACAAAGCTCTTCCTCCCTCCCTCACTTCGCCCTTGATGAGTGGGCTTGCCTCTCCAACTTTGGTTATCTATCTTCCCTAGCTGCTACTGTCTTCTGTTCCAGATTATGTTTTGCCAATTTCTACTTTCCATGTTTAGCGTTTCTACATACAACCAAATTCCATGAGCAGGGGATGAAGTTCAGTTCACAGAATGTTTCCCTAGCATGCATGCATGCATGCCTATAATCCTAGCAGTTGGAAATGGAGACAAGAGGACCAGAAATTCAAGATCATCTATGGTTACATACCAACTTTGAGACTGACCTGGGATGCATGAGACCTGGTCATGAAACAACAGAATAAAACAAAAACAAAACAATTTTACTGATCCAATTTCTGAACATCTTTGTTCTTAATTCTTATTATTTTTGACTCTAGTTAAAAAAAAATCAACCTTATCCTTTCCCTGCCAGAATATTATTAAACATACCTAGTCACAGCATTTTCCTTAGGCTGCTCTAGTGCAGTTCAAAGAGTGGTAAAGCCCAGGGGCCATTTAAGACAGTCTAATGACTTGCTCATTTTCCATCGCACGGGACAAGGTGAGCAGAGGGTGGGCTGTAGCCAAGCCACACAGCTAGTCCAGACAGCGTCAGGACTGGAACCTGATCTTTAGATTCTCCCGTTGACACACTTTCAAACTGATTGGTTGCATGGAAAACCATTTTCAACTCCCACATATGCCAAAAGATTGTAGTGAGAATGTTTGGGCAGCCTAAGCTGGGCTTGTAGTGTATGTTTTCCTATTGTTCTAATTGTTCGCTTAACCCTAAAATAAACATAAAACCATAGCTCATTTTCTTTGAGCCACTCTTTTTTAAAAAATATTTATTTATTTATTTGAGAGCAGCAGAGAGAGAATGGGCACACCAGGGCCTCCACCCACTGCAATCAAACTCCAGATGTGTGCACCCCCTTGTGCATCTGGCTAACGTGGGTCCTGGGGAATCAAGCCTCGAACAGGGGTCTTTAGGCTTCACAGGCAAGCGCTTAACCACTAAGCCATCTCTCTAGCCCTGAGCCACTCTTTAAACTATCAAGTAAAATACTCTGTGTTATTTATTAGAACAAATGACATGCCACGAAGACATGTAATTTATAATTCTTTTTATTAAAAGAAATATTGTATATTTTTATTTACTCATTTGCAAGAGAGAAATGTCATGGCACACCAAGATCTCTTGCTGTTGCAAATGAACTCCAGACTCATCTGCCACTTTGTGTGTCTGGCTTTATGTGGGTACTAGGGAGTTGAACTCAGGCCAGAAGGCTTTGCAAGCAAGAACCTTTAACTGCTGAACCACATCCCCAGTCCTAATTCTTTCTTATACATCATAACTTCTGATTGATACTATTTTTAAGAAAAAATTTAATGAGCCTAGAAAGCCATGCCTTCAATATTGAAGAGTCTACATTAATATTTCTAACTATGCCTCCCATTCAAAAAAGCATAAAAATCTCATTCTTTTAAAAATATAATTTGAAATTTAAAATAACATAAAATCTGCCCTAAAAAAATAAAAGAACGGGCATAAAAATCACTTCACCTTGAACTTCACTTTCCTCTTAAATCTCCATCTGACACTACCTTTTCCCATCATCCTTGGGAAGCTCTGGTCTAAATTCTGTCAGGAGATCTAACTACAAAATCATTCATGCTTTGTTTTCCAAGTAGCAAGGATTTTTTTTTTTTGTACATTTGCAACCTTTTGATGGTCTCATGAGTTCACTCCTAAAACCATTTGGCTGTTGTCATAGTAATACCAAATATTCACCAAACAGACTCCGTTCTCTGCAGCTCCTGGGGCAGATATAGCTAATCACTAACTGCACTCATGTTAGGTGAATTTGCACAAAGTCCCCCATCCCCTGTCTCTCAACACAGTGCTTCCAGAACTCATGCAGCCCTAACTATTGGTTTAAGAGATGCATGTTAAGAAATAACCCAGCACAACACAGTTCAGTACATATAGCTGCTGTTTTTCTCACATGGATGAGCTTATTTACATGTCACCATTATGATATTTTTTTTTTCAAATCATATACTGTAGCATATGGGTTTAAGATGGACAAAGGCATCTATGAAGAGGAAAATGGATGATCTCCAAAGAGATTTGCCTTAAACCCAAGGGCTGGTTGCCAGATGTGGCTTCCCTGGGGGGCAAGGGGGTGGGGAGGGCAGTGCGGGTGGTCCGTGAGAATGGCTGTGCCTGACAACCAGATGCCTAGAACTACATTGACAGCACAGCCTTGCGAGGAGCACAGCGCTTCCTGTCATGCTCGACTCTTCAAGGTTTTGCGAGGCACATTCACTCGTTGACCCTGGTAGCTCTGGGCATCTATCTCCTTCTGACGGTAGTATGAGATATTCTGTCTCAACTCTCGTTTCTTTACCTCCTTCATGTCAGAACTTTACCCTACAATCTCTGTCCCTCTCTTCCACTGGGAAAAAGTTACTGGAGAAAAAAATCTAACTGATTATAGCCAGGGGAGGTCTGGAGGGCTGTCTGTGTGCATATGTATGTCTTTATTTCTGAGTCCATTTTCAAAGAAACCTTCTCTAAATGACAGTCGTGTCTGTAGGGTAAGCAAATTTCTGGACCTGCCCCTTTCTAGAATGAAAGCAAATAAATAAAAATCAAGTTTATGAATAAATGCAATCCTTATGTTAAATGACTTCAGAATGTGGCACCTGGATGGTTTCCCGGAGATACTCAGCGAGGCCAGGATGTCTCGCACATTCAGGCAAAGTCCTTGGGGCAGCTCTGAAATCTAATTAAGGAAACTGGAAGAGAGGACTTGGAAATGTAATCACACTGCAGCATGTAAAGGCTGCTAAGTTTTGGGCTGTTTAAAAAAGAAGAAAGTCTAAAAGTAAAATTGTGTGTGTTTGCTAATAGGTTTCCAGTTTGGGCCAGGGCAATCCACAGCCCTGGCCCAGAGATATATGCATGACCAAATTTGCACCTGGACAAGTTCCTAATCTGTAGAAAGGGGATAATAATGCCCATTTCAAAAAAGTAATTGTTATAGTCAGTGAGCTAATAATGTAAAGTAACCAGAATAGGGCTAAGCCTGTAGAAAGTATCATAAACATTAGGCACAATGAAAATAATTATGATTAACCTTATTCTTTGAGAATGCCCTAGTTTGGGAGACACTAGCCTCACTATCGTGGTGTTTTGGTGTCAGCCTTAAGGTTACTCCTTTCTTTTGCCCAAAAGCCACCTTGCTGCCTCTGTTAGCAAACTGGCTTCTCGGGGAACTTGATTATCAAGCTAGGCTGTCCAATAGTCACCTTGGGAAGAATTTGGTTTAGGTGGAGGTTTGGAAGCTGCATTTCTTTTATTTCTTTTGTTTTATTTTGCAGCGCTGAGGACCAAGCCCAGGGCATTGCTCTGCCACTGAGCTATGCTTCTAGCCCAGAAGCTGTATGCTCACCTGGACTGTGTGCATCAGACAATTTCCAAAACATTGTTTTGGAATACATGAGCCCAGGCCCCTGTGCCCGCTGTGCAAACACTGTGCTATTGAGCTATACCCACAGCCCTTTACTCCTTTCTTTATTTAACTTTGCTTTGGTACAAGGTTTTAGTAAGTTCCTTAGGCTGACTTCAAACTCACTATGTAGTCCAGGCTGACCTTAAAGTTGAGATCTTCTGCCTCCACCCCTAGTAGCTGGGATTACAGACATGTACCATCACCCCAGCATTCCAAAACATCTTTTGGGAAATACTACTAGTTAGGCATTCTTACAGGAGAATATCTCTAATTCTTTTTCCTTTTCCCTTTTTCTTTCCCTCTACTTCCTTCCTTCCCTCCTCTCCCTTCCACTCTTTCCTTCCTTCTTTCTTTCTGCCTTTTTTCCTTCCTTCCTTCCCTCCCTCCCTTCTTTCTTTCTCTCTCTCTCTTTCTTTCTTTCATAACCATATTAATAAACAAGCAGAGTAGGTTCAAAAATCTTACTGGGCAACAGACTAATTTCCTTTTCGACACAGCTTTCTAAATGAGCCTCATTTTAGCTTTCTTCCAGCCCTCCCTTGGTACAACACAGGGCACAGCATGGCACAGGGTGGGTCCTACTTACTATGATGCAGATCTTTTCTCTACGTGAGGATGAAGGTTCATCTCATCTTTGTTTCCAGTTGACCCATTAAGCCTGGGAGAACTTTGTCAAATTTACTTAAGAATTTTCCTAATATGTCAAATCAGAAACGTGACTGGCCAATGCTAATGGATAGGCCAGTGTTCAGCCAAAAGGAATTGCTCCATTTTGCCCACTACTCTGCATCAAAGGATGAGACCTTCCTTGTAACTATGTAAAACACCAATCATGTGCATGTAAGCTTGGTCCTGCGCCTTCTCTATTTTACCTCGTTTCTATAAAATCACTGTATTTTTTTAAGTGGAGGCCATTTCCGGTGGCCACTTTTTTTTTTTTCATTTGAGAGAAACAAAGAGAAAGAATGGGTGCTCCAGGGCCTGTAGCCACTGTAAATGAACCTGAGATGCATGTGCTGCCCTGTGATTCTGGCTTACGGGGGTCCTGGGGAATCAAATCATAATCTTTTGGCTTTGCAGGCCAAGACCTTAACTGCTTAGGCATCTCCCCAGCCCCGGTGGCCATTTTGACCAATTCTTCAGTTACTTTGTAGATGTAGATGGTAATGGTAGATGTTTAGGCTGATTCTTCTGTGCTTGACTCTTGCCTTTGAACTTGGGAGATGAGTGGCTTAGCAGAGCGTTGAAGAATAATATTGGCTGCATGCAGATTTATTCTATAAACATAGGCCCAAAGAATGTCTCTGACACCAACACTAAACGGGTAAGCAGTATAAATATTGGCAGTTGCTGGTTGCTGAGGAAGGGAGGTCATGTTCTCCAGTGGTGTGGACACTGGTAAATTGCCCATAAATAACTCCCTTCTCATGCAAGCCACCCTAATTTAACTCAGTGGGCCACAGGAAAGACATGAAGGCAGAAAAGGACTTGGTTGGGAGAAAAGCGTGTAGCTGGTGCCAGAGGCGGATTAGAGGGGAAAGGGGGCTGCGTATGATCAAAATACATTAGGTGCAGTATGATATTTTCAGAGATAAAATTAAAAGCAGCAGAGAGCTTGCCATACGGTTTGAAGTACAGTTATATGAGATGTGTGCACACATTTCTACTTTATTGTAATGATGAAGTGCATTAATAAACAAGCAAGCAACTGGAGTCAGAAGTGCACAAATGTTTGAATAGGACAAAACTTATTTTCTTCTATTTATGTTTTTAATTGGAACAAGTAGATTGAGGACACTGCAGTAGTTTGAACTGCTAGCCTAAATGTTTTAATGTTTATTATTTAAAACTGTTCTAGTCTATATAATTACAATATATGGCTTTACAATTTTTTTTTCCCCACAAAGACATTGGCAACTCATACCTTTCCTACTAGCAGTACTAAACATCTCTGAATTGTTAACGCTGCCCACAGGTTAGATTTCTAGTTTACAAATGGGCAGCCAGTTCTGGTGTGATTATACAAACATGACCAACTCAGCTGTTAGGCCAAAACAAGAACCACAGAACACAGCATGAATGTGTGTTGGTAATTAGAGGAAACAAACTCATAATCTTGGTTCCCAAACTGACATGTAACTGATTCTCTGTCTAGCTTTGAACTTAAACGTTACAGTGTTCACCTATAAATCAGTACCTTAAATGTGATTCTCTAATCCTCTGAAAAATTACTCAAAATTATTATGAAGCAAAATAGCCAGCCAAACCCATTCCTACAAACAATCCATCAAAGTCCATATAATACCCTTGTAAAAAACAAAACAAAACATTACTTTAAGTGTTTGGATCCTAAAATACCCTTTTACCAGGAAATATGTCTTGGATGTTTAAGGTCTTGCTTGCCGGGTTTGGGACAACACACCTATAATTCAGCACTCAGGCCAGAGGACCAAGAGTTCAAACACAGCCTTGGCTACATAGAGTTCAAGACCAGTCTCAAATACTCGAGACCTTGTCTCAAAAAATCAAGTACATAGATACCTACATACAATAAAGTCTTGCTACAGTAAGAAAACCAATAAGGCATAGTGACTGCAGGATCTCCTGGTATGGCCTTGGACATGTCTTACCCCCTCTGGGCTGTAGTTTCACTTCTCAGGGTCATCCTGAGAAACTATCCAGGGTCCTTCAGCCACATAAAATGCAGTTCTAACTTGGGGAAATGGTGTGACATGAAATATGTTTGTTTAGGGAACTTCTTGCCCACTGATGTACCCAATCTCCCCTTTGCTTCCTGCATTTTTTTTTTAAAGTGATGGGTTTGGCACTCAGGCCCTCACACATGCTGGGCAAGTCCCTACCACTGAGGGACAGACCCCACCCTTCCTGGGTTTTGACTCCAATACTCTTTTATTGTTTGTTTGTTTTTGTTTTTCAGTGCTTACATTTTTTAAATTTTATTTTTTTATTGACAACTTCCACAATTGTAGATAGTAAACCATGGTAATTTCCTCCCTCTCCCTCCTTCCACTTTCCCCTTTGTAATTCTACTCTCCCTTCCCCCTCTCAATTATATATATATATATATATATATATATATATATATATATATATATATATATATATATACACATACATACACACACACACACACACACACATATATATATACACACACACATATATATAATATATAATACACACACACATACACACACACACACATATATATATATTTCAAAGTAGGGTCTCACTCTAGCCCAGGCTGACCTGGAACTCACTATGTAGTCTCAGGGTAGCCTCGAACTCATGGTGATCCTCCTACCTCTGCCTCCCAAGTGCTGGAATTAAAAGTGTGAGCCACCATGCCTGGCTCGGTCTCTCTTTCATTTTAATGTCATCATCTTTTCCTCCTGTTATAATGGTCCTGTGTATGTAGTATCAGGTACTGCAAGGTCATGAATATCCAAGCTATTTTGTGTCTGGAGGAGTGCATTGTAAGGAATCCTACCCTTCTTTTGGCTCTTACATTCTTTCTGTCACCTCTTCCGCAATGGACCCTGAGCCTTGGAAGGTGTGATAGAGATGTTTCAGTGTAAAGTACTCCTCTGTCAGCACTATGGTGCCTTCTGTGACTCCAGTACTCTTGTGCCATTTACAAGGAAGGGTCTTACAAACTCACTCAAACTGAAGTTGAAAAGTAACAGATAAAATTTATGTTATCAGTCGGGCATGGTGGTGCACGCCTTTAATCCCAGCACTTGGGAGGCAGAGGTAGGAGGATCACCATGAGTTTGAGGCCACCCTGAGATTACATACTGAATTTCAGGTCAGCCTGGGCTAGAGTGAGACCCTACCTCAAAAAATCAACAAAAAGAAAAACACATGCTATCTCTTCTAAAGTACAGATAGTCTGAAATTATAAGTTAATGGAAGAGTCATGAACCTGTGGGGTTTTAGGCATCAAACAAATTGGGGAGAACAGTGTCTGGAAGTCGAAGAGCTGGCTGGAGGACATTGTCCTGTGCTGTGTTATCTGATCACATCAACACTGATCTCTTCCTTCATCTGACTGCCTCTGTCTACAAGTAGGGTTCACCTGTTACTATCTCTCTTATAAGCCTGTGTATATGTTATATATTTGGATTCCTTTTTATTTCTTTCAAATAAAGTCTTTGGGTTGTTTTGCAGCTATATTTGTACATAATTAAAATGCTTTTTCAGAAATGGAGTTCCCTTGGATTTCAGATATCTTCAAAACTGGATAATACAAAATATTATCTTCTCCTTCATTTAATTTTGCAATTATAAAAAAAAAATCAAAGGACTGGGGAGATAGCTCAGTGAGAAAGTGCTTGCCTTGCAAGTATGAGGATCTGAGTTTGAACCCCACTACCATAATAAAATATTATATGTGGAGGCATGTGCTTGTAATCCCATTACTGGGGAGATAGTGACAGGAGGGTTCCTGGAGCTCACTGACCAGCCCATCTAATCTGACTGGGAACCTCTAAGTGAACTAGATATCCTGTCTCAGAAAAGATGGATGGGGCTGGAGAGATGGCTTAGTGGTTAAAGGACTTGCCTGAAAAGCCTAAGGACCCATGTTCAACTCTCCAGGTCCCACATAAGCCTGTCACAAGTGCAAGTCGAACATGTTCACAAGGGGCACACACATCTGGAGTTCAATTGCAGTGGCTGGAGGCCCTGTTGCACCAATTCTCTCTCTCTCACTCATTAAAAAAAAAAAGGCCAATCTGTTTGGTTTGCCTCAAAGAAAATAAAGTGGATCGCATTCCTGAGGTTGAGACCTGAGGCTGTCCTCTAAACACATGCTCACATGTTCCTGTCACCCTCACACACGCACAGCTGCACAAACATAAACATGCACATGCGTTAAAAGGCATTATGGGATTGGAGATGTGGCTCAGTAGTGGTGCCTAGTAGTGCCTAGCAAGCCCTAGGTTTGATCCCCAGCACTGGAATAAAGCCGAAACAGCAAAGATGTTATAACATTGTTTCGACTTTTCCATAAGGAGTCAAACCTTCTGAATGTTTCCTAATGTAAAGCACCTGATCCGTGTCATAGGTATATTTATAAATGTGGTAACATTTTAAAATGATTTTTTATTTAAGGATTTTGGGCTCGTGAAGTAGGCAAGATGATTGGATTAGAACACCCCCTCATCCCTGTTCAACATCAGTATGTCATCACGTCAACTATTCCTGAAGTAAAGGCTTTGAAACGAGAACTCCCTGTGCTTCGTGACCTGGAAGGGTCCTATTACCTCCGACAGGAAAGGGATGGACTTTTGTTTGGCCCCTATGAAAGTCAGGAGAAGATGAAAGTTCAGGACTCCTGGGTCACCCATGGCGTTCCTCCAGGTGGGTACAGCAAATAAAGGCGCTCACATCAGACACAATGGTTCAACCTCTCCACGGCTGGAGCCAGCTGGAGAATGACATGGTATTATAATACCACATCATCAGATGCTGGGACCAGTGCTCGTGAGGAATAGGAGGAGACTATGTAAGTCCCTTTGAATATGAAGAGTGAAGAAAGAGAGAAAGCACAGTGGTCTTGGAGAAGCAGAAAAAGTTTCAGGGACATTAAAAATATTTCATTTATTTATTCATTCGAGAAAGCACGTAAGAGAAAGAGGTGGGGGAGAGAATGAATGAGCACACTAGGCCTCTAGCCATTGGAAAGGAACTCCAGACGCATGCTCCACCTTGTGCATGTAGAACATCACCAGAGGGGTCCTTCATTTTGACGTTGCTTTCTTTCACAATGATTTCTTATGTGGGTACTGGGGAATTGATCCTGGGTCCTTAGGCTTCACATCCAAGTGCCTTAATCACTAAGCCATTGCTCCAGCCCCCAGGGACATTTTGACCTGCCCACACCAACCTCCCACCTCCCCTCTTTTTCCTTGAGCTTCTTGGTCAGGAGTCACTAGAGTTTCTTTCAAGTTCTGCGGCAGAGATGGGCCAGTGTTCCCCTCTCGCCCAAGAAACATTTCCATGGAGCCAGATTAAGAATGGGGCTGCTTAAACAGGCGCCTCAATTTCTAACCTGAAGAGGGAGCTAATACATCATTGGAGCATGAAATATTTCAGGGAACACAAAGAAACAGAGGACATTTTGCTTTCTAAAATTACACTTTGATAAGCTGCTTGGGAACGAGAATGAATCTGTCTGTCTGTCTGTCTCTATCTCTCTCTCTCTCTCTCTCTCTCTCTCTTTCTCTCTGTCTCTCAGTTAAAATCTCTCTGACCACCTTGCCTCCTGCAGGGCTGGCCAGCATCTGCTGGCCTTGGTGAGGCTGAGTGGGTCCTGATCAGTTTTGTTCCGGATCCCAGAGCTTTTAAAGGCTGGGATGCCCTCCTGGCTCTGCTCATACTGTAGCATTTACTCCAAATAAATGCTGAACAAATAAAAAATATGTAAGTAAGCCAACTGGAGGGAGGGCCAGGCTGTGAGTTGCTCCTGGCATTGGTGCCTCTGTGTCAATGCAGCTCTGGTCACCTGTGACTGCTGCACCCCTTCACTGCTGCCGTGACTGGCGGTCCCAGGAGGGGTCCGGAGAAGCCGGCTGGATGCCACGTGGAGAATCCCCGGAGTGGTCCTTCACCCAACCCTGCTTTCTGTCGCAGTGATTTCCAGGACAAGGAGAGGGGTTTTCTCTAAGCCCTCCATGTTAGCCCAGAACTCTAGCTCATGGGTACCTGGGGGAGCAGGCTACAGGAAGCAGACCTCCTATTAAAAAGGGGAGTTAAAGAGGTCCACAACAGGGCTGAAGAGATGGCTTAGCGGTTAAAGCGCTTGCCTGCAAAGCCAAAGGACCCAGTTTGACTCCTCAGGACCCACCATAAGCCATATGCACAAGGGGGCATGTGCATCTGGAGTTGTTTGCAGCATCAGGAGGCCCTGACACGCCCGTTCTCCCCTCTCTCTGTCTCTCTCTCACTCTCACAAATAAATATAAATAATTTAGAAAAAAAAGAGGTTCAGAATCCTCCACCCTACATCTTGAAGCAGTGATCTGTTTTCACCAGCATCCTGGCATGAGTTTAAATTCCTATTTGCCCACACCTAGGGGCATCAAATAGACTACCTATCAGATAGAAGAGTAAACATTCCACCTGGCAAACCAAATTATTATTTAATGTGTGTTAGGATTCAATATTGGAAATAATATACATATATCTAAAGTTTAATTTAAAAGTGATTTTGTCTTAAGAATGGCATTATTCTTAATTATGTAATGGCTACCTTATTATATGTGGATAGTGAATGTCAAGTTTAGATTTTTAAAGAAATAGATGGACCCTTCCTAGTAAGAATTTGTTTTAGAGACTTAAACCACTTCAGACACTCACCTGTGCATGTTCTTCCAGGTTTTGGAAAGGAACTCTTTGAGTCTGACCTGGACCGAATCATGAACCACGTGGAAGCCGCCATGGAAATGGTTCCAGTCTTGAAAACAGCTGACATCATCAACATTGTCAATGGTCCTATCACCTACTCTCCTGATATTCTGCCTATGGTGGGACCCCATCAGGGCGTCAGGAACTACTGGGTGGCTATTGGCTTTGGGTGAGTAGCACTTCTCAATTCAGCATTTATTGTAGAAACATTTTAGTTAAGTCTAGTCACATAGTTTCAGGCCAAGAAAAGGAAAATGTGGAAAAGAAGTAGCAGGGGATAGCGGTGAGGTAGGGTGGAGGTAAGATTTTTCTCCTTCTTATAGCCAAGAAATAAGTCAAGAGACACAAAAATTCAGGCTCTTTTCTTTGTTTTTGCATTTCTGTGCGTACTATACATGGTGTGGTATATATGGCGTGTGTGGCGTATGCACGTGTGTGTGTGCATGCGTGTGTGTGAGCACACTTGTGTGTATGTCCCGTGGGCACATGTGGAGGTCACAGGGCATGTCAGGAGTCCTCTGCTTTTCGCTCATCTGTGCGGCTCCTTGAGATACAGTCTCTCATGGAACCCAGAGCTGCTGGGTACTGGGTTTTGTTTGGTCAGGCTGGCTCACCAGCAAGCCCTGCTGATCCTCCAGGCTCCTCTCCCCATGGGACTAGGGTCGCAGCATGCATGAGTGTACGCAGATGTCTATGTGAGTGCTGGAGAATCAAACGCAGGGCGGATCGGGTGCTCTCTGTCCCTGTGCTTGTGTGAGGAGTGTTCACTGAGCCATCCCGCCAGCCCCAACTTCCATTCTAAAGCACTGATTGATTAGCTAATGCTCTAGTCACATGTAGAAGTTGTTTTTAGCTTTAGGTATTTTTATTTATTTTATTTTTTTTTAAATTTTTTATTTATTTATTTGAGAGCGACAGACATAGAGAGAAAGACAGAGGGAGAGAGAGAGAGAATGGGCACGCCAGGGCTTCCAGCCTCTGCAAACGAACTCCAGACGCGTGCGCCCCCTTGTGCATCTGGCTAACGTGGGACCTGGGGAACTGAGCCTCGAACCGGGGTCCTTAGGCTTCACAGGCAAGCGCTTAACCGCTAAGCCGTCTCTCCAGCCCTAGGTATTTTTATTTTTGAGAGAGAGTGGAAACGGACACACTAGAGCCTCTTGCCACTCACGTTGTGAGTCTGGATTTTACATGAGTACCAGGAAATCTAACCTGAGCTAGCAGGCTTTGCAAACAAGCACCTTTAACTGCTGAGCCATCTCCTCAGCCCAACGTGTGTACGTTTTAAAGATTATAACACAGAAAAGCGATCATTTCTCAAAATTTTCTCTTTGTATATTTCTTACCATTTCCATTCATGTCTCTTTTCATGCTATTACCTTCAGATAAGTCAATTTGCCCCAATTGTACAAGAATGTTTTCATAACACAATGTGACAAAGATAATTCAAAATATAACATGTAATATATCAGGTACATTCTCCTCACCTTAATTTGTGTTTGTCCAACATGATTTGTTTCTTTATAATTCCCTGGTTGCTTCCTATTTATGATTCCAGTGCCTCACTGATGTTTCATTTTTAATATTTGTTCCATTAATTTGCTGAGTATTGATGTCAAACTCATTTCAGCATCATATCATGGTCCCTAATACTCTATTTCTCTTCTTCATTTTATTTGGCCATTTGTTAAAGAATATTTAATGATTTCCAGCTCTGTGCTGGGCCTAATGCCACACTGCCCAGGCAAGTATAAACTTCTGTCTTCTTACTCTTCTTGAGAAACAGGTCTGTAACATTTAAAAAAAATTCATTTTTCTAAAATAGCAAAATTGGTGTCTTATGGAGAAAGTTGGCATTTTTACTTTTCTCCACACTCCGAATTCTAGTGCTGGCTATAAGTCACTGCATTTTGAGGACACTGAAGTTCTTTTGGTAAGCTTTTCTCATTGTGGTCCTGGGGATCACAGTACCCCAGGGTTGACTGGGGTACTTGCATCTAAATGTCTGCTTATGGGGCTCCTACGCTTGGTTATTTCTCCACAATTCACCGCCCATTTGGTTCCTCAAACTTAACCACAGAAAACTCCCAGCAAAGGCCTTTATTAGGTGAGAGTGAGTGGGCAGAAGTGGAAAACTGATTCTGAAATCACAAACATCCCATTTGTGGTTTTGAAGCATCGTCTTCTGGAAGTAGAAAACCACCAGACATGCCTGTCCAAGAGACCCATTCATGGTAAACTAGAGGGGCTGCCTGGGCCATGTTCTTTTCTAGCTCTTCCTTCCAGTCCTGGGTGAGTGCCTCTTCATTTGAATACTGCTAAGGTGAAAGACCACGTAGAGAGGCCATCACTAAGAGGCTCACAACTAAACTGTGTCTCAGAAGCAACGGATAGGGGACCTCCCACAGTTTCCTTAGGTTTCTTCCACAGAATTTTCTACCACTTAGGATAATCACCCTTAAGAAGGGAAGGCCCTGAAACACCAAGCACCAAGCACCAAGCACCAAGCACAGATGCTGTTTGCTTCCCTCCCTCTGCACTGCCCATGTCCCGGCTTCCTGACAGTGAGCACCCTTACTACCCAGGAGTTATAGGCTATGTGTTGGTAGTTGTGAAATTGCAGAAACCAACTAACTATCAAAACAGGTACAGTTAATTAGATGCCTAAACATGTATTTATTTGATTTATTTTTATTTTATTTATTTGTGAGACAGAGAAAAAGAGGGAGATTGAGAGAGAGAGAAAATAGGTGTACCAGGACCTTCAGCCACTGCAAATGAACTCTAGAAGCATGTGCCACCTTGTGCATCTGGATTACATGGGTCCTGGGGAACTGAACTTGGGTCCTTTGTCTTTGCAGGCAAGTGCCTTAACTGCTAAGCCACCCCTCTAACCCACATTCACTTGAATTTTTTAGAGGAAAATGTTATTTGTGGTCTGAAAAGCATAAACCACTCTTTGGACATGTTTCATTCATCATTGAAAAACACACGTGTTAGTGATATGGTCTGTCTCTGTCTCTGAAGATATGGCATCATCCATGCTGGCGGGGTCGGAAAATACCTCAGCGAGTGGATCTTACAGGGAGAGCCACCTTTTGACCTGATAGAACTGGATCCCAATCGCTACGGGAAATGGACTACAACTCAGTACACGGAGGCCAAAGCCAGAGAATCATATGGATTCAACAATATCGGTGAAGTAGTCATCTGCTCTTGTCTCCAAAGAGCTTGCAGAGCTCGCTTGCACAAACTCTGACTTTGGACACTCTTAGTTCTGTTCCTGAGGGACAGCACTGGGAGGGACTCAGGGCAGCACTGTGCAGCTCAGGCACAGCAGGGACTTGGGTGACCGCATATATTTAATAAGCTGGGCTTAGCACTCACGTAAGTTTCTTTTTCTGAAGTAGGGTTTTACTGTAGCCCGGGCTATGTAGTTTCAGGGTGGCCTCGAACTCTCAGTGATCCACCTACCTATGCCCCCCGAGTGCTGGGATTAAAGGCATGCACCATCACACCCCGCCAAAAATTTGTATTTTAGCCTTACCTTTGATCACTATAAATGACAGCTTTGTTCCATAGATACATTTAAATGCACCTATACCTATGTGTATATATTCTTCTGGATTTTGCTTTCTAGTTTTTAAAATCCTTTCAACATATTTTTCTCATTTTGGTTAGAAGTTGTTTGAAATACGGATTTTGTTTTTCAGTTGGTTATCCTAAAGAAGAACGGTTTGCTGGGAGGCCAACTCAGAGAGTCAGCGGGCTCTACGAAACTCTGAGGTCCAAGTGCTCCATGGGGTTCCACGCAGGCTGGGAGCAGCCGCACTGGTTCTACAAGTCCGCCCAGGACGCTGAGTACAGGTAGCGAAGACGTGGCTGTGGCTCTGACCTGAGGTGTGACTGCAGAGATGGGGGGCAGCCTGGGCACTGGGACCCCCACGTCCTCACGCACTGCACCCCAGAAGCCCTGCGGGTACTCCCACAGCAGTGATCACTGGCAGTGAGGCACTGGTCTGGCCCCGATGGCGTCCGCAGGCTCTGGAGAAACCTCTTCCACGTGGCATTGCCTGGCAGGAGCCTTCCTCCTGCCCCTCATTACCACATGCTTCTGGGTGGATCCTAAAGGTTTGCAATGGCGTTGAATACTTGGTGAAATCTCCTAGCGTGCAAGCACCAAAGAGAAAGGATCTGGGTTGCCAGTGAGTTTCCGGGCCTATCATAAAGGGGCAGAAAGCATCTGCTTTCCAGTGCGCATGCACGCGATGAGCCCGGCAAACATGCACAGTTAGTTGGTAAACTGGGGAAGGTTGTGTGCTTAGCGTTTCAGGCTAAGCTCAAACACAAGAGCGTGCCACCAAAAAGGTCCCTGGATTCCTGTGAAGTATTGTCAATGTTGTCCTTGGAATTAATAGTGATTATGCATTCTTTTCTCACAAGAATTCCGTAAACCAATGTAAAACAAATAGCAAATCTAGAAATCAGCTTCCCTTTCTTTTCAAGCTATCTTTTTGCTGACTTAAACAGGTCCTGATCTCTACTTTAAACTCAGGTCTAAATGGTGCCAAGTGTAGAGAAGGGTGGGATGGGCGGACTTGGCTCGAGAGACAGCCAAGCCAGAATGCGGGGGCAGAAGACTGACTTGGTTTTTCCTAAGTGACTCAGATAAATGATCTTGACTTTGTGCTGTTTGGATATGGATTAAGGATTTTCTTGTCTTTTTCTTTTTGAACTATTTTTTTAAAATAATTAAACTACTGAAAATTTTTGCAGATTCATCATTCCATTCTGAAGTTAAAAATATCACTTGGTAAAGTAGAAAGGTTCTTTTGTAAATGTGCCAGGAGACCTTGGTTCCAGACCTATTTCTGCCAGGAACTGATGCAAAGGTCCTGGAAGTCACTTTGTGTCTTTTCTCTGAAAAGATGCTAAGCCTGACCCTACTTACTTTAGGTATGGGCCAAAAGTCTGAGTACTACCCAGGAGTCTGATAGAATGCAGACCATAGTGCCCTGCCTCTCATCAGAACCTGGATGTTAACAAGTGAGCTTAATTTGTATTCACATTAATGCCTGAGAAGCAACACACACACACACACACACACACACACACACACACACACACCATCCCATTCTAATTTATTGAGGCCCAACAACTGTATTTAAAAAATGTCATATGTGACACTAACATACAACCATAGCTGAAAACCCCTTCAAGGTGTTTCCCTCTATGTTCTTTCAGATCTGAGAATCCAGAGTTGTCTTTTATTTTCTAGTTAATGAATACTTATTTCACTATAAAATGGGTCACATGAATAGATGAGTAACTTTATAAAGGTCAGATTCCAACACACACATGCGTAGCTTGCAGAGTAGAGTGACATTTTACCAGCCTCACACAGAAATTTTTAGATGGAAAAATTTATTGAGATATTCTCACTCTATAATTTTTGGGCAATGAATGACAATTGTTTTGTAACACTACATATTGTGTTTCAGGCCAAGTTTCCGCCGTACAAACTGGTTTGAGCCGGTGGGCATTGAGTATAAACAGGTTATGCAAAAAGTGGGTGTGATTGACCTGACACCATTTGGCAAGTTTACCATCAAAGGCCAAGACTCCATTACATTGTTGGACTATCTCTTTGCAAATGTTATTCCAAAGGTAAATAGACAAGGTCCAGGATTCTGACCCATTCTTTTCCAAAAACCAAAATCCAATGTTTTTTTTCCCTTCACTTAATGATATCTGTATAAACCCAAGAACTTTCCCTCTGAGAGTATACAGCTGATTTCCACAGTTAAATCTTGTATTGAGTGCATTATCATATAAGAACCTAATGACTTTGCTTAATTATGTCAAGGAGAATTTAAAATTGATTGCAATTACCTGAAGTGTAATTTTATGATAAATAGTTTGATAGTTGTTTAAGTTGAAAAGTCTTAAGTTAATTTTGGATTTAGATAGTTCACATAATCGATATAAACGGTAACAATAGGAGGCTTTTTGTTTATAGTACTCATGCTTTTATTTACATGTATTAAGGAATGTGTAACATGCCGGGCGTGGTGGCACATGCCTTTAATCTCAGCACTTGAGAGGCAGAGGTAGAAGGATTACCATGAGTTTGAGGCCACCCTGAGACTCCATAGTAAATTCCAGGTCAGCCTGGACTAGAGTGAAACCATACCTCAAAAAACCAGGAAAAAAAGAAAAGAATGTGTAACATGTTGAATTCGTCCAGAGGTAATTTTAAATTCTTCTGTGTAGGTTGGCTTTACAAACATAAGTCACATGTTAACGCCAAAAGGTCGAGTGTATGCGGAGTTGACCGTTTCTCACCAGTCTCCTGGAGAGTTTCTACTGATAACTGGTTCTGGGTCAGAACTTCACGATCTTAGGTAAATTTACAGCCAGTAAAATAATTTTGTGCACATTACACATTGACTCAGTTTTATATAAAGCTTTTCTTTTACCAGAACTTAGAAAGTTCTTCAGCCTCATCCTTTGAATCAATTTCATGTCTTTTTTAGGAATATTTGAAACAAAGTCCCCTCCTGAGGTTACCTACCCATTGGATCTGCTGGTTCTAATAATATCAACTCTCATTTATTAAACATCACCAGCATGCTGAAACTCTTTTAGATATAAGCTCAATTAATTCTCTTAACATTTTGCAAAGTATATATTATCTTTATTTTCAGATGAGGAAACTAGGGTCTGGGTTAAGATCACCTACTCAGGTCAATGTGTTCTATTCTGATGCCCATATTCAGTCCACTTGAGTCAGCTACTCTCTCATTTATCTTCTCCATCTGGGACATTTTGTTTCCTTTGACTCAGAGCTCAATTGTTGACTTGCCAACTACAGTCTTTTTTAAAAAAGAAAATTTCTATTTAGGGCTGGAGAGATGGCTTAGAGGATAAGCCACTTGCTTGCACAGCCTAAGGACCCATGTTCAACTCCCCAGATCCCACATAAGCCAGACACACAAGGTGACACATGCACAAGGTCATGCATGCACACATGTCTGGAGTTCAATTGCAGTGGCTGGAGGCCCTGGTCTGTCATTTCTCTCTCTCATAAAAAATAAAAATAAAAATATTTTTATTTATTTATTTGCAAGGAAGAAAGATAAAATGAGAAAGAGAGAGAGAGAATGGGTACATCAGGGCCTCTAACTGCTGCAAACAAACTTTAGATGCATGTGCCACCTTGTTCATATGGCTTATGTGGGTACTGGGGAATCGAACCTGGGTCAATGGGCTTTGCAGGCAAGCACATTAACTGCTGAGCCATTTCCCCAGTCCCCCAAACAAGTCTTTGTCTGAATATTTTTAGTCTTCTATAAAGTCTATAGTCTGTAGTATCACCAAAATACTCAGGACATTATTTTTTCATCAGTGTCTGATGCAGACAGATTCTTGCCTTTGTTGTAAAATGATCCAAATTTTATGGCCTCCTCCTAGATATATTGGGTGTCACTTTCCCCAAATCTAGACAAACATTTTATGAGACTTGCATAGCTTCACAGATTGCTCAATAAATTATCAACCAGCCCCATAGCTGCTGTACAATAACTCATCAAGATTGAGAAATTGAAATTAGAATTTTTATCTTTTCCTTGTGATTGTCAGAGCAATGGTGTGTCTAGTGGCAGGTACATTACCAACAGCAACACAAGTGTGCCTTCTGTGTACAAGTATTAGAGCAAATTTGGGCTTAAATTAATTTTTGAAGAATGGAGCCATTAGCTTAAATACAATAGAGCTTTCACTGTTTATAAGAACTGTATATCAAAGCTCATTTAAATGGAAAGATCCTCTGTACTGTGGAAAAAAAAATGGCCCTCAAATTTAAACATGGGTAATTTAAAGAGAACCACTTAGCATCTTGGGAGTCAGTTTCTATAAGAACCAAGTGGCTATGTACCATCATCCTCTGGGGACATCCTGATAATTACAAGCATGAAGCATGCCTTCATTGACAATTAGTTGGCAAATTGCATGAACCAAGCAACATTTACATATTGTTTATGACTCAAATGCAGATGGATTGAAGAAGTAGCAGTCAAAGGTGGATATAATGTTGAAATTACAAACAGAACTGATGAGCTTGGAGTCCTTGGAGTTGCAGGGCCATGTGCAAGAAAGGTCCTGCAGAAACTGACTTCTGAAGATCTTAGTGATGATGTTTTCAAGTTTCTTCAAACCAAATCCTTAAAAGTTGCCAACATTCCTGTCACTGCTATCAGGATTTCTTATACTGGTAAGAATCCAAAGGTTACCTCGGGTAAGTCTGACATTTAAAAGGGACACCACACGCACACATACATAGCAGAAATGCACACGCACACATACATAGTATCCATTTATTGTCTCGGCGTGTGAAGCAAGGTTTCTCTGCTCAACTCAAAGACAAGTCTCTAGGTCACGCGTAATCATTAGCTTGGCTCCACCCATTTTGAGTCCCTGCTTCCATTAGGAAAGGTCGATAAGGAAAGAGGAAAAGAAAAGGGGGTGGAGTGGCCAGGTCAGCAGACTATTGGGGAACACTCAGGCTGGTCTACCAGAGAGCCCCACTCAGAGCCCATCCTGAATGCATGAGCTTTCTAAGAGAGTATGGCCCGAGACGCGCCTGCCCATCTGGTCGCTGGGATATTTGCTGGGAAATCTTCACTGCCTCCTACCCTTGCAGAGTAAGGAAAGCTCTACAGTTCCACCTTCGCCCTCTGGGCTCACATCTGACTTCTCTGGACACGCTTGGCTCCCTCACTGAAGGAGCACTTCCACGTGCTGTTTGCTCCTCTGGAGGTGTCCTGAAAGAGCCCATCACCATCTGCCTTTGGCAACAGAGACCAAGAGCATACTCACCATGAAAGCCATAGCTCTTCCCTGGGCTTCCACTCTAACTTCTCCCACCCTTGGCAAAAAAAAAGAAAAGAAAAGAAAAGAAAAGAAAAGAAAAGAAAAGAAAAGAAAAGAAAAGAAAAGAAAAGAAAAGAAAAGAAAAGAAAAGAAAAGAAAAGAAAAGAAAATGCTCATAATAAAAAGCAGCATTGTTTGGGCCGGGCGTGGTGGCACACGCCTTTAATCCCAGCACACGGGAGGCAGAGGTAGGAGGATCACTGAGAGTTTGAGGCCACCCTGAGACTACATAGTGAATTCCAGGTCAGCCTGAGCCAAAGTGAGACCCTACCTCGAAAAACAAAAAAAAAATAAATAAAAAAATAAAAATAAATAAAAAGCAGCATTGTTTGGGTTGGTTTTGCCCCACATTGTTGCTCATGGATGAATGAAAAAATGACAAGCAAAGACTGCCAAAAACTATGACTATTCCATAATGAAGAAAATTTGAAAAAATATATTTATATTTAAGACTTGATTTGGGGTTGAGAGTTGGGATGTCTAAGCCTTAAACCCCTTGTCTTTTTCTATTTTTATTTTTTCAGATACCATCTCATTAGCCCAGGTTGAACTTGAACTCCTAATTTTCCTTCTTTGGTCTTCTGAGTATAGGGACCACCGGTGTCTGTCACCACACCCAGCTGAACCCCTTATTTTAGTGAAATGTACCATGTTAATTATTCACCTAATCTCATTGCCTGAGGATAGTGAAGCCTCATGATGAAGCTGGAGTACAGGGATGAGAGTAATTCCTGCATTACAGTCTTTCTGTCGCAAGAGAAGAGCTAGCTCCGCCCACCTTCTGTGCAGCGGTCTGGGTTGCATGCATATGACCCTGTGAGATGGCCAGCTGCTCTGCAGTGGGCTCTCGTGGCATTGTCTCCATTGCATGAGCAGAATTTCTCCTGCTGTATGTAGGCTGGTCTATGGTAGACCTAGCAATCCCTGTTCTTACTCTAGTGTGGTTCTGTGCATCTGTTTCAGGTGAGCTGGGATGGGAGCTGTACCACAAACGAGAAGATTCTGCAGCGCTTTATGACTTAATCATGAATGCTGGCCAGGAGGACGGGATCGACAATTTTGGAACATATGCTCTAAATGTCTTAAGATTGGAGAAAGCTTTCAGAGCCTGGGGATCTGAGGTGTGGAATGCTAGCATCTTCATTAACCTAATGCTTGCTCTCTCTGAGTTTTGTTTGAGGGCTGGTTTGAAGTGTATTCATTTCATTTCTGGCTGTAAGAGAAATGACAGCTGTGGAGATAGCTTAGTGGGTAAAGGGCTTGCCTTGCACACATGAGGCCCTTCATTTGTTCCCCAGTACTCATTTTAAAAAAAAAAAAACAAGACTAGAGATGGTGGTGCACACCTGTAATCCCACATGGGGGAGGCAGAGACAGGAGGGTGCCTGGAGCTTTCTGTCCAGCTACTCTAGCTTAATTAGTGAGCTCCAGGCCAGCAAGAGTCCCTGTCTCAAAAAGAAATGGACAGCATTCCTGAGGAATGACACCAGAAGCTCACAGTACCTGCACATCTATCTTTGCAGTCTTCTCCTCTTTTGTTGCATTGTCTACCTCACTTTCTTCTTTCATGGCACAAAGCGGGAAGTAAATTCTTTCTTATTGGGAGGCAGTGCTCATGGTCCAACATGTGGTGTCTAATTTTCTCCACCATTAATGGTGCTAGCTACGAGTTTCTAGTTGCATAATGCTTTAATATTTTTATATGCTCAATGCAACCTATCTTCTCAAGTGTTTAAGATGCTGTTGTTATCATTATTCCTGTCTTACATACAATCACATTAGAATCACTGAACCACCAGGTTCAGACTACTGCAATTCATATTCTATATTCCTGTTTTATTTCCAAAGTGACAGTATTGGATCCTTAACTATTCCAGTGCGTTCTTTCCTTGGGGGAGACTGAGGTTTTAGGTCTGAGAAGTGAGATAGGGGATAGTGGCAAATAGTGAATATTAGAGTGGAGATCCTCAGGTTTAAATTGATCTTGTAGCATATCCTAGCTATTAGGCAGAACCCCAGAACCTCTGCTTTTCAATTAAATGTAATATTTATCTTCCAGAATTAACTTAGATATGGTTTGTTATAAGCCAAACACATGATACATTTCATTTAATTTCAGATTTAATTTAAAGCCCACATAAGGCTTTTGGGCATTCAGACTGTGGGTTTGGAGTCAAAGAGGCCCATGGGCCAGGTCTACCATGTTCTACCAAGGGACACAAACTTCAGTTGGGCCTTAGGTGAAGCTAGCTGCCTCCCCTGACCCTCCCCCCACAAAAAAAGACAGCTCCATCTTCATGCTCCCAAGCAATAACGGGGCGGTGCAGCCCCTTGGGAGTGAAACATTGCTGCTTCCTTCTGCTTTTGATCTTTTCCCTTTTCCTAATCTCTCTCTGGTCCTCTTTCAGGAGCTGGACTCCATTGTAGAGCACTCTGCTTTCCAGCAGTGTCATCGCGCCCTCTAGTGGTGAAACATAAATCCAGAACTTTACAAAAAGGATTTTAGGGACTGGGGACATAGCCAGTCCCTAAAAAGCATGAAGTTCTTGGTTCAATCCCCTGCACCACAAAATAGGCTTCAGAGTGGCTCAACTTGATTAATAAATAGGAAAAAATTATATACCTTTAATCTTATGTTTATTTGGTTGCTAAGTACTATGCTGTCTTTAAAAGTCTGACTACTTGTTAGGGGCATTAGGCCACTTCCAATACTGTAACGATAGTAACAAAATTAAGAAACAAAACCCAGGCTGGAGAGATGGCAAGTAAATTTTAAAAAAGAAACAAAACCTATTAGCTTCTCTCAGGTCTATTACTAAATATTGGCTTTCACCCAGAATTGGGATATATTATAATGATTCAACCATGTTTTAAAAGTTGAGATTCAAACCTATTTTTCTTTTTCTGGGCTCTGTAAAAACCAGTTTTCTACCATCTGCTTTTCTCTCTTTTTTACCCCAATTGTTGTCTAATTGTAAGATAAATAAAATTCTTTAATAACCTTTCAAAACATACTTATGTAAAAATATTACATAAAACACATGAAATTTTTGTTTGTGGAACATCTTGTGCTATCCTTCAAATGTTTATTAAAATAAAAGAACTATGGAAACAAACTGTAATTTCTATATTTGCTATATTCAAATGACAGTATTTGCCAAAAGACTGCATTTGAATTTTGAATTAAAAAACTGTCTTAAGGACCATTGTGTTAGCCCTTTTCAGAACCTTTACTCAAAAATCACAAAATGTTCTCTCTCCTAAAAACAAGAATACATGAACGTAATGTTATTGAAATGACTTGCACTCATTTCAGATTTGAAATGTGTGTTTTCCTTTTAGATGAATTGTGATACAAACCCCTTGGAAGCTGGACTGGACTATTTTGTCAAGTTAAATAAGGTATGTTTACATTCCAAAGTGTGCTTAGAGGAAATGTTAGAATTACAAGTGTTTGGTGACAGAGCCAAGCTTTAACTTAACCAAGTGTGATTACGGGAAAAGTGATTGTCGCAAGTGTGGAGCACTGGTCAACAGCGCCATAGGAGTCATCTGTGATAACTGTGCGTGTTTATGTGTGGCATGCATCTATGTATGTAGGTTCGGGTGCACATGTATGTCAATGCATGTGGCAGCCAGGTGTTGATGTTGGTGTCTTCCTTGGTTGCTTTGCCCCTTGTTTAGTGAGACGGGTCTCTCACTGAACCCAGTACTCACCTGTACGACCAATATCGTTGCCAGGGCACCTTGGGATCCTGTCTCCTCCTCCCTCCCAAGAGCTGGGGTTAAGGCTTGCTGCACCGTATCCAGGGTTTCTGTGTGCACTGGGGGTCCAAAGTCAGGTTTCTACGCCTGTGTGGCTTTCCCTACTCAGCCCCTCGTCTGCCATAACTGTATCATTTCAAACTGTTGGAGTTTGCTTATTGGCTTAAGAGAGCAGAATCCAGTGAATGCTAAGTCTGAAATCCCAAGATAAGTTGGTAACGAGGAAATGATTATCAGATGGGTTTCAGCAGGCATTTGTTTCTTCTAGAAGCTGTGCTTCACTCCTGAGGGTGCCATGAGCTCCCCAGACAGTCTGCGCCACTGGCTCTCCCCACATGCTCCAAGTGTGAGGCGGGTCCAGTAAGTGCCCATGAAGCCGTGTTGTCTGTCACAATAGCATCTGAACATAAGCAAGTGATGCATTTCTAATGTGTTCAGTACAAAATGGACATTTACTGAGAAGCCAAAACATCATAATTTATATTATTAACATGCCAAAAGGAAACACTACACCAGTGGTTCTCAAAGGATGACCTAGGAACTTGTTAGGAATGCAAATTCCAATCCAGCGTGATGACGATGTGTGTGTGTGTATGTATTTGCAAGCAGAGAAAGAAAGTGCTCCAGGGCCTCCTGCCACTGCAATCGAACTCCAGACGCATGTGCCACTGTGTGAATGTGGTTTGACATGGGGCCTGAGGAATGAACTGAATCTGGGCCACCAGGCTGTGCCAACAAGCGCCTTTACCAGCTTAGTCATCTCTCTAGCCCTGGCTCACATATTTAATCCCAGCATTCAGGAGGCAGAAGTAGGAGGATCACCTTGAATCTGTGGCCAACCTGGGCTACAGAGTAAGTTTCAGGTCAGCATGAACATAAATTCAGATCCCAGTCTTATTCCTATACCTACTAGGAACAGATTTCTGGAAGTTAAGCCTGTGTTTTAGTCACCCCTCCAGGGATCCTCGTGCACCTAGGGTTTGAGAAGCATGGCCCAATCTAGTTACTGTGGAAACCATACCATGAGGTCAGTGAATTCAGCCCAGCCCATCAACACAGGTCCTCCAAATGTAAGGGGGGTTGTGTCACTGAGCAGCACTTGAGGATCAGTAAGCACTCCAGAGGCTTGTGGTTGTTAGTAAGGTTCTGGGTTAAGGATGGTAGCTGCTGCTGTTTAAGGCACTTGTTATGGCTCCCAAACTAAACTATCATGCTTATAAGCTAAGGGCTGTGTTCCCATCCTATGAAAAAAATATAAATATGTGTACATAAATCAGGTGAAGGAAACCTTTCTGTATTTGTGTGTATGTGTGTGTTATGCCTAATCATATGTATGTGAGTGCATGTGTGTGTGTACACACACGCGCGTGTGTGTGTGTAAGCCACAGGTCAGCACTGGTATCTTCCTTACTAGCTCTGCATTTTATTTATTTTATTTTTAATGTTTATTTATTTTTTGAGAGAGAGGCACATATATATGTGTTATACATACATACATACATATATATGTACACAGAGAGAGAGAGAGAGAGAGAGAGAGACAGAATGGGCATGCCAGGGCCTCTAGCCACTGCAAGCAACTGCAGATGCATGTGCCAACTTGTGCATCTGGTTTATGTGGGTACTGAGAAGTTGAACTTGGATCCTTAGGCTTCACAGGCAAACTCCTTAACTGCTAAGCCATCTCTCCAGCCCCTGCATTTTAGTTTATTTTATTTTTAACATTTATTTATTTATTTTGAGACAGAGAGAGAGAGAGACAGAGAGAGAATTGGTGCGCCAGGGGCTCAGCCACTGCAATCAAACTCCAGACACTTGCCCCACCTAGTGGTCATGTGTGGCCTTGCACTTGCCTCTCTGTGCATCTGGCTAACCTGGGATCTGGAGAGTCAAACATAGCTCCTTAGGCTTTTCAGGCAAGCACCCTAACTGCTAAGCCATCTCTCCAGCCCGTATTTGTTTATTTTAAGAGAGAGAGAGAGAATATGGATGCTCCAGGGCCTCTAGCCACTGAAAACAAACTCAGATGCATGTGCCACCTTGTGCATCTGGCTTATGTGGATACTGGGAAATCAAACCTGGGTCCTTTGGCTTTGCAGGCAAGCACTAACCACTAAGGAATCTCTCCAGCCCTGTTTTTTTGAGACAGGGTCTCTCACTGCATGTGGAATTCACCAGTTTGGCTTCACTTACAAGACAGTAAGCCCTAGTGAATCCTTAGATCTTTGTTCCCTCAGCACTGGGATTATAGGCAGGTATCACCACACCCATTTTTCAACATGGGTGCTAGGGATTCAAACTCAGGTCCTCTTGTTTGTGTGGTAAGTACTTTACCAACAGAGCCATCTCCCCGGTCCCCTAAAACACTTTTTTTTAAAATGTGGGGTCTCACTCTAGCCCAGGCTGACCTGGAATTCACTCTCTAGCCTCAGGGTGGCCTCAAACTCACAGTGATCCTCCTACCTCTGCCTCCCAAATGCTGGCATGAAAGGCGTGTGCCACCATTCCTGGCTTAGAAAACTTTTTTAATGCCTTGCATTAGTTCTCAAATTCTGAGCTAAAATATTAACATAAAATGTGCATATTTATAGAGGTGGATTTTGGGAGAAAGAACCTCCTAGAGGGCTTTAAAGGGAATATCTTTCTGTACATTTTTCCATGGTTTTATTTTTATGATGCACCATCTGCCTCCAGATCAGAGAAATCAGGTGCTTGGAATTCGAGCAGATCCTAGCAGCAGATTGCTCCTTGTGATGACAGAAGTCTGAGCTTGGCTGTTTAAAATAAGGATAAAAATGGCTGACTCTTGAATGCACTTATATTCTGCTATTGGCCACCAATAGGTAGATGGAGAAAGGATGCTTTTGTGTCAGTATTTTGGATATTATTGCTTGGGAATAATGCCTAGATAAATGGAAGTTTCATATAGAACTTGAATTTGTAAAAATTTATGATTATTAGCAAGTATGGATCATGTATCTATTAGCTCTTTAAATGGTATAATCAAATAACCGATGCCAAGCTTCAAAAAATTGTTTGATAGATACTAATCTTGATTGATGGCATATTTTTATGATACTGAATTTTTGGTTCTCATCCAGGTGTTACAAAGTTAATTCTTCATGATTGCATTGGATAAAGGCCCGCTTAGCCCAAGGGCCTGGCCTTAACAGAGCCAGGACTTTCTTTTCTTAACTTTTTCATTGACAATGTCCATACATGTGCATATTGTATAGTCTTCTGTGAACTCGAGTGGTTATTGGGTCTCTGCTCCCCTGTGGGATTGGAGTTACTGATACATGTGACCACACCCAGCTGTTTGTACAATTCTGTTTGTATAGATTCAAGCACAGGTGGTCTTAGGCTCTCATGCTTGCACAAGAAGCGCTTCTACCATTGAGCCCCTCCCCTGACTTTTCTTTTGTCCTCCCTCTTCCATTCCCTTTCGCCGAACCTCTTCTTTCCAACTAGTCCTACTGTCTCTTTTTTCCTCTCCCGTTATCCATTGAAGCATGTTTGTGGGCTCAGTGTTGTGCAGGGCTTGTGCAGGCAACTGTAGCTGCTGTGAGATCATGAACGCAGTGGCCGCTTCCCATCCGGAAGACAGCGTTCAAAGCACTCCTCCCCATTGCCTGTTGCATTCTTACCCTGCCCCCGTCTCCTAGACAGCATTCTCTGAACCTTGCAGGGTGTGATAGACATTCATTTAGTGTTGGGCACTTAACTGTAAATTCTTACCAGCACCTGCATGAGGTTTGAGTAGACACTGCCATCTGCAAAAAGACGTTTCTCTGAACAAAAATGAGAACAGCACTAATCTATAGATATATATTTTAATTTCTTTATTTTTTTGTTCATTTTTTATTTTATTATTTGAGAGAGACAGGGAGAGAGAGAGAATGGGCACTCCAGGGCCTCCAGCCACTGCAAACAAACTCCAGACATGTGCACCCCCTTGTGCATCTGGCTAACGTGGGTCCTGGGGAACCGAGCCTCGAACTGGGGTCATTAGGATTCACAGGCAAGTGCATAACCACTAATCCATCTCTCCAGCCCTATTTTAATTTTTATTTATTTATTTGGAAGAGAGAGAGGGAGCGAGGAAGAGGCAGATAGAGAATGGGCACTCCAGGGCCTCCAGCCACTGCAGACAAACTCCAGACACATGCACTACCTTGTGCATCTGGCTTACATGGATCCTGGGGAGTGGAACCTGGGTCCTTTGGCTTTACAAGCAAATGTCTTAACTGCTTAGCCATCTCTCCAGCCCAAGCATAAATTTTTAGGGGGCAATTTGATAGGCACAACATATCTGTAGCTTGCCCTACTCCCTGCCCAAGGCCTCTGACCTCCCCAGCCATAAGTTTTTGACTAGGTTTTCAATGCCAGCAATGAATTCTCTCTTGTCGAACAGTACTCAATCCAACTAGCAAGCAGTTGCTTACTCCTGTGGCACTCATGGCACTATTGCACCAGTGGGCACAGCTCTCCTGGTTGGCTGGTTGTGTAGCTCTCGAAGTTGCTGCTGGATGAGACTCTTGATGACTTTTATCCCCCAGCAGGATGCTTAGCACTTTCCAGCACTATGACATCAAGGAGGAAGCTTCCAGCTCAGGTCCAGCTTGATTTCCCAGTGCCCTGAAACCAAAGAACATGGTGTCTTCATCAATAGGATCTTACCATTTAGTGCTAGTGGGCAACCAAAAGCATTGGCATTAGCCTGTATTGTTCAGGGACCTCACTGACCAACAGCTCACTGGGAGGTATCCCACCCCAGCATGAAGAAGGTTGTTCCTTTAATAATAATCCATGGCTTCTGGGCATAACGTTATCTTGCAGAGTAAATTCTTCCAAAACACACTCCCCCCCCCTCTTATTCATTCATTTATTTATTTATTTAGTTTTCAAGGTAGTGTTTTGTTCTAGCCCAGGCTGACCTGGAGCTCACTATGGAGTCTTACGGTGGCCTCGAACTCACAGCAATATTCCTACCTCTGCCTCCCGAGTGCTGGGATTAAAGGTGTGCACCACCATGCCTGGCTCCCAAAACTCTCTTTTTAAAAAATTGTATTTTTAGCCAGGCGTGGTGGCACACGCCTTTAATCCCAGCACTTGGGAGGCAGAGGTAGGAGGATCGCCGTGAGTTCGAGGCCACCCTGAGACTCCATAGTGAATTCCAGGTCAGTCTGGGCTAGAGTGAAACCTTACCTCGAAACCCCCCCCCAAAAAAAATTGTATTTTTAATTAGCTAACAAAGAAGTAGGTTTCCATATAGTTTGTGCATAATGTCTTTAGTCTTGGGTAACCTTCCCCACTCCCTCCTTTCCTCCATTGTCCTGACCACACTCAAACCTTTCCCGCCCCAGAATCCCCCTCTGCCTCCCTCACCCTCAGGGCTGCTTTCTAGCTACCTGAGCCAAGACTTTTCAATAAGGGGGAAAGGTGGTACCAGTCTCATCATAGTGACATAGTGTAATTCCTTAGGCAGTGAATAGATTGGATTACTCTTTCTTAGATCCTACCTGGTGCTTTCACAACACTGTTGTGGCTTGGAAGTCTGTCCTGTGAGACAGGTTCTTAAAAAACTTGCAAACATTCCAGACTTAAGTGTACAACTTTATCATTCAAGTCCTATGCCTAAAAAGCAAAGTGTTGCCCAGACACTTAATGTACAGAAAGAGACCCTTCAGAAACTGTTAGCAAAATGTACCTTTATAGGTAATGATGCCCCATTCTAGGCAGGTAATGCCAGGAACATTTATACTTGGTGCCAAAACAAGACTGACAAACCCTAAAGCCTGGGATTTTACACTTGTGTGAAATCAGTTCTTTCCTTTCAAAGCAAATAGAATTCTCTTCCTGATCCTCACCACGACTGTAGAGGAAAACTGTAGAGACAGAACGCCAGTTGGAAGGGTCCCTGGAGACCACCGCCCTCCCTCCTCCTTTCTAGTGGGGAAACCCAAGCGCAGCAGGGATAAGAGGAGTTAAGGGCATCACTTTAACCTGGGCCAATGGGTCACTTTCCCAACAGGGAGTTTTCCAGAATGACCTTACCAGATTTGAAAATCTGCCCAGGATTTTTTTTTTTTTTTTTCTGGCAACATATATTGTGGGGTTTGCACAGGCTTTCTTCTATAAATATCTTCCAGGGTCATGTCTGCATTTTAGGATGACTGCAGAGAGCTGCCGCACTCATCGTAAGGAGGAAAGTGATTGGGCGAGGAGGTGGGCCACCAAGCATTCTTACAGTGAATTGTATTCTTGTCAAAATGGGCAAGGAAGTAGGGGAGATGGGAAGTGAGTACTGGAGAGATCTTCCATGGCGAGGGCAGATGGCTCCCGTCTTTCTCGCCAGGTCTCACTCAGCCCCAAGCCTGGTTCTGGCTTGTGGGACGTAGACGCATGCGCAGGCCTTCATCAGGAGGTACTCATTTGACGCCAGTTGCTACACAGCTTGCTAAGCCACATGTTAAAGCCACACTTCCTACAGCTCTCAAATCTCACGCACCTTGAAGCCAGCTTTTTCAGAGAAAAGCTGTAGGATGTGTTCCTAGCCTTAATCCTGCAATCCTGCGAGGGGCGCGTGGTGGCGCTTACACTGCCATCTTGTGGACGAGAACACTGGGCTCCTGAAAGGAAGCAACTCAAACCAGCAAACACTGGGAGAGAGAACGGAATGGATGCTTTTAAGATTGCCTCACTAACCCTCTGCGCCTGGAAGAGCTCTTGTTATTGTTCTTCACGGTACTTTGACTTGTTCCAAAAGAAGTTTGTTTAGATGGGGGAATCAGTGGCATTTTAGTTTTAATGAGAAGTTGAAGAAACACATTAATCAAGAGCAAAGGAAAAATCAGTCATGGAATTTTCCTTCTGGGATTAGTGAATCTTCATCCGTTTCGGAACAACATCCCCCAGGACTCCTAAGAGTAATGTATTTAAGCAGAACTGATTTTTTTTTCTTTTGTTTCCCTTCTTCCTCATCTGCCCTTGTCTTGAGCTTTTAACCGATAGAAAAGGAATATAATGTGAAATATCTCAACCACAAATTAGAAGACAATGCTGACTTTAGAAATATAGGGTCTATTTTTGAGTAAATGTTATCAATTATAATTGTTTGTTGTTGTTATAAAATTGGCTTATGTTTAGTAAACAAACGTAAAACAACCAGGGAGACTGGTGTTAAGTGGGTAAAGAATGTACCAGCAGGCTGATTTTAGTGTAAGTATTCAATAAACATTAGCTATTATTAAAACATCAAAGTGAAAAAAAATCAGTGCTCACAGGCAGCAAGTTAGAAAGGATTTCTTAATACTGAACAGTGGTCAGATCTAACACAGGAGATTTGATGTAATAGGAGTCAAAGAGGCAATTTTTGCTGGCATGCAGCCTTGTCTAGGCATTAAAATCATTTGGTGTGATTCTTTTGAATAATTCATTCTTTAACAAAACAAAAAGTCCTCAAGGCCCAAGCTTCATCCCAGACAATTAAAAAGTGATCTTGCAGGTCATATGGCACTCAGCTGCTCAAGAAATTCAAAGTTGAAGCAGGAACTTCAAGGTGAGTTGAACTCCAGCCTGGGCAACTTAGTGAGACCTGGTCTCAAATAAGATAAAAAGAAGGCAGAGACAGAAGGATTGCTATGAGTTCAAGACTACCCTGGGCTTCATGGCTAGTACCAGGCCAAGAAGGGCTACATAGTGAGACCCTGTCTTAAAAAGCCAAAACAGATAGGACATGGTGGTGCACACTTTTAATCTCAGCAATTGGGAGGTTAAGGTAAGAGGATCCCTGTGAGTTCAAGGTGAATTCCAGGTTAGCCTGGGCTAGAGTGAGACTATACCTCAAAAATCCAAAAAAAGAAAAGAAAAAAAACCACCAAGATAGTAACAATAGCAAAAGCCATAACAAGAAGTAAGACAGAGGACTAGGGACATGGAATAGTGCTTGACTAGCCTGTACAAGCATCTATCTCACTATGCAGCTGAGGCTGGTCTCAGTTTGCAGCAATCCTCCTGCCTCAGTTTCCTGAGTACTGGGATTACAAGCATGTGCCACTATGGTGGACTTACAACACTTTGTTTGAATGAGTCTTTAAGGTAGTTATGTTGTGGTTGGTTTAAGAACATCTGGACTTTCCCCAAGCCAATATTATAGGGGTAGGGCATAGAGCCCTATAGGTATATTGCTTTTTGTTTGCTTTTTTTTTTTTTTTTGAGGTAGGGTCTCACTCTAGCTCAAGCTGACCTGGAATTCACTATGGAGTCTCAGGGTGGCCTCAAACTCACAGCAGTTCTCCTCCCTCTGCCACCCAAGTGCTGGGATTAAAGGCATGTGCCACCATGCCCTGCGTCTCTTTGGTTTTTTAAAACTTAGTGAAGATTGAAAATCATTGAGAAGCATTGTCCCGGTTCTTTTAGCTCGATACCAACTGTGGTCCTGTGGAATGGTTCTGTGGAGTCTGCCATGTTGGATGTAAGCTAGTAGGCCTGGGACCCATCCTAGCAAGGCTTCGGGCTGATGACATTGTGCCCCACATCTCTGTTTCATTCTGTTCGAGCCAGACAGCAAGAGGAGATGTTTTTCCCTGGGGAAGTGGAGATCGGGAGCGCAATCTTGTGCATGTTCAATAGCACACTGAGCTCCAGATCCAGCCCTGAATGAGTGTTTATGTATGTGTGTATGGTATATGTATGTTCATATATGTATAGGAACACATGTGTGCACATGTGTATGCATATGGAGGCCAGAGGATGAAACTGGGTGTCTTCAAGTCTCTCTTGACCTTATTTTTTGAGACAGGTCTCTCACTGAACTTGGGGCTCAAAGATTCAGCTAGAGTAGCTAGCTAATGAGCACCAAGCACCCTCTTATCTCTGTCTCCCTTGTGCTGGGACTGTAGACACACACCACCGTGGATGGCTTTTATATGGAGCTGGGACCTGAGCTCAGGCCCTCCTGTTTTCACAGCAAGCATTGAACTGACTTGAGCTGTCGCCCCAGTCTCCTGAATGTCTTTTAAAGTCATCAAACCTAGCTGTGTACCCTGAAAAACTACTTAATTTCATTTTGCACCTGAGATTTCTAATCTATAAAACAGAGCCTCCTTTTGTGAGTCTGAAATTCTATGAAATACCATTTAGAATCATGGCTGAAGACTGAGTTATCATTATAAACCATTGTGTCATTTTAATTAGAACACCCTCATTCTCTTGCCCATTTTCATTGCTGAATGATGAATGAAGGACGGGAAGGATAGGGGTTAAATGTAGGCTGAAGTATAGTTGATCACTCCCGAAACACCTGTCAGAATATATTAAGCTAAGGGCAATTGAGTTATTATCCTCATACATATCTGATTTCGGTTTTGAAACAATATTTTTCATCCTAAAGACTCAAGTGCACTCTTGCCTAGCTGCTTTAAAGTTTGTAACTCCATAGAAACTTGGGTCTCAATAAATGGAAGTATTTTAGACTGGTTTTATTTTATGTACATTATTTGTATTTGAACAGCATAATTGGACATGGCAATAAATTGATATCTTTAAAGTAAGCAATTTGATAAGGTCATAAATATATGTACATATATCTAGTCAATATAATCATCACCCCAATTAACAGGACCCTCACCCTTAGAGGGTTAGTCACACACTTTTGGTAATCCTCAACTCCTAACCCTCTCCATAGCTCCACCTACTCCCAGGCAATTATTTATCCATCTCCTGACATTATTAAATTGTTTTGCATCTTCTAGAATAAATGTGAAATCTATGTGATTATGCAGTATATACTTTTGGGGGTGTGGATTCTTACCCTCAGTTTAAATGGTGAGTCATCCATGTTGTTACATATAACTGTTAGCTGCTAGGTGAGGCAGGCACCTTTAGGGACGAATTCCTGTTTATGCACCTTCCAAGTGTCATTTTTTTAAAAAAAATTTCAGCTAAAACTTAATGATATGCCCAGAGGCATACCTGTCTACCATTTTAAGCTTTAAGCATCTGGTCTATGACCCTGGGCTAAGCCTGTGCAAAATGTGTCTACTTTTCCTTCTTACATTTTCTTTGTAAATTATGACCTGAAACTGAGCATGCTTGGCAATGCGCCAACCCCTAATCTGAATAGGTCCAAGTTCGTCCAATCAAATCCCCAGCTTCCTTTGTTCGAAGAGGGCATTGCTCTGGAAATAACTCCAGTACTGTCCTCGTCTGCTACAGGTAGCACATCTTCTTCCACTGCCTTTTGCTTTGGCTATACTTGTTTTGGCTTTATGTTCACCAAACGTGAACCCATTGTGTTTGGTTGCTTATCAATAGTCTATTCCTTTTTTTTTTTTTTTTATTTAATTGAGAGCGACAGACACAGAGAGAAAGACAGATAGAGGGAGAGAGAGAGAATGGGCGCGCCAGGGCTTCCAGCCTCTGCAAACGAACTCCAGATGCATGTGCCCCCTTGTGCATCTGGCTAACGTGGGACCTGGGGAACCGAGCCTCGAACCGGGGTCCTTAGGCTTCACAGGCAAGCGCTTAACCGCTAAGCCATCTCTCCAGCCCAATAGTCTATTCCTTTTTATAGTGACCAGTTTTCCACCTTACAGATGGATGTACTATCATTTGTTTAAACCCTCATTTGTTGCTGAACACTTACATTGCATCTAGTAAAACTGTTGTGAAATTTGTTGTGTGTGACAACGTCTTAAGTAGGCTAGGCTGGCCTTGAACTCGCTGTGTAGCCAAGCTGACTTTGATTTCCAGATCCGCTTCCCTTTACCTCCTACGTGCTGAGATCACAGGCATAGGTCACCACGCCTGACATAATTTTTGTGCAAGTACTTACATGGACATAGGCTTTCTTTTCTCTTGGATAAGTACCCAAAAGTGGAGTTATTGGGTAAAATGGAAAGGATGGGTTAATTTTTTCCTCTAACTTTATGTTAATGTTTTAAGAAGTTGATTGTTGCAAAGTGGTGTATGTGTCTCTGATTCTTATCTAAGAAACCATTGCTTACCCAAAGTCACAATGCTATCACTCTGTTTTCTTCTAGAAATTTCACAATCTTACTTCTTATACTTAAGTCTATGGCCTATTCTAAATTGTTTTGTATCTGGCATGCTGTATGTGTTCCATTGAACTATTAGTCTTTCTTGACTAATGTCACACTGTTTGGATGGCTATATTTTAAATAAGTGAGGGCTAGAAAGATGGCTTAGTGGTTAAGTGCTTGCCTGTGAAGCCTAAGGACCCCGGTTCAAGGCCTGATTCCCTAGGACACACATTAGCCAGATGCACAAGGGGGCGCATAACATCTGGAGTTTGTTTGCAGTGGCTGGAGGCCCTGGCACACCCATTCTTTTTCTCTCTGCCTCTTTCTCTCTCTGTCACTCTCAAATAAATAAATAAACAAAAAATAATTTTAAAAAGATTGTGATAACCCTGAAAATTTGTTATTTTAAAAAATTGTTTTCAAGGTCTTTTGAATTTTCCAAAACTTTTAGAAATAGCTTGCCAATCAAGTTTAAAAAACTCTCTTGGGATTTTAATTAGAATTGCATTGTGTCAATAGGTCAAATAAACCTTTCAACTCATGGATGACATATAATTCTACGTTTATTTAGATGATCGTTAATTCCTTTGAAAATGCTTTGTAGTTTTCAGTACACAGGTTTGCACATAATTTGTACATATTTGTCATTAGGTATTTCATATATTAACACCTTTATAAATGATATTTATATTTCAAGTTTTTATTGATAATATATAGACATGCAATTGACTTTGAATATTGGTCTTATATTCTGCAACCTTGCTAAATCTACTTAGTAGTTCCAATATCTTTTTCATAGATTTTATCAGATGTTCTACATGAACAATCATGTTGCATAAAAATGAAGCTGTTCTTTGTCTCTTCTAATCTAAATGTCTTTTCTTTCTTTTCCTTGCCTTATTGTACTGGCTAGATCTTCCAGTGGTTGAGTCTTTCACAAAGGTGACTGTAAATATGCTTATCTTGTTTCTATGGAAAGCTCTCAGTCTTTCATCAGTAGAAGGGTATTTGTTGTAGACTTTCCACAGGTTCTCTGCATTAGATTGGGGGTACTTTCTTCTATTCCTAGTGCTAAAGGTCTCTTATTTATTTATTTATTTTGAGGTAGGGTTTCACACTAGCCCAGGCCGACCTGGAATTCACTACGTAGTCTCAGGGTGGCCTTGAACTCACGGTGATCCTCATACCTCTGCCTCCTGAGTGCTGGGATTAAAGGCATGCACCACCACACCCGGCTAGGTTTTTTATTTTTAAATCAAGGGGGCTGGAGAGATGGTTCAGCAGTTAAAGGCACTTGCTTGCAAAGCCTGACAGCCTAGCTTTGATTGCCCTGTTCCCACATAAAACCACATGCACAGAATGGCATATGCATCTGGAGTTCATTTTCAAGGGCTATAGGCCCTGGTATGCCCATACACCCTCTTCTTCCTCCATTCTGTGCTTGCAAATAAATAATTAAAAAATAAAATAAAATTACAAGTAGGGATTGATATTAATAAATGGTTTATCTTTCTCTACTGAGATAGTGTCTTCTATTTTAGCTAATTATCCAGTAAATATTATTTATGACTTTTATTATGTTAAGCCTTCTACTTATGGCATAAAATTAACTTGATAATTATCTATCTTTTTAGAAATTGATGGATTTTATTAGGTAATTTCTAAAATAAATCTTTGAATCTAACATAAATCTCACAGATATGTTTTACTCATAAAAGTTAGCATTTGCAATTATCTTATTTGCTCACAAAGTGTTTTAGTTATTTCTTTTTTGTGAATATGTATGTTGTGTACAAGAGTGTATGCATGTGTGTGTGAGCACATATGTGTGCAGGTGCTCATACATGTGTGTGTTTGCATGTGGAGGTCACTAGTCGATGTCAGGTATCTTCCTTGATCACTTTTTTTTTTTTTTTGAGACAGGAGGCTCTCTCCCGTCAACCCAGATTTGGGTAGTCTAGTAGCCAGAGTGTCCTGGGGATCCTGAGCACCGCAATTACGACAGGCCGCCACACCCACCCAGCAGTGCCAGGGCTCTGAGCTCAGTGCCCACACTTGCACAGCAGCACTTGACCCACCAAGCCGCCT
This sequence comes from Jaculus jaculus, assembly GCF_020740685.1. Lineage (NCBI taxonomy): Eukaryota > Metazoa > Chordata > Mammalia > Rodentia > Dipodidae > Jaculus > Jaculus jaculus. Next base: position 83,334,781 of record NC_059115.1, read on the forward strand.
CCCCCAGCCCCTGTTCATCTCTTTTGAACAGAACGTACACTTCCGTCCAGGTGCTACGGGGACAGCCGTCCCTATTTCCCATACTATCGCCAGCGTCCAGCTAGTGCTGGCACGTGAGAGATGCACAGGAAGTATATTTTGTTGAATGTGTGTCCAGAGATGATGTGAGCGAGATACTGGCACCTCCACAGAAAGGGTGTTTCTGATTTGGCATGCTGAGAAATTTGTCCTAGAGATACTGACATATAACTGAAGGCTTCTGCCTAAGAAGTGGCAGCCAAGTGGTGAAAACCAAGTGAAAAAAAAGTTGGTCAGGTGACCATGAGGTCATTTTCTGGTCACCCCAGAAGCCCAGTGGAGAAAGGACAAAGGCTTTGACTAAAGGCTGCGGGACCAAGAAGAAAAGTCATGAGCGATAAGCAAGAGGTAGACCCTGAGCAGCTGCATGGGAAGGGGTGGAAGGAGGATGGGGAGCCGGGAGATACAGGACGGTGTAGTGACCCGTTGAGAGGACTTGTGGGCCTGAGGCTGTGGGATGACCCAGGGGCAGGGGCCAGAAGGCAGCTGAGCATATGGGTCTGGAGGGCTCCCTTCTGGAAGCAGCTCTTTGGATTCTTCCTACATGGGTAGTGATTAGAACCAAAAGAGTGCTGGGCCCTCTTCTACAGCGCTGTGGGCTTACCTCTGCCATGAATGATGCTCGCCCTGCACAGTGCTGGCTGCCTCCTCACTAGACCAGCGGGGGATCCTGTGGGCCTTGCAGTTTCGGATTGGTAGTGACTAGGCCAATGTTTGCTGAAGGATTTGACTTGTTGCTATGCCTCTACTGTTTTTTCCCTGCATGTATATGTGTGTCTTCACGTGTGTAGGTACACTTGTGTGTTTCTCTGCATGTCTGTGTGGGGGGTGCATGTGTGTTCACATGTGTAGGTACACTTGTGTTTTTTCTCTGCATGTATATGGGCATAGTGTGTGTGTGTGTTCATGTGTGTAGGTACACGTGTGTGTTTCTCTGCATGTATGTGTGTGTGGTGTGTGTGTGTGCTCACATGTATAGGTACATATGTGGTTTTTTCCTCTGCATGTATGTGTGTGTGTGTGTGGTATGCATGTGTGTTCACATGTGTAGGTACGCATGTGGGCATTGATGTTGGGTATCTCCGTGAGTGCTCACCATCTTACTTTACCGAGATGTTCTCTCACATGAACCCAGAGTTCACTGACTGGGCTACTCCAGCTAGCCAGCTTGCCTAGGGGATGCCCTATCTCTGCCTGCCAGGTACTGGGAGTACAACCTGGCATCTGTGTGGGTGCTGGGGATCGGAGCTCAGGTCCTCGTGCTTGATGGCAAGTGCTTTACCACTGAGCCATCTCTAGTTCCCACTTACTGCTTCTCAGGCTAAGCAAAGGGCTTCATCTCACCTGTAAAATGAAGAAAATATACACCTTAAACATTTAAGTCTTAAATGAGATAAAGAATGTTTGGTATCCCACAAAAGTTCCTTTAAAATCTGGCTAAGTTGGATCTAAATCATTTATGGAAAAAGCAGCTATGCATAAAATCTTTTCTGTTTTTTGAAGATCTCAGCAATAAAGATCTTGGGTTGCTATTGAAGTTGGTTTCTTCATGCTTATTTCCTTTGATAATTATTTGTTTGCATTTAAGTATGTACTTAAAACATGAAATGAACACTTGTTTTTACTCTAAGCTACAGGAAGATGAAAACTAGTTATTCCTCTGTATGTGTCCGTAACTGAGTTCTGCCTCCTCTGCCAAACCAAAATCTAAAGGTGCTCATATAAAACAGTAAAGTATTTGCCTAAAACCTACCCATGTCCTCCATATATTTCAGATCATCTCTAGATTGCATATAGGACTGATACAATGTAAATGATATACAAATAAGTATTATACTGTATCCTGTAGGGAATAATAAGGAAAAACAGTCTGAGGGCTGGGAAGATGGTTTGGTGGGTAAGAGCCCTTGCCATGAAAGCATAAAGTCCTGAATTTAATCCCTACCCCCCACCCACATAAAAAGCCAGGCATAGCCATTCATGCCCATAACCCCAGTCCTGAGGGCGACAGAGGCAGGAGAATTGCTGGAGCTTTCTGAACAGCCAGTCTGACTGAAAAACAATAGTTCTAGGGACTAGAGAGATAGTTTAGCAGTTAAGGCACTTGCCTGCAAAGCCTTATGTTCTGAGTTTGATTTCCCAGTACCCACATAAACCCGTGTGCATGGAATACTCAACATGGTCTGAGGACAGCAATGGCCACATGCTTTGCAAAGGGACCCCTATCAGGGGATTATTTTCAGTGATGATCTGAAAGCCTATTTTAAACAAGCTTTTGAAGGAAAATGTGAGGGACAGTGGTGGAAGTCTGTCACCTGGATTTTCATTTCAGGTTTGCCATTTATAGATTCTGGTGACCAGTGGGGTCTCTCTGCTGCTATACACAGCTGTATAACCCAAGGGAGCTTGATTGGGATCTGGGATGAGATACTCATTCTCCTGCTGTCTTTAGAACTTCTGATATTTAAATTAAAAAGATTTGGCCCCCAAATTAAATTGCTTTCTTGAATTTTCTTGTTGGAATTTTACTCCATAAAATGGAAAAGAACAAGGATTGCTTTTATCATTTTCCCTGGTCTGTTATAGATCACCCCAACTCTGCATCAGAATCTTCTCTCCTGCTCTTCTCAAATCTGACTTCATGCAACTGCACGCTCTCCATTGTCCTAAGAATCAGTGCACAAAATGCACTGATTCAGTTTATTCCTCTTGGGTACTGTGCATGCCATTAGCAGAGCTAATAAGAGATACATCATTCCTTTTCACCTAAAAGCTACTTAATGTTTCTGCATGTGTGCATGTTAGTATGTATTGCAGGTGCTGTTTTACTGTTTGTTATTGATATTTAAAATTAATACAGTTTAAAAAGTACAAGTTAAGACTATGTTTAAATGCTAGTCTCAATGCTCTAGAAATTTATATATTAACTGCTATTTATATAGTTAATTTGGCAACGACTCATTAAACAAAAGTATTTCTGGTCTTGGGTCATTCTGAAAGCACACTTTAATTGCACCATAACCTTCAGACACATTTTCTTCTCATTTAGAATCCATAACTAGGTAGCAGAGTAACATGTATAATCTTGGGAGGCGAACCAACTAAAACGAGAACAAAAACCCTCACCCTGCTCCAAGTCTTCCGGAATGAGGAGCCTGATGAATCTGGCGAGGAGAATAGTGTCAAGGGCAAGCTTGGCCCTTCTCTGGGCTTTGGGATAGATACTGGCTGCTTTTCTTCCCTGCTGTGACAGCATACCTGACAGAAGTAGCTGGGAGGAGGAAGGATTTCTTTTGGTATACGTCTTCCATGGCGGCTTGGCTGTACTTGGGTAGAACATCATAGCGATGGGAACACCTGAGAGAGGTGCTCCTTCACCTCATGGCAGACAGGAAGCAGAGCTGAGCAGTAGTGACAGGAGGACACGGAGAAAGATACAGCACCCAGGACATGTCCCGGTGACTTACTTCCTCCCACCAGGCCCCACCTTCCACCTCCCAATAGTCTATTTGAAGTTTGAATCCAAGTGGATCAAACCATTTATTAGATCAGAGATATGATCTTATCTCTTCGCATGCCTTCACGGATAAACCCAGAGAGATGTGCTTTACTAATTTTCTACATTTCTCATCCAGTCAAGTTAACTATGACAGTATGTACTCCTTCCTCTCAGGGAACATCTGGTTGCTAGGCAGAGTCTTGTTCATGTCTAGGGACAGTATTGCTCACAAGATCACTTCCTAATTTAGAGGTAAGATATGCATATGAAAGTTCATGAGTAGTACCTTTTGGGGTGATTTCAAAATCTGTTAAGACAAAAAATACTATATGATGAATGTTATGCAAAACAGGTATACGCCAACTGAAGGAGAAAGCATAAGTCATTCTTCTTTTATCCATATATTATCTTTATTTTGACAGAAGGTCTCCCTATGTAGCCTAGGCTAACATCAAACTCACAATCTCGTGTCTACAGGCTAGGATTGTGGGCCTGGCCACAGTGCTCAAATTCACATTTTGAGTATTTACATCAGCTAAGCCTTCTAGGATTGACTCCAGACCCAGGTACTTTTGAAAATATGGACAAAATCTAAGGGTATTAAATTATGTTGCCAGGTAACCGAGCCTTAATTTGCTATCCTATAAACTGTTCATAAAAATACCTACCTCATTAGGTTGCCATGGAGATTAAATGAGTTTATGAACATTAAAGCCCTTATCATAGTATTTGTTACATACCAATATCTAATAAATTATGAATGTTCTTTACTAATCATACTTTTAAAACTAAATTTACTACTGTAATGTGTTTCTGAAGAATGCTTTCTACCCATTCCCATCTTACTTGTCTCGTGATGAGCTGGTACCCTATGCTCCTTGCAAGCCTTTGCTACACTTGCAGATTTGGCAGAGGCAAAGTCAGGCTCTCTCCTGGAATCTTGTCCCCTGTCTTGGCACCCACCCCAGTTGCTTTTATCCAGCACCCCAAAATCCTCATTCCAGACGTCTTGATCATGCTCAGCATTTCTGCTTCTCTACTGACTTCTGTGGCTAGGTGAAGGCTTCTCACAGTAGAGGGGAAGAGTACGGCTGGGCCTCCCGAGATTTGGGGTCTTAAGGAGTTTTCTCACGGCCCGTATTTGGCTGAGTCTGTTTACCCTTTTTAAATATATTTTATTTATTTATTTGAGAGAGAGAAAGAGGCAGAGAGAGAGGGAGATAATGGGCACTCCAGGGCCTCCAGCCACTACAAACGAACTCCAGATGCGTGTGCCCCCTGTGCATCTGGCTTACGTGGGTCCTAGAGAATTGAACCCAGATCCTTTGGCTTTGCAGGCAAATGTTTTAACTGCTAAGCTGTCTCTCCAGCCCCTGTTTAGACCCTTTTTAGACCCCCAACTCCAGCATCTGGAGGTTATGGTGAGGACAAAATTATAATGTAGGGACATGAGCCTTTGGGAAAGACTGTGCAGACCACTGTTGCTATGAAGTCAAATCAGCAACTTCCACTAGGAAACGGTCTCTGACACCATCAGCCTGCAGCCCCGATTGCCCACCCATGTGGCATTGTGCCCTTCTCCTCGAGCCCCTATTGGGGTCACCGCCATCATTCTGCCTCCGCACACTAGACGCTCTTTATTTTACGTCTGTGATGCTTACACTCTGGTGGAACACGTAGATCTATCACGAGTCATGTTTAGAATTGGTACTGCTCATGGCTATGTGATCGAGTATCACGAACCATCATGTTGCCCGTCACTCCCAGCTGTTCTCTTGTCCTCTGACGGGTTAAGATATGAATGATTTCAGCACTAGGCATGCTGTTACATGGAGGAAAGGATGTCACTTTTTTTGGCAATCCTTCCAAGGTTACAAGACTGTTCTGAGTATTCTCTGAATATAAGTTCTGAATAAACTGTGCCTAATAAGTACCTGATACATAGAAGGGACTTAACATCTGACAAAAAAAATAATTGCAAGAACATTATTTAATAGGAGACTACCACCACTGTACTTCCAGGGCTCATTTCTATAGCTCTGTAACAGGAGACTGCCAAAAGCCTTCAAGGCGGAATTGGCTCTCTAGTCGCGCAGACCTGACTCCATGACAGGAGAGGAGAAATGATTTGGGGTCCGCCAGCGCTCTACAAGTTAGACTGCAGCCACACCAGCCACGTGCACTGTTTGTTCCAAGTGGATTTCCACACAGTCAGGCAGGAGACCCCCTCCCGCTGCTGTATTTGTTGACTTCTGTGGAAACAGTCTATCAAGTATCCTCGGTCGTTATGTGTCTGTTGTAGCAAGTTTCCTTTTTAAAAAGAGCACAAAGGGCTGGGGAGATAGCTTAGTTGGTAAAGTGCTTGCCTTGTAAGCATGAGGACCTGCGTTTGATCCTCAGAACAGAGGTTTAGAACTGGTGTGGGGCGGGGTACATGACGCCTGACATTCTGCTCTGGCCACCATAGTAAGCAAGAACCCAGCACCCTGCAAGCGAGCGTATGGGGCGCCACACCACACACACTGCACCACATTACAAAAACAAACAACCAAGAAAAATGGGTGTGGTGGGTGGTGCATGCATTTGTAATTCCAGTGTTGGGGAGGCAGAGGCAAGCTGGTCCCTGGAGCTCACTGGTCAGCTATCCTAGCTTAATAAGGTGAGTTCCAGGCCAATGAGAGACCCTTTCTCAAAAAAGGAATGACAGTGGAGGCTTTCCTCATGTGGAGGGGACACACACGCACGCACGTGCATGCACACACACACACACACATACACACGAGGAAAAAGTATTGTATTGAGGCTTTTTTTCTGCATTTGGACATATGTAGTTTAACTATGGTGAACTTTAGTTTACTATGACTTTTTATTACAAGTTTATTTCATATATTAATTCATATCAAGTTCTTTCTCTGGGCTCCCCTCACCCATTAGTCCTGTATTAAAAATCACAGGTTCCAGTTTTATGTTAAGTCCTAAATGTGGGCAGCAGAAGACCTCTTTGGCAGGAAATATCTTCTTTGTGGCCCATGAAGAAATTGAAGTTTGAGGTTGCTTGTTTGGGTTTATGTTTGCTTCTCAGAGTATAGTCTGTATATGAGAATTGTTTTCAGGGTTCTTTATTATAATTTCTTTTTTTATTTTTGTTTTTTAAAAAAAATTGTTCATTTTTTAAATTTATTTATTTGAGAGCAACAGACACAGAGAGAAAGGCAGATAAAGAGAGAGAGAGAGAGAGAGAATGGGCACACCAGGGCCTCCAGCCACTGCAAGCGAACTCCAGACATGTGCACCCCTTTGTGCATCTGGCTAATGTGGGTCCTGGGGGATGGGTCCTCGAACGGGGTCCTTAGGCTTCACAGGCAAGCACTTAACCGCTAAGCCATCTCTCCAGCCCTCTTTATTATAATTTCTAATCTCAATCATCAAAGATATGTTTTGTGTATTACAATTCCATTTTCACTCCATAAAATAAGAGATACTTGCTTGGGCTCATTTTGTGAAGACCCATCCTATCTTCCCACCTAGAGGGTCCTCCTCCCTGGGCCCTGCCCTTGCTCTCAGCTTCTGGTATGTTTGTCTCACTTATCCAGTGTCCCCTGGCATTCTGGTTGGGTCCCTCTGTGTCCTGCTCAGTTATGAAGTATATTCTAATGATGAACAAGTCTTCCTGATTCCCTACCTTGTTTTTTAACATGGAACGATGGATTCAAGGTTATCTCCATAGCAGTGTCACTCACTGTCACTGCATTGGGAATGACCCTGAGTGTGCCCACGGGATGGATATTAGTAACAGCAGTGTCATCTGTCATGGGTTGCATGGAAGAAGGAAGAAAGGTTGAGAAGCACAGTGTTCAAGAATAAGCTCTTTGTGCAAGATGCCTGTGTTTGACTCATTTTGCAACTCCCACAGGGCCCAGCATGATGTCTTACACATGTATTGCTGAACAAATGTTTCCTGAATGAACTAATGAGAGCAACTCAATTCTAGACAACATTACTCGGAGGAAGAAAAAAAATAAAATGTTTTAGGGTTATTTTGCCATCATGTGTCAACAAATTATATTTCTTATGAAACCTTTCAATAGGCAGAAATTGAGTCACACTTTGTACAGACACCTGATACCACTGTCCAGATCCATTAGCTACCAAGGGTCACTTTCATAACCCACTATCACTGTATCATGCCGTGTGTGTGTGTGTGTGTGTGTGTGTGTGTGTGTGTGTGTGTGTGTGTGTTTTCCTTAGGCAGTTCTGATAAGACTGTCATCACAACTTATTACATTAAGTCTAACATATTCTGAAGGCATAGGTGGCTGATACTGTCATCTGAAGACTAAGAAATATTTGTCTAGACGTTTGATCCAATCTGTATTTTATTTAATGTGTAATTGGCGAGAAAATAGCAAAGACAAATTTAAATGCTTGCATCTCTGACCTTGTCACAGTGTCTGAGCATTCATTCATCATCATTATCTTGGATTCCTGCAGCCAGCCGACTTCATAGGAAAGCAAGCACTGCAACAGATTAAAGCCAAGGGGCTGAAACGGAGGCTGGTCTACCTCACCTTGGCAACGGATGATGTGGATCCGGAGGGAAATGAAAGCATCTGGTACAAGGGCAAGGTGAGAGAAAGGACCGCATGGCCAGGGCCACTGCACTATCCAGAAGCAACCCTCTCCATGTGCTGCTACATTATTTTTTGAGTTTGTTGTTGCTGCATTTTGTTTCTAATATATTTACTTATTGGAAGGATGGTACCCATTTGCTTTCTGGGATGACAGACATTCAAGAAACAGAAGGCAATTAACTGAAAGGAAATTGAAAAGTTCCTCAGTTTTGCAAATATAAGAGCTCATATGCTTTATTTAAATTTTTATTTTATTTATTTACTTGCACATGTATATGTATGCACACACCAGGGACTCTTGCCCCTGTAAACTAATGCCCACATGGCTTTACATGAGTGGCTGGTGAATCAAACCCATGCCAGCGGGCTATGCAAGCAAGTGCCTTTAACCACTGATCTATCTCCTTAACCCTAATACATGCTTTATTTAAAAAATATCTCACCAACTTAAAATATACTGGGCAATGAAATAGGTATAAATTAGTGTAAAGCAATCTATTTTATCATCACATCCACATCTGTGGACCCAAAAGATGAATTTTGTTAAGAATTTGGCATTCTGATTTAGCTTCTTAGTCATCTTTCCGAAAGGGCTATTTAACAAAATATTTCCAAGTGCACACATCCATGACAGTGACGGTCGAGGCTTAGAAGGAGCCAGTGGACGTGGTCACCATGTGCTTCAAGTCCTTGCCTTGCAGCGCTCAGGTCACTCCCTCAGAGTTCAGTAGAACCAGGATTAGTCACTGTTCCTTGGAACTTTGTTCCTTCACCTTTTCTGTTTGTAAAACCAACGTGGTTTGGCTTTTGGCTGTGCCTCAGCTGGTGTTGTGAGGCAGGCGTGGGCACTTAGCTGAGACATGGGGAGGGCACAGCTCGCAAGCTATTCCCTGTTGGGCCAAGTCAGTGGACGCAATATGCAAACTCAGAGATTTCAAGCCTGAGTTGTTTCATTTACTATTGAATCTCTAGTATTTTTTTCTATTTTCTTCATCCTTTTTTGTTTGCTTGCTTATTTGTTTGAGGTAGGGTTTCACTCTGGCCCAAGCTGAATTGGCACTCACTCTGCAGCCCAGAATGGTTTTAAAGTCATGGACGTCCTACCTTAGCCTCCTGAGTGCTGGGATTATTGGTATGGGTCCCCATGTCGTCTAGCTCCTTTTTTTTTTTTTTTTTTTTGAGGTAGGGTTTTACTCTAGCTCAGGCTGATTTGGAATTCACTCTGTATTTCAAGGGTGTGGCCTCGAACTCATGACGATCCTCCTACCTCTGCCTCCCAAATACTGGGATTAAAGGTGTGTGCCACGACACCCAGCTTCCAGCTCCAGGTGGGGAAACTTTTGGTATCAAATCCGAACTTTTGGATTATTTAAAAAAAAAAATGAAATGACTTCTTGGTCAGAGCATCACATGGCAGGAAAAAGTGGCAGAACAGATTTTTTAAAAAACTTTTTGGTTGATAGAAAGCAGACAAAGTGGGGGTGACAGAAAGTAGCCAGGACAAGAGTTTAGCCCCAATAACACCCCCTGCAGTGACTTACTTCCTCCAAGTTGGTCCCATTCCTTACCTTTCATTACCTCCCAGTAATGCTATCATATTATGAACCCATCGTGGGGCTAATTCATTAACTATGTCAAAGCCTTCATAATCTAACTGTCACTGGAAAGACCCTTCCAGACACACCCAGAGGTGTGCTTTACTAATCTCCCACGTGTGCCTTAATCCAGACAAGCTGGCAAGCAAACGTAACCATGGCCTGGTCCACGCTTGTCCTCCACCAATGCTTTGCACTCCTTATCTATGACGTGGTAGGACTGTTGCACCCAAACAAAATAAAAATGCAGACCCCCGTGCAGCATTATCAGTTAACAGGTTTTTAGCCATCTTAAATATGCTTATGTTCAATTTAAAGTTAACAAACCTGAAAACTCAAGTGCCACTGTAAAATTTCATCTCCTTTGCCAAGTGTATACACTGAGTTTACATGCTACCTTTTTCATCTTTCTTACCATATGCCACCTGTTTATAGAACAGCTAACTCAGCTATAGGAATTGACCTCTTAGATTTTCAGGATGAGCCTACCTCCTCTTTGATGCTTAATAGAGTCATCATTTTTTAATCTTCTTTTCCAAAGCCTCCCCTTTAAAATATTTTTTTGGAGGCAAATCCAACAGATAGGCTTTTTTTCTTATTTTTTTTATGAGATCAGGAGAGAGAATTGATGCACTAGGGCCTCCAGCCACTGTAATCTTACTCCAGACACATGTACCCCTTGTGTGCATGTGAACCCTTGCACACTTGTATCAGTTTGTGTGTCTGGTTTACATGGGATCTAGAGAGTCAAATGTGGGTCCTTAGGCTTCACACGCAAGTGCCTTAACCGCTAAGCCATCTCTTCAGCCCTAAAACATTTTTAAGATTTTTAATTGGCACATAATCATTGACCATATTTATGAGGGACAGTGTGATACTTCAATACATGTGTGATGATCAAATCAGGCTCATTAGCGTATATCTGACCTTAGTTATTTGCTACTTCTTTGTGTTAGAAACATTTAAAATCCTTTCTGTTAGCTACTCTGAAATATTCAATTGATAGTTTTCAACCATAGTTATTCTACCATGTACCAGAACACTATAAGTTATTTATTCCTCCTATCAGAGATACTCCTTTGAGCCTCTTTATTCTATAATGATATGTATATTCTATAATGATACATATTCTATAATGATATATATTCTATAATTATATATACATATATAGCTTTTTGTTTACTGACTTTGTCCAGATATATGGTGCTTTGGAATGTGCTATTTTGTTCTTTCAAATATTCCACTTCTGGACATAGGGAACAAGTTTATTCACTTATTCAAAATATATGTTTTTCATTATGTCCTTGCTATATGCCAGCAATGTTGTAGGCATAACCACAAACAAAGCAGGCAAAAATTGCTGTTTTTATGGAGGTTACATGCCTGGGAGGAAGGGACAGACAATGAGCAAAATAAATAAAATATATGGCATGTCAGATGGTGACAAGTACCCTGGGGTACCAACTGGGAGCTGAACATTGCCTATAATTTTAAGTAAGGTTTAGCTTTTTAAATTAAAATTAAATTTTATTTTTTTAATCAAGATATAAAGGAGGATTTTACTTTATTGGATGCTATACTTCTAAAAGAAGCTTAGCTGGGAGGAAGTTTTGACGAAGAGAGTCTGGGGTGTATAGGAGGCTTCTTTCATTTCTTATAAACTGAGGCACCAAGGGAGAGTCACAGAAGCACAATATGCCATCCAACTTTAAGCTGTGTTACCACCTTGGAAGGCTGCTAATGCTAAGTCAGTTAGAGACTCATAATGTAAGAGAGGAAGGAGAAAATGCTAAAACTAAGGGAGAACCATTTACGTTGGTAAAAACAAGGTCACTGTTCTAATAAATAAACAATGAGAATCTCCTAGGCAGAGGACGAGGACAAGTTGTCCTTATAATGCCTTGAGTAAAAAGAAGCAAGAGTTAAGGTACAAATATTTAAAGTTTATGCTGGGAGGGGAAAAAGAAAACAAAATTTAACAAGATAAAAGGAAAGGCCAGACTTTGAAAATACCCTGGGCTCTAACCCCCGGATCAGAGAGAATTAAAGTTGAAATGAAAATTAATTCTAGCAGAAAACAAAGCACATTTAAAGATCAGCAGTCACAGGATGAACACACCATTTCCTTAGGTTAGTAATGCACAGATGACTTGGAGGCAATCACAGCTGGGATGTTAGGCCAGGCATGAGGGCTGGGAAGTCTCCGAAGACCCATGGAGGGCTCTGGACCAGTGAGTCAGGGCACTGCACTCAGAGTCACTCCAGACCCATCCTGTTTGTTAAGTGGCTGAGGCAAACCAAGTTAACTCTCCCAGCTTCCGTCACAAACCTGTCTTGGGAAGTGAAAGCCAAGGTATCAAGACCGTCTTTGAAAAGCCAGTGATTCAAACCCCAGCCTCCTGAACCTAGACCCCTGCCTTATGTCTCTTAAATAACAACGGCCCGGAGGAGAAAAGCTCCTTCAAGGATGTGCTGCATCTTGGCTGTCAATAGTACGCTAGACAAAGCCACATTTTCTTTAGTCATATGGATTCTGATTAGGGGCTTCAAAGAAACCATTACAAACTGGGACACAGAGTTAAGAGTCTATACCTAAATTCACAAGAAGTTAAGATCTCAAAGGCTAGAAGTGATGCAGTAAGACAGTAGATAGCAGTGGGAGCTAGGCTGAATAAACACCAGGCCGACGACCCATGTCCATGAGTGTCCTGACAACCAGCCATGAACAGTCCACAGCACTGGACAGTGGGGCCGTAGCAAAAAGCTCAGCGTTATGTGACCAGGAAGAAACACTGTGAGCAGGACTGTCTTGTCCTACGTTGCTTTTGCTTTTGTTGCCTTTGATTTTTTTATGAACTGCTTTGATTTGGCAGGTTTAATTATTTATTTTTCATTTTCTGTTTTTATTTCTCTTTCATCTTTTCCTTTATATATGGTTTGAACTAATTCTCTTATCTTCTAATCAAAATGGCTACATAGATTTTTTTTTTATATCATAAAGCCTTTGTTTTCATCTCCTGGGATTTGATTCCTTTTTAGTTATTCTCTAGTGTGCTATCCTGTGACCGTGACTCATTCTCTTTGATCTTGGTTGTTTCTTTGTTCATTGTTCACAAAAATAGGCAAAATTTCATTCAAATTTTTTAAAATATTTTAATCATTTTTTTTTGAGTGAGACAGAGAGAATAAGCAAATAAGCATGCCAAGGCCTCTTGCCACTGCAGATGAACTCCAGATGCATGCGCCACGTTGTTGGCCTCCTGTGAAAGTAAGAAAAAGACATGATATGATTGTGCAAAGATGTCATAGTAAAACCTTCACTTTGTGAACTGTGTAGCCCAGGTTAATCTGGAGGTGAGGAGACAGCCCTGTGCCTAGGTCGCTGAGAACCACTGGCTCTTGTTTTTCAGGTGGTTGGTAACACCACATCTGGAGTCTACAGTTACAGCATCCAAAAGAGTCTGGCTTTTGCTTATGTGCCTGTTGAGCTAAGTGAAGTGGGACAACAAGTGGAGGTTGAACTACTAGGTAAAAATTACCCAGCAACCATCATACAAGAACCTTTGGTCCTGACAGAACCAGCCAGAAACCGGCTTCAGAAGAATAGTAGAAAGGACAAAGCCTGACAAAGACCAATCCCAGTCATCTGAATTACAGTCGCTATATGATCCTGTTCCTGGAGGAATAGGGAAAATCAAGAATTTATTACAAAATCATCAAAAGCTAGATTTAGAATCTTAACAAAATCCATGTCAATTGTTTACTTGTCATAAGATAGATAAAATTGTGACTGTGGTTTGTAGTGTTCTTTCAAATGAAAAGTTTAAGATGATATACTTTTTATAATTAATTGCTAATTATTTTATTATTATTGTTTATGAAACCCAATTAATAAGACATTTGGTGTTTGTTGATATACAATAATCATTTTAATCAAATTAAAGGACTTTACATAATTTTAGGAACATAGCATGTGGTTAATATCTGAAAACAAATTAATAAATTATTGTACATAAAACAAATGCAAAGTATGGATTTACTTTATTGAGAAATCTTTTTGTAGGAATGATAGTTTTCATTTTTATAATGCATCTATGATGAAAATAGCAAAATTTAGTATCAATTTGTCAGTAACATTTTCATTTAATTCTCTGAAGTATTTACCAGTTTCTTATAGGACATTATGCTTGTCCTTTCAAAGGTTATTTAAATGCAGAAATTGAAAAAAACAGTCTTCCTAAGAAAGCAGTACTTATAAACCTTCAGAAATGAAGCTCAAAGCTGAATAGATTATGCCAGCACAAACACAGTTTGAATACTGAGCGGCTCTCCTCGGGCAAGAATTAATGCAAGTTGACATCACATGGTGCCATTCTGAGTATCTTTTCACAAAGCATTTGACAACATGGGTCAAACAAAAGCTTAAGAGCTGACAGGATTGCCCTTAGTGGCATGAACAGCAAGGGAAAAAAATCTATCAGTTAGAAACAAGCCTTTGATATGTTTCTTGAAATTGTTTGAGTGGAGTTGTCTGAATACATCAAAAAAAATTTCTAAATGTGTTTTATCATTTATAATTAATTTATACACATTCACTTTTGTTACACATTGATTGAACTTTTCCAAGGTATTAAAGAAAGCTGAATGGTAGCACGCTAAGATTCTGTAATAAGAATGGACTCAGTGTACTCTGAGGCTTTGCCCCCACCTACAGGGACTGACTGGAGCATTCGTGACCCCATAGTGATCACTGATAACTCGTCCACTGGGAAGGGCACTTGGTGGAATGGGGATGGAGGAGAGGGAACATGAGTAAGCCCTGATGGGAATATGACAAATTTGCAATGGAGTCATATATTAAAATTTCCAATTAAAAAGAATGAAAAAAAGATGAAATAAATAACAAAACTGGAAATTAGAGTGCAATTTGGTTAAGCAATTACTCAGGAACTAAAACTGTGTAGAGATAAAAGAAAGAATGGACTCCAGTGATTTCTTAACTTGTAGGTTTTGAAATAATGCCAAATGTACACGTGAAATGTTTATGTAAGAGTAATCATGTATTAGGACTCTTCTTTGCCATTCATTTCATTTCGGCATGTCCTCCCACTTATGAAAAGAGAGAAGTTCCCTTAACTACAAACACTTCCTGATCATTGGGAATATTACCCAGGCTCTCCAGCCCCTTTTCTGTGTTAGGTGCTGATGAAAACCCCTGGCTGGGAACTTGGAACTGATTCCCATTCTCTGCCTCTCAGTCATTCTGTGATCTAGATGCGTTCCTTGTCATCTCTCTAAGAATATCCAAGGTGCAATGGCTTTGCATTTTTCTCATTCTAAGAACACTGTGGTAGCAAGAAAGCAACAGTGGAAGTACAGCTTTGGTAGCCTACAATTCCAGCACTGAGAGGCTAAGACAGGAGGATCATCATGAGTTGTAGGTCAGCCTGGGTTACACAGTGAGCACCAGGCCAGTCTTGGCTATAAACTGAGAATATCTTTTTTTTTTTTTAAGTGCAACATGTCATACTGTTCAAAGATCATGAAAACTCACAACTAAGTATGGGACAGTTAGCTGAGCATTAGAATTTTATTTTATTTTATTTTTTTAAATTTTTATTTATTTATTTATTTGAGAGTGACAGACAGAGAGAAAGACAGATAGAGGGAGGGAGAGAGAGAGAATGGGCACGCCAGGGCTTCCAGCCTCTGCAAACGAACTCCAGACGCATGCGCCCCCTTGTGCATCTGGCTAATGTGGGTCCTGGGGAACCGAGCCTCGAACTGGGGTCCTTAGGCTTCACAGGCAAGCGCTTAACCACTAAGCCATCTCTCCAGCCCGCATTAGACTTTTAAAGGGATACTAGCCACCATGCAATGCAAGTCTACTTTCTGACTTTGCTGAGAAGTTGCCTGGGTTGAAGCTGTTAGGAAACAGCAGCTGTGTAAGGAAGAAAGTTTTGGACACACAAAGACCATCCTTTAGCCAAGCAGAACACCTCAAATCAAGTTGATTAAATGCTTTTGATATAGCTCCGTATAAAATATAAAGCTGGGTGTGGTGGCACTCACCTTTAATACCAGTACTTGGGAGGCAGAGGTAGGAGGATTGCTATGAGTTCAAGGTGACTCTAACACTACACAGTGAATTCCAGGTCAGCCTGAGCTAGAGCGAAACCCTACTTTGAAAAAACAATATATATACACCATATATATATATAAGTATGTTGTCATCCAGTCTTATCTTTGCCCTTAGTGAAACATACAATATCTCAGTAGTTTAGATAAGGCTGCATTATGAATGATAAAATAAATAACGATACTTTCAGAAAGTACACACTTCGGAATGTGTAGCCATCCATGAGTTCTGAAAGTGGAGGTTGATTCAAAGCCTACTGGATTCAAAGTTCCCAGACCTGGTTTTTGTAGCTTGGCCATGGTCAAAGCCCAGCTCATACTCCATGTCCGGAGCTACTTTTCTCTTTCAAATGTGGGGTAATGATAGTTCTTAGTGAGAATCTTTTAGTCTACACATACTTCCTCTAGGTCAGACCTTGGAGAAGCAGTGGTGACCAAAACAGATATGATCCTTGCCTTCATGGAACTTACAGACTAAAAAGTTAAGGGCAAGCATTTAACTTGGAAGAAAACCCAGGTAAATATTTAGTTTAAAATGCTGGTGTCATAAACACCGAAAAGACAAAGTATATTTAAGAATGAAGAGATGGCAAAAAGTGTCAAGAGATGAGGAGATGTCAAGTAAGATTAAAAGATGAACCATGGCCGTTGGGCTAAGCAGAGTGATCTTGTGCGCATGAACCATGTTAGTGGGCTGTTGCAGTTACCTTACCATTGCTGGGACAAAGCACCAAACCAAAAGCAGCTGGGAGGAGGAAAGTTTTTTATTTTGGCATGTAGTCTCAAGGGGAATGAAAGCATGGCATGAGCAGAGGCTGCACATCACCTCCTTGCCAACATCAGGTGGGCAACAGCAGCAGGAGAGTGAGCCAAACTAGCATTGGCAAGATGGAGACTAAAAACCCTCAAGGTCCAACCCCAGGGATACAACTCCTCCAGCAAGGCTCTGCCTTCCGATTGCCATCAGCAGGGACCACGCATGCAGAACACATGAATTGATGGGGGATATCCGATTCAAACCAACTCAGGGACCAATAAGAACAAAAGCCAGGCTACACTGCAAAATGAATAGGAGGCAAGAAGTTAGAGGAAGGGGCCGTATAATTCTATTATTCACACAAAACTAAACTCCTGATAAGATCCTTATAAGGTTATAAAGAATGCCAGCAAGCATTTGGCCACAAGTGAAAAAGCAGCATCTTAATAATAATAGTTGAAGCAATTACTTATTAAACCACTAAAGTTTGGTAGGCACACTCATACTTGAGGAAAATTCATTCTCCTTTTATGCTCTTTAAAGCCTCAATTTCAATCACGTATGTCTGTGTGAGTACTATCAGAAGGTAAAGTGATACCAAGTAAGAGTAAAGGCAAACTAGGTTTAATGTTGTGTCCAGTAAGTGCAAAAGTCAGTTTATACATGAAATATCTCATTGATTTTGGATATATCTTTAAAATTCAGATTTGTTTTTTAAGCTGTTAATTATGTGGGGGGAAAAACAAAGAAAACATGTTGAATTTTCTGATGAAGATATTTTAGTGGAAAAAAAATTCCAGTGCAGCTATTTAAAATAAACCAGAATTGTTCTCAAAGAAACAAAGGCGCAAATGGTTTGTAGTATTATTATGCAAAAAGACTTGGGCTGGAGAGATGGCTTAGCAGTTAAGGCACTTGCCACCCAGGATCCACATAAGCCAGATGCACAAAGTGGCACATGCATCTGGAGTTTGTTTACAGTGGCTGGATGCCCTCACACGCCTTCTCTCCCTTTCTCTTTTTCTCAAGTAAATAAATAAAAAAGGAAAATTTAAAAAAGAAAAAAAGACTTGTCAAGTTTTTATTATATTAAAAATTTCCCCTAATTACTTGTATATTTATTGCTCATGTGAAAAACTTTGAAATTAAAAGCTTAAAGTTGGGTGCTTTGTTTGTCCTTTTAAAAATATTTTATTAAGACAGGCATGGTGGTGCACGTCTTTAATCCCACCACTTGGGAGGGGGAAGTAGGAGGATTGCCATGAGTTCAAGGCTACCCTGAGACTACATAGTGAATTCCAGGTCAGCCTAAGCTAGAGTGAGATCCTACCTCAAAAACTCAAACAAACAAACAAACAAACACACAAAAAAAACCAGACCAATTTATTTATTTATTTGAGAGACAGAGAGAAGATAGAAAAGTATGGGCATGCCAGGGCCTCTAGCCACTGCAAACAAACTCCAGATATATGTGCTACCTTGTGCATCTGGCTTTTCATGGGTACTGGAGAATCTAACCTGGGTCCTTTGGCTTTGCAGGAAAGCACCTTAACTGCTAAGCCATCTCTCCAGTCCTTAAAATTGTTTTTCAGTGAGCCGTTCATAAAAAGAGATAAGTCTGGTTATACTGACAGGCAGTGGTATTTGCAGAAGATTAGTTTTGGTAACATTGACACATTTGCAAAGCTCAAGTTTATAAAGAGAAATGGCAACTTTATTATTCATAGGAAACAGACCAATTTATTTTTACAGGGTAATATGCAGGTTAATATTTTCTTTTTTCAAAAAACATTACATAGTATAATTTAAAAATATACTCTTATTTCTTTTATGTACTATAATATTTACTCATTTTTATATTTTCTCATTTTTTACTGATTTTATATATTACATATATAATAGTTCATTGGAAAATTTTTTTTACTCTACATTTCTTTTCTGGTCACTATTAGTCATTTTATTTCAAACCTACCAATTTCATATATTTGGAACATTTTAGAGCTAAAAGAAATCATCTTTCTTCTTTTTATCCTATGACCTTTGCCTTCCCAATAGGCACAAGCTCAAACTCACAGAACAAAATCAACAATCAGTGGAAGATGCTATGTATAAAGGACTACCTTCCTATATGCTTGGAACCTGCATGGTTCTCTATCAATAGTACCAGGAATGCAGCAACTGGAGGAAGGTTGAAAAGGACCTCAAAATACTCTTTGAAAGCCTGGCTTGGGACCTTACAGACCTATCAGACCCTTTCTGCTCACTTACAAATGCTTCCCACATCAGTTTCTAAAGCTAAATGGATCATGAAATTTAGTGGATGGTATCTAAATGAAAACGAGTGTTCTTTCTGGCAATGGTCAAATGCATCCCCTTCTGACTATGCAGGCCAGTAACAGGGCAATGAGCAACATCAACCACAACTTACCACACCTGAGTGCACCCAAGGTTTTCTCTCTGAAGAAAGCACTCCTGCCATTCTTATCTGGGCAGTTGGGTAGCTTTTCTTCATATACGCCAACGGTTAAACATTTAGAAAGAAAGTGTTCAGAGTTGCTTAGTCCTTGTATGAAATGTTTATCATATTCAAAGACAGTGAAATAATAACAGTTTGGGAGAGGCACTGAAACCCAGGACTTCTGACTTCTGAGTGTAGCTTTTAATTCGATATGCCAGGAACAGCCTAGAACAATGATCTAGAGGCCAAGCATTAGTGACTACATACTCTATTAGAGTATGGCCTTTAGGATCTGCAAGTGTGTTTATTGATGGAGGCTTTTACATGGAAGCTTGGAAATTTTCTTTCTTTCTTCCTTTTGTATTTATTTGAGACAGAAAAAGCCGGTGGGGGGAAGAAGATGAAGAAGAAGAGGAGGAAGGGGGGAGAAAGGAGGGGGAAGAGAAAGAATGGTCATGCCAGGTCCTCTAACCACTGCAAAAGAACCCCACCCAATGTGTCATCTTGCTCATCTGGCTTACTTGGGTACTAGGGAATTGAACCTGGTTCCTTAGGCTTTACAGGCAAGTGCTTTAATTGCTAAGCTAACTTTCTAGCTCTGGAAGTTTGAAAATTGTCATTACCTAAATCCCATTTCTTTTTCCACACTGAGGGATAAAGGAGCCTGAAATGTGGGCTGCATTACATCAATCTTTATTAGCAATAGCCTCCCATCTTCTTTGGCTTGCTGGCTTCCCAAGTCAGAAGTAATCCTTGTCCCAACTTATCCTTGAATGCTGACTTTCTCAAGCAGTGCATAGATGAACTAAGCTGGTCACATTATAAACATCTATGTAAAGGTTTTAAAAAATGTTTTATTTTTATTTATTTATTTGACAGAGAGAGAGAGAATGGGCTCACCAGGGCTTCCAGCCACTGTGAATGAACTCCAGATACGTGTGCCCCCTTGTGGTTCTGGCTAATGTGGGTACTGGGGAAATTGAACCTGGGTCCCTTGTCTTCGCAGGCAAACACTTTAGCCGCTAAGCCATCCCTCCAGCCCTGTGTACTTATGAGGACCTAAGTTTTTAACGTCTGTGGGTAGATAGTAAGATGTGATGTTGCAGAGTTATAGGATAAGAGCATAGTTCTTTTATTTCATTTTTAAAGAAAATGCCTGGGCTGGAGAGATGGCTTAGCGGTTAAAGCGCTTGCCTGTGAAGCCTAAGGACCCCGGTTCGAGGCTCGGTTCCCCAGGTCCCACGTTAGCCAGATGCACAAGGGGGTGAACGCGTCTGGAGTTCGTTTGCAGAGGCTGGAAGCCCTGGCACGCCCATTCTCTCTCTCTCCCTCCCTCTATCTGTCTTTCTCTCTGTGTCTGTCACTCTCAAATAAATAAATAAATAAAATTTTTTTTTTAAAAAAAGAAAATGCCAAACTGAGCCGGGTGTGGTGGCGCACACCTTTAATCCCAGCACTCAGGAGGCAGAGATAGGAGGAACGCTGTGAGTTTGAGGCCACCCTGAAACTACATAGTGAATGCCAGATCAGCCTGAGCTAGAGTGAGACCTTACCTCAAAAAAAATAAAAGCCAAACTGTTTTCAATATAGTACTTTTTAATAGCTGGTGATAATGGAACTTGTTACAAACCATGCACATACGGAGGGGAGGGGAATAGAAATATAGGTATCCATGATGAACTTATGGTTTTATATAGATATATATAGAGATATAATATGCAAATATGTAATATGAACAGTTATGTATGTGTTGAATACGAAACACAGCTCTTGCTCTAAAGGGAATTAAATCAAATACGAGCGGCCATGGTTCAGGAACACAAAATCAGGTGGTGCTGAATGACATGTACAACTGTGGAAGAGGGGACATGAACTGACATCATCACAGAACCAAAGAAAGTCATTAACCAATGGATCTGCTGAACACATTGGTGGGACATCAGGTAGGTGGATTGCAGCAGAGCAGAGCAGGGGAAGCTCTGCTGTGGGTTTCAGATGCTATCTTGTAACCTTAGCTTTAAGTTGGTGGAAGCTGCTAAATTAGTATATTCTTAATTAGTATATTCTAAAAGATTTAGCTATCAGTCACACAGCTCTGAGATCAGAGTAAAAGGTTGATAATACATGGCTGCTAGGGGGACCAATGTAACTTAGGCTCCTGGTCTGTAATGTTCCATCTTTCCATCAGAAGTTCTAGTCCATGAGCTACAGAACTTCAACACAGATGTGACTGATTGCCAGAGAACTTCAGCTCAGTGCACATGCGCATACAAAAGTTAGTCCCATTGACTACCTGCTGAGAGGTTCCAGAAGCAATGGAAAAGTACAGGAAAGTTAAGCATGCCTGAGGCACAAATCTTGCTTTCCAAAGGTCATCTTCCACTAAAGAGTCTGAGCTCCCTGGAAAAATGTTTGGTTTCAGAGTGGGGGAAGGAAAACTGCATGACGAGCCTAAAAGAAACCCACTTTAACAAAAAATAAGGACATGCTCAGAAATTAAAAAGCTCATGCCAAAAGGACACAAGAGCCAGATCGAAGAGGCTTCTATGACCAAATCACAAAACAATTCAAGCACTGAAATAATTGTACTAAAGGATTATGGAATATTGATTAAAAGAATCCAAGAGTTCATACATACTGAAATAAATACACAGAAAGAGAAACTAGAAGAAATGATGTGAATAGAAAATCACCATTGGGAGCCATCCTAATTATAATCAACAGAAACAAGATACTAAAACCATGAAAAAGTTTGAGGAATACTTAGTAATTCAAGGGGAAAATAGTAACTTTATAGTGGAGAAGTGATCTTAATCAAGTGATCCTATAGGAGAGCAAATCAACTGTGTATGTGTGTGTATGTGTATTCAGGCATGTGTGTGTGTCTGTGTGTGTGTGTTGGAGTGGGTGCACTGGAGACCAGAGGACAACTTCAGTTGTTCCACAGGTCTCCATCCACTTTTCTTGTCTTCTTTCTTCTCACTCCTTCTCTTCTTATCCTGTTCCTTCTCCTCCTCCTTTTTCTTTTTCATTGAGACAGGTCTCATGGCCAGGAGCTAACTAGGCTAGTGTGTCTGGCCAGTGAGTCGCAGGGATCTACCTCTCTCTCTCTGCAGTGCTGGATAACAAGCTTGCACTATCACCCCCAGCTGTTCATGTAGGACCTGGGGATTCCATTTACAGACTGATCTATCTTCCCAGCCTTCTTGTGGGATCTTTGAATAAAAAGATCAAGCTTTAAGCAAATAAAAATCAACCAGCCATTCAAAAGTATTCTCTTTTGCCGGGCGTGATGGCTCACGCCTTTAATCCCAGCACTCGGGAGGCAGAGGTAGGAGGATCGCCTTGAGTTCGAGGCCACCCTGAGACTACATAGTGAATTCCAGGTTAGCCTGGGCTAGAATGAGACCCTACCTTGAAAAACAAAAACAACAAAAAAAGGTATTCTCTTTTGATTTTAATGCCAAAATTTAATTTTTTTTGCTAAATTGTATTGAGTCCATCATAGATGAGAAGTAGAATCTACTACAAAGAAAAAACTGTATGTTAAGAGGGAGATATACAGCAAGGGATAATTTTCCAAATGAGGCAAATCCATTACTCTCACACAAATACAGAAATGAATGCATGGTAAGATTTTATATAACTCTTTAAAGAGGAAACTGATGTTAGAACTAGTGCAAAGAACAATCCAGAGACCAGCTAAGGAACGCTAAAATAAATGTTTCAGTAACAGTGGAGCTTTTTCCTGGTGGTATGAAGGTGTGAAGAAGGGCTGTCAACTCACTGCATACACGGAGTTCTTTTACTTAAAGTAATAACTTATCATTTATCTGCAACTCACAAAGTTGTAAACTGATTCCCATGGACTCAGTCTCGAAAGTCTTGAAAGCTATCATCCATTTCCAGACATAGAGTAAGCAAAAAGTCTCAGATGGAAACAGGAATATACTGGTCATAAGACTAACTTCCCAATTCAACAGCATGTGATTAAAGGAACTCTTCCTGCCGTCCACAGATATGAAAGGCAATTAGCTTCATAATTTTGTTTGGTTGAGAAGCCAACCTAGAATGGGTTCATACCTCCAGAAGCTATTTATTCAACTTCAAAACACCCAAACAACTTCAGGACAATCTGGAAGGAAACTTGCACCTTCAAAAAGGGCCCCTGCAGGACTGGAGAGGCCTGGTTGGAATCCAGAGAGCCAGTCCCCAGACAGCCCATCCAGTGCCAAAAGGCACTACATGAGCTACCAGGGGAAAGTGGCCAACATCTGTCCAAGCAATTCAAAGTCTACGCGACTCAGAAGCAAACAACGAGTAACCAACTGTTCTTGGATTGGCTAACAGATCTGTTCAGTAGAAAGGAAACCATATCTGGAACTGGGAAACAAGTCAGAATCATATCCAGATAATGATTCTGCTTTCCAGTGTCAGGCTTCCACTAACTTTAGACTATAAGAGGGTCTACACCCCTTTAATTCTCTCTAAATTAATAATGGTTATCCCATTTAACTGGTGCTGACTTCATTCTCTATTGGAGAATCTGCTTCTCTTTTCAGACTGGAGTTGGACCTTAAGAGATAAACCACCCATTACACTCCAGGCCCCAGATGAAACCACAGAGGAGTGGGGGAAATGAGCAAGAGTGCTGCTTTCTTAGTGAATCTGTTATCAGCACAAGGGTGATGGAGCTAGATGCTGAGGACACTCTACACCTACCAAACCAGAGATCCAGAGGCTCCAAAGTGCTCATCACTGAAGTAGACTTAAAATGCTTCCAGTATGGCTCAGGGAATTTTGCGGAAGAGCGGGTGGAAAGATTGTTAGAGCCACAAGTTGGGACACTGCGGAGACATCGTCTCTCCCCCCCATAATGCATGACCCACAATACCCATGGAGTTGACCTGCATCCCAAGGAGGAAGGCCTCTTCATAAAAGGGGCAGTGAGGAGGGAAAGGATGATACCAACATCTATTATTTACATTCTAAATATGTCCATATCTAATTTAAAAAAATCGTTAAAAAGGCCCTGTGCAGTCAGTTGGACAATGCATATGTGTGTGTGTGGCTCCCTGTTGGTTAGTGAGGAGGAAGTGGCTTCATGGGTGCACCCTACTCACAAATAAACTGAAACACTTCATCACACTTCTGTCTACCCACCTGTCCCAAGCTGGGCCCTTGAAACTAGAAATGACTCGCTAGTTAAAACAGCGTACACATAGCTCAGGACCTGGAGCCAGGGGTGCCCACAATTACTAGTCTCTTCTGGAAAAGATCTTTAAAAGGCGCTAATTATGATGCCTAGCTGCCAGGGCTGCGGAGGGGTTTCATGAGACGCTGTGCAAACGCTCGGTGAGCTAAGGGGAAGTGTGCAGGCTTCTGGATGCCGCGGGGGTTCCCGTGGCTCCTCCCCGCCGCTCCGGGCGCCCGCGGGCGGCTGGCTCCAAGTGCGGGCCTCCCAGCAGCCGGGGCGGGGCGCAGCGCGGCCGGCCGGGCACTCCCAGTTCTGCGCCGCGGCTCGGCGTGGAGGATGGGCCCCTGGCTGCAGCCGCCACCCGCGCTGCTGCTGCTGCTGCTGCTGCTGCTCGCGCCGCCCGCCCGGGGCGCCCGCCTCGAGCGGCCACCGCACGTGGTGCTCGTGCTGGCCGACGACCTGGGCTGGAATGACGTGGGCTTCCACGGCTCGCACATCCGCACGCCGCACCTGGACGCGCTGGCGGCGGGCGGCGTGCTGCTGGACAACTACTACACGCAGCCGCTGTGCACGCCCTCGCGCAGCCAGCTGCTCACCGGCCGCTACCAGGTAGGCCGGGCCGGCGCCTGCCCGCCGGGAACTGGGCGCTCTCGGCCTCCGTCGGCGCGAGCCCGCACGCTGGCGCCCCCCGCTGGCTGTGGGCAGCCGGGGTCCCGGCGAAGGGGCTTCTGGGAAAAGGGGGCCGCGCGGGAGGCGGCGGCGGTGGGGAGACGAGGACAGCGGCCGCGCGCCGCCCTGGCCGGAAGGACGTGGTCCAAGTTCTCAGCTTCCCAAGTTATGCAGATGGATTTTTTTTTTCTTGAGGCGCTGCTATTCCTCTCAGATCGGACCGTACACGGAACCTGTCTGATCATCCGCTTTATGCCGTCAGTATAGCTTCTCTTCAGGAACGTCTGAGGGTGAATAAGCTGCATGCACCTTCCATGCGCAGTGGGTCACGTTAGGTGGCTAAGACTAGGCTAAACATGCTTTCTGCCTTACTGTCTTTAAACTTACTTGTTCAGCAGCCCATGAGGTTGTTGAGTCCTCCCTCCCCCTTTCCTTAAACAGGTGAGAAAAACAGTTTGCCCACTACATTTCACAAGTTAGGGATTACACAGCTAGAAAACGGTAACCTTAGATTCTTACATCTCCTAGTCATCCCAGGCCTATGAAATTACATTTCCCCTTTCAATATGACCAACTTCGACCTGTTTACAAGTGCTGTTGCATTTAAGACTGTACTAAATACAATAATTTATACTGCTTATTGTTGGGTGCTCCACTTTCTATCTACATACTGTTTATTCAATGAACATATTTTGAGTTTACTGGGTTAGTTGCGAGTCAAATCCTTGAATCCTGCCCTTTCAGGTATGTGTTCATATAACCCTTGAGGTCATCCCGTAATCTCATGTTGTCCCAAAACCGAGAGAAGAGAGACCTTCACTCTTCATTTGTGATAAAGATTTCAGCAGAGATCTGAAGACTTACAAACGGGGAAGACAGTATTTTGCTTAGAGACTGAGCAACATCTGTAGTCCAGGTTTGCAACAGACAGAAAGTATAGTTCCTGTCACCACCACCAGCAGGTCATCCAGGGGCACGTACTAGGGCTGCTAGATCCCGGAGTCCTCTGTCTAAGGCAGGTCTCTGTGACGCTGTAGAAGTAGAGCGTTGTGTGAGTAAACAGGAGGAGGGAAGGCAAAGTCTGTCCTGAGGTTCTGCATTTTCTCTGAAGAGAACTGAACTCACATTGCAAAAGAACAGCTGAAGAGATGGCTTAGTGGTTAATGCATTTGCCTGCAAAGCTAAAGGACCTTGGTTCGATTCCCAGGACCCACATAAGCCAGATGCACAAGGTGGCACATGCGTCTGCAGTTCATTTGCAGTGGCTGGAAGCCCTGGTGTGTCCATTCTCTCTCTCCCCCTCTCTGCTTCATTCTCTCTCTCTCTCAATTAAATAAATAAATAAAATTAAAAAAAAAAAGAACAGTGGAGCTGTTCATGTCTTCAGTGTCCTCTCTTCCAACAGACTTGAACAGGAAAGCAAATACAACAATGCAAAAATTCATTCATAGAAATGATTGCTTTTGTGTCTTAACATCCACTACCAGTCATTTGAAAATACTCAGCTATTTTACAGTACCCAGAGGTGACGTGCAGGAAGGATACAAGCTGGATACTTCAAAACCATTTAGAGAACTGCTAAGGTAGATGACTCAAACATTGTCTTGCCCTTTCCCCCTTCCCATTATATTCTTTCAGAGTGCCATTAGAAATTACCGTAGTTTAGCAAGCATCCTCCATTAAAGGTGGGAAGACATCTTGGAGAGCTAAGGACTCTCATTGCCTTTAGATACTAATGTTGGTGCTGTTCAGGGCATCATTTTTACAAGACTCCTATGACATAAGTACTGCTTTTAGCATCCCTATTTTATAACAAGAAAACCGAGTTGTAAAGAGGTTAAGAAACAGGCACAAGGTTACGGGCCAGGAAACCATGGGTCAGGAAATGGGAAGCATCAGTGCTTCAGAATCAGTGCCCAAGTAGCTCTGCCATGTTTCCTCCTCATCAGGAGAGCTCCTGTATAGTTGCTGAATAACCTCTCTATTATTTTTGAACATTCAAATCATTCTTAAATATCCCAGTTAAAAAAATTAAAAGCTGGGTGTGGTGGTGCACGCCTTTAATCCCAGCACCTGGGAGGCAGAGGTAGGAGGATTGCCTTGAGTTTGAGGCCACCCAGAGATACATAGTGAGTTCCAGGTCAGCCTGGGCCAGAGTGAGACCCTACCTCAAAAACAAACACACAAACAAAATTTAACTGTTTAAAGACTGTGTGAAGTGTAAAATGAAAATAGATTTTATTTCTGAAGGAGTCATTCATTATACATAGTTTATTATAATAAAATGAGAAAATAATTGACTATTTCAAAATTAACTTGAAAGGACTATGTAAGAGTCTTGTCTCTGAACTTGGCAATCATGTTATAAGTTAATGTTTAGAGAAGCCCATTCCATAATTGCCTCTAGGGAACTGATAAACAAGCCCAGATTGACTACACTCTGGTACTTTCACAAGATACCAAGTTTAGTTTTTTAATATTTATTTTATTTGCAAGCGGGGAGAGAGAGACAGACAGACAGATAGAGAGATATATGTATGTGCCAGGGCTTCTAGCCACTGCAAACGAACTCCAGATGCATGTGTCATTAGGGTATTAGACTTTGCAGGCAAGCACCTTGACTGTTGAGCCATCTCTTCAGCCCAAGTGTTAGTTTTTGACCTATAAAAGTATTGCATAGAAGTTAGAAATGATGAGTGACAGGTTGCTGTCTTGGTGGTGACAAACTGACCTCATAGGACATCAGTTCCACCTAAATAAATATAGGAGTTGGGCTTAACTCTGGTGCTCTTTTCAGCCCTAATTTTGTCTGTCTCTAGGTCTTCTAGGTCCTTAGGGAAGTTCACTTGACTTATCACACTCACCCCATCTGTTGGTAGAAAGATTAATTTTGCCTAACTTCTTTATAAGTTATGTGGGCTAATTGTTCCACTGTTAGAAATTTATTAAACAAGATCATGAATTCAGCTTTTTATACTAAGATAGTTAATTGTTTAATCCTTATAAGTTAACCTTTTTAACCCTCACACTTTGGTGGAAGAGGAATAGAACCTGAGTGAAGGGGGTGGTGATAAAAGAGAGACTGGGCTGCAGACAGGAAAGATAGAATCCAGGTCTTTCTTACAGTCAGGGAGTCTTCTTTACAGAGCTCTAAGACTCATTCATTCATTATTTAAAAAATCTATTTTATTAAAATTTTAGATAGAAAACACATTTACAAAGTTTAAAAACTCAAAGCTTACAAAAGGGCTTAACATTGAAAATTTCTCTCTACACACATTGACACATGTGCACACACAAACACTCTCACAGTGCTCCTCAGGCATATAATTCCAATGTTTATAGGCAAATTCCCATTTTATAGGAATTATAAAATCCTTCCAAAGTACCCTGTGCCTATACAAGCAAATACTCTTATCTGTTTATACAAATGGCAATATGCTCATCACACTGTTTTGTACCTCATGTATTTTTGACATTTGAAGTCATATTGTTATATAAAGAACATCCTTCTTAATTTTTATGGCTGCACAATTTTCTGCTATGTCATGTTTTAACTAGTCACATAATAATGGGCATGGATATAAACATTCTTTCAAGCCTTTTAATCTATCAAGGAGGTGAAGTAATAGTTTCTACAATGCCATTTTGTACATTTGTAGAATAAGTTTCTCAAAAACAAGAAATTTTCTTGGTTTAAAAGTAT
The DNA here is from genome assembly GCF_020740685.1 of Jaculus jaculus. Classification (NCBI taxonomy): domain Eukaryota; kingdom Metazoa; phylum Chordata; class Mammalia; order Rodentia; family Dipodidae; genus Jaculus; species Jaculus jaculus. The sequence continues at coordinate 83,363,509 of NC_059115.1, forward strand.
TTTTTATTTAATTGTAATTTTGATCTAACCCAGCATACATTTTCATTAGCTATATCGGATACTGGACATTTTCCTACACTCATTTCAAAGTTATAATTCACACATTACAAAATTCACCATTTTAAAGTATACAGTTTAGTGGTTTTTTACATATATTCACAAGGTTGTACATCCAATATTTTTGTCATTCCCCAAAAGAATCCATAGAAGATACTCCCTATCCCTCTACTCCAACAGTTCTTGGAAATCACTAATATCTCTTTCTAGATTTTCTTATTTTGGACATTTTACATAAGTAGAATCATGCAACAAATACCCTTTTGTATATGTTATAGCATGTATTGATTCCTTCTATGTCTCCATAACATTCTGTTGTATGGGTATACCACCTTTTTTTATCTGTTCATCAGTTGATAGACATTAGGTTTTCCCCACTTTTGGTTATTGTGAATAATGAATGCTGCTGTTGTGAATATTCATGCATAAAGTTTTTATTGTTTGTATGTTTGTTTTTTAAATATTTAATTTTAATTTATTTATTTGACAGAAAGAGGGAGAGAGAGAGGGTGCACCAGGGCCTCCAGCTATTGCAGACGAACTCCAGATGCATGTGCCCCCTTGTACATCTGGCTAATGTGGGTCCTAGGGAATCGAACCTGGGTCCTTTGGCTTTTAGGCAAATGCCTTTAACTACTAAGCCATTCCTCCAGCCCTATTGTTTGTTTTATTGAGGTAGGGTCTCACTGTAGCCCATGCTGACCTGGAATTCATTGTGTTGTCTCAGGCTGGCCTTAAACTAATAGCAGTCCTCCTATCTCTGCCTCCCGAGTGCTGGGATTAGAGGTGTGTGCCACGATGCCCAACCCCTGTATAAGTTTTTATATGAACATGTAATCTTAGTTCTCTTGGGCTAATACCCAGAAATGATATATTAGGTCATACAACAACTTTAGCATTTAGGTTTTTTGAAGAACTATGAAATTGTTTTCTTGGTAGCTGTACCATTTCCCATTTCCACTAGTAATGTATGCAGGTTTCAGTTTCTTTCCATCCGTGGTAGTTTGAATGTATGCCCCTACCCCTTGACTCAGGTGATAAAGTTAAGCTTGTAACTTACATCTCAAGCTGGAGGAGGTGTCTCTGGTCAGATCTTGGAGTCCAGCCCTAAGGTTGTGTTTGAACATGGATCTGATTCCAGCCCAAAGGTGTGCAGAGCAATGTGAACTCTGGTGGGGTCCTGTTTGCTGGGGTTTTTACTTGTTGCTTTTAAAAAATATTTTATTTATTTATTTGAGAGAGAGAGAGAGAGAATGAGCATGCCAGGGCCTCCAGTCACTGCAAACGAACTCCAGATGTGTGTGCCCCCTTGTGCATCTGGCTTACGTGGGTCCTGGAGAATTGAACTGGGGTCCTTTGGCTTTGCAGGCAAACATCTTAACTACCAAGCCATCTCTCCAGCCCACTTGTTGCTTTTTTTTTGGTGTTTGCTGGCTGGTGGTTGTTTCCCTCTGTGCTTGGATCTATGAAAGGGGCCAGCTTCTTCTGCTATTGGTGAAACTTCCCCTGGATCTATAAGCTGAAATAAAAATCCCTTCCTCTCACAAACTGTGTCTGGTTAGATGCTCATCCCAGCATTGTGGAGCTGACTACTACAACACCCTTGCTAACATTTTCTACTGTCTTTTTGAGTATAACCTAGTTATCCTAGGCAAAATTAAGTGTTGTCTCTCATAGTGCTTTTTAAAACAATTTTTGGGGTGTGTGTTTAGTATGTGTGGTGTGTGATGTGATGCATGTGTAGTGTATTATATGTGTGCAGACGTGTGTATTCTGTGCACGTGTGTCTTGTGCCCGTATGTATGGAGGCCAGAGGAGAATGTTGGTGTCCTTTTCTTTTCACTCATCTGCCTGTTTCCTTGAGACAGAGTCTCACTCAACTCAGGTTGCCATTTTCACCCCAGCCATTCTCCAGTCCTCTTCCCGTCCCCTCCACCTACCTGCAGGACTGGAGGTTGTAGATACATGTGGCCATGCCTGGCTGCGTATGTCAGTGTTAGGGAATTAAGCAGTCTCAGGTTGCGTAGCAAGTTCTTTTAACTGCTGAGCCGCCTTCCTAACCCTGATTGAGGTTTTGATTTGTATTTCCTAATGACTAATAAGGTGGAGCAATGTTTTCATTTATTATTGACCTTTTTAAAAATCTTCTTTGAAGAAATCTATGCTTAGATCTTTGCTAACTTTTTAATTGGATTCTTTGTCATTTTATTGTTGAACTTTAAGAGTGATTATATATTATTATGTATTTTGAATAGTAATCCTTAATCAGATATATAATTTATAGATATTTTTACCATTCTATGGGTCAGTTTTTACTTTCTTGTTAGTGTCCTTTGCTACACGACAAAAATTTTAAATTTTGATGGAATACACTTTATTTTTCTTTGACTGCTTTTGCTTTTGGTGTCATATCTAAAATATAATTGTCTAATCCAGTATCACAGAGATTAGCCAGTATGTTTTTTTCCCCCCAAGAGTTCTACAATTTCTGTTCTTCCACTCAGACCCTTGTCAAGAATCCATTGGCAATAAATATATAGGTTTACTTTTGGATTTTTAGTTCTATTATTGATCTTTATGGTTGTCGTGATACCAGAACCCACTTTGTCTTGATTGCTGTAACTTTATAGTAGGTATTAGAATTAGGACGTATGAATCTTCCAGTTTTGTTTGTCTTTTCAAGATTGTTTTGGCTATTCTGAGTCCCTTGATTTTATGTGAATTTTAGGATGAGCATGTCTGAAAAAAGGCACATGGAATTTTGATGGGAGTTGCATTGATGAGCAGGTTGATTTTAAAGTATTACAACCTTAGCAATGCTAAGTCTTCCAGACTTTGGACATGTGATATTTTTCTGCTTATTCTTTTTGAAATAGTTTTACATTTTTATTTATTTATTTATTTGAGAGTGAGAAAGAAAGAAGTAGGAGGATAAAGAAAGAATGGGTGCACCAGGGCCACTAGCAGCTACAAACAAACTCCAGGTATATGCACCACCTTTTGCATGTGGCTTATGTAGGTCCTGGAGAATCAAACCTAGGTCCTTTGGCTTTGTAGTCTAAGCCATCTTTACTTCTAAGCCATTTCTCTAGCCCTGAATTCTTTTTTTTAAAAAAATATTTTGTTATTTATTTATTTATTTGATAGCGACAGACAGAGAGAGAAAGAGGCAGATAGACAGATACAGAATGGACACGCCAGGGCCTCTAGCTACTGCAAAGGAACTCCAGATGTGTGCGTCTGGCTAATGTGGGTCCTGGGGAATCGAGCCTTGAACTGGGGTCCTTAGGCTTGACAGGCAAGTGCTTAATCGCCAAGACTTCTCTCCAGCCCACCCTGCTTATTCTTTAATTTTAATTTCTTTCAACAATATTTTATAGTTTTCACTATACACATTTTGTACTTTATTGGTAACATCTATTTCTAATCATTTCAGTAGTTTTGATGCTATTATAAATAGAATTGATTCTTGACTTTCATTTTCAACTGTTTATCGATATTTTGTAGAAATTTAGCTGATGTCTGTACAACGGTCATCATGTAACCTCACTGAACTTATTAGGTCTAGTGTGTGTGTGTGTGTGTGTGTGTGTGTGTGTGTATGATTTTTAGGGTTTTCTGTGTTAATGGATCATGTCATCTGCAAATAGAAATAGTTTTCCTTTTTGCTTTCAAATTTAGATGTCTTATTTTCCTGCCTAACTGCTGTGGCTGGAACCTTTTGTGTAATATTGATTAGAAGCTGTGTTTTGTTATAGTTTTCAATTATTGCCATTAAGTGTGATATATTCATTCATTCATTTGTTCATTCATTAATTCAACAAGTTTTATAAGCAATTAGTTTTGCCAGGCATTGTGTTATACTCTGGGAATCTCCAGGTGCTTATGGTCTGCTGGGGCTGAAGTGAGTGGAAGGAGTGATTGAGAGTGAAATGAAATAAATACAGGTAAATAAACAAGTAAATAAGGAGAAGTTAAGTGTCATGGTGACAAAGGTTATAAAACAAAGTAAAGTGAAAGTGAGTCATGAAAGTGTCTCCAAGGAGGCAATATTGGCAGAAGCCTGAATGAAGAGAGGCAGCCTTGCCAAGATCTTGGAAACTTTCAAGATAAAGTTCTTTTTGTCCTATGTCCTAGCCCTTCTTCACGTAGGTGGCCCATGTTTATTAGTTTCTTGGCACCCCTTAGAGGCTTGTTATGGCTATAATAAAATGGATTTTACATTCATTTTTACCTTGCTAAATCTCAGGATTAAAAATATTAGAATAAAAATTCTCCATCCTCACTAATAGACATTGTACACTGATTTTAATTCAAATGAGGAACTCTAAAATACTATTCCAAAAATTGATATTTTCAAATATAAAAGTAATGATTATATGACTGTATTCCCAGGATACATTTTCATGGTCATTGGCTGTTTTCAGCATAGCTTTCTATTAGGCTGTCTTGAGTCTGTCCTGTCTAGAAAGACACACTCAGAATTTCCTGAAAGGACACTGTGTCCTTCATTTTAGTTTTTCATTCAACAAGAAGCCATAACTTTAGTAATAATAAAAATGGTCCAAATTTCAAAGTAAGCCACAGTCCCACTTTTGAAACACTCACCCCCCAAAAGAGGTCCTTTCTTTCAGATAGTTTATATTGTTAATTCCATGAGGACATTTACAATATCATTATTGTTGTTTTTCAGGGCTCTGACTGCCTTTTCTCTCAACACATTTGCTTGTGGCATGACCAGTTCTGTATCCTTAACTTTGCCGTCTGTTCCATGAGCCGTTTCCTCTTCACTCTCCTCTTACACAGTGGAAGCCTGTCTGTCTTCCTGAATGTTTGAGTCAGCCTTACCTTGAAATGTGGCTTGCTCTGCAGTTGCTCACTGTGCTTGCTGAGCGAAATCTTCAGGCTCGAGGACTCAGTAACTTAAACATCTAGGGTTGAGCTGGGTGTGGTTTCACACACTTGTAATCCTACCACTTGGGAGTCTGAGGCAGGAAAATCTTGAGTTTGAAGGCAGATTGGGGTACATAGAGTGCAAGGCCAGTAAGATGCCACTTCAAAGTGTAGCCCTGTGGTTGAATGCCTGCCTAGCATGGACAAGGTACTGGGTTTCCTCTTCAGCACTAAAAACCACCACCACCACCACCACCACCACCACCACAACAACACACACACACACACACACACACACACACACACACACACACACGCCCCTAGGGTTGGCATGCAATATTTCCTTGCTTTTAAGAAATTAAAAAGAGGAGCTGGAGAGATGGCTCAGAGATTAAGGCCCTTGCTTGAAAAGCCTAACAACAGGGTTTGAGTCCCCAGTGCCTATGTAAAGCCAGATGTGCAGTGGTGCATGCATCTGGAGTTCATTTGCAAGGCTGGATGCCCTGGCATGCCCATTCTCTCTGTCTGTCTCTCCATCTCTCTCTGCTTGCAAATAAATTATAAAGAAATTAAGAAGATTCAGCTGGGGAGATGGATCAGTGGTTACAGATGCTTGCTTGCAAACCTGCCACATGCAGAGTCTGGTGTTCTCAGCACCCACGTAAAGCCGGACGAAGAGTAGTGCAAGCAGCTGTGATCCTGGTGCGCCTGGCCGCAGCTAGAGCCAGGAGACTCTGGAAGCTCCCGAGGAGCAAAAGAACCTGTCTCCAAAGAAGGCAGAAGGAGGCTCTGGAGAGATGGCTTAGTGGTTAAGGCATTTGTCTGCAAAGCCAAAGGACCTTGGTTCAATTCCCCAGGACCCATGTTAGCCAGATGCACAAGGGGGCGCACAGCGTCTGGAGTTCATTTGCAGTGGCTAGAGGCCCTGGCATGCCCATTCTCTCTCTCTCCCCCCTCTGCCTCTTTCCCTTTCTCACTCTCTCAAATAAATAAATAAAATTAATAAATTTAAAAAATTAAAAACATTAAGAAAAGAAGGTAGAAGGAGAGGAAAGCCACCCTGAGGTTGTCCTTGATCCTCCAAACATGTACTATGCTGTGTGTGTGCTCACACACACACACACACACCACACACATTACACATTCAGGTACACACACCCATAAGAAAAGTTAACGAAAGTGGTAGGCCTTCGTGGAAATGCTCTCTCCCAGGGAAACGAGTAGTCACTCAACTTGTTCTTCCCTGGGGGGCTGAGGAGGCCACTCCATCAGAATTTTTTAAGCCTTGGCAGAGGACAGGTATGATGAAAGATGACACCCAGCTTTCATTCTTAAGGGACCCAGCCACATTTTTCTTAATCACATTGATAAACAGGTGAGACACTTCTGGGCCTTTTCCTCACCCCTGAAGCAGAGCCTTGGGTGAAGAACGCAAGGAAGAGGTTGTGCAGGACTGTGGAGGGTAGTTCTTGACTTTTGCAGCAGGGAGGACCTGTGGGTTGTGGCCGAGGAGCATGTGGTGACAAGCCCTGTCTGAAGGTCGCCCCATTGCCCTCCTGGTTGTCCTCAGCCTCTTGCAGGACGTCAGCCTCAGTGGACTCTTGCCATTTACTGCCTGTCTTGGACTCTGAAGTGAGCAGTGAAGCAAAGAGCAGGAGGCAGAAGGCTTGGGGGAGGACATGTGTCGCTACTTGGGAGAGTTCACCGGACACTCTGGCCAATGCATCCAGGGAGCAGAGATCAGAGCAGCTTGTCGTCAAGAGGTCATAGGCTCTGTACTCCATCCCTGTACTATGGAGGAGAGAGAGAATGTGCCAGCTTCATGATGACTAACAGGAGGACCCACATGGATGCTTATCACAGCTATAGCACCAAGGTCCTTGGGGGTGACTTGTTCTGGTGCAGTCTTAATTCTGCCAAAGCCTAGTGTCCGTCCTATGCCTCTCCAGAGCCAAGAGGTATTGTTTAAAGGAGTGCAGGGAGACTGTAAACCTTATTCTGCATGTATTAAAGATATTTGTACAGGAATAATTTCATCTTTCAAATCTTTTACCTCCCAGGAAATTGGAAATGAGGAAATAAGAAATAAGTATGGGCCTGAATAGAATGTGACCAATTGGTTTATGGGATTTTTGTTGTTGTAGGTGGATTGATTTGTTATTTCAAGAATCAGGTTGAGCATACACTGTTCCTCTCTGGTAATTGCCATTATTGCCTTTTTTCCCCCTTAATCATACCATCTTATTAAGAATTCTTTGTTTTTAGCTCATCATATTTTCTTTCCTTTTCATCATAAATTCCTGTTGGATTTATAATTTAAACAGAGGAAGCCATTGAAATAATTTCTGTCTTGTTTATTCTTTTTACAAACATCCCTTTGTGGGTTTAGTCAGAAATTTATACTCTTTACTAATCAACACCAAGATAAATAGACCCTTAAAACTGTCAGTGACATGGGCCAGTTCTGTAGCCCGAGTGCTGAGTGGCCAGGCCAGATGGCCAAGCCAGACTCCTAACACACATAATGTTTGTTCTGTAGTTCTTGGCTTCAGCAGCCTGGGCAGCTGATTGCTTTTCAGAGGGCTTCTCGGGGAGGGAGCTGATTTTCCACTATCCATTTGTTCCGGGGGTTATCTAACGAATAAACCCAGAGGTGGTACAAGTCCTACCTGGCCATGGTTAAGACCTATTTAATGGTGGCCAAAGACAATTCTCTGTCCAGTAAGGCCCAGAGAAGCCAAAAGGTTGGGCCCTCCTGTATAGGGGACTGACCAAAGCACAGGTTGGAAATTCTGAACTCCTGGCGGGCCACCTGCGTGTCCTATGATTGTCCTGATGCTTTCCTCCAAGCTGCCTGCCCATTTCCCTGAATTCTCAAGTGCAGCACAGGCGGTGCAGTTCAAATACACAGGCCCAAGGAGTGTTTGGGTTCATCTTGCACCACTCCCCGGGGGCTGCATGGACCTTCTCTTCTGCTTTGCTCTTACCCTCTTACTGTTTTGGGTGGGAGAGGAATGGTATTCACTGCTGTGTGTATTACAGTGGTTCCTCAGCCCCTGGCAGAGCTTCTTACGAGAATAGCAGAGCTCTGTCATGAGCCGTGAATCAGTAGGACCTCAGGAAGGGAGGCTGGAAGAGTTTCTGATGTGGGAGGTGCCATCCTCCTCTCCACAGAGGGGAGCTGCTTGTTTCTCTTTAAACTCATGGTGTTGTAAACACCTTCCAGGTCTACAGAGGATAGAATTACTGATGAGTCCCAAAAAATTGTTATGTGCAATCCATACATAAAGATTTCTCTTGTCAATGAGTCCCAATAAATTGTTATGTGCAATCAATACATAAAGATTTTTCTTGTCACTTATCTCATGGAAAGAGCCAGAAACAAGTAAGGTCCTCCCTTCGTTCTGCATATCCTTTGCTATTGCAGAACAAATCGTTGATGGGCAAGTGAAATCTTAAGAGGTAGTAGTTTATGAAAGAGAATTCAATTTAGTGAAAAAGAGACAGCCACTCAAGATAGATGGGAAGGTCACCTCTTGGGACTTTCATATGTTACATATAGGACCCTTTCCATTCACATTCACAGGTCATTGAAGATGGGCATTAGGATAGAATTGCTTTATAGTTTGTTACTTTCTGTCAGTCCCTCTTCCTTTCTTCTTTTGATTGCTGTTTGTTTCCTGCAATGGCCTTATCTATGCATCGTGGGGTGACTCCATAGTTCCATGCTGAGCTAAAGTGCTAGACGGGAAGCAGCTTGGTATTTGCCTGTTTACTGCCTCTCAACACACTACAGCTTTCCAACTTCAAGTGGCATGTGAATAGACCAAAAATACGTTTTTGGCTGTAACCCAGCATTTGGCTCCTGCTTCCCAATAATGCCATAAAATGACATGTCAAATAAATTCTCAGGAACTGAGGAGAACAAATTCCCTGCTCCATATAATTGTAGAGAAGGGAGGCCGACTTCAGCTGACCACCTGGCTGGCCTCTCATGGCTTAGGAAAACCAAACTGCAGAACATCCATTGGCAGTGCTTTCTAGATATCAGAGTTAGTTCTCTGCCTGATGGATGCGATTTCCATTGAAAGAGATTGGCACGGAGAGTTTATCTTCACTGGGGCTTTTGGATTCCATAAAACATTATCTTTACCTGTCCTGCTCAGTTGCCAAATAGTATTTATTATGAAATTTTTGAGCCTAGGTTCAGTTAGTAAACTTACAGTGCTAACAGTGGAATGTGTGTGTGTGTGTGTGTGTGTGTGTACACACGTGCATGTGTATGCTCAGGGCAAAGGTTTTCTTTCTCTGGAAATAACATCCTTAGCACGTAGGGTTGCAGCTGAAACAAGATGCATATTCAAATGAGGGTAAATAGGGAGCATGCATGTGTGTGTGTGTGTGTGTGTGTGTGTGCGCGCGCGCGTGTGCACGCGCGTGTTATGTGTGTAACATAAGGGACATCATAGAAACCCAGTACCACATGCAGACTAGGAGAAGCAGGGGTGTTTACCACATGCTGGAAGAGAGGCAGGTACATGCAAAAGCTGCCTTCAGAGTGGCCGGCAGTACAGTGGCCTGGGTACCAGGCTAAAGCAACCTGGTGGCTATCAGCCACTCGCTTTCTTCTGTCCCTGCCCTCTGCAGTCAGTGACCCACACTGGTTGAACCCAAGCACTGGCCAGAAACCAAAAGCCAGACTCCCTTGGTTTGGCCCTCAGCTGCCTTCCAGGGTAGAAGGCAGGACTTGGGAGCAGATTGGAGGGTACCTGGAGAGCCTCTGGCACATTCCTAATGTGTGTGCCAAGTTATTGCTAAAAGTGGCATAAGCTTCTCTATAGAAACAAAAACATTCATTTTAAACAGATTTATTGAGGCACAATTGGCATACAGTAAACAGTACATACACAAAGTAACAGCTTGATGAGTTTTGATGTTTACATATTACCCATGAAATCATCAGCGCAACTGAAATAGCAAATTTACCCACAACCCTCAAAATAACCTATTTTAAATTTAAGGTATTCCATGTGGTTTTTAGGAGGCTGTGGGAAAATGTTATGAAATCAAGCAATAGTAAGTACAATTTTAAATGCTGGCTCTGGAAAGAAATAAAAAACCAGAATCCAAGACTGTGCTGAAGCTTGTGAGAGGGGAGATGGAATAGCATAGTGGTAGAGCACTAAAGCTTGTGAGAGGTGACGTCACGGCGTAGCGGAAGAGCACTAAAGCTTGTGAGAGGGTGACATCACGGCGTAGGGGCAGAGCACTAAAGCTTGTGAGAGGGTGACGTCACGGCGTAGTGGAAGAGCGCTAGAGCTCGTGAGAGGGTGACGTCACGGTGTAGTGGAAGAGCGCTAGAGCTCGTGAGAGGGTGACGTCACGGTGTAGGGGCAGAGCACTAAAGCTTGTGAGAGGGTGACGTCACGGCGTAGGGGCAGAGCGCTAGAGCTCGTGAGAGGATGACGTCACAGCGTAGTGGAAGAGCGCTAAAGCTTGATAGTGGCGTGACGGCATAGTGTAGTTGTGGGGCACTTGCCTGCTATGCATGACGAACTGGATTTGATCCTTGGCACCACAAAGAAATTCGTCTCTCCATGTACTCAAGAACTCTGATAAAAAGAAATCCCCTTGTGGGGCTGGAGAGATGACAGTGGTTAAGGCACCTGCCTGTGAAACTTAAGGTCCCAGGTTTAATTTCCCAACATCCATGTAAACCAAATGCACAAGGTGGTATATCTGTCTGGAGTGTTTTTGCAGTGGCTAGAGGCTCAGGTGTGCCCATCCTCTCCTTCTCTATCTGCCTCTTTCTGTATCTCAAATAAATAAATAAATAAATAAATCTTAAAAATTAAAAACAAATCAGCCCGTTGGCACAGGCTGTGATTCCAGAGGAGGATATCTTGTTCAGAGGCAGCTGGGGTTACAGTGTAAGTTCTAGGCCAGAATGGGCAATTTGACAAGTCTCTATCCTCCACCTCCCCCTCCCCCCAGAAACAAAAAGCAAAAGGGGCTGAGAGTGTAGCTTGGTGATAGAGCATGGGCAAGGCCTGGTACCATCCCCAGTGCCACATACAAACAGACTTGTAGGAGCACTCTTTAATTGGAGTTTATAATAATTTAAAAAGAAAGATTATGACTTTGAAAAGTTTGTCTGGTCCGTCTTTTGCATCTGTATATTGCCAGATATGTAAAAGAGAACAAAACAAAACAGAAAGTCCATGAATCTGTCTGGTCTGAGTAGTTAGCATTTGAGTTTGAGAAAATCAGTGATAAATAGTTAGTTAGTTAGAACAAAACTGTAGATGGGAAGTCCCAGTGCACACCGTCTGTGGTGTCCCCATGCACGGTAGCACACCCCAGGCTCAGGACAGCAGCTCTGAAAGCCTCTGTGCCCAGGAAAGCAGAGGGCTGGGAGTGGGTGTGCCCTTGGTAACTGCTTGCAGGTGTCGCTGCGACCCCTGTTGAAGGTTCAGCATGTGCTTGGCCTTTTGTGTCAGTTCATTAACCCTCTCCAGACCTCCAGGAAGTAGGTGTCATTTACCTTCTCTTACAGAAGAATCCTGCAGGTGTCAAGATGGAGGGTAGTAAATTACTGAAGTTACTGCCTAAAGGCTACAAGGCTAGTAGGTAACAGAGCTAGGGTGGCGCTTCCAGCCCCCCCGCCCCCAGCCTCATACCACAAAGCAAGTAAATCAAACACACATCTTAGGACCCATTAGTAGCAGGTTGCTTGCTACCTATCTTCAGTGGATCGTGGGGCATCCAGAGTTGTCTTGGGGTGAGAACTGGCACCCACAGCCCTTGCTGTCTCAAGAGTCCTGTGTACTGAGGGCATTCAGGATCTCTCAGTGCTAGGGAAGTGGGGGGCTGGTGCTGGGTCCCTTCATCTGTCAGCAGAGGTGTGGTTGCCTCCACCACACGGCACAAGAGCTGTGAGCAGCCCCGCTAGCTTCTGTTCTGGCTTTCCCACCTACCAGGTAAATCTGTTCCCATGGTCTTTCACTTTTTCTACCTTCTGCCTCATCGCTCTTCCCCAGAGTTTTCTGAGCTCACTCCCTCCCACACTCCGCTGACGAATGATGTCCTCCTCAGAGGAATTTTCTTTGGCCACTCTTCAAATGTCATCTCCACCATTAACCCTCTCACCTTAGTCTTCCTTATAGCACTGATCACTGTCAGACATGGCAGCATCAGTTTGCAAGCTTTCTGGCCCTAGGATTTCTGCCTTTGCTTAAAAATTACTGAGAACCAGGCTGGAAGGATGGCTTCGTGGTTAAGCCAAAAAGGACCCAGGTTCGATTCCCCAAGACCCACATTAGCCTGATGCACAAGGGGGCACATGCGTCTGGAGTTTGTTTGCAGTGGCTGGAGAGCCTAGTGTGCCCATTTTCTTTCTCCCTGTTTCTCTGTCAAATAAATAAATAAAAATAAAATATTTTTAAAAATACTGAGAACCCAAAGAACAAACCCTTATACGAGTTTAACCATTTCAAATTTATCATACCAGAAAAAGCAGAAATTATGAAATACTTATTCAATGAAAAATGACAATAATAAGCCCAGTATATGTTACCATAAACAACTTACAAAAATGGCTTTACTTCTAAAGCAGTTGAGAAGCTTAGCATTGTTTTGTACTTTCTGTCTGTGTCTTCTGCTCATAGAAGACAGCTAGACTGCTAAGTAGCTTCTGTCTTTCCATCTGTTGCAATAGATTACTTAGGTAAAAGTTGATGGATAAAATCTGGCTTCACAAATACTTGTAGTTTCTCATTTTTCATGAAAAACATAGGGCTACTGTAATAGTCTTTTCATTTATAAACAATCTCCAATTTACAGTGACTCCCCCGTATGACTTTCCAACTTTACAATGGTGCAAAATTCATACCCATCTAGTCATTCTGTTTTTCACTTTCAGCACAGCGTTCAATAAATTGCCCGAGTCATCCAGCACATTGTTATAAACTCAGCTTTGTGTTAGAGGCTAATCTAAGTGCTGAACACATTTAAGGTGGACTAGTCTAAGCTGTCTCAAGTAAATATATATATTTTTAAATTTTTATTTATTTATTTATTTGAGAGCGACAGACACAGAGAGAAAGACAGATAGAGGGAGAGAGAGAGAATGGGTGTGCCAGGGCTTCCAGCCTCTGTAAACGAACTCCAGACGCGTGTGCCCCCTTGTGCATCTGGCTAACGTGGGACCTGGGGAACCGAGCCTCGAACCGGGGTCCTTAAGCTTCACAGGCAAGCGCTTAACTGCTAAGCCATCTCTCCAGCCCTCAAGTAAATATATTTTAAAAATCTATGATATTTCCAACTTGTCAAGGGTTTATCAGCACCATACTCCCATTAAACTTAAAGAAATTTTGTGTACTTGTGGCTCTTAACATTTTAAAACTCAACAAGTTGGGTTTTCAATATATTTATTTACTTATTTATTTATTTGACAGAGAAAGAGGGAGAAGAGAGAGAGAGAATTCGTTTGCAGTGGCTGGAGGCCCTGGCACGCCCATTTTTTCTCTCTGTCACTCTCAAATAAATAAATAACAAAAAATAAAGAAAGAAAGAAATAGGCCAAGCTTGGTGTTGCACCCCTTTAATCCCAACACTTGTGAGACTACACAGTGAATTCCAGGCCAGCCTGGGCTAGAGTGAGATCCTACCTCAAAAAAACAAAATAAATAAATACAAAATGACAAAGTAAAGAAACACATTTAAGCCAGAATGGGAATAGCCCTACACATCCAAGTCCACAGATATGTCCAGTCAAGTAGGCAGCCATGGGGCCTACCTGCTCACAGTGTCTCAATGTCATTAATCCATAATTTTGTGTTTATCTCTTAAGATTCATACAGGTTTGCAGCACCAGATAATCTGGCCTTGTCAGCCCAGCTGTGTTCCTTTGGATGAAAAACTCCTGCCTCAGCTTCTAAAGGAAGTGGGCTATGATACCCACATGGTGGGAAAGTGGCACCTGGGAATGTACCGGAAAGAATGTCTTCCAACCCGTCGGGGATTTGATACCTACTTTGGTAATGGAAATGCATACTTTACAAAAAAAGAAAAAAACTGCTCAGACTTACAGCCAGCTCTTAAAACACCCTGGTGTAATTCAATGGACTGACTGAGAACTGGAGCAGACTGAGCCAACAACCAACACCACAGCGGGGCAGCTTGCTAATGTCTCCTCCATAAACATGGTTCCTCACAGCTCTGTGCCCACAGCAACTCTGTTGCCCTTGCCAAAGTACTAAGTGCCACCTTAGGACCTTCGACGAGGTCATTGTCTATGTGTCAGAGACCACTAGGCCCTTTAGAACTTCCTTGTTTAAGGATAGGAGTCGAATTTCACATTGATTGCAGGCCCACCTGGTATCAAGAACATCTCCTTTACCCAAGTTCAGATATTGTATCTCCCCCTCACCCTCCCCCACCCCAGGCTGGATTCAAAGCTTTTCTCTACTGGGAGGGTCAAAGCACATTTTTTTCCTGGGTATCTTTCTCCACCTGGGAGATCTGCTTTTGAAATTGCTAGGTTAGAGAAGATCAATTTAAAAATGAGTAAGATGGGGAAGACAAATAACAAATAGTAATAAGATAATTAAACAGTATTTTATAAATTGATAGTCCTATCAAATAAGTGTTTTTTAAATATTTTATTTTTTAATTTGTTTATAAGAGAAGAGGTAAAGAGAGGGGGAGAGGGAGAGAGAGAGAGAAAATGGGTGCAATAGAGCCTCTAGCTACTGCAAACTCCAGATACATGCACCACATTGTGCATTTGGCTTATGTTGAACCTAGAGAATCAAACCTGGGTCCTTAACTTCACAGGCAAGTGCCTTAACTGCTAAGCCGTCTCTCCAGCTCCCTGCTTGACTTATTATTATTATTATTTTTTTTTGGTTTTTCAAGGTAGGGTCTCGCTCTAGACCAGGCTGACCTGGAATTCACTATGTAGTCTCAAGCTGGCCTTGAACTCACAGCAATCCTCCTACCTCTGCTTCCTGAGTGCTGGGATTAAAGATGTGTGCCACCATGCCCAGTATGCTTAAATTTTTTTTACGTGGTTTCTGCAGCCCAAACTCAGATCCTCATGCTTGTAAAACAAGCACTTTTACCACTGACTCATGTCCCCAACCTTCTTGTAGATGTTTCTTGAGTTGTTCATTTTCATTCAAGCTGGTGTGAAAGCATAATTCAGTAAAAGGGGCGCAGAGGCCGCAAAAGACATCAAAGCACATGGCTCTGTGATGCTTCCTTGAAGCTGGGGCTGAAATCAAGATTCCGGGATATCAGACATGAGGGCACACATCACCTTTCCCCATCCGGGGCTCCAGCAGGTGTTACTCATCAGCTGTGGCCTTCTTTCTGGCTGAACCTACCTCTGCCTCTCAAGAGCTGGGACTAAGGGCATGTGTCACCATGCCTAGCTGCCACCTTATTTTTTGTTATGCTCTGAGACATCTATCCAGCAATTCTCCAGTGATGGTTGAAATATACTTACAAGGTCATGCTTTTATTATCACAATCCACATTCAGTTTTAGGACATTGTCATCACCCCCCAGAAAGAAGCCAAATCCCATTAGCATTCATACTTCATCTCTCCTCAGCACCTCCAACCCTAAGCAGTTACTCATGATTTTCTCTATATAGATTGTTCTGGACAGTTATTTAAATTGAATCCTAATATGCAGCATAACTTCTCTTAATCCATTAGGAAAATGTGAAACTTTTGCAAAATCAAAGATTACTTGAGAGAATTTATTTACTTCTGCCCTTATGTCTTATTTGTGGGCTAGGCAATTGATATATGAATAACAAAACTGAGATCACTATAAGTAGGAAAATCTGCATTCAGTGCTAGGTTTTGATCTGTTAAGCCAGGTCTAGAGAACTTGTTTGGAAAGGTTTGTATCTTTCACCAGTGGGTGTCAGCATCTGACTAAAGATGACTCCTGCTAGAGCCAAACCTATAAATAGCCCCAAAGCCAGGCTTCCAGCTTCAGTGACAACAAATGACATTATTTGAATCCTATGCTTATTTGTGTGCTACAAGTGAAAACTTGTAACAAATCATATTAACCACCTAATCTTTTCCCATTAGATGGTTTTAAGAGATTAAGATGTTATCACTTTTACTGAATTTGAACCCTGACTTTTAAAAACTATATTTCCATTGACTCACCCACTTTAAGAGGTATATGATAAAGCCCATGGTCTTAACTTGAATAGAAGGGGAGTTGAATTTTTACACAATAACATTTTAATGAGTTCTGTTATCCAAGATAGAGATGTTAAGAAATGTTGTTCTGATTAGCCTTGTCATTTGATTAGCCTTGTCACGGGTAATCAATTGCATTAGGCAATTAAGTGTTGAACCATTCATTTGCTTAACAAGCTTTATGCCATGGTGACTGTTTCTGGGCTCCATTCTTGCAGGGTACCTCCTCGGTAGTGAAGACTACTACTCCCATGAGCATTGTGCATTTATTGAGGCGTTGAATGCTACACGATGTGCTCTTGATTTTCGAGATGGTGAAGAAGTTGCAACAGGCTATAAAAATATATATTCAGCAAACATATTTACCAAAAGAGCTACAGCACTCATAGCTAACCATCCACCAGAAAAGGTACGCCTTGTTTCTTTTTTAAAAAACATATTTATTTTTATTTATTTATTTGAGACAGAGAAAGAGGGGGAGAGAGAAAGAGAGAGAGGAGAGGGATGGAGGGAGGGAGGGAGGAGGGAGGGAGGGAGGGAATGAAGGAGGGAAAGGGTGAGAAATGGGCATGCCAGGACCTCCAGCCACTGCAAATGAATTCCAGGCGCATGTGCTCGCTTGTGCATCTGGCTTATGTCGGTCCTGGGGAATCAAACCTGGGTCTTTTGGCTTTGTAGGCAAGCACCTTAAGTGCTAAGCCATCTGTCCAGCCCATGTCTTGTTTTTTTTTTTTTTTTTTTACCAAAATCTTAAGGTAGCAAAAGGCTATTGTTTAGGGGAAAAAAAAACTGATAAATTTTAGGGGGATCATTTTTAAAAAAATCTTAGAGCATATCAAAATTAACCTGAAAGGGAAGTTTATTTAAGGTGAAGATTCCTGGAGCCTACCAATAAAGATTTGAGGTTTTAGGTTGGGAGAAATTCATGCAGCATGCATTTGGCTCATTTAGATCTTTCGCATTCCCTTGTTAATTTTAGAATCAGTTGGTCAATTTCTACCCAGAAAAATGAGGATGCTTGCCTGGATTTCAAGTTCACTGCCATGGTAGACCAACTTGAGAATGGTCATCTAATGACACTGAGTCTTTGAATTTATAAACATGGTTTTCACATGCATCATGTGGGGGCCACTGTGTATGTCATGTGCTGACATATCTATAGATAAAGGAAGAAAAGAGTGAATAAATAGCTGTAAAGCCAAATTCTCTGGATTTAACATTATTAGGTGCTTTTAAAATAGAGCAGATATTTGTGTCAGACCTTAGACTCAAAAGATGACTGTGGGGCTAGAGAGATGGCTTAGTAAAGGACATTCTCTCAAATGTTCAGGAACATGTAGGTTTAAAATCTATATGTGAAGTAGTATTTCCGGTAGTGGGAAATCTAAGAAATGGGCTCCTTGTCACATTCCATGGATGAGAGGAAGCAGGTGGGCCAGCTCAGCGGAGGTGGGGGAGGCGGGGACTGAGGACGACAGGAAGCCAGGGGCTTGCAGCCAAGGGCAGGACTGTTGTGTGCCGCGTACAGACATAGTTTAAGTCCAAAAGAACAAGGTAAAGTTTGTTGTTGTTGTTTGTTTGTTTTTGAGGTAGGGTCTCACTATAGTCCAGGCTGGCCTGGAATTCACTATGTAGTCTCAGGGTGGCCTCGAGTTCAGGGAGATCCTCCTACCTCTGCCTCCCAAGTGGTGGGATTCAAGGTGTGTGCCACCATGCCAGGCTAGAGGGTAAGGTTTTAAGGGAACTGTTTAGTAATCTTTGAGGCAGGCACCATTTTGTACTGTTTATTTTAGCAAAATAGCTTGGAGAAATGAAGTAATTTGCTGAAGGTCACAGGGCTATTGAAATCTAGACTTAGAATTTAAATTCACACTCTCTGACTCCAGCTTCTCTAGTTCATAGCTACTACTAAAGTGCAGAGATTTTTTTGTGTGTTCCAGTTCATGTTCAACTTAATGGTTCTAGTCTTGATCACCCAGTATAATAATCTGAAAATTTTGAAAGAAATACTGGTGCCAAATATTGTGAATTATTGGTCTTAGGTAGCACCCAGTCACTGGTATTTCATCTCCCCACCCCCTTTGCCACACACACACATCTGCGAGTGGGTCTTCTGTGCAGATACTGTTGACAACCATCGTGCATTCTCTCACAGGCAAGCAGGTTTTACAGGTTTGTAGTCTGACAGTACCTTAGTTATGCAACAATGGTAATGTGCTTACAATAAAATTGTATTCCTATTCAAAACCATAAAGTGTTCTCTCATGGCGCCCTTGGATAAGAGGAAGCAGCTGGGATGAGATAGTTCTGTGTGGGTGGGCTGGTTAAACGAGGGTGGTGGGGAAGGTTGGAGCTGAGGGCAGTAGTAGGCTCCAAGAGCTTGTTTGCTATGGCCATGGAATGAGACTAACTGGCATGATGTTACTCCTAGGTAGTATTACAGAAGCTATCAGATGAGAAATGCTTCTTGTCCAACAGGGTCTGCAGCATTCTGAAACAATAGCCATCATTCTCAGTCTCCCCAAGCACAGGCATAAATGAATGAAGTAATCAACAGTGGAGTAGTAACCAGCAATATTTTCATAAGACAGCTCATGTGGATGTTTACACTTTCAATTTTCAATACAACGATGTATCTCACCGGTTTCAGGAGCTGCACTTTTCATCATCTTATCCCAGTGTTTAATCTAATTCTGTGCTAGTTGCTTGGGTAACATTTACAGATTGTATCATAGACAGCTTGTTCTAAGCTGAAAGACATTAAAGGAATACATATGAAGTCCACAGGCCAAATAAAAATTGCACCTATTTTTAAAGAGCACTTGAAGGGAAAAACAGATGGCGCTGTTCTATAGCCACCGAGTTGCTAATATTGGACTCAGAGATGATGGTTACAGTCACTTAGGAAAGGATGTCTTCCTCATTTTATACTGGATGATTCTCATGGTAACACTCCAAAGTGAACATGAGATATTCATAATATATTTTCCTGTTAACAATACTCCCACAGGGCTGGGGATAAGGCTTAGCAGTTAAGGTGTTTACCTAAGAAGCCCAAGGACCCATGTTCGACTCTCCAGATCCCACATTGGCCAGATGCAGTAAGGTGAGGGAAGTGCAAGGTCTCACATGCCCACAAGGTAGCACAAGCATCTGGAGTTCGATTGCAGTGGCTGAGGCCCTGGCACACCATTTCTCTCTCTCTGTCTCTGTCTCATTAAAAAATGCCCCCATAGCACTTTGCATAATAAGTTAATATTACCTGTGTCCCTAATCTACTTAAGGTTCCTAAGAAAATGGTAATTTATAATGGAATACTTATTTTTCTCTGGCACAGTTTGGGAAAAATATCTTAATTTGGATGTCAAAAATATAATAATAATTTTAAAACTTATTTTCATCTTTTCCATTTATACTTTAAACCAGGAAAACATGCAACAAAATAAAACTTTCTTTTTCACTGATAAAGTTTTTTTTTTTTTTTAACATGGCAAGGGTGTTTATAGTATAGACCATAGATCTTAGGAGCCATGTAGTATAACAAGAAAAGGCAAATGGCTGGACGCCTTTAATCCCAGCACTCGGGAGGCCGAGGTAGGAGGATCACTGTGAGTTCAAGGCCACCCTGAGACTACATAGTAAATTCTAGGTTAGCCTGGGCTAGAGTGAGACCCTACCTTGAAAAACAAAAAAAAAAAAAAAAAAAAAAAAGAGAGAGAGAGAGAGAGAGAGAGAGAGAGAGAGAGAAAGAAAGAAAAGGCAAAAAGAATTCTTGGCATCTTAAATATTAATATGCTGGGAACCTTATGATGACAAGATTTGGGGTTTATGTGATATGTATGTATTGTGGGAGTTTGAATGTAAAATATCTCCCATGCACTCATGTGTTAGACTAGTTAACCCTCAGTTGGTGGTACAGCTTGGGAAGGCCGGGGAACCTTTAGCAGGTGGGTTTCTCTGGAGGAAGTATGTCACGGGGAGTGGGCTTTCAGGCATACGGCTCAGCCGCATTTGGTGTCCCTCTCCCAACTACCTCCTCCCTGCTGATGTGATAATATGATGATGTCATGCCAGCTTTCTGTTTTCTGCCATGCTTGCCCTGCCAGGTTGACACTTCCTTTTGAAATTGTAAGCTAAAATAAACTCTTCCCTAGCTGTCTAGTCAGGTACTTTGTTGTAGCAATAAGAAAAAAAACAATAAAGAAAATTGGTACCAAGAAATGAGGCCATTGTTATGGTAAACCTGATCCATGTGGCCCTTAATCTTTTGGAAATGGTTTGTGGGAGGAATGTGAAAGGATTTGGAATTTAAGGTTAGAGAAGCCTTATAGTGGCAGAAGCAGAGCCATTCTGCCAGGAGTTTGAAAGACCTGAAGGCGAGAGAAATACGGGCTTTGAAGGCTCAGCTTCAAATGAGGTTCCAGAGGGGAACAGGACTCTATTAGGAACTGGGCTAGAGACAAGTCATGTGATTTCTGTCACAGATACTGAATGCATTATGCCTATGTCCTGAGAACTCAAGTACGGGTAAATTTAAATATAATATTTTTTGCTCATATTTATTTATTTATTTATTCATTTGAGACTGACAGACAGATAGAGAGAGAGAGAGAGAACAGGCATGCCAGTGCCTCCAGCCACTGCAAACGAACTCCAGATGTGTGCTCCCCCTTGTGCATCTAGCTAACGTGGGTCCTGGGGAATCGAGCCTCGAACTGTGGTCCTTAGGATTCACAGGCAAGCGCTTCACCACTAAGCCATCTCTTCAGCCCAGTAAAGGTGAATTTTAAAGTAATGGACTAATGTGTTTACTGAAAGAAATTTCAAGGCAGAAAAACATTGATAATGAAGGAGTTCCATATTCTCAGGATCACAAACTCATGTTTAAGAGTGTGAGGGCTCAGAAAATGGTTACCCCTAAGTGCTGCCCTGTGGCATTCTAGGCATTTTCAACTGAACTCCTTATATGACAAACCATGGAAGAGAATTCCTCTTCAAAGCTGAACATAAAAATCAGAAACCCTGCCCCCAAACTGGCTGTGAAAAATATTGCTCCAATACTCCCCTGGCATTCTGCATAAGAGCTGGCTATAAAGAAATGAAAAGACCTACCTTGTCTGAAAACAAGTTATATGATGCTCATTTAGGGGTTCCTGACCCACAGGTGGGAAGAGGAAATGCTGTATCATAGGAGCCTAGACGGGCCTTTCTGGCTTCCCCACTCAGTGTGTTCCCACTGTCACATCCTTTTACCATGAGGTCTCCACGCTGGGCTTCCTTGATGCTAAGCACAACAGTGGACTGATTTCCCCTGCCTTTGGGTCTTCATTCTGATGGCTCCCAGTCATTAGAACTTGAAATAAGTTAGTTTTGCTGTTCTTTTATTGACCTTTTTTTTTTTTCTTTCTTTAAAATTGAGAACTGAGTATATGAACATACTATAATCTGGTCTTGTTCCCATCACACCCTGTTTTGTCCCCCTCCCCTGACCCCATTCCACTGAGGAGCCTCCTTTTGGTAGGTAGTCCTCCTTCTGTGTCATGGTCTCATTCCTTTTGTCTTCCTCTGTCCTCTGTGTCAAAATGGTGATGGGCTCAGACCAGTGCAGGTCTTATGTGGGGTCATCCATAAACACCGTGGGGTTGTGAATTCACCAGTCAGGCCCTGTCACGAGAACAGAGCCCTTCAGCACGCAGTTGCACCCTGTGGCTCTTACATTGTTTCTGACCCTCTTCCATAGAGTTCCCTGAGCCCTGGAGGGCTGGATAGATATCTCTTTTACTGTTGAGCTCTTAATCACCTCTTAGTTTCTGCTTTACTGAGTTTCGGGTCTCCGCAGTGTCTGCCACCATCTAACTAAGGTACTCAGGCTAGCAGTGAGTACAGGACTCAGGTTCAACCCTCCACTTCCTCTGCAGTGTTTCCTGGGCCCCAGCAGTGTGATAGTGATGACTTGTCCAGTGCCCTTCTTGTCACCTTGATGAGTTTTTGGTGTCCTTGGTATTTGAAGGTTTTCTAACCAAAAGTAAGAACAGCATTAATCAAAGGGCACATCCAGAAGGCTTTATTTTATTTTATTTTTTGTTTATTTTTATTTATTTACTTGGGAGTGACAGACAGAAAGAGAAAGAGGGAGAGGGAGGGAGGGAAGAAGGGAGGGAGAGAGAGAGAGAGAGAGAGAGAGAGAGAGAGAGAGAGAGAGAGAGAGAGAGAGAGAATGAACATGGGTGCATAAGGGCCTCCAGCTACTGCAAACACTCCAGACACATGCGCCATCTTATGCTTCTGGCTTATGTGGGTACTGAGGAATTGAGCCTCGAACCAGGGTCCTTAGGCTTCACAGGCAAGCGCTTAACTGCTAAGCCATCTCTCCAGCCCTCAGAAGACTTTTTGATGGGCAAAATGTCTCCACTTACCCAGAGAACAGTGTAAGCTTCCTTTAGGGTCTATGACCTCCCAAGCTGTAGACTTCTAACTTGGTTGTCAGTACCCAGCATGGATTTCCTTCTCTGAGTGTCCATTTTTCCAGTTAACCTGCCTTTTCTTATGTGTTTTCTGCGGCTCTTGTGACTGAGGAGGAAAGGTATTCCACCATTCCCATCTGCTTGGGAAACAGCTCTGGTAGAAGGGCGGGGGGCGGGGGTTCTAAAAATTGGATGGCTCTTGGAGGTGGGCCTCCAGTTTCTCATATTCCGGGATTGTGTTACCAGATGGAGTATGGACACGGGATGATCGGAAATCTGATTTTTCAAGAATTTATTTTAGAGACAGGGTCTTACACTGTAGCCCAGGATGACCTCTTCTGGATATTTCATATAAATGGATTATACAATATGTGTTTTTTTTTTTCTAATTGGTCTTTTTGTCTTAGCATATTTTTAAGGTCCATCTATGTTTTAGTAGTCCAGTTGCTTTTTTGGCATATAATGCTGAAAATATTCTGAATTTTATTTATCCATTCATCAGTTTATGGACATTTGGGGTTCTCTACTTCTTGGCTGCTGTGAATAGTGTTGAGATTAATATTCATCTAAGTTTTTGAATGCGTATATGCTTTCATTTTCCAGGAATGGAAATGCTGGATACTGTGACAGCTATGTTTAACAATTTTGAAAGCTGCCAAACTGATTTTTCAATGTTAACCTATATCATTTTACATTCCTACTAACAGAAAGTGACAATTCCAATTTCTTCATAGCCTTCTCAACATTATTGTTATTTTCCATTCAAAAACTATAACCATCCTATCTCAATGTGAATTTTGTGGTACATTTCCCTGATGATAATGAGGTTGACCATCTATTCATGTGGTGATGGACATTCCTATATCTTTGGGAAAACATCTATTCCAGTTCTCCATATTTAGGCTACTTGTCTTTTATTATTGAGTTGTTTATATATTCTGAATTTGAGTTCCTTATATATATATATGACCCCAAAATGTTTCTGGGCATTCTGTTGGCTGTCTTGATATTATTTTTATTAACTGTTAAATCTGGACTGTCCCATCCTTTTATATTTAATGCTTCTCGCCCTCTTAATCTCGTTCCAGCCTCTGTTTCTGTACCTTGCGCTGCAGTCTGTCCATGAGCCCCTCCAGGTCCCTGAGGAATACCTGAAGCCGTACGACTTCATTCAAGATAAGCACAGGCATATCTATGCAGGCATGGTGTCCCTTATGGATGAAGCAGTGGGAAATGTCACCGCAGCCTTAAAGAGCCGTGGGCTCTGGAACAACACAGTGTTCATCTTCTCCACGGGTGAGTTTGTTGGTAGGAGACAACTCTTGGCAAAGGCAAGGACGAGGTTCAGTATTCAAGATGAACACCCATGGGAGCAGTTAGTATTTCTTTAGTAAAGTAAATGCTAGCTGCAGTTGTGGAGACATAATCACAATGAAATAAAGATGTGGATAAGGATAGAGAATTACATGCTTTTGCTCCTTTCCTCCAGATTTGAAAATATGATGGGGATGTTTGGAGAGAAGTACTCATTGAACCAAGTCAGTATGAATCGTCATCACATAGACACTGGGTGGTAGGTTTTCTGGTTGGCAGATGCCAGAGTAGCTTGTTTTCACTCTCTGCAGCCCCCTTCCATGACTGTCTTTGCTATTGGCATTGCGGAGACAAGTTGTAACACCATGAGGACAGGTAAGAAGAGGAGCTGTATCAATTACTTTATTGTTGCTGTGAACATTACCCCCCTGGAATGACTTAAGAAAGGGAGGGATTTGTTTGGGGCTTGTGTTTTTGAGGGGTTCATCCTGGCAGAGTAAGCAAGGAGGAGCCGGAAGCTAGCTCGTCACAGAGTCAGGTGGGAAGCTGAGGACAGGAGCAGGCTAGGCTATAAAATTGAAAGGCTTGTCCCCAGTGACTCATTTTCTTCCAGCAAGGTTTCACCTCCTTAAGGTTCCACAAGTGTCCCCAAAATCAATACCAGCCATGGATCAAGTATTCAGACACATTGACCAATGGGGGACATTACACCTTCAAACTACAATAGGAGCCAACTAAACTTAGATTATTCTTCATTATTATGTATTTATTTATTTATTTGAGAGAGAGAGGGAGGGAGAACGGGTGTGTCAGGGCCTACAGCCACTGCAACAAACTCCAGACACATGTGCCAACTTGTGCATATGGCTTATGTGGGTGCTGGGGAGTAAAATGGAGGTCCTTTGGCTTTGCAGGCAAATGCCTTAACTGCTAAGCCACCGCTCCAGCCCTAGTTTTTTAAATTAATTTCATTTTATTTATTTATTTTTATTATTAGATATGGACATATTTTGTATGTAAACATCACATGTTGGTATCATTCTTTCTCTCCTCCCTGCCTCTTTTCTGAAGAGGTCTTTCTTGTTGGGGAGAGGCAATGTCTGTGTGCAAAATGTCCCAACTTGTGGTTCTAACAATCTTTCTGTCCCCTCTTCTACAAAATTCCCAGAGCCATGTTGGGAGCATTTTAAGTCTATTTCAGTGATGGGCACTTAGGAGCATCTAGATCTCTGGCTTGGTAGGTGTTGAGTGTCCTCAGGGTCTATCTCCTTCACCCTTGTGCTGATATCAGCTTAACTAAGAAAGCAGCATTCTTGCCATTCTTGCTCATTTCCCCAATTCCTCTGTGGTTTCATGAGGTCCAGTTCCCATTCAAAACCACCACGCCTGCCCACACACTGACCACGCAGGGAACTCAGACACAGGGGGTGGGAGGAGCCCAGAAATGGGTCCAGCCTACTCACTCCAGACCCCCGCGCCTCCTCGATTTTTTTTTATTTTCAATTTTTTTTGATTAACAACTTCCATGATCATAAAAAAAAAAGTCCCATGGTAATACCCTCCCTCCTCTCACTTTCCCCTTTGAAACTCCATCCTAGATTTTTTTTACTTAAAATTGTTTTCTGACAATAAAATCCATACATATTCATGATAGAAATAAAAAGGAAGAAAGAAAATTCCTAGCTGGCCATGATGGCATTCGCCTTTAATCCTAGCACTCAGGAAGCAAAGGTAGGAGGATTGCAATGCTTTTCTGATTGATAACCTGTTATATATGTGATCTCTACCTCTGCCCATTAAATACGAGTTATAAAAATTTCTCTGTAATACCTTTGGTGTAGATCTTTTTTATTCATTGTGCTTAATACTCAGAAAGCACTTTGTCAGGGGTACTGAAAGATGAAATTGGGAAATTTACAGGAAAATGGATGGATCTGGAAAGAATCATATTAAGTGAAGCGACTCAAAATCAGAAGACCAAAGCCACATGTTCCTTCTGATATGTGGGTGTTAGCTAATATTATCTATTTATAACTGTGTATATGTGGAGAGGCAAATGTGGATAAAACCTATAAAGATAGAAACATACATAAGAGTGAATATAAAGTGATGAGCTGCAAGGGGGCAAAGAAGGGTATAAAGCACAGGAGACAAGGAGGGAAGACGTACAGGGAGGAGAACTGGAGGACGAAGGGGTGGAGGGACAGAAGGCGAAACAGGAGTCAACAAAAACAAATCGTACTTGAAAACACCAGATGAATAATACCTAAATCTCTATATGCCAACTAAAAAAACTAACAATAAAAAGAAAGTACTTTATATATGAAAATGCAAAACCTTTTGTTGCTATCAGGTTCACATTGCTGGTGGAAATCACCTAACCAAGAACAGCTTATGGAAGAAAGAAGTTTATTTTGGCTTACAGCTCAAGGGGAAGCTCCATGATGGCAGGGAAAACAATGGCATGAGCACTCAGCCCCTTCCAAAGAGTGTGCATTCTTCCTGTGGCCCCAATGCAGGTCAATTGGCCCAATCTCAAAGGTTGTAATTGCTCAATTGCAACTGAACAGGCATCATTTCACCCAAAGATTTTTTTTTTTTCTGTGCCATATCCCTCTGCTCACACTAGTAGGGTTTCACTGTAGCCCATGCTGACCTGGAATTCACTATGTAGTTTCAGGGTGGCCTTGAATGCACAGTGATCCCTCTACCTCTGAATCCCAGGTACTGGGGTTAAAGGCGTGTGCCTCCATGAAGGCTTTTGTTTGTTTTGGAAACAGTTGTGTCCCAAGCTGGCTGTAGTGCTCAGCCTCCTGGGTGCTGGGATTACAGGTGTGGGGCACCATGGGAGTGTCAATGATCTTGATTTTTTCATTACATTTCTGATACCACAAAGCTGTTGCCATGCTGAGCTGCAGTAGTAACCTACTAGGGAGCCCAGGGTGTGTGTGTGATGGAGGAGGGTTGTCTATTTCAGCAGCCTTGTTACTTTAGAACCATCCAGATACTGTGGAAAAGGTTGAGTGTGTAAGATCTTTTTTTCCCCTTTCACCAAGTGTATCCTTCAGGAGAATAAAGGGAAGATGTCTCATATGCAATTGCTTATAGGGTCTCTTATGATCTTGGAGTCTCTCAGATTACTTAATTGGAAGAGCCTTGTATATCATTTTCTGATCAGTGGTGGTACTGAAGGCCTGTAGAGGTCTCTAAAAAGAGTCACTAAAAAGGAAGCCAGGATGTTTAGCACTGATTTAATAATCATTCCTGCAAAATCACAACTGTAAAAGTTAGAGATAAGAATGTTTTTTCGAAAGTAAGCCTTTATTGTAGAGGTGACAATTACACAATTCTAGGACAAGTCGTTTCCTGAGCTGAAGGGCACATGTATCATTGACGAGGTAGGAAGTGCTTAGAAGTGAACATGGTGGCTCTGAGACAGGTAAAGATCCCGAAATGGTCTCAGAACAACAGTCTCAGAACAATACTGGAGTCAAGAGTGCATAGAAAGAAGTGGAATAACTTTTTTCATGATATGTGAGAATAAAAAAAATAGCTTAAGATCAATATTTCTTTTGTTATATGATGTCAAATATGTATGCGTGACTTTTAAAATAGGGAGTTATTTCATAAACATTTGTAACATTTTATTTAGCCAAGTCAACAAAAATAGTATTTGAAGCTTCTCACTGAGAAAATGGAGATTACCTTATAATAGGGCTGTTTTATATTCCAGTACTATGATATATCACAGGTTACTAATCTTGGGACATCTTTGTCTTGTTGGGTTAAAACCAGCCTGGTTCTGTCTACATATTTTTATAATGCTGCTGAATTCAGTTTACTTGGGTTTTATGTGGAATTTTTACATCAATTCAGAAATAGGAGTGGAGTTAGTGGTTTCTTTATCTCTGTAGGGTTTTGTTATCTTAGTTAAATTCATGTGATAAAATAATATTGTTGGTTTTTCTTCTCTTTTTCTAAGACTGGACTAGTTTTCTGAATGTTTGCAAGATATCTCCTAGGGCTTTCTTTGGAGGCATTAAAAATTTATCTCCATAGTTTAAAGTTTTTCTTAATAAAATCTAGGGATGGGTCTCTGAAATGTTTTGAAATTAATTTTGCCTGAGATACAGCAGTTCCTTCAGTATATGTGCTAGATTACTCTTCACTCCAGGAAGTTTTCTGTGGTCATATTTTAGCTTATTGCTTTTGTTCTGCTTGATTTATTTCTCAAAAATATCTTTTAGGTATATTTATTTACTTACGTATTTCTTTGAGAGGGAGAGAGGTAGAGAGGGAAGGAGGGAGACTAGGCATGCCAGGACTTCTTGCTGCTGCAAACTAACTCCACATGCGTATGCCTCTTTGTGCATCTGGCTTTACGTGGGTAGTTGAGAATGGAACCCAGGCCATCAGGATTTGCAAGCAAGTGCCTTTAACCACTGAGTAATCTCTCTAGCTTTCAAAAATATCTTTAATTAATAAGCTAAATCGAAAATTCAGCTCTTATCCTTTTTTGGCCTTTTGGCTTTTCCTTTGGTCTCTGGCATTCCTCTCTGTGGCCAGCTGAACATTTTTATCATTTTATTTCTTCTGTTTGGTTGCCCCAATGGAGAGGTGTTTTTTTTTTTTTTTTTTTTTTTTTGGTTTTTCAAGGTAGGATTTCACTCTAGTTCAGGCTGACCTGGAATTCACTATGTAGTCCCAGGGTGGCCTCAAACTCACTGCAATCCTCCTACCTCTATGATTGGTATTTTTAGTATCTTTGTAACCCTTTCTCTTTTTTGTCCCAGTTGTTTCCTTTTCTCTTAAGCTTCTTGGTAATAATAGTGGGCACTGTCTGTTACATCTTGACTGCATGCCCAGGCCCTGTTGCCATTTTCTTTTTCCTGGTACTTGAACATGATGTAAACAAAAGCTTAAAATTGCCTTGCGAGATAGTTCTGCGCAGTCCCTATTTGACCAAGGGAGAAACCCAGACCTCGAAAAGTTAGGTGGTTTGCCACACGGCAGACAGACGGGAGAGCCAGGCTCTCAACCCAATTACACCTCAAGTCAGCATCTCATTAACCCATTGTCTTTTTGCCCGTCATGCTTTGGAAATCTCATGTCACTGTCCTTTATCTCTGCTTTTGGCTTTCTACACTTCTGTGCTCCCAGACCCATTCTTTCCCCCATACCTTTCTGAATAGGACTTTTCCAATCTTCATTGTTATGCCGCATCATTGACAGTTACATACTCTTCTTGTGTCTGTAGGTGACAAACAGTTGTCTACTCAGAGTGTAAGAACATCTGTTGGCCTATGGTGACTGTCTCTGGGCTGATTCCTCCTTACATCTATGGCTTGAGGTCAGCTTGATGTACACAGCTCGCCGAGTACCTGTGGCTTTTAGACAGGAAGTGTTCTATACTCGGCTGACCTTTGATGACCTACAGACGTTTTGTTTCCTTCTGGCTACCTGGTTCTTTGATAAGCTCCTGGATATAGTGACCTGACTGTCCCTACTGTCATCCACGAGACATGCCTCAGTATATATAGCATGTGCCCTGCTGCCCAACTCTTCTCTTTTCCTGTCCTTGGCTGTGGTGACCTCTAAGCTCATATAGAAAGATATAGAGGTCAACCTTTGACCACATCCAATTAGCATTGCCTTTGCTCAGGTAGGTAGAGTGGCTCACCTCCAGGGCCCAAGCCATGTGGGCCCGCCCTGTTACCGCAGCCCAGCTTCCTTAGCCCTAGAGTTTGTGAAAGCTGTTTCAGGATTCTGGCAGTGTGAGCTATCTGCTGTTTCTTGAGCTGAGCTGAGTCTTGTTCTGTGTTTGTTTTGGGCTGACTAGTGACTAAGACAAGAGGTGCCCTTGGCTGTTGGGAAGACACTATTTTATCTGGACTCCCATCACCTCATCGCCTTATCTTTCTAATTGCTGAATTCCAGGAATCTGCACAGAAATCTGACCCTGAATAAAGTGAGTTGAAATGAGAGCCAATTCTTGAGTTAAAAGTAGGTAACCTGACGCTAAAGAGAAAACAGTGGTATCCTCACATAGCTGTTACACATTTCTACCAGTTCTTATCAGAGTAACTGGTCTCACTTAGCTTAGCCGAGGCTTTGACTATAAGGACAAACAATTTGCATTTCTTTCTCCAGAGATTTTTTTCTGTATTTATTGATAATTCATTGCCTGAAAGTACAATTTAATAATGTGCTATGATGATGTGATTAAGTGCCAGGAGAGAGGACCTACATTGGAGTCGCAGAGCATAGGTTTATCGTTTCCAGTTTTCTCACCTACCTCACTTAGCACTGCTCTTCCTTATAAGAATTTGAGTAATTTATGCATCCAGGCCAGTAAATGTTTGGTCCATTAATATAGAGAACCTTGCAGTTAGCTAGCTTCTTACTGCCAAGCTTGTGTTTAGTGTCAGGGGCAGGCAAAGACATGGGTTTTAGGCTTTGATGTTTGCAGAGCTGATTTTGTTTCTCTTATAATCCGAGAGAAATCCATGAGGCCTCGTGTTTCTTGTCATTTCCCTGCTGTCTGAGTGTTTAAGGAGGTCATTCTAAGTGTGCCATCTGGAGAATGTGGCAGCAGTGTTTGATAAAACAGTTCCTAGATGACAGCTACGTAACACTGAATGTACCCTAAATGTCACAGAATTGGGCACTTTAAAATGTCTAACTTTTTGCAATGTGAATCTCACCTCAATTTTATTTAATTCTTTTTTTTTCTTTTTCTTGAGGTAGGGTTTTGCTCTAGCCCAGCCTGACCTGGAATTCCCTCTGTAGTCTCAGGGTGGCCTCAAACCCAGTGATCCTCCTGTCTCTGTCTCCCAAGTGCTAGGATTAAAGGGTGTGTACCACCACACCCAAGTAAATTCAATTTTCTGTACTCATCACACACCCACTGAATCAAAAATTTAGGAGTTGAGGCCTATGAATTTTTAACAATAGTCCAAGTAATTCTTTTATACACAGATTTGAGATCCTTTGAGCTGAGGTAAGTCTTATTCAACTCTTGGGAATTTACCTAACCAGGAATAAATATTGCTTTATACACACACACACACAGATGTGGCTGCCAGAAACTAACTGAGTATACAGTTCAACTTCTCTCAGGTAGCTTTCATTTCAAGAAAAAGCACCCATTTCTAGAAATAGGTTCTTTAAAAAAAAAAAAAAAACAAAGATAGTAACAATGTTAAATTCAATTGTTCTGCTCTTTGCACCTCTACTGATGTACATTGCAACATTCGTTGTTTACTGTTACTTTTAAAAATATATTTATGAGAGAGAGGGAGAGGGATAGATAGATAGATAGATAGATAGATAGATAGATAGATAGATAGATAGGATGCACCAAGGCCTCTAGCCACTGCAAACAAACTCTAGACACTTGCACCACCCTGTGCATCTGGCTTGTGTGGGTACTGGGGGGATTAAACCTGGGTCTTTAGTCTTTGTAGGCAAGCATCTTAACTGCTGAGCCATCTTTCCAGTCCTGCTGTCACTTTTGTGGCTATTGTATTTGCATTGTTGGGGATTGAGCACAGGGTCTCACACATACAAAGCCAGCACTTTACAACAAGATCTAACAAGGGCTACATCTCTGCCCATGCCAGTCTTTCTTCAATATGTGATTAAAACCACTCTTAACGAGTACTTTCTGTCTCATTACAGACACATGGCTATGTTCTTTTTGTGCAAAGATGACCCTTCTTTATTCTTCTTTGACAGCACAAGATCAGAGTTCAAGTCCCAGCTTTGTTGCACATGAATTTTATAGACTGGCTCAGTTTCAGTCTACAAATGGGCTGGTTGTCCATGCCTTCCTGTGCATTCCTTCACTCGCATCTGCACAGGCAGGAGTTACCTCTGGTGGTGGAGGGGAGACGCAGGATTAGGTTTTTGCTTTAGACTTAGTGTGAAGAGTGACTGGAAGCAGGCAGACCTTTTAGGAAGCTCTGGCAATAAAGAGGGGTAAGAAGATACAGACAGAAGAAATGACGGAGATGAGAACGTGGGAGAAGTACATAAGGGAACTTGGCTCAGCAACTCTCTCTCTTAGAGTTATCGTTCCTAGGAACGTTGATGGCTCTGTAGTTCTGTGGTGTTTTGGAACTTTTGTCAATGCCGAGGAGCCATTCCCTTCACTGGGGTTGGGATGCATTCACAAGGAGCTGGGAAAGGTGCAGTTCACAGCCAGTGCCATCGAAATCCACATGGCGATAGAACTCAGTCCATGGATTCACAGTGCAGTGAGACTGGGCTGGAACGTGTGAAATGGTTCTGGCTGCTGTTCTCACTTGCACTGCATTGCTCAGGCCAGCCTGCACAGTGGAGAGGGTCCCGTTACCCTTGAGGAATACCGGGTCCTATTTAATAGCATGTTTCTACTTAGAGTAATTTATTGCCAAACTTTTAACTTACAGTACTTACGATCTGAGCGCTCTTGAGATCCTATGTGCTTTAATGGAGTGAAACAGAAGATCCTACTTATTTCCCCTAAACCCTAGGTCCCTCTCGCCCTCTCGTGCCGAATTCCCTTCGAAATAAGTAGCCAATAAATGGAGAGCTAGCTTCTTCTATTTTACATGTGCTTATGCAATTGGAAAGCTTACTCAAACTTTATGGAATTCCAAGCCAAGAACAAAGTCACCTGATTTCTAGGAAAGCAGTCTGGCTAGCTGCTTCAAACTCTTAAATGACTTTCTGTCAAGTCTTAGGAAAACCTGTTAAATGAATAAATCAGATTATATATCCATACTACCTTTCTCCTTGCAATTGTGCATGTATTTAACACATGTCTTTCAAAGAGGAAAATAATAATACATGCCTTAAAAGTATAAGGCTAGATTGACCTTTTCCCTATCCAGTCATTGAACCATATCACCTCTTGAGACTTTTAAAAAATACTTTATGTATTTATTTGAGAGAGAGAGAGAGCAAATAAGGCAAATAGAGAGAGAGAGAGAGAGAGAGAGAGAGAGAGAGGATGAGCATAAAAGGGCCTCTAGCCACTGCAAACGAACTCTAGATGCATGTGTCACCTTGTGCATCTGGCTTATGTGGGTATGTGGGAATTGAACCTGGATCCTTAGGCTTTGCAGACAAGTACCTTAAGCACTAAGCCATCTTTCCAGCCACCTCTTGAGATTTTATATATTAATGTCCACACCAAGAACATGATGGAGCACTTAAAATGTTTACATGTAAGGTCATTTTGGTCATTTTCTTGAGTGCAAATAAAAATCAGTATACTTTAAAGGCCAAGGACAAGTTTGTATTTTCTAGGACAGACCACTGAATCCACAACCCTGGAGCCTAGGACAAGGTTGCCTCTCAACCCTTATGTTCATCGGATTGTCAGGGTTTCATTATATTGCTTAATGTGCAATAATATCATGTGGATATTTTGAATTTTCAGCAGGAGAAACATGAAGTAATCAATATTTTCATGCTTCTGTGAGAGGATAGCACTTTGGCCTTTCTGTGAGTTTGTAAGTAATGGAAGATACATATTAACTTGAGCATATTTATTGACTGAATTGCAAGAAACTTTCCAATTTTCTGGGGCTTATGTACTTTTGCTTTGTAGTCCATCTGAAAGGTCATGCTTCAGATGGGTCCATTTCTTATATTGTGCATTCCTCTTGGAGCTCACTGGAGCCACAGTTCCCTATGAGGTGGGAGGAAGATGATATTGCGCAGGTCTCACAGGAGAGTGAATGGAGATGAAGGGTAGATCCTGCAGAGGTAGAAGCAAGTACACAGAAACCACAGGTACAGTTAGAAGAAGGGGGAAAATTAAAATCAGGCCACCACAGCTGCTGATGCAGGCGTTTACATGTCTGTCATCTGGTACTGCATCTGCTGTCACCTGCAGCAGCCTGACCAAATATTTAACAATACAACAAGCACTTCTCAGGACAGGCTTCTGTTCAATCCATGTCTGTGGGCTCTGCAAACAAATGTTATTGCATACGTTATAGTCTGGACTCCTTGGACAAGTGAGCCTTGTCTAAACACAAGGAACTATGCAGGGCTTTTCTGAGTCAAGCTTCTGTTGACTAGAGTGGGACCAGATAAAATGAGGAACTAGTTAGAAGATACTGGTGAGACCTGTAGCTCTGAGAAACCCATGGAGATGGGTAAGAATGGCAGTTTTCTCTGAGCAAACATTTATTTTGATTAAATTCAGGGAGGTGACTTAACTTGGTGTTGCTCTTCTCTCTTAGCCCCTTTTCAAAAGAGTTTAGAGTCTTAAGAGGCCATCTTATTTTAGAAAGATAGCAAGGTTCAGTGACGGACTAGTTTACTCAGGAGGAAGATCGCCTGGGTCCAACCCTTAGCACTCCCGCTGACCTTATGTGATCTCTGGTAAGTGTTTTAGTTACTTTCGCTCTAAGTTACAGAAGCAACTTAAGTGAGAAAGTGTTTGTTTTTGCTCAAACTTTTAGTCATTCATGGCAGAGAAGACGAGTTCATGGTGGCTGAGGTCTGTAGTGGCAGGTGACCAGAAAGCTGGAACTAGAAACATAGACCCATCCCTGGCGCTTCACAGCCTCTCCAAACAGCACTGCCTGCTGGGCCTGCGTGTTCAAAATCGTGGGCCTGTGGGGAGGCGTTTCATGTCCAAGCCGTAGCAGCAAGCCTCAGACTTCTCATAAGCCTGTTTCTTCTTTATGTAATGCGCATTATAAGTGTACCTGTAGATAGAAGGGCTGGGCCCGCGTTAGTTCCTGACGCATCCTTCCTAGTGCTTCACTCTTGTAAGCATCATAGCAGATGGCTACAGAGCAGACCTTTTCAGCACTTGTTACCAAACTTGGTTTTTTCTTTTCTTTTTTTTTTTGGTCTTTTGTTTGTGTTTACTTTGTTTTTCTGGGGGAGGAACAGTCCTGTTTGATCCGTATAGTTTTTGCTTCATCACATTATGATTACTGGGCTGTTTGTTAATGCCTGTGTGCATTCATTGTTTCATCTACTTATCAACTGCCCACCTACTAAGGGCTACACTCTCTGCGAGGCCTGGGGGCACGGGGCTGATCCTCTACAGGAGAAAGTGGTTTATGACCCAGTTGAACTGTCTGCCAGTGGGCATCAAGAGTGCCGTGGATCCCCCTTCTCACTGAGGATGGTTAGCAGTCTGGTGCTATTATTATGACAAGCTTTTCATCTGTGTTTTCAGCATCTGTCTCCTCAAAATCATGAGGAATTATTTTTAAAGCAGTCTTTTGCCCTTAAGTTTGATCACTGAAAATATGTTTTGACAATTTCATTATTTTCTGATACTTTCTTTTGCTCTATATATTTCTTATAAGTCTTTGTTATGTCTAAATTGAAGATTTATCCTAAGAGTTACTGGTCTTGCTGTTTAATTCTTTTCTTCATTAATTACTGAAGTAGTGAAGTTAAAATTCTGCTTTTAATTAACCTTCTTCTTTTTGAGAAACTTAGGACCTCAATGAAGTTAAGTAATCAAAATTGGAATATCATTCTTTTTTAAAATTTTTTGTTTATTTTTATTTATTTATTTGAGAGCAACAGAGAGAGAGAGAGAGAGAGAGAGAGAGAGAGAGAGAGAGAGAAAGAGGCAGATAGAGAGAGAGACAGAGAGAGAGAGAATGGACACACCAGGGCCTCCAGCCACTGCAAATGAACTCCAGACGCTTGTGCCCCTTGTGCATCTGGCTAATGTGGGTGCTGGGGAATTGAGCCTCAAACTGGGTCCTTAGGCTACACAGGCAAGCGCTTCACCGCTAAGCCATTTCTCCAGCCCTGGAATGTCATTCTTAAAGGCCACTGCTTAATGCTGTGGATGCTTTATATTTGCTGATACACACTGTGTAGATACGTTGTCCTTGAAAAATTCTACTAGAAGATTGAAATTATGTACTCTATTTTATTTTAGTCTATTAATACAACTTTCCTATGATACTGGGGATCCAACTCGGGGCCTTGAAGCAGGCACTGTATCACTGAGCTATATCCCTGGTCCTTGGTCTTTAAGATAAGGTCACCCTACATAGCTCAGGATGGTTTTGAATTTACTGTGTAGCTCAGCCTTGACTCAAACTCACAGTCCTCCTGTTTCTGTCTTCCTGAGTGCTAAGATAACAGGCATGTGTCACTATACCCAGCTCCTGTCTGGTATTGTTGTTTAATTTTTGTTAAGTCCTATAATTTTTATCAGGATACAAATTTCAGCCTAAATGTATCATACTTTCTCTTTTATTAACTATCCATTCATTTTCCCATTTTAACTATTTGAAAGTTCTTAAATATAAATATCACTATAATAACTGTAAATATATAAAACATTATAGTATTGACAGTCATCATTAGTGATTAAAGAATTTTGTTCTTGCAGTTATGAATACTTTTGCTTTCATTATAGTTATAACATGCAAAGCATTTAAAGAGGGTTTTTACTCAAAATGAGATGTTAAATACATATCTATATTTGAATAAGACACTTGAGATATTAATTATAACACTAAATAATGCACTCTGGTGAATTAGCTATGGTAGTAAACTAAACACGTCTTACCATTATTGATAATACTGAAGGTCAAAGATGCAAGAATTACTATTCAAATAGATATTGACTGTTCTCACAGGAGTTAATGCAGAACGTGAGTGTTGTATCTGGTTTCTTATTGCATCAATTCAGACTATGCAGTAGGCCACCCATATTCCTATGTTCTAAGAACTGTAGTGGATGCCTATAACCTCAAGCAGCAATTACCAATAATAAAAGAAGACAATTGGAACAATGTACTGTAAAAGATCATGTAAAGAGTAGCCCTCTCTCACAGCACCTTACTATGCTGTGTGCTGGACCAAGGGGCGATTCATACCCGGAGCAGGATGGAGCGAGATGATGTGGGATTTCATCATGTACTAAAAACAGTGTGCAATTTAAAAGTTATGAATTCTTTTTCCTGAATTATTTCATATGCTAGTTTCTGAGCATGATTCACTTGGGGTACCCGAAACCATGGATGTCCACCTGTGGCCAAGGGGCACCAGTAACACGTTGGTGCTTCCATGCCTGCTTTCAGATGCTCTCTCCACTTACAGGACTCTTTTTTTTTAATTTTTTTTTATTTATTTTTTTAAATTTATTTATTTGAGAGCGACAGACACAGAGAGAAAGACAGATAGAGGGAGAGAGAGAGAATGGGCGCACCAGGGCTTCCAGCCTCTGCAAACGAACTCCAGACATATGCGCCCCCTTGTGCATCTGGCTAACGTGGGACCTGGGGAACCGAGCCTCGAACCTGGGTCCTTAGGCTTCACAGGCAAGCGGTTAACCGCTAAGCCATCTCTCCAGCCCAACTTACAGGACTCTTAAAAAACTGAGGAGTAATATACTTGGAGAATATTATGCATATTTTCTGGTTGCTTTTAGCCTCTAATTTACAGTGCCAGCTCAGTATGTCCCTAATTAATTTCTTTCTTAGACCCCTAAATTCTCTGCCATGGCCATGTATTTTTTTGTTTAGATAATGTAAAATATACTTTAGATATGATTATCTTGTAAGTTTAGAGATATGGTAGTAGTAAATTTATCTATTTGGGGAAAATATTCAATCCTTAATTTTAATAGAAATGTAATGTATTAGTTTGTTATTGCTATCATAAAAAATGTTATAAAACTTAGCAGCTTAAGTAACACAGATTTATTGTCATGTGGTTCATTGGATCAGAAGTCTAACACCAAGATTAGGGCAGGCTGTCGGTAGTGTTCTTTCCTTTCTCAGGGCTCTAAGGGAGCCTCTTCCGTTCTCATTTGGGTCGCTGGCAGAATCCAGGTCCATGTGCCTAAGGGCTGAAGTCCCTGTTTCCTTGCCGGCTATGAGCTGAAAGGTGTTTCTGGTTTCCTGTTCTTCCTCCCCCAACACCCCCCATCTCCAGAGCTTTTCATAGAAGGTAAGAGCATTCTTATATTTTGAGCCTTTCCTTCTTAGTCCCAGATAGGTTATTTTTCTTTTCTTTGCTTTCAGTGCTTAGAACCTCCCCCCTCCTCCTCAACTTAGGGCACTCTTCCTGTATTTAGGGTAGCCAGTAGGCAACTTTAAGTCCACCTGAAGCCTTAATTCCTGTCTACAGGAAACATACTCAGGTTTTGAGATTAGGATGCGGATACATTTGGGCCATTGCTCTACCTATCACATGCAGTCACTCTGCAGTGATGGAGAACTCCCACTATGTTCTCTGATCATCTCCCATTCTCAGTTTGTTCTGTTTGTGGACATTCACAACAAATGCAAGTGCCAGTAATGATATTTTTTTGTGGGAGCCCTTGTGTCTTACATACAAATAATAGGTTTATTAGAGTGCTCTGAAAAGTATACAAGTGATTGTATATTACCATTTGCTTCCTCTGGAACATCCAATGGTTGTGGGTTCAAAACTTGTGAATCCTTATAAATAATTAGCTATTTAAAATACTGCCATTTGTGAGTGACTGTGAGGATAAGAATAACTTGGAGCAAAAGATATTCTTTACTAGAGTGCATCTTAGAGTCTTTGAACTTAGGAGGGACTAGCTTTAGTTTTTTTTTTTTTTTTAAATCCATGAAATATTTTCCTACTGAGGAATTTTGTTGTAGATCCTAAAAGCTCCAGTGAAAGCTCTGAATACTTACAAAAACTGAGGCCCATTGTGTTAGTTACTCTTTTCATCGAGACAGAACAACTGACACGTGCAACTTCAGGAAGGAAGGGTTTAGCTTGGCTCACACTTTGAGGGGCAATGTGTCGTAGCGGGCAGGCACGGCCGTGAGAGCGCTGTACCTGTGGCAGCAGGAGCATGAGTCAGCTACTCACACTGAAATCGGGAGGTGAGGAGAGGACAGGTGGATGTTTATGCTCAGCTCACTTGCTCCCTCTTTAGTCTGGGACCCCAGCCCATCGGACAATACCACCCACATTAAAGGTGAGTTAGGCCTCCTTAGTTAAACCTTTCTGGAAATACTCTTATAGACCCTCCTAAAGCTATGTTTCTCACATAACTCTACCCCTTATCAACTTGACACTCAAACATACCACTTTAAGCAAGGCATGGTGGCACATTTAATCCTTTAATG
Organism: Jaculus jaculus; assembly: GCF_020740685.1. Lineage (NCBI taxonomy): Eukaryota > Metazoa > Chordata > Mammalia > Rodentia > Dipodidae > Jaculus > Jaculus jaculus. Next base: position 83,402,563 of record NC_059115.1, read on the forward strand.
CCATCACTCGGGAGGCATAGGTAGGAGGATCACTGTGAGTTTGAGGCCACCCTGAGACTACATAGTGAATTCCAGGTCAGCCTGGGCCATAGTGAGACCCTACCTTGAAAAAAAAATACATATATATATTAAAAAAATATAAAAATATACATACATACATATATATACATATATATCACTTTAAATTCTAACATTTCACTCCTGGACCCTCAAGTCTCATTTTCATCTCATCATGCAAAATACATTAGTCTGTCTGTTAAAGTCCCCATAATCTTTAGCAGTCCCAATACTGTTCAAAAGTCAAGTCTCTTCTGAGATTCAAGGTAATATCTTAACTGTGAACCTCTATGCAAAATAAGTTACATGCTTCCAACATACAATGTCAAGGAGTAAGCATTCCAATGCCAGATGGAGGACTGGAGGAACAGCAAGGAAAGATGGTACCAAAGCAAGACTGAAACCCAGCAAGGAAAACACCAAATTTTGCAACTCGACATCTAGCATCTTGTGCTCATGATGGAACCACCTGGGTTCCAAAGGGGTACCCCCTCCCCTTTGTAGGTCTGCCACTTGTAGTACACATGGCTTTTCTCCGGCCAGCTCTATTCCATGCCTGCAACTTTCCTCTGTGGCTCTTCCATGACCCTGGCCTTCCAGCATCTTGGGTCTTTGTCATAACTCGGCTTTCACCTATGCAGTGAGCTGTCAAGGCCTCCTTGCAGGGAATCTGTCTCTGGCACACGTTACCTTGCCTTGGCCGAGTTATGGAACCTTGGTGAAAGCCACGCTGACCCCTCCGTCTTGCATTTGGCATGCCTGCAAGACTGCCCACAGGTGCATGGCCCTGCCACGTTCTGTCACCACTTGAAGATGTAGTCTGGCCCCTTCTGTCGCAGCTGCAGTGCTGTGTGCGCACTGGTGGCTGACTCTGAGAATCAGCTCGTCTGAAACATGGAACCACTTCTGCAGCATTCTCAGTCCTCTCTGTTGTCACGTGAGTTTGCATTTTCACAGGTTGGCACCTCTGATGGGGTGTTGCTGTCTAGGCACCTTTTCTATTGTCCCATTGCCTAGGAGCAGGCTCGGCATCCACCTCCTCACAGCTACAGGTGCATTCGAACCCGTATCATCTATCATGTAGTAAATATACACTTGTGCCTTTTTACTCACCAAATCACACATTTTCCCTGTATTTCTGTTCTACATGTCCTCTTTCACTACAGATAAAGCAGTGAGCAGTATCATCCCATAGCTTAAATTCTGTCCTTAAGTGCTTTATTTCTTCCACCAACCAAATTAGTTTATTACTTTTTAATATTTTATTTATTTATTTGAGTGACAGGAAGAGAGAGAGAGAAAGAGAGAGAGAGAGAGAGGCAGATAGGGAGATAAAGAAGAGAAAGGGTGGCCAGGGCTGCCAGCCATTGCAAACGAACTCCAGACACATGTGCCTCCTTGTGCATCTGGCTTACATGAGTACTGGGGAATCAAACCTGGGTCTTTAGGCTTTGTAGGCAAGGGCCTTCACTGCTGAGCCATCTCTCCAGCCCTGTTTATTACTTTTGAATCCCACCTCGTTCCAGTTCTCAGGCGATGGGAAGAATGCAGCCAAATCCTTTGCCAGAGTGTCACCAGAATGGTCTTTATCTCCATTCCTAGCAGAGTCCTCGTCCCCACCTGAAACCTTATGGGTTTGATTTCCAGTGTCCTCACTGCTCAGCATTCTGGCCTTTGGGATTCCCACCAGAGAGGGCCATTACAATATTCTGCTTACCCTATTCTAGCACATTTCTAGCCTCCTGCTCCAAATTTTTCCACATTTCTTCCCACAAACTATTTGCAAAGGTCTATGAATCACTTGGCCAGTGTTTCACAGCAATGGCCCCAGTCCTTGGTAACAGTTTTTGTTTTGCTCTTCACATTGCTATGTCAGTATACTTGAGAAAAGCAGCTTAAGGAAGGAAGGCATTTTATTGACTCACAGAGGGAAGGCATGGTCCATCGCGCAGGGGAGGCATGATGGTGGAACGGTGCTAACTGTGGCAGCAGGATCTGAGTCAGCTGGTCGTATCTGAAGCAGGAAGTGGAGACAGGTGATTGCCAATGTTCATCTTGCTTTCTCCTTTCTATTCAGTCCAGAATACCAACCCATGGTATGATGCCGCCCACATTCAAGCTTGGTCCACCCTCATCACTTAAACCTGTCTGGAAATAACCTCATAGATTTTACACTTAAAGCTGTGTTTCCAAATCTTGTGAAGTTGATGAAGAAAATTAGTTGCTATACCCATTTTCTGACATTTGACCCTTTGGGAAATTGCATCAATACCTTTCCACAAAATAAAAACCTTAGCTTGTATTTTATTTAGCACCTTTTATGTAACAAGTAATGCACTTACCTCTGCTTACCCATATACAAAGTTCGAAGTTCTGCTTGCAAGAGCTTTCACTTGTATCTAAAGATGAGCCATCAGACCCAATTGTTCTTCATGTAAGACTTCTCACAATTAAGTTCTAAGTTGTGTGGCATTGGCAGTAACAGAATGCACTGTAGCAACTTGAAGTGGAGATGGGAATTGCAAGCTGGAATAGCATGGGGGAATTTCATTGAGGGGTCACATTTGGTTTGGAAACTGAAGACGCCTGAGTTTGAAAGGCAGAGGGCGAGAAAAGAAAGGGTCCACTACCTATGTCTCCATGGAGACAATAACAATGGGTGATTGTAACAACCAGTAGTTTATGGGCCTGTTCTTCATCGTAGGCACGGTGTGCCTTACACTCATTTAGGAGGTGCTGCTGGTGCCCCTCGTTCCTGAGTGGAGAAGCAGGCTCTTAAAAATGACTCTGGAGGCCATGCATAGCACTTCCTCCATGGAAGGTGGCACCCAGCTCAGGTTTGTTTGATTTCGGAGCTTAAGTGAGTAGACCCTGTGCCAGTGGGCGGTAATCCGAAGGGAAAAAAAAACCCGCAGGTCAGCTCAGTGTGCACGAGCTATGCAGGGCAAGTAGGAAGTGCAGTTCTAGAAAGATAGCTGGGGAGGATGTTAGAGAATTCCCAGTTCAGTCTGATCATTAAAAATTGAAAAGCCAGGCTGGGCATGATGGCGCGCACCTTTAATCCCAGCACTCGGGAGGCAGAGGTAGGAGGATCGCCATTAGTTCGAGGCCACCCTGAGACTACATAGTGAATTACAGGTCAGCCTGGGCCAGAGTGAGACCCTACCTCGAAAAACCAAACCAAACCAAACCAAACAAAGCCAGGTCTGGATAGGCTGAGTGGTTGATGCTGAAATGGACGCTTGGCCTCAGTGCTCCTCCCACCCGAGTGCTGTCACTTCCCTGAACGCTGGTGAGTCTGTATGATGAGTGACGCAGAGCTCAGAGTTGACGCCGGGTACCAGCAGGCAGCCTCAGTCACACGGGAAGAACACAGCTCACAGAATCCAGTGGAAACAAAGAACTGCTTGCCATTTGTCAGAAGGGTGTCTTTTGGATCCATATGTAGCCATCTTTAAGAATTGATAAAGTATTGGCATAGAAATGAACATATGTACCAATGATGTGAAAACATTACTCTCAACAAAATCTCGTTCTTTTCCAACTTTTACTCTACCTGTCAACCAGTGTAGATTGTACCCTCTCCCTCACCCTGGGGACATGGCCGGTGGCAGGCAGCTGGAGGAAGAAAGGGGCTAGGTGACCAAGGAGGATTAGCCTATGAATTAGCAGAAAGTGGATTGAGCACAAATGGTTTGGTTCTGGAATCTTTTTTTTTTTTTTTAACTTATTTATTTGAAAGGGGAAGAAAGAAAGAATGGGCATGCCAGGGCCTCTTGCCACTGCAGTGAACTTCAGATGTGTGGGTCCTGGGGAATCAAACCCAGGCAGTCAGGCTTTATGAGCAAGCGCCTTTAACCACTGAGCCATCTTTCCAGTTCCTACTTCTGGAATCTTTTCAGCAATGTCATTAATTGCATGTAGAAGATACACATCTAGGTTTCAAAGAGGACACCAGTACTATTAGTTTAAAAATAAAAGCCACATATTATTTATCTTCATCTCTTCCAGAATGTAAAAGTGGAGATTTATTTGCTCTGTAATGCTTTTATATTTTTAAGGAAAAAAAAAGAGAGTGGCTGAATTTTAACTACTAAAGCTCCTAAGCAGCCATGTTCTTTCTTTTGCTCTCTGGTGTAGGGTTTGCCCTGAGGACAGTGGCAGTGCTGCACACATGTGTGGAATATATTTGTCGTAAGGCATTTGCTCCAACACTATGAGAGTTCCAGAGCTAGGTTTTGGCTCCTCCCGTCCCAGAGTCTTTCCCAGTGTGGGTTGTGCAGAGTCCGGCTGTGGCTTTCTGACCTGATTCGAGGCCTGTCTTAGAGAGCTAGGGACAGACATCAATCTCCTTTCTCCCACAGTTTGTGACTGCCGGCTCTTCCAAGGAGGGCCTGGGAACCAGTGCTGTGGCTCTTGACTGAGTCGGGCCTGCTGTGCTTGGCTTCAGGCGGGCTGCTTATCCTCTGCCTTTAAGCATCAGACCCACCCCCCCACCGTGCCTAAAAACAACAATAATACAAATGTATTGCAAAAGACCCTGGTTGCTTCTCTTGCTGACTTTGGCAGTTAGGGACAAAGCATCAACAAAACGTTGTATACAAAAATTCTGCCTTCCAGGCTTCTTTCCTTCTTACAGAACAATCCTTAACCTTGTAGGGCTCTTTTCTCATGTTTTCTTAATGAGAAAATATTTTTGAGATTATTGGCATTGCAGGTTATTCCTTCATGGTGGTTTTCACTCTTAACCAACTGCAATCTCCACGATCTTGTTTATAGTTTTCTTTCATTGTCCAGGCCACGTCTAAACAGCCTCTCCAAAACAACTTCCTTCCTCCGTGTCTCCTTCCCTTTCGTTTTCCTTCCCTTCCTTCTTTCCTCCCTCCCTTCCTTCCATCATTTCCATCCCTAAAACTCTTTATTATTTGTGTAGGTTTTGTAAATTGTTTTTCTAAAAAAAATGAACAAGCCTCAAAAGTGACATTGATCGCTGTGAAAACTGCCCCTCAAAATTTGTGTGACTGGCCCCAGTTCAGTTTATGACCTGGTGACGTGTTCAGACACACACCAGTTGATGAACAGCATGGGTAGGGCAAAGGGTGCTGGCTTGCGCCGGGAGTGCTGGCTGTGCGTCGTCTTAGGCCTCACTTCGGCTTTGGGTTACACGGTCCCTGTGAAGTGCGGCTGTAACGAGGCCGAGTCCAGTCCCCGGAGCTTTCAGTATGCAGTTTGCAGCGCTCACACCTTGGAGTCTTTGACAGGAGTGGACTCAGTAGTGTCTGTGGTGGTTTTTGTCAGGCTCTTGCTAGGTGTGGACAGCTAACCCCTCATTTTTTTGGGGGGGAACAAGAAGAAAACGTGCTCTATTCTTTTAATTAAGACAGTGGACTGGTTCTGAGCTCTGACTTTAATGATATAGAAGATGGCCTTCTTTCTATCTAGTATAGTTGTGCACAGGCCTAAGTGTCAGGCTCACTCATACAAGCATAAAGGCCGGACAAGAGTTCCCACGTCTGAGGCTAGGACCCTGGCCCTGGAATCTCTGACCTTGAGACTGAAATGCCGCAGTGTGAAGCTTGCTGCTGATGGGAGTGGAAGGAAGGGATGCAAAGAACCTTGACCCTCTTTGTCGGCACCGCGTTTGCTAAGGAACTCAGGAACTGCTGGCGGTGGAGGAAGGTGCGCACATTTGAGATTCAACTCACACCTACGGGGACACAATTCCAGCTCCGTGGGCAGAGATGATGATGTCTGGAGGACACATTAGTCATTGGGCAGGTTTCAGAGAGGAGATTGGGCATAAGTTAAATTGTGCTTACCGTCCCTAAAGTGTAGGGAGGTGAATGACAGAAAGGACAGGACATTGTGGGGATGTGGTTACCAGTGAGCAGGGAGACAGGAGCCTAGGCATGGTGCTCAGCCCAGCCTACCCATTGGTGCTGAGACGGACCCACAAAACCACAGTATAAACAATGCACGTCCCCCCCCCCCAGTATTTCTTTCGCTTGAATACATATGTGTCAAAATTAAATAATTTAATTGATTAATAATATCCAACTTTTTAATTTTAAAACAGGGTCACATTATGGAACAGAATACAGTATGTGGACATCTGAAAAATTTAAAATCTCAGGTTTCTACTATTTTATCTTGATCTTTTAGGGAAACAGCTAACAAGTTTGCTTGTGTGTGCAAGGATACATGCATGCCATGGTACACGTGGTCAGAGGACAAGTTTGGGGGTCCGTCCTCGCCTTCACATTGTTTGAGGCAGGGTCTCTCATTGTTCACAACTGTGTGCACTGGGCTAACTCTCCTGCCTGCTAGCTTCCGAGGGAGCCTCTGCTCCCTGTTCACGGGCAACCCGCTGGGATGGCAGAGGCCAGCCTCAGCACCTGCCTTTACGTGGATGCCGAGGACAGGAGCTCAGGGACTCACACATTCACGTTCATGGCAAGCACCTCATTTACAGCGTCTACTCCCCAGCCCTAGAGCAGAAACCTTAAAGCCTTAAAGCTTTAGCTCCACTAAAAAAGCAAGCATCAGATGGCCCACAGATACTTAGAACTTGTGACAGGCGGGGCCGAGAGTCACCCTTGACCACACATGGAGGGTTTTTCTTGCTTCTTGGACAGCTGTGTACGTCCAAGTGACAGATCTTTCTAGCATGGCCCTCCAGTCCACACTGCAGTGTGAAGCATCTCTCTGGCAGGTGTGAGATCAAGCGTGCACCCTGCTAAGAAAGCAGCGAGAACTTGTCCCTTGGTCTCCAAGGAGAATGAGGTCAGGACCTTCGGAGATACTTATTTGGCGTTCAGCTTCTGCCCCTCTCTTCCCTGCTGGTCCCAAGCATGGCATCCCCATCTCGGTTTCTTTGGCCCTTTTAGCCCCTTGTTCTCCCAGGTCCTTGCCACGGGCACTTTCTTTTGTTTTCAGCATTTGGAACTGCAAATCATTAGGTAACTTAGAAAGAAAACTCTGTTTTCCCTACACAATGGCAAATCTCTTCCCTTCAAGGCTCTCTGGCCTGTTTCCAGAAGTCACATATAACCTTTTCTAGCTCCAGTGGAATCAGTCCAACCATCAGGAGAACTGGGTAGGCAAGGAATCCCTGGGCCTTTCGTTGACATCTCAGCTTTAAATTCTGTGCTCTCTGCCATGTGTCAGTTTGACTTTGTTGTGAAGTTCATTGTTAGAAAACTAAAGTCTGCTCAGTGTTATAGACAATGCTAGATCCATAGTCATCGACCCACAAGTTAAAGGAATAAGAAAATGAGAAGAGAATTCAGTTAACCCTAAACTAACTAGTGCCCTGAGCTTCATTACTCAGGGGAAAATAAGCTGAAGTCCAGCTATTGAGCATTTGAAATGTGTCTAAGTTAAATTGAGATTTGGTATAAAAGTATAAAACATTGAACTTTTAAGACATTTGAGAAATGAATAGAAGTAATATTTCAATAAGTTTATATTAATTACATATTGAAATTATAATATTTAGACATAATACATTGGATACAATCTTAAGAAAATTAATTTTAGTTGTTTATTTTTACCATTAAAACGTTGCATTGAGCTGGGTGTGGTAGTGCACTCCTTTAATCCCAGCATTTGGAAGGCAGAGGTAGGGACGATCACCATGAGTTTGAGGCCACCCTGAGACTACATAGTGAATTCCAGGTCACCCTGGACTAGAGTGAAACCCTACCTCAAAAAAATTTTTTTGTTTTTATTAAGCTGGGTGTGGTGGCCCACCCCTTTAGTCCCAGCACTAGGAAAACTGAGATAGGAGTATCACCATAAGTTCAAGGCCAGCCTGGGCTACAGAGTGAGTTTCAGGTTGGCCTGGGCTACAGTGAGACCTTACTTCAACAAAAATTAAAATTACATGTTATGTACCTTAATGTTTCTTTCAGACAGTATTGCTTCAGATTATAATTTCATAGCTATAATAATTCATACCTCTTAGGAATTTTCTGGTGATTGTTTATTGAAAGCTTTCTCTCTTAATGATCAGGCAAGGTAGCACTAACCCAGAGGAGGCTGTAAGGTTCTTCAAGGCAAAAACTGTGCCTAATCTGTCTCATTCTTGGGAGGCATGAGTGGTTGACATTACATTTGTTAGAGGCTTCTAAGTTGCCTTTGCAGTGAAGTCCAGGAACAGTGCTAGCATGGAGAACATTGCTGAGATAAGGCATAATCTACCAGTAATTCCACAGAGAGAAGCAGCTCATTTGTCTGCCTAGGTCTCGCTTGAATTGGAGTGTTAAAATGGAAGGAAGGAGAGGGAGAAAGGAAGGAGAGAGAAAGAAAGAAAAAAGAAGGAAGGAAAGAGAAAGAAAGAAATGGGCAAGCAGGAGGAGCTCAACATGTGGAAAAGCACTTTGGCAAGAACCATGCTCACACCTATGATTATTTTTATTTTATTATTTATTCAACACAGAACAAGACATGATGCGTGCAGGGGTTGAAGAAGGATCCTTTCCCACCTGCTCCGAAGAAAGCTCAGAATGTTTTAACTTGCTTACTATGATTTCTCAGAAAACAATAGCCTTTTTTTTTTTTTTTTTTGAGGTAGGGTCTCAGTCTCACTGTAGCCCAGGCTAACCTGGAACTCATTCTGTAGTCCCAGGCTGGCCTTGAACTCACAATGATCCACCTACCTCTGCCTCCTGAATGCTGGGATTAAAGGTGTGCGCCGCCACACCTGGCCTTCTTTTATTTTTAACAAAAGAATTTTGCTATTTAAAAGGAAAAGTCTATTTCTATTATATGGAGAAAATACTAATGACAAATTTGCCAAAAATGTTTATAATCTAAAACAAAGAAAGCTGGTTATGGTTACACATACTTTGTAGTCCTATCTACTTGGGACACTGAGGCAGGAGAATCTCTTGAGATCAGGACTTTGAGAAGCTATAAGTAACTTAGCAAGACTCAGTCTCAAGAAAAAAAAAGAAAAACATTTCTGAACATAAATACATTAGTCTTTAGAGCATTAGGTACTAACAGTTGAAATGTCAAAGAAAACGCAGTGTACAATATGGGAACTGAATAACATTCATCCAGGCTGGGGATGTAGCTCTGTTGGTAGAGTACTGATACTCTGGGTTTGATCTCCAACACTGCATATTTATTAGCTTATTGCAGCCTCTGTGGTGGTGCATGCCTGTAATCCCAGCACTTGGGAGGTGAAGGCATGAGAATCAGAGGCTCATGGTCAACCTCCACTATATAGCAAGTAGTTCCAGTCCAGGCCACCTTGGGCTACACGAGACCCTGTCTCACAAAGAAGGAAGGGAGGAAGGCAGGGAAGGAAAACAGATATTGACTCAGGATCTCATCATCACATCATACCTGGAAGAATAACTTATAGAAGAAAGACTTAGTTGAGATCACAGTTTTAGAGTTTCAGTTCATTATGAAGGAGAAGACATGATGGAAGCATGTGACCAAAGCTGTTAATATCATAGCAGGCCAGGAAACAAAGAATGAGGCGAGACCAGGGGCAAATATAGCCTTCAAAGGCCCTCCCCTAGTGACCTGCTTCCACCAGCCAGGTCCACCTCCCAAAGCTTCCACAGCCTCCCAAAATAACACCACCAGCTGAGAATCAAGCATTCAAAACACCAGATTCAAGCCATGGGCATGTATTTACTATGCATTGTAACATTTTTTCTTCCCTGGGGTAGGTTAAAAATAGCTATCACATTTTATTTTGGTTTTTTTTTTTTTCGAGGTAGGGTCTCACTCTAGCCTAGGCTGACCTGGAATTCACTATGTAGTCTTAGGGTGGTCTTGAAATTGTGGTGATCCTCTTACCTCTGCCTCCCAAGGGCTGGGATTAAAGGCATATACCACTATATCCAGGATAACTATCACATTTTGTGCATAAAAATAATCATCCTAGTAAGGTCACCAAAAAGCACAAGGAACTAGACATAAATGGCTCTAAGATTTGGATCTTTTACTTTAACATTCTAGCCACTGCATTCATGGCTGTGTCAGAAGTAAAATAACTTTTTTTTTTCTGAATAAAATATGCTATTCTAAAACCTAAGGAGACGGGTCTCGTTTTCAGGTATGTTACACTGGCTTTATTTAGTAATACAGCTATTTATAAAACATATGGAAATGAAGAGAGGTAAATCATTAACTTTTGATCCTGGCCCTTTCTCTCTTCTCCCAGCAGCAGTAGTAATAATAATGAAAGGCCCTGGCACCCTTGCAGGCTTCTCTAGGGGAAGTCACTGCAGCTGTGGGGTTTCCATTGTCTCCTGCCTATGCTTTGCCAGCACATATGCTTGAGGAATTTAATTAGTCTTATTGCTTCATATGACTGAAAAGCAATGGTATTAGTTTTCTCTGCAGGGATATATTTACTTTTTTCTTGGTTGGCTGTCCCTTTGTTGATAATATTTTCCCAAATCTTGAAACACTAATTGGTTGTGGAGCTTAAGCAAGATCATTCATTACACTGAAGGCAGAAACTGTTGATCCTGTGGATTAGTGCATGGGCTGCATTACCATCGACTGGAGAGCCTGCTGAGCGCTGTAAATGAGAAAGAAAGTAAGGTCATGGTAATAGGTTGCTCTGAGCCCCCAAGTTTCAGAGAGGAGCAGACATAAACAGCCTCTTCCTTGTAGATGGAGGAGGGTCAGCCTTGCCAAAGAGTTCCTTAAGCATTCAGAACTTGAAAAATATATGGACTATCAGAGCCTAGTCTTAGCACGTGTGAAATAACTGTTAGTGGATCTTTCTCTGTGTTGTGTGTGCATAATGTGTGAAGAGGAAGAAACATACCTTGGAAGAGAACAGTGATTTTACGTGTTGGTATTTCGGGATAGCATTTTGCTTTTAGAGTTTTATTCCCTTATCTCAGCCCCAGTTCAGTTTTTTTTTTTTTTTTTCCCTGAAACACATTCTGCTCTTCGCCTGACTCTTTTACTATTCTTGGCTCTGGGCACATACTGCTCATTATAGGGACTATGGTACTAAACCTAGACTTTATCCTACTCAGAGAATGCATAAGGAATTTGTATTATATTTTAACTGTGGAGCCTGCTCAAGCAAAATGACTGATAGTGCAATATAATGTGCCAAAAAGAAAGAAAGAAAGAAAGAAAAATTCTCGATCCAGTCAGTATAGAATCCCCTGGAAAATCTTGTTAATAGTAGACTCATAGACTCAACTACTTGGCATGTAGGGGAATAGGAAAGGGTGGGAAGTCAAGTCAGTACACAGCCATGGATATGAAGCTATGCTGGAAAGAACTGAGAGACAGTATAGCACAGTGGCCAAGCCAGAGCAGGAGTTCTATAACCAGACAGTCCTGAGCTCAGAGCCTTATTCTACTCTCTACTAATTGCTAACTATAGGTAGGGTCCCTACTTTCCATGACATCAGTTTGCTTACCTGCAAAGTGGGCATAAAGTTTACTCTCAGGGCTGTTGTGAGGATCAAGTGAGAGAGTTTGTGTAAAGCACCTGAGTTAAGACCTGGCAGAAATAGTTATTTCATACATGTAATTGTCTTCACCATCTTCATGCTCCCCTCATGAGCTTTGATCCTCTTTGCATTTGTTGGAGAGGACACTGCAGTATTGATTCCTGGGTGGTACATTATATAAATACTGTACCCAGACTTAGCTTCCAAAGGTCCAGTGAGGTAGGACCCTGTTTGCTATGCTCCATGGACAGAGTCCAGTACCCTCAGAGGAGGAGGTTCCTAAGAGTGGCTAGACTCTAGAACCCCCCTTTCGAGGCACTGGAATGCTCGTTTGGAGACCGGGTATCACAGTGCAGGTAGGTGGGAAGGTGATGTAGAAGGGATGGGAGTAAGGACAACAGAGACAACTGTAGATTCCACTGTAGTGCTATTGACACCCAGAACCTGAGTGAAGCTGAGCCTACCTGTTGAAGGCAGTGGACGCTGTAGTCGTGTATGGCCAGGGCAGGCTAGAGCTGATGACCTGCTTGAAGTTCTGTATGTAAATATTTCTGAAAAATTTAAAGATACTCAATAGGAACTTCATGGTTTCAAGCATTTCCCAGAACATGGGGTAAGGTTGTTCTCTACTTTCAGATGAAGAGACGGGCTCAGGGAATAAAAACACACAGTTCAAAGCAAAAGCTACTTATTTCATTACATTCATCTGGGCAAACTCAGCCTTACCAAATTCAGTTCTCCATGGCCTTTCAGGCATCCAGAAACCAAGTATTATCACTCTTCCTTAGCCAAATTTTGTTATTGTTCAATCTCTTCCTGTTGGCACAGTGAATCATAGTTAAGATCAACTGCATCTGTTAGCTCTGGACTTTGATTTAGGAAGAACATGTGGTCAGACAGTATCTGAGGTGGTCACCTCTGAACTTTCTCCAAGCTTCTCCCATCTTGCTCCAGCTGCTGCTGTGGGAAGCCATCTGAGTAGGCTGGTCAGCTTTGCAGTGGGCATCCAGGGCCTTGCCCTGAGACCCCATGGTCTCTGACAGCGAGGACTCACATGTATACAAGCCAGATATGCTGGGAGCCAGTGCTCATTAGGAGCCATTAGCAAACCAAGTTTCCCCCATGCATTCCCCACAGTTGTAGTTCTGAGATGATACTTGTTAAGGTGTAGCGAAAGGGGGGTTGAAGGCTTGTGTATTCAAGAGGCAGTGGAAGAGTTGTTGAAGTTCTTAATCTATACTGCCCAGTGGGGATGCAATGCAAGTCACAAAGTGTGTCACACATGCCATTTTACACAGCTACATTTGAGAAAACTGGAGGAGAAACAGGTTAAATTAATTTTAGCAATATATTTTCTTTAGTATATCTTCAATATATTTAAAATACCATTGTAATATAATCAACATCAGTAGCTATCAGGAAGATGTTTTGCAGTCTTTTCAAAATATATGCTGTTTGCAGCATATTTTAAATTGACAGCGCTTTTCAGTTCAGGCTTACCACACTTCAAGTACTCAATGGCCACATGTGCCCAGTGGAAACCATTTTTTGTTCACTTTTTGTTGACACTTTTCAAGTGGGTACATAATGTATTTTGATCATAACCCCTTCACATTGTTTTCTGGTGTCTCACCACTCACGCCCTTCACTGAACCCCTTTTTCTTTCTTCTTAGTCCCTCTTCGCTTTTGATGTCTTTTTAAAATTGTTGTTTCTGCTCTGTCATCCATGCAGAAACGTTTTTAACAGCTCAGTTCTACAGGAAGTGAGCTGGCAGAACAGTTGATGGTTGTGAGAGAATGCCACCCTGGAAAGTGTGATTGCAGAAGGTCTGGAAATAGTTGGAGTGGATTGTGATGGCAGGACGCAGTAAAGAATCATCCAAAGAGGAAAGGTGAAGGGAGGGAGGATTCGGGTTTTTGGAAAGATCACATGTGTTGGTATTGAAATCAAGAAGAATTAGAATAGCCGTGGTAGAGGAGAGAATGACAAGGCGCCAGGTGTTAAAATCCTCAAGGCAAATGGCAAGAGTGATCCAGGGTCTCTAACCCTCTGTAGTCCAGTGGCTTAGTTGGTGATATCACCTGATGGCAGGTGCCTCAAGCCTGGAGGAGCCTGTGTGATGAGCGATGAGGGCGGGGAAAGGTAAGGAGGGTGAGTGAGGAACAGTGAGGATGCCGGTAAGCAGTGTCTCTGCAAAGCTGGGGGCTCTGTAAGGGTCCCTGTGAGGACTGTCCAGGAAGAGCTGCAGCACAAAGGGGCACAGGAGCAGGGCACTATTAGCACGTAGGGGCAGATCACAAAGAAGAGAGTCTAAGAGTCCTTATTCTTTGGCTGTTGCTGCCCCAGCCCTGTGACCTCGGGGCGCTCACAGACCCGCTCGGGCACTGCCCCTGACCAGTGAGGTAGGATTTCCTTGGTGCACCTTTGCGACCCTCACCTCCATCTTGTCCAGGTTCTTTTCCCAGAGAACATGGTTGTTCCCATTTCCAGAGTTCATTTAGGAGAGATGGCTCATCTGCCCCCATTCCCACCTCCTGTCCTTTTCTTTAGGAAATTCATTCAAACTTGTTAGGGTCAGGATTTACCAAGCAAACTAACTGTAAGCATTTATAAACAACTGAAACAACTGGGAACTATGTAGAATGTTGAATTCGGATGTGGGAGGGCTGTTTTCTTTTTTTTTTTTTTTTGGTAGGGCCTCACTCTAGCCCAGGCTGACCTGGACTTCACTTGTGGCGATCCTCCTGCCTCAGCCTCCTACCACCACACCCGGCTGAAGAAGGGTTTTGTGGTTGTCCAATTGAACAGCTGTTGATTTCTGGCCCCCAACAGCTACTATAACTCAAAATGTCTGTGATTTTTTAAGGGTAAGGGAACTCTTCAAGCCTTCAACTGTTTAGCAAATATTCTGTTTTTCCTTTGTTCCATCTTCATGTTAGGCACACAGTCTAGTTTGACCAAGCCTGCCAGGCATTTGGACTACACATTATGCCACGTGAAGCATGAGCCAAGCTAGCTGCTTATTATGGCTCTTTCCATCTCCTTTCAGTGCACTGACGTTTGAGGAATAAGGACTATGACATCCTGTAGCTTGTCCTGTCATGACCTCTCTCCAGACTGGGATGTCACAGGCTCCCCAGCACTCATGGTAATGCCCTGAAAGTGCAGCGGGCATTCCCATGAAGACATTTTTATTATTATTTATTTATTTGAGAGAGAGAAAGACACGGGGAGGGGGAGAGAAAGAGAAAGAATGGGCATGTCAGCCACTGCAAACAAACTCCAGATGCATGCTCCCCCTTGTGTATTTGGCTTACTTGGGTCTTGGGGAATCGAGCCTGGGTCCTTTGGCTTTGCAGGCAAATGCCTTAACCGGTAAGCCATCTCTCCAGTCCCCTGCGAAGACATTTTGAGCTCTGTTCTTCCTGGCCTACTCCATCTCCTCCCAGAGTGGAGAGTGGGATTCCTAGCTTCCTTCCTGGACTAGAACTGTGCTACCTCACAAGCGCTGATAACCCTAAAGCTTGCTTTATTCTCTTCTTTCTCCTCTTGCCTTTGCTGAGCTCCGCACTATGGGTTGGGGTTGCCATGCTCAAGAGAAAGGCATATATTCAGGGTCACCTCCTTCTGAGGCATGAAGCAAACAAAAAGTACTTAGGTACTTCATGCTTCTGTGAAAACCCAGTTAACACCCTTTCTGGTTGTAATTTTAAAAAAGTATTTTATTTATTTACTTGCAAGGAGAGAGAGAGAGAGAGAGAGAGAGAGAGAGAGGGAATGAGAGAGAGGAAAATGGGTGCACCAGGGCCTCCAGCCACTGAAAACAAACTCTAGTCACATGCATCACTTTGCACATCTGGCTTTATGTGGATACTGAGAAACTGAACCCGGGTCATTAGGCTTTTCAGACAAGTGCCTTAACTGCTGAACCTTCTCTCCAGCCCTAAGTTTTAGTTACTGTTTGAGCTGAGATGCTAGGCTAGAGTAAATGATTGTTACTGCCTGCTCACATGTGGGATGCAGGCATAAGGGACTGTGGTAGTTTGAATATATGGCCCCATAGAGTCAGGTTTGAATTTTGATGTCCAGTGGGTGGAGTATTCCTGGGGATGAGGTGTCACTGGGGGCAGATCTTGGCGTCCAGCCTAAGGTATATTTGGGAGCAGACCAGCAGTTTGAGCTCTGGGGGTTGGGTTCATGCTCGCTAGTGTTGATGACAATGGTGTTATAATGTCACCATACTTAGAACTGTGAAAGTGAGTCAGCCTCTTCCTCCATGGATGGTGCTCCCCTGGAATCTGTAAGCATGAAATAAACCCCCTGTCTCCCCTACGCTGTGTCTAATTGGGTATTTGTCACAGCAACGAGGAACTGACTGCAACAGGGGTATGTTCTGATTTTATGAAAGTTAGGCCTCACTACTAGATATATTCAGCTAAGTCTTCAAATAATTTGGGCTGGGAAGGCAGCTCAGTGGGTCATGTGCTTGCTGCTCAAGCACGATGACTTGGGTTTGGATCCCCAGTGCCCATGTACAATGCCAGTCGTGGTGGTGCGCCCCTGTGATCCCAGCGCTGGGGAGGTGAAGGCAGGTGTAGTCTTAGAGCTTACTGGATGATTAGTGTAGCTTCACCAGTAAGCTCTAGATCTACTGAGAGACCGTGGATCAAAAGGTAAGAGCAAGGCTGGAGAGATGGCTTAGTGGTTAAACGCTTGCCTATGAAGCTTAGGGACCCCTGTTCAAGGCTCGATTCCCCAGGACCCACGTTAGCCAGATGCACAAGGGGGCGCACACATCTGGAGTTCGTTTACAGTGGCAGGAGGCTCTGGCACACCCATTCTCTCTTTGCCTTTTTCTCTCTGTGTCTGTTGTTCTCAAATAAATAAATAAAAATAAACAAAAAATTAAAGGGAAGAGCACTGAAGAGGACACTCAGTGTCCACCTCTGGCCTCCATACATATGTGCACACATGAGCACAAGCATGTCCACACACATGTGCCCACACACATGCACATGCACATACACATTCCAAAAAAAGCACTACAGTAATTCTGTCACTCATCTTAGAGGAGACCTGTAGGAAATGCTACTCTGAGTATAATGGAATCACAAACTAAGATTGCATCCGGCTGTAGCATGCAGGAATGCAGCCATGACGTCAGAGGTTATGCTTCTGTTTACATCCTCTGCATCATTTTCTTTTCTCTCTAAGTTAGTGGAATCTTCATGTTTATCAGGAAACCTAACTGACCATGAGATTCTTGTTTCCAGGGTATCTCTTAGGGCCTAGAATTAGCCTTGCAACATACTGATGTAGATAGTGTTGGTTGGTTGTGATCCTCATGCAGAGGGTCTCTCCCTGAATCACTGGTTTCCTTCTGGATACACTGTCAGTACTATTCAGAAAGACCTCAGTGCTGTTACCGATGAAGTTCAGAAAATACCAAGAGTTTACAGATGTCAGCTAGATAGATTGTGTCAGTATTCATTGGAAGTGGCAAGGGTAGTTGCTCAAGTAATTATCAGACAGCAGAAATGTTATCTAGGAAACAGGCACCAAACTGATTGCACATGGCTGGTAAAGACCAGATTTATTTGACAAAAGGGGAATTTTCGGCCGAAATTGAGCTATGTCTCTGCTAGGCAAAAAAACAAAACAAAAAAAAAAAAAAAAATGAAGGAACAAGGAGCAAGCACCAAAACCAAAGAACAGAGTGTATTGTGTAGCAAATTACCAGAAACTTACAGGAATGTTAATATCCATGAAGAGACTGACATAAAATATAATGAATAATTGGTTATCCTTAGTGTCATGGAGCCACTCTGAGGATCTGTGGGCTGCTCCATTCCAGATGTGGCCTACTGTGTCCCAGGACAGTGGCATTGAGGATTGGTGGACTACTGAAGGCCTTGTTTCATTTCATAATCTTTAATGACATGGCTCTAAGATGTGACTTTTCTCTTAAAAAAAAGGTCTCCATTTGTGTTGTTCTGCCTTTATAGTAAATTAAAATGAAATAATAATACTTTTAGCCTTTGAATTACCAGATTAAATTTTATTATATAATAAAACACATTTACTTAAGTTTAATGTCAGTTTTGGAAAGAAATACTTAATATCTCTTAATTTCATTTAAAATCTATTTTCATTAATAATTTCATCAAACCATTCATATTATTACGACTTAAAAAGCAACTCATTGGGGCTGGAGAGATAGCTCAGTGGTAAAGTGCTTGTTTTCAAAGCCTGATGGCTTTGGTTTGAGTCCCCAGTGCCCATGTAAAGACAGATGCACAGAAGCACAGTGTTTGCAATGGCAAGAAACCCTGGTATGTCCATTCCCTCCTTTCTCTTCCTCCCTCTCCTCTTGCAAATAAATAGTATATTTAAAAAATGAAATCATAATTATAAAAGAAAATTAGAAAACTATTGGAATGTATAAAAAAGAAAACATAAAGCATGCATTATCTTATTCCTAGGGTATATATTTAAACTTGTATGGTAAAATGTTTTTATTATATTAATAACTGTTTAAAAGCATAAGTTTTGAACTGGGGGTGTTACTCTGTGAGAGAAAGCCTGCCTGGCATGTGTGTAAGACCCTGGGTTGCAACCTCAGGACCAGAAAGAAAAAAGACAGCACAAGAAAACAAAACATCCTGTTTCACTATAGCAGGCATTTTCGGAAGCCGGCATTCGGGTGAGTTCAGCTAGCACACAGCTTCGTTCGCTTTCATGCTAAGATCGTGGGTCCCTTAATTTGATGCTTGGACATAATCACTTACATGTAGAGTCAGATCGGAATTGTGATGTATCTGAGTTGGCAGGTCTGTGAAATTCAGCTCCAAGCACATATGCAACACTGTGCCTATTCTGAAATCTGAACCAAGAGGGCCTAATTCACTGCTGTAAAAATAAACTGATAGAAGCCATACATTTGTGTTTGATCATAGTATGAGAAACTTGAGAAGCAAGTGAGATAAATAGATTACATTGCACAACAGGACAGGAAAAATACTAAGACTGCTTACTTATGAAACTCAATATAAATTAAGACTGTATTTTACAAACCTAGCTCCTATCATGGTCTGTGGCCATTTGGGAAGAACTGGCAAAGGTGACACTGCTCCAGCTGACAAGAAAATAGTCCCCAGTGGATCTGCTGATTTGCCTAGTCCTATCCTTTGATGCTGAACAGGTTTGCAGTAGTCATGAAATAAACAAAGTGATCAAAATAATACGTTCATTCATCTTTCTAATGCCTTCAATATTCTTTCAGCAAAGCAGCCTTCAAAATAATTTCTGATTGCTTGTTTGTTTCTCAGTGAAGAAATGGAAAAGGATGGTAGTTATAAATTGATCTTAGGAAGACAACATTCTGATAATAAAATATGCATGCCTCAGTCACATAGTTGGAGGTGTTCCTGCATATCATCTGCTCTGTACTGTGAGCTCAGAGTGTCCCTTCTCCCTGTGTGTTGCTCAGTTGAGTGGAATGTCTTGTCATTCACTTGAATGAAGTGTCACTTTTGCGATGGTTTGGGACTGGGCTGTGCTTTCTGACCTCCATGCTATGTTGGCAAACCTGCAACCACCATGACAAATGTTTATTTGCTCTTCCCTGAAATGTGCTGCCCCCCCGTTTTACCTTCTGCAGATAAAACTGACAGGTTAGCCCAAACCAGTGATGAGAACCAGGTGGGAGAGAGAGGTTTTAAAATGTAGTTTGACTTTACTTTGAATCTCACAAAGTTGGGTGAGTCAGTGGGAAGCTGTGGGCCTCCCCAGATTACTCTGTACCTCACGTTTCTCCTGGCAAGCCTCTCTTCACACAGTGTGGTGCTATCTCAGATGGAGGGTCAGAAACAGCCTGCTTGGGAGAGAGCGGGGAGGGAGCCGGCCGGGGAGCCTGTGAAGCCGCTGGAAACGTGACTTCCATCTGTCTTCTCCGGCTCGGCTCCGTATTTCTCACGTTCAGTTCTCACAGTCCTCATTTTGTACAGCCCTGCCAGCAGCAGCTCGCCTAGACCCAGAGAGGTTGTGGGAGTAAAGGCCTGGTGACACTGGAGGTGTGGTTGGGGACTAATGAAAGCCTGTATGGACCTCACTTTCTTAAAGTGGGTAGTTTGAAAGAAGCCACTGCAGTTTCCAAGATGGTAATTGACCTTAGTGTTGTGGACTGAGACCTCTATTTTTAGATCCTTCCCAAATCACTCCTTTTTCTTTCTAATTATTATGGTAATTGCAGTCAAGTATTATGGCAGAGTTGTGGATGGGCTGCAGGAAATGCAACTTAATTGTGGCTTGGCCTCTCACAGATGTGTGGCTTCTCTCCTGCCTTTAATCATGGCCTTATCATGTTCATGTTGATCTCTTAGATGCTTTTTGAGATCTGTGGTCCGGTAATGAGAATTCAAAGCTTTACTCACAAAAGCTTTACTTCTTTGGGCCACCACTTCCTCTTTTCTGCAGAGCAGGGCACGTTCCAACCTTGATCACCATCTCTCTGTACTTCCGAATTACCTGGAACACCCCTGCTGAGGTTCTGATTGTCCAAGTGACTCTGAGTGTTAGCCAAGGCCCCAGACTTAAGGACTCATTATTATAAAACTTTCCCTCTGCCATACCTTCTCGTTCTGATGCCAGGTCAGCTTTACCCTTCAGGAAATAATTGCTATCTAAAAAGAAGTTTTGTGAGATAGAGTTTCATGACAGTGCAGGTAGGCCATGGACTTGAGATCCTTCTGTCTCAGCCTCTTAAGTTCTGAGATTACAGGTGTGCATCACTACATGCAGCTATGAGGAAATGGCTTCCATAATTTAATACCATAAAACTTAAAGAGCTACTGTTTTCTCTTTGTGTGAATTTTTTTGATGTTCTGCATTGATTTGGTGCTTATTAGTTTCTGGCTTCTTTTTCTTTTTAAACTTATTTATTTGACAGTGAGAGATAGAGATAGAGGAAAGAAAGAGATGGAGAAAGAATGGGTATGCCAGGGCCTCTAGCTGCTATAAACAAACTCTAGACGTGTACGACCCCTAGTGCATCTGGCGTACATAAGGCCTGGGGAATTGAACCTGGGTCCTTTGGCTTTGCAGGCAAGTGCCTTGACTTATTTTCTACTTTCATCACTTAATTACACTTGACCTACAATTCAGAAAAGAAATAACACACGAGAGTCAGTGCCAGTGCTTGGCTCCTGTGAATTGGCCTTAGTCTCCCTGGAGCAATGGTTCTCACTGTTTGGTATCTGGAGCATCAAGGTAAACATCTCCTGGGAACTTGTGAGAAAGACAACCCCTCAGTCTTCTCCATGAACCAGAAGCTTCAAAGTAGACCGAGAAATCTGGATTTCTACAAGCTTTCTGGTGATTCTACATGCTACTATTTGAATATTGTTCTAGAAAGATTTAGTTTCCAAATAGTTGGGCTTATTTCTTTATGGTGTGCATATTTTTGAAGTAAGCATCGTTTGAATTTAGGTGATGTGGAAATAGGAAGAATGTGATTTTTTAAACTTTTTTATTAACAACTTCCATATTATAGACTATAAACCATGATAATTCCCTCCCTTCCCCCACCTCCCCTTCACAAATCCACTCTCCATCATCTACCCTCCCCCTCTCAATCTTTTATTTTATTTTTGTGAGGGGGAGAGAATTGGTGCACCAGAGCCTCCTGCCATTGAATTTGAACTCCAGATTTGTGTAATCATCTTGTGTATATGTGTGACCTTGCATGCATGCATCACCTTGTGTGTCTGGCTTATGTGAAATCTGGAGAATAGAAAATGAGTTCTTAGGCTTTGCCGACAAGTGCCTTGACCACTTAAGCCATCTCTCCAGTCCACTCTTTTATTTTAATATCATCATCTTTTCCCCCTATTATGAGGGTCCTTTGTAGGTAGTACCAGGCATTGCAAGGTCCTGTATATATCTGGAAGACTACATTATAAGCAGTCCTATCCTTCCTTTGGCTCTTACATTCTTTCTGCTACCTCTTCTGCAATGGACCCTGAGCCTTGGTGTGATAGAGATATTTCAGTACTAAGCACTGCTCTGTCATTTCTTCTCAGCACTGCTCTGTCATTTCTTCTCAGCACTATGGTGTCTTTTGAGTCATCCTAGAGGTCACCACCATCTGAAAAGAAAAGTTTCTCTAACCCAAAAGTGAAAGTAGCATTAATATATGAGTATGAACATTAAGAAGTGCTTATCAGGCAGTTTGGTGAGCATAATATATGCATTTAGTCAGACACCAGCAGATGTTATACCCCTAGGGTTCATGACCTCCCCCATCATAGGTTTTTCAG
The DNA here is from genome assembly GCF_020740685.1 of Jaculus jaculus. NCBI lineage: Eukaryota > Metazoa > Chordata > Mammalia > Rodentia > Dipodidae > Jaculus > Jaculus jaculus. Next base: position 83,424,385 of record NC_059115.1, read on the forward strand.
TACCAGGTATGTATACCCTCCCATGGAGCAGGCCTCCATTCCAATTAGTGAGTAGTTGGTTTCCCCCATAACAGACATGCCACTATTGCACCCATTGGCTCATGATGTGCGATTTCTTTATTTTAATGAAATACCATTTTTAAAAAATATTTTTATTTATTTATTTGAGAAAGAGAAAGAGGGGGAGAGAGAGAGAATGGGAGCACCAGGGCTTCCAGCCACTGCAAACAAACTCCAGATGCATGTGCCCCCTTGTGAATCTGGCTTACATGGGTCCTGGGGAGTTGAACCTGGGTCCTTTGGCTTTTCAGGCAAACTCCTTAACTGTTAAGCCATCTCTCCAGCTCATAATGTGATATTTCTAAAGGAAACATTTCCTAGCCTCCTATCCCTGTACTTTTCAGCAGATTTCACATTCTTTTCTGTGTGTAGAAAACCTATTTGTACAAAAAAAAATTAGACTTCTATTTAACATGGGAATGTGATAAAGCAATACTATTTCAATGATCAACTATAGCATCTGAAAATATATAAAATGGAATAATCAGTAAATAAAACTGTATTTTATTTCTGCTTCTCCTACTTAATTTCTATTGGACCTTCCAGGTGGTATTCTTCTTTCTTTAAGACAGTAGGTACAGTTTATTTTTCTTACTTGTTAAAGTTTTATTTTTCCAAATATACAGTCAGCTGAACCTGTTCTTGCATTTTTGCAATCAGATGGCAGATCTCCACTGCAGCATTTCTGGTGCAAATTACTTGAGCTCTGTGCTATGAAGCCACCTTGATAAGTCCTTCATTAATTTTTTTTAGAATAAACCCAAAAGTCATAAGGAAGTTTTTACTAAGTTGAACACTCTGAAAGACAAGAGCGAGTATGTGTCAGAAATTAAGTGATGAGGAAAAGGACAAGAGCACCTAGTCAGAGGTGAGGAAACTTTGAGAAGCTCAGGCCCAGTGGCAGGAGTGGACAGCACACCCACCTCTCCATGCCTCTGACCCTGGCCTTGTTTCAGGAAACATCACTGCCGTTAGACCTTACAGTACCCGCATTGGTTGAATCTTTGCTAAGAATTTAATCTGTGGATATATATCCATATTTTTTGGTTGAACAAATGAAGTACTCACAAGTGTTTTCAAGGGCAGCACAGCTTAATTTAACTCCATCAAGCCCTCTCACCTCTGTCAAGTTGCATCAGGAAATTTAAGGTCTAGCCAGGGGCCCCCAAAGAGTTAAAAACCTAATCAGTCTGCAGAGTAGAAGAAATTGATGTCAAAAACAGATGTGCCTCTGTGGGCCTTGCCAGATTCATAAGTCAGGATGAAGCTAATATGTATGCATGCATGTAAAAAAAAAAAAGTCTTGGCCAGTGTTGTAGAAAAATGAAATGTTGTCTCATCTGTAATTCCTCTTCAGGCCTCACTGGTTGGGAGCCCCACGAAGCACTCCCTGGAGACAGGTGGCCCTGACACTTGAGCCATTAACTCAGAACGCCCTCTAATCCCTTGTTTTCATTGTCGGTGTTCCGGCCGAGCTGCCTGCACAGAGTCTGCCCATTTTCATTGGCTTCCAGGATTGTTATTGGAGCAGCCGACAGCTGTCTGCCAGGCTGTCTGAAGCGGTCTTCCTGTGCTCTCTGCGCTGCTCCACTTCACAGCACCATTGTTCCTGTTGAGCCTTTTCTTACAATCTTTCCCAGCTGTATCCTGATAGGGTAAACCACTTAAATTAGCTCCAGATTGTTCTGTTTATTTTATGTTAGATAAGCGACAGAACGCAGCTCCAGCAGCAGGCCAAAAGGAGGGTGGGAATGGGGGGTGGGGTCAGGGGACACAGGGTCTTTTGAGTACCCAGACAAAACTCTGAAAGGCACAAATATGATGCAGTCACTAGTCTTCACATTTATAGGTGACCTTGATGGACTGGCCAAGTAGATCCTTTGGGTCTGAAGACCATGCAGAAAACAAAATTAAGACTCTGGGGCTGGAGAGATGGCTTAGCAGTTAAGGCACTTGGCCTGTAAAGCCAAAGGACCCAGATTGATTCCCCAGGACCCATGTAAGCCAGATGTACAAGGTGGCACATGCATCTGAAGTTTGTTTGCCGTGGTTGGAGGTCCTGGCATGCCAATTCTCTCCCCCCCCCCAAATAAAAAAAATTAAGACTCTGGCATGAAGCCATACTAAATAGAAACTAAGATTTCTATTATGGAAAAACACAAAAGAGTTTTCGTGTTGGTTTCTGTGCCAGCTGCTCAGGTATCCTGCTTGATGTTGATTTCTACAGGAGTCCTGATGCCTTTAAAATTGGTTTTAGGGGACTGGGGGAGATGGCTCAATGTGGAAAAGAGCTTGCCACACAAGCATGAAGACCTGGGTGCGGATCCCGAGCACCTATGTAGAAGCTGAGTATGGTAACGCTTGTCTGTAGTAGCAGCCCTGGGCGGGCAGAGACAGTAGGAGCCCATGGCTTGCTGGCTAACTAGTCTAGCTGAATCAGTGAGAGATCTCAAAATGTAAGATGGAGAGTGTACAAGGAAGACACCCACGGTCAACCTCTGGCCTCTGCGCGCGCGCGCGTGTGCACACACACACACACACACACTCATACATGTACAGAGATGCATGCACACCACACACATGTACGTTCAATGCGCAGTAATTGGGCTCAGAACTGGCTAAGGGTTGGCAGTATCCCTATATGCTCAGCATTTGAAAATGCTCTCTTCCCTGCCATAATTTAAAGCTAGGAATCCAAAGATGTTAAGTCACCAGTAGAGCTGATTTCCACACAGCTGCAAGTGAAAATTCACAATAGCTTGGCCCCCGCTGCTTATGCTGGCCATCTGTGCAGCCGCTTGACTGTGGCCTCTCCCCTGTGGCGCTGGCTTCTAGCTGGAGCTCTCCACGCAAAGACATTCCAAATGCTTAACAAACAAATAATTTCGAATACAATAGGTACTCTCCTAGAATGAAGACACTGCCTTTGTGATTTTTAGGAATAAACCCAAGTATTATATGAGAAATAAACTTCCGAATGTTTGAACTCAGCTACAGCACACAAGCAGTGCCAGCAACCAGCTGAGTTAGATGGTTATTGAGAATTTTGTTTCTGGTAACTCAAGACTCCCTAGGAAAGATCTCATGACAGACTCCTGCGTGGCTGGGCCGCCTCTCCCTACCTTGAATCAAAGTCCTGGAAACCCTTTCCACCATGTGGAAAGATGGAAAGAGCAGGGTTAGGAGTAATAAAATGTCCTTAGGAACTCCCTTTTAGTTTCCTTTTGGGAAAATAAACTCATTGTATAAGAAAAAAAAGTACAAAACCAACTGTGGAAGAATAATGACCCTATCACGGCCTCTTAGCCTCTGGTAGAGTGTGCCTTGTCTTCTCCATACAGGTTTAGCACAGAGCTGTGTGGCTTTTGTGCTACTCCTGGCTCCCCAGTTTTCACCTCTCTCTTTTGGTGGATCCTTTTTAGCTTTTGATTGTGTATAGCCTTTTTTTTCCTACGGACCAGGCTTCCCATAGATGTGTTCCTGGGAGGCAGGAAACATGTGTTGAATCTAGGTTGTTACAGCGCTGACAGCAGTTGTGGACACCTAGTAGGTCTTAATCCAGGCATTTCAAATCATTGTTTGCTGTTAACTTCTTACCTCACACAGCATACCCTTCATTATGCTTTTGTGTTAACTCAGACAAAGGCTTTTAAAACTTGAAGCAGATACCACAACATTTCCACATTCAGCTGGTATACCCTTCCTGTGCTGGCTAAGGTAGAATAAGTCAACTGAAGCTGTCTTCTTCGCCATGACAACTCTAGAGGATATGGAAAGCAATTACTTGAGGGTTCTTTTGTTTTAAATATATATATTTTAATTAGTTATTTTCAAGCAGAGAGGGAGAGAGCAGAGAGAGGGAGAGAGCAGACAAACACACAAAGAGAGAAAAATGAGAGAGAGAGAGAGAGAGAGAGAGAGAGAGAGAATATGAATGAACATGCCAGGGCCTCCAGCCACTATAAACATACTCTAGATGCATGCACCACTTTGTGCATCTGGCTTACATGGGTACTGGGAAAGTGAACCCAGGCTGTGAGGCTTTGCAGGCAAGCACCTTAACTGCTCAGCCATCTCTCCAGCCCCTACCTGAGGCTTTTTAAAAGCAAACATGGGCAGCAAAGGCTCAGTCTCAGATTAACCAAAGTGCTACTTGCACTACACAGGCCAGACCTCACAGCAGGTGTTGTAATGCTAACCCAGCCTTAGGACCCCTGTCTTCAGAAGGTGAGGCAGGTTTATGGTCTGGTCTAACTGAGTGCCCACATAAAGACCCACATCTTTGACAGGATTTTAGCAAGACCTAGAGTCTAAGAACGTTGAATTCAAAGTATCCAGGATATAGTCCAGAATTACTCATCACACAATGAACTAGTACTAAAGACAAAAGCCTAAAAAGTAAATGGACAGTTTTGAGATGCCCCACCTACTGGAGTTTGAAGACTGACATTTTACTGTAGCCATTATAGCCCTTCTCCGTGAGATCAGGGGAACGTTTTCAAAAAATCAATGAAAGGGCTGGAGAGATGGCTTAGCAGTTAAGCATTTGCTTGTGAAGCCTAAGGACCCTGGTTTGAGGCTCGATTCTCCAAGACCCACATAAGCCATAAGGTGGCACATGCATCTGGAATTCATTTGCAGTGACTGGAAACTCTGGTGTGCCCAGTCTCTCTCTCTATGCCTCTATCTCTGTCTGTCACTCTCAAATAAATAAAAATAAACAATTTTTTAAAAAAAAATCAATGAAAATACAACTTCTCAACAGAGAAGTAGAAAGTGCAACCAAACAAGTGAACAAGTTAAGTGAACAAATTAAAGATGATAGGGAAGATGATAATGGAGTCTATGAACTTCAAGATGGGTCAGTGGAAATTACACAACTTAAAATACAGAGAAACAAAAGAGATGCATCTCATCAGAATTCCAGGAGTAAAGAAATATTAGTGCAGAAAAAACAATGAAGGAATAATGTCTAAAGCCACCACAAATTTAGTGAAAGACATATATAGATTAAAGAAATTCAGAACAATCCAGACAGGATAAACACCAAGAAAATGGCACCAAAATCATAAACAGTAAACACTAATGGTGAAGAAAATGTCTTCCAGTTTGGAGGGGTAGGGATTTACCAAGAGAAATGAAAGTATATGGAGAGATGACTCAGCAGTTAAGTGTGTATCCCTCATAGATATGAAGGCCCAAGGGGGCCCTGAGACTGCTAAATTCAAATCTCCAGATCCCACATAAAACAGCTGGGTGGCCTGTAACCCCAGTTGCACAGGATATCAGAGACCCAAGAATCAATGGACCCTCCCCCTCATATTCTGGAACTAGTGAAAAGAGAGACTCTGGCTCAAAAACAAGACCAGGTAGCAGAGCTGGATACTGGACATTCCACTCCTGCCATTGTAAGCAAGGGAACCCCACCTGCATACGAGCCTATGTGGCACATATACACTATGTTACACACACACATGCAAAAAATGTATGTATACCCTGGGCTGGGAATATAGCTCAGTTGGAGGGTGCTTGCCTAACGTGCTGGAGGCACTGGGTTCATTTCTCAGGACTGCAGAAATCAGGTGTGATGGAGCGCACCTGTAATTCCAGCACTTGGGCAAGAATATTAGAATTAGACTATTAGAATTTCAAGGTTAAGGTCATCCTTGATTACATAGCAAGTTCGAGGCTACCCTGGCATACATGGGACCCTTAAAAATTTATAGCTCTTATTTGTAGCAATTGTTTGTGGTTCTAGAGATTGAACATGTGCAAGCAAAGTGCTGTACCAATAAGCTACATTTCACTTCCGCCTGTTTTGATTATCAATAAACACAGAAGAAATGTCCTTCAACTAGTGAATGGCTAAAGAAACGTGGTGCTTCCCTACAGTGGGAACTACTCAGCAGTGTAATGAATGGTTATCACACCTAAAACATGAGTGAGTCTCAGACCTGTTAAGCTGAATGAAGGAAGACAGACTAAAAAGATTATAATGGTCTGGAACCAGTAAAACTTTAAGATGAAGAAAATATCAGTTGTTCCTGGGGATGAAGGTAGAGTGCATACTTTGATTGCAAAGAGCTCGGGGTTAACTTGCCTACTTCTAGAGGTGACTCGTAAAACTAGAAATGCTCACAAGACAAATAAATTTTAAGCTGAAAACAAAAGCTGAATCATCAGCACACCACTTTGTATCTGATAGGGTTAATATATTTTCATGACTACATGAAGTATGGGAAAGATTTGTATAAGCACTTATCTATTTTGAAGTCATTTTCCACTTGATTTCATATTGAAACTTTCAGGAAACCAAACATGGAATAAACAATGAGGCAGTCTCTTTGGGAGCATACAGAAAGCTTTCCAAAACATAATTTTGCATTTCACATGCCAGGCAGATGTTTTGTAGGGTCAGCTTGCCATCCAAGGCCCCGCTGAGAAACTGGGTTATCAAAATCGAGGTCAGCAAAGATCTGCTGCTTCTGAAAGGAGCACGAGGGGCTGACTGGTGAAAGCAAAAACAAGATGCTGACACGTCCTGGGAGTGTGGGTTTGAGGATTAGAGTGGTATTTAGAATGCCCCGCCCACAGGAGTCACATCTGTTGCGCCAGCATTCAGCCGGGCATGTGTTTGGAACAGACAAGGGGATAGCAGACGTGGATGTCCACGAAGCAGACATGTGCATTCCGTGACAGGAGGTTTCCTGTCTGTGAGGTGTTTCATAACAGGGGGCAGAACATTCGTGATGGAAGCTTGACTGCAGTGGATCCTACCGATCACCAGAGCTGCACTTGCTTCCTTTGAAGTGTTCTTATCACTGGGATTCCTTTCATACAATTATGGGCCTTACTAGTCTTTATACACAACTATATTATGAAAAACAAAACAAAACTGTTGCTTTTAAGAAACCTTTGACCTACTCCAATCCACATTCTTTTATGTTTTTCTGTAAAAGCCTTGTGGGTTTTTTTAATTTTATATTTAAATCTTTGATCTATCTTTTCTTTTTGTTTTCTCAAAGCACATTGCATTATTGAAATATAATTTATATGCTATCAAACTCACCCTTTTAAAGTGGGCAGTTCAGTAGTTTTCTTGTACAGTTATTACCATTACCTAATTCCAGAATTTGTGTCACCTCTAAATGAAATTCTTAATGCATTGTCAGTTGCTTCCATTACTGTCCCTCCTCATGCTGGCAATGCCTAGCCTACTTCCTATCTGATGGGTTATTATTTTGGACATGTCAAGGAAGTTAAATCATAAAGTACTTGTTCTGTGTTGTCTTACTTTCATGTAGCATAATGTTTTCAAACTAAGTCTATCCATTTTTTGGCATAAATCTACCTACTTACATTTTACTAAAGAATAATGTTACTTTTATTGAATTCTTGCTTAAAATACCTCTTTTTTAATCCTTTCAGCAATTAATGGTTAGGTCGTTTCCACTTTCATGGGCTATTGTAAATAATACCATATGAACATTCGTGTTTTGTGAGGAATTATTTTCATTCCTCTTGGGTATATATCTTGAATAGAACTTCTGAGTCATATGGTGTCATAGCTTGAAGCTGAGATGTCCACCCCTCTTCCAGTACAGGCTCATATTTGAACTTGGTCCCAGATTGTGGTACTTATTTTGAAGTCCATGGTACCCTTAGGAGGTAAGGTCTGGCTGATGGAAACAGGTCACTGGGGTCAGAACTTTGCAGGTTATACTCACTCCTGGTTCCAGCTGGAGTCTCTGTTTCCTGACCCACCATCACGTGAGAAAATCTCTGCTACATGCTCCCACCACCATAAACTCTGACATGACTTTCCCGTTAGGATGGACTGAAGTTGCTCTGAGACTGTGAGAGCCAAAATCAGCCTTTCTTTCCTTAAGTTGTTTCTGTCAGGTATTCTGCCACAATGATACAAAAGTAACTGTGCATGTGATAACTATGTTAAACTTTCCTAGGGTCCATCTAACTGGTTTTCCAATGAGCTGTGTAATGTTGCATTCCCACTGGAAACATTTGAGGGTTCCAGTTTCTCCACATCTAAATCATCACTTGTCATTGGCACATCTTCTTGATGGTATCCATCCCTAAAGCATAGGAAGTAATATCATTTGTGGTCTTAGTTTGTGGCTCTTTGATCACTATTGATGTTGAGCATCACGTGCTTATTGGTTATTTGTATATCTTCCATGAAGAAATGTCTGTGTCTACTTATATCTATCTTTTGCTCACATTTAGCTGACTTCTTTGTCTTTTTGTTATTGAATTGCTATATTATTCTTATTTAATTTATTTTACATGTGTTGTAAAATTAGTTAATTTAAAAAGTAGAGGTTAGCACTGCCCCAGCCTCTTACAATGACTGACTGATGCTCTCACATCTCATATAGGGGGAATACCAGCAATTCCACTGAAGAGGACCTCAGTGGAATGGGAGCAGGAAGCAGGGAAATGATGGTTCTAACATAATATGTGTCCATACAACTTTCTACTTAATGAAAAAAAAAAGTAGAGGTTGGTCAAGGATTTTGTTGTTATTTTAGTTTTTAATTTCACTTTTGTTAATTGTGAACTTTACTGTCGGAACGTATTGCATATTGGTCATATTCCCATCAGGTTCCCTATCCCCACCCCTGTTCCACTGAGGGCACTCCTCAGTAGGGTTGTCAGTATTCACTGTAGGGTCATGAATGCACCACTTATTTTCTGTTGAAAGGGAGAATATCTCAGGACACTTCTTCCCACCATGTGGATCTTAACGTCTTTGCACTCCCTCTTCTGCTGTGTTCCTTGAACCTTGGAGAGCATGTTAGAGAGTCCCCTACAGCCTCTGATGTTCTGCTTTGGTGGGGTTTGAGTCTCCTTAGCATCTGCCACCATTTCCTTGGTGGAGGTTCTCAGGCTTGCCATGAGGGCAGCACTCATATTTAATCTGCTGCTTCCTCTGTAATGTCTCCTGGGCCCTGGCAGATGTGATAGAGAAGACTCTGGGAGTGTATTTCCAGAGAGGATTAACGAAGGGGTTGGGGAGACTCAAATGTGAATATGAGAGAGACATCATCCCACAAGCTTGCCTGGGTGGAATAAAAGGGGGAAATTTCACTACCACAGTCCTTTCTCGTTCTGCTTCCTGAGTGCCATGATGTGTATTGCTCTGCCCTGACACACCCTTTATACCAGGATGGGCCGAAACCTCCAAAACTGTGAGCCAAGATACATCTTTCCACCTTCAGCTTGTTGTACTTTGGCATTTTGTCACAACAATATAAGTCTGAGTAATATATTTCCTTTCTACTTTTAGAAGAGTTTGTAAAGAACTATTGTTACTTCTTTTTTAAATGTTTGATAGACTATGCAATAAAGTCATTTGGGCCTAGAATGTTCTTTCTGGGAAGGATTTAGTTCCAATATCAATTTCTTTAATAGATAAAGGACTAATTTGATTACTTGTCACTGCTTGCATGAAATTTAGAGTCATAATTTTTGGAAACATTTGTTAGAAAAACTGATTATAACTTGATCAGTTTCCTTCTTAAAGGAAGCCATTTTCTTTCAGCTCATTAAAAAAATATTTATTTATTTTTTTTTTAAATTTTTTTTTTGTTCATTTATTTATTTATTTATTTGAGAGCGACAGACACAGAGAGAAAGACAGATAGAGGGAGAGAGAGAGAATGGGCGCACCAGGGCCTCCAGCCACTGCAAACAAACTCCAGACACATGCGCCCCCTTGTGCATCTGGCTAATGTGGGACCTGGGGAACCGAGCCTCAAACCAGGGTCCTTAGGCTTCACAGGCAAGCGCTTAACCGCTAAGCCATCTCTCCAGCCCAAAAAAATATTTAGAATGAAATTTAATACAACATTCTAAATGAGAAAAGTAAGCAGTTATGAGAGTGCATATATTATAGAAATATAAATACTTGCCACCAGGCATGGTGGTACCCACCTTTAATCCCAACACTTGGGAAGTAGAGGTAGGAGGATCACTGTAAATCAGCCTAGGACTACAGAGTGGGTTCCAGGTCAGCCTAGGCTAGAATGAGAACCCTACCTTGAAAAACAAAACAAAACAAAACAAAAAAATTGTTGAAAATAAGCATGTCTCTAAGTTCTTGTTCACCAGGAAATAATTGGTTTCCCTGCACATGGGGCATGAACATGGTAGTCATTGTGATAGTTAAATATACCTTGAAAATCAATTAATTGGCATATATAAATTTACATATATGTAATTTATGCTGTTTTTGTTTTTGAGAGGTGAAGCCTCTTTCCATGCGCTGATGGAATTATTTATATAAGCTCACAGAGCTTAAAATCAAACCCTAAATTGTACTAACCCATAAGACTGTCAAAAGAGAAGCTGCTTACTATTTTTGGCTGTATTGTCCAATCTTGACATTATGTAGAGCAGTGGTTCTTTTTTTTTTAATTTTTATTAACATTTTCCATGATTATAAAATATATCCCATGGTAATTCCCTCCCTTCCCGCCCCCACACTTTCCCATTTGAAATTCCATTCTCCATCATATTACCTCCCCATTATAATCATTGTAATTACATATATACAATATCAACCTATTAAGTATCCTCCTCCCTTCCTTTCTCTACCCTTGATGTCTCCTTTTTACCTTACTGGCCTCTGCTACTAAGTATTTTCATTCTCACGCAGAAGCCCAATCATCTGTAGCTAGGATCCACATATGAGAGAGAACATGTGGCGCTTGGCTTTCTGGGCCTGGGTTACCTCACTTAGTATAATACTTTCCAGGTCCATCCATTTTTCTGCAAATTTCATAACTTCAGTTTTCTTTACCGCTGAGTAGAACTCCATTGTATAAATGTGCCACATCTTCATTATCCATTCATCTGTTGAGGGACATCTAGGCTGGTTCCATTTCCCAGCTATTATAAATTGAGCAGCAATAAACATGGTTGAGCATGTACTTCTAAGGAAATGAGATGAGTCCTTTGGATATATGCCTAGGAGTGCTATAGCTGGGTCATATGGTAGATCAATCTCTAGCTGTTTTAGGAACCGCCACACTGTTTTCCACAATGGCTGGACCAGATTGCATTCCCACCAGCAGTGTAGAAGGGTTCCTTTTTTTTCCACATCCCCGCCAACATTTATGAACATTTGTTTTCATGATGGTGGCCAATCTGACAAGAGTGAGATGGAATCTCAATGTAGTTTTAATCTACATTTCCCTTATGACTAGTGACGTAGAACATTTTTTTTTAAATTTTTTATTTATTTATTTGAGAGCAACAGACACAGAGAGACAGGTAGAGGGAGAGAGAGAGAATGGGCGCGCCAGGGCTTCCAGCCACTGCAAACGAACTCCAGACGCGTGCGCCCCCTTGTGCATCTGGCTAACGTGGGACCTGGGGAACCAAGCCTCGAACCGGGGTCCTTAGGCTTCACAGGCAAGCGCTTAACCGCTAAGCCATCTCTCCAGCCCGAACATTTTTTTAGATGCTTATATGCCATTCGTATTTCTTCCTTTGAGAACTCTCTATTTAGCTCCATAGCCCATTTTTTGATTGGCTTGTTTGATTCCTTATTATTTAACTTTTTGAGTTCTTTGTATATCCTAGATATTAATCCTCTATCAGATATATAGCTGGCGAAGATTTTTTCCCATTCGAGCAGTGGTTCTTATGGGGAGTATTTGGTTGGGAACTTTAGTGGGCAGGGGGCTGAGGATGTGGCACCTGCTGTTACCTCACACTCAATGAATTATCACAAGTCTTGTACGGCTTGGCACCTGTCGGATTCAACACATGTTTGTAACATTACAAATCAAGAACTTAGGAAGTTTTTGCATATAAATACTACTTAACATTTTAATAAGCACTTAATATTCTAAATTTATTCTAGCATCCATCCCTCTTCTCCTTTATTTGTTCATACTTCTACTACAGAATCTCCTTTTTTAAGTCCAAAGTTATTTGTATGTAAGTGCATGCAGTTACCTAGCACTTGGGCCCTGAACATTTTCAAGTACGTGTCATGTCATTGCAAATTGCAATATTTTTGTCCTTGGTATTACATGTGAAGTTATTTTTTTCAACTGGATGCGTATAAGGACAATATCGTAGACTGATATTCATTTCAGGACAGTGAAAGAAGAATTTCAAAATATTTGTTAAGAAAAAAGAGATGCTCAACTTGAAGGCTTAAAGACCATGCCAAAGAAGGAGGGTGTTTTTTTGTTTTTTTTTTCTTCTAATTTCTGAACTTGTCTTACTACTGTTGTTATTACATAAAAAGGTAAGGTCTACATATGAATAGATCCCATATTACATCATACAGACAACAAACAAGTGCACCTTCCCACAGTGCTCACACGTGGGCAGAGAGCCCTGATTTCATTGCTCAGACGTAGAAATGCAAGAACTGAAACCTGCCCCCGCTTCCCTCACTGAACCCAGTACCGCCTATGCTCCTGTTCCGCTGAGTGGAGGAGACCTGGTGTTATGGTATGCATGCCCCTTTCCCAACTCACACTGAAGCTTAATTGCCTCTGTATCAGTAGTGAACAGGCGGGGGACTATGGGAACTTTTAAAGTTAGACTAAATGCATTGCATGTTGCAACACGAATAGCTGTGAGTTGATGGAGGCCAAGGGTGGACTGTGGTGATTTGAATAGGATGCCCACCATAAACTCATGGGTTCTGAATGCTTTCCCAGCTGATGGAAACTTGGGAGGTGGGGCCTTGCAGCGGGAGGTATTTGTTGGAGGCAGGCTTAGGGGTGTTACAACCAGCCCCCACACCTCCCTTGCTATATATAGTTCTGCCGCTCTTTCCACCTGCCGTGGCAGAGATGATGTGCAGCCTCTGCTCATGCCATGCTTTCCCCTGCATCATGAAGCCTCCCTTATAGACTATAAGCCAAAATAAATTATTTCCTCCCATTAGCTGCTTTTGGTTGAGAGAAGATAGTAACTCTAATACTTACCATGTAGGTGGGTACTACACCCATTACCTTGAAGCCACAGTTCTGCTTTGTCCTGCTAATGCCATTTTCACTTTTCTCCTACTGTCCTTGAGTTTGTCAGATTCTCATGTTTGTGCTAGTTTCTTCATGTATTACTTCTTTTTTTAGTATTTTTATTTTATTTTATTTTATTTTTATTTGAGAGAGAGAAAGAGGCAGACAGAGAAAATGAGCATGCCAGGGCATTCAACCACTGCAAACAAACTCCAGACACATGCGCCACCTTGTGCGTCTGGGTCCTTTGGCTTTGCAGGCAGGCATCTTAGCCACGAAGCCATCTCCAGCCCCATCTGTTACTTCTTTATTTGGCATTACTGAAGGACAAACAGCCATCTAGGAAGGATTACCTGCTCACCATTAGTGCACTTTAGGACTGGAAAAGGAGTCAAGTTGTATATGAGCGCACTGTAATACTCCTTAGCAGACGAAAACTTGTTTGCCTTGAAATTCATTAAGAAATTAAGAATTCCTTCAAGATCAAACTGCAACAAAGACAAAAAGAACTTTTAAAGAAAATATTTATTTGTGCCAGGCATGGCAGCACACGCCTTTAATCCCAGCACTTGGGAGGCAGAGATAGGAGGATCACCATGTGTTTGAGGCCATCTAGAGACTACATAGTGAATTCCAGGTCAGCTTGAGCTACAGTGGGACCCTACCTTGAAAAACAAAACAAAACAAAATAAGAATAATAATAGTAGTAATAATAATAATAATAAATTAATTAATAAAATATTTATTTGAGAGAGCAAGAGTATGGGGGAAGGCAGTGAGAATAGGCATACCAGGGCCTCCTGCCACTGCAAATGAATGTCAGACCTATGTGCCACTTTGTGGCTTCTGGCTTTATGTGGATACTGGAGACTTGAACCCAAACTGTCTGGCTCTGTAAGCAAGTACCTTTAACCACTGAGTAGTCTTTCCATCCTGACAAGAAGGATTTTAATTGTTAAAATTAAAAAAGGGAGAGAACTGAAAAGATGGCTTAGAGGTTAAAGGCATTTTCTTGCAAGACCTTATGGTCCTGGTTCAATTCCCCAGCACCCATGTAACTCCAGAGTAGAAAGTGGTGCATGTGTCTGGAGTTCATATACAGTGGCAGAAAGCCCTGGTGCACCCATTCCTTCTTTCTCTCCTCTTTCTCTTTCTTTCTTGCTCTTAAACAAATAAATGTAAAATAAAATAAAAAAACAAACAGGAGACAGAGCAAATATTTGATGGTTTTGCTTGCCCTGAATTTAGCAAGTGTGGCTCTTCTATGCTACTTACTGGAAAATTCTAGGGTGAGAAGACCAAGCCCAGCATTACCTGCGCTTTCCAAGTGAGAGCAATTCATCACCTTTTGCTCTTACCTTACAACTTTCATCAAGATCTCCAAAATCTGTGAATATTTATTCATTAAATTGCAGAAAAAGTTATTTGCTTACCAACATGTAATAAATTAAGAACACTTTCAGTTCCCAGATCTGCTTAATTTTTTACATTTGTTTATTTATTTTTAAATATATTTATTTTATATTAACACACAAAGAATCAGGTTTCATTATGTTGTAGTTCAAACACATTTTATTGTTTTCTTATCCCTTTCCCTTCCTTTTCTTCCTCACCACGCCCCCCCCAAGTGTTTTCCAGCTTTCAAAAGACTCATGAGTCTTTTCATCCTTAATACATTTTGAAGGTGGAGATAAAGCTGCATTGACATCTCATCATCGTGAGCAATGGCATTAGCCCCATTAAAATGAGGACACGGCCTTACTATACGATAATACTGTAATCTTTCTTTCCCATCCCCACCTTTCCTGATATTGGTCTTTCCCTGCACCCATCCTCCTTTATCTCCACTCCACTCTGTTGGTGGCTACCTTAGTGTTCGGTGAGGGGCTGCCGAATCTCCACCGCTGGCCATGCTGGCTCAGCAGGCCCATGTCCTTGCTGGTGCTGCTCTTCAAGATGAAGGAATGGAGGGATGAGGACACTTACTTTCTTTGAACTAGTGAACTACTTTCAACTCCTACAAACATTCAGTTGAACATATGGATAAATGTGCAGTTTCTGATGCTTGCTTTGAATTCCAGGCTGCCATTACTGAAACTCTTTCCTTGTTAATGGATGTGCTTTGTTTAAACTTATATAGTTGGAAAGGAATCATCTCGAGTTTTCCACAATAATAAAACCTACCACAATCCATTTGACTTTTATAGCTCTCAAGAACTTATAGCGAATATAACCTAATAGGACTCTTTAAGCTTACATTTCAGTGTGTGGTTATAACACTTAAACCTAGAATAAATTCCAGATAGGAGCCTATTCTGTTTCTCATTGTTTACTGTTACTGGTGACAATTTTCAATGACAAAAAAGCTAGTGTTTACTAAGTACTAGTTCTGTGCCAGGCCTATACTAAAAAGTATAGTTATCTTTGGCTGAAGAGATGGCTTAGTGGTTAACTAAGGACCCAGGTTTGATTCTCCAGATCCCAGGTAAGCCAAATGCACCTGGTGGCACATGAGCCTGGAGTTCGTTTGCAGTCGCTAGAGGCCCTGGTGTGCCCATTCTCACTCTCTCTGTCCCTCTCTCTGTCTCAAATAAATAAATAAAATCTTTAAAAATAAACAAATAAATATGTGAAAAGTATAGTTACCTTCGTTTTCCAAAATCAAGAGATTAATGTCCTTCCCAAATTCACAGGGCTTCACTGCTGTCACTTGAGTGCATTTCCATGAAGCTATCAACATGGCAGTGCAGATGATGGGGACAAGTGACAGCAGTCTTATAACAACTAGATGGGCTTTTGTTCATATCTACTTTTCACTCAGATCAACTTTTTCTTGATTACTTAAGAATATAGTTAATTGGGCATAAAGCATACCTTGCTAGTATGTGCAAGGCCCTTGTTTTGATCCACAGAACTGCAAAAAAGCTATATATGCGTGTGTGTGTGTGTGTGTGTGTGTGTGTGTGTGTGTAATTAGTCTTCAGAGGAGAACTTGACCATAACCATAAGACCATCCCACCCCGTCTGTTATGAACTGGAATAGGGCTCCTGTTCTCGGGCTCTCATGCTTTCAGCTCCTCTGACAGGCCTATCAGGAAAGGAGGGATTTTATCTCTTTTTCCATGAGGAGACCTTTTGTGTCCCATACACAGGGCTGGCGTGGCCCCTGGCACCAGTCAGACTTGGTAAGGGCAGAGCTGTCTCAGAATTCTAGGACCAGTGCCTCCTAAAGTGCTCTCTCCCCTCCAACCTGAGCAAAGCGAACCAGGAACCAGCCTGGATGAACAATTCTGGTATTTATGGGCTTGGTATGAACATCTTCACTGGGGTCTTGATGGTCCCCTTGCTAGTTTCCTATATATAAGGTAGCATCCAAACAACTTCCTAGGTCAAAGTCATGGAATGGCCACACAAAGACTCAGAAAGTGGTGTCACAACCAAAGTTAATTTTTAGTGCCTTCAGTCTCCATTTTGGGTGGATAATTTTTCCCCCAATTACTTTCTCCCTTCCAAATCATTGAGCCCTTCTGTTGGCAAGGCCTGTACTAGATCTCAGACATGCAAACAATGAGACTTTGTTCTTAAATCTGTAAGTAGAGTTATGGGGAAAACAAAACCAACATAGCCGTAAACTAACAGATACAAGTGCGGTAGAAAGGATGCAGGTAAAAAGTGGCAAAGGTGAGAGGAAGACTGGGGAACTGAGCAGTAGGTTCACAAAAGATAAGGTATTTAACCTGGGGCTTAAAAGTTAAGTCCAGCAGAAAAGACAGGAGGAATGGTTTTTATTTTTTAATATTTTATTTATTTATTTGAAAGAGAGAAAGAAGCAGAGAGAAAGAGAAAATGGGCACGCCAGGACCTCCAGCCACTACAAACAAACTGCTTTACAGAGTCATTTCTGGTGACAGCTTGATGGTGTGTAACCTGCTTGTGCCAGGAGCCTAGGCGAGAGGCATGCCTAACCCAGGGCAGTGGGAGTGGACTGGGACACCAGGTTAAACTCACATGTGGCAGAATCGAGTATAGAGATGTGATTGAATGTGGAGCAAGAAGACGGGAGGATAATGGCAGCTTGCAGTTGATTATCTGGGTAGATGAATATTTTCTCCAGAACCTTTTCACTGAGGAGAATTGACATTACCTAGTCCTTCATATAACTACTAAGACACAGATTAATTCCTCAATTTGGATTTTTTTTCTCTTTTCAATTTTTTTTATTAACAACTTCCATGATTGTAAACAATATCCCATGATAATGCCCTCCCTCCCCCCACTTTCCCCTTTGAAAATGCACTTTCCATCATATCCCCTCCCCATCTCAATCAGTCTCTCTTTTATGTTGATGTCATGATCTTTTCCTCCTATTATGATGGTCTTGTGTAGGTAGTGTCAGGCACTGTGAAGTCATGGATATCCAGGCCATTTTGTGTGTGGAGGAGCACGTTGTAAGGAGTCCTACCCTTCCTTTGGCTCTTACGTTCTTTCCACCATCTCTTCTGCAATAAACCCTGAGCCTTGGAAGGTATGATAGAGATATTGCAGTGCTGAGCACTCCTGTCACTTCTTTCCAGCACCATGATGCCTTCTGAGTCATCCCAAGGTCACTGCCATCTGAAAAGAGAAGATTCTCTACCAAAAGTGAGAGTAGCATTAATATAAGGATATGAACATTAAGAGAAGTGCTTACTGGGCAGTTTGATAAGCATAGTATATACATTTAGCCAGACAGCAGCAGACGTTACACCCTTAGGGCTCATGACTACCCCTGTTTTAAGTTTTCAGTGTCAGGGATGTGTTTCCTCTCATGGACAGGGCCTCCAGTACAATTAGAGGGCAGGTGGTTTCCCATGACCTTAATTTGGATTTTAACAACAACAACAACAAAAAGTATTCTAAAGAACTAGCCATCAACAAACAGGTGCTGCTTTGGGACAAAGAGGCTTCCCCCTTGGGAACGAAGCTTGTCTGCATGTGTCCGTCCATCAGGCTGGCAGGGCTGCCCCATGTTCACAGGAGGGCCAGACTCTACCTGAGGATGTGGGAGCTTTCCTGCCATGGCCCTCAAGTGGGGGTGAGGAGGAGGTGTTGGGAAAGCCTGGGCCCAAACATCTGAGAGTCAGAAGGGGCAGCCTTCTTCAGTCACAGCATTAAGCTGTTTGTGGAGTAACCCTGTGAATTAATGTTGTTGTCAGGGTTCTATTTTAATTTTTATCAGCTGGATACAGATGAAGCGTCACTGTCATCTGCTTAATGGTTTTGCTCAGATCTTTGGCTAGCCAATGCTTTTCCATGATTTTTGACAGTTATTTTTTGCTCAATAATGAGTAATAAAGTGAGATTTACAGTCTGCATATGACAGCATTTGTTTTATTTTGACAGTTCTTTTCTAGACAGCAAAGTTTTTATAATTAGGTTTTCCCTCTGCCAAAATATTGCTGAAAAAAATGATTTCTCTGGAACAAAAGTCTCATAGTTTCCTTTACCAGCTGGAGTCATCTTATTTTGATTTGGAAGTTTTTTCATAAGTCAGTCAGGAAATGAAACAAAATTTTATCTTGAAAATGAATTCTTAACAATAAATTATTAACTCTGGCCAAATAAGAAATTAGGAGGGAAAATGAGATGAAACATGTTTGAAATGGTGGCAGTTCTATTGTCTTTTTAAATTTTTATTTTTTAATTTTATCTTGTATTTTTTTTATGAGAGAGAGCATGCATGCAAGAGAGAGAGAGAAAAAATTGGCATGCCAGAGTCTCCAGCCACTGTAGTCGAACTCCAGATACATGCGCCACCTTGTATGCATGTGCAACCTTGCGCACTTGCATCATGTTGTGCATCTGGCTTATGTGGGACCTGGGGAGTTAAACATGGATTCCTAGGCTTCACAGGCAAGCGCCTTAACCACTAAGCCATCTCTCCAGCCCATCTTCTTTAAAATTTTAATCTATCTAGGCTTAGTGAGCAATATAAAAATCTCCTCTTTCTGCCATAGTGTACAAGACCCATCTTGTGCTGGGCTCTTTGACATACCCAGGAGACACAAATTTCTCATGTATTTTGCTAGCTCAGCCTGACTTGGTAGGTTCTGTCCCTTTGCTGGTCAGTGACGGTGGTCAGCCAGGAGCAGGAGCGGCAAGGAAGGCTGCATCGCTCTCCTCCTCGGATACTTCTGAGTTGGCTCTGAGGCAAGGAACTGGGAGAAGTTGCAGATGTGTCAGCTAACAGCACTTTCTTCTTGGAGAAGCCACGTTGATGGCTGATAGTAGAAATATTTCTCACCACTAGTGGCAGAAACATCTCCATGAGTTAGTCACAAAAGCAGTCACACTCACTGCCTCAGCTCCTCCTCGCATGATGTGCGGAACACTTTCCAGCTCGTACAGTGGCAGCGGCAGCCAGATTCGAGCTTGTTTGTTTCTGAGTCACCTCCAAGATGTTGCTGCTGCAGACCAGATTGGATTCCAGACCCCGCCACCCGCATCCTCACTCTTCCACCCTTCTCTCCACCGCAGCCATCATCTTGCATTCTTCAGTGAACAGAAGCACGTATGCAGAACTGGAATAGGAAGCGTGCCACCTCAGCTGTTCTTGGCATTAGGGTGGAGTGTGAACACTTCCACCTGGTCTGTGTTTGAATCACAAAAAGGACACCTTCAATGAAGCGTTGATAGTTGGCTCTCGGTGCCTGCTACTCAGAGGAGTGCTGGATGTGGAATGGAATGCATTTTCACACAGTTGGGTCAGTGTGCGAGTCTCTCGTTTCTGGTGAAAAGAAGATGCAGTGCGGTTTCTGGCAAGGGCCTGTGAGTCTGTGACCTCAGATGAGCTCCACTGCTACCCAGCTGCATATTGGGGAAGCGTAGCTTCTTTCAGCCCAGGCCGAGGCTCTGCTCCACTCTCCCTCATGCAGCGCAGAGGAGAGCTGAGCACCCGTGTGCTAGAGGCTCCGTCAGAAGCCCCTGGGCAGGAGAGCCATGCCTGTCTTCCCTGCCACAGCCCGTGCACTCAGCCTCTCCTCTCCCAGAAGTAACTCTCCTCCCATGGTCTCATGGCAAGGGTGCTGTGGCCTTCCCAGAGAGGTGATGCTTTTTGTGACCTACATATTTATAAATCTATGCCTCATAGGGGTGTCAGGAGCTGGTATTGGAGGGGCAGAGGCCTGGCCAGTCAGGCAGACCCCGTTAGAATCCTAGCTTTATCAGCTATTTGGCCTTTTCAATCCTCTTTGTTACAAGAATAAAAAGATGAAAAGACTCGACTAGATGGTTGAGTGTTAAGAACCACAAGCTGCTACCGTTCATTGAGCATTTCAGTGGTGTTAGAGCTCTGCCAAAGGCTACCATAAACGGTGTCATTTCATTGTCACCTGGATCAGGATGAAGGAATGATGATGTAGACATGAAGGATGGGGAAGCCATCTGTGGCCACCTAGCTATTCAAGACCTGGTGTCAGGTTTCAGATTCGGCCCTGTCCCACCCCAGACTCCTCTGAGGTCTTGTGAGATCCAAGCAGTGCCTGGTGTACAGATGGTGCTTAATAATGTTGAGTGCTTGCCCCCATGGGCACACCGTGAACTGTATACCGTGGTTCTCTTTGTCCACCATTTCACTTTCTGCAGTTTCAGCTAGCTGTCATCTACTGTGGTCCGAAAATATTAAATGGAAAAATTTGAAAACTGAATATTATATTTTAAATTTCACAGTTTCATGTATAGTGTGATGAGATCTTGTACCATCCTACCCAGCCCTTCCCATTCCTGTTCCTATCTAAGATGCAAATCACTCTTTATCTAACATGTAGTACAATAAGGTATGGTGTGTAGGTATACGTGTGTGTGTAAGAGAGAGAAAGAATGCACATAGCAGGGTCTATGTTGTCCAGACTGTACTTAAACTCCTGTTCTCAAAGAATCTTTCTGCCTTAGCTTCCTGAGTAGCTAGGACAACAGGCATATACCACTGCCCTGCTTCATATAGCTTTTGTTATAATATATTGTTATACTTGTTCTGTTATTGTTGTGATGTCTTTCTGTGCCAAATGTAGATGTGAAACTTTATCATAGGCATGTCTGTATAGGATAAAACAGTAGATTTTGGTTATCCAAGGTTTCAGGCATCCACTGGGGGTCTTGGACTATGTCCTCCAAGAGTAAGAATGGACTATTGTACGTATTCTATAGAGTAAGTCCATCATACCGATCATACTGGCTTCAGGTGGTTCATTTGGACAACAGTGGTTCTTAAAACAAACATGTAAGTATAGGATACACACAAATAAATGTTTGTAAATTGTTTAAAGTCACCATAACTTTTGAAGCTAATATGATTCTTTCACCTTGAGAATTAATCAATATTACTTTCTCTTTGCTATAGTTCTAGTTCAAACTTAATGTTTAGCTCTGAGCTCTTGCCTATTTACTAAATTTGATCATCCTTGTATTTTCTATCCTATTTTCTTTTTTTTCCTACTTTTTTTTAATTACAGACATACTTAGTATGGATACGTCATGTGTTGGTAGCATCCTTTCCCTCATCCCTTCCCCCATTCTGCTGGGGACTCTCCTCACTGGGGTTACTGGTATTCCCCATGGGATTGTGGGTTACACGTTGTGGGAGCAGCAGTCAGTTATTGTGGGGAGGCAATGCCTCTGGACATGATGTCCCAACCTGTGGCTCTTTCCGCCTCCTCTTCCATAAAATTCCCTGGGCCTTGGTGGGTGTGTCTAAAGTCTACTTCAGTGATGGGCCCTTAGCCTCTGGATCTCTGCCTTGGTAGGTGTGTTAAGTGTCCTCAGCATCTGCCTCCTTCACCCTGGCACTGATTGTCAGGCTCACCATGGAAGCAGCACTTTTGCTTATCTCCCCATTTCCTGTGGTTTCAGCTGGGGCTTGGCTGAAGTGTGAGGGGTGGTTTATCTTCTCAGGTCTCGCTAAAAGATAAACAGATTCTAAACGGGAGGGTGAAGTCAGCACAGGTTAAGTGGGATAAGCATTAGTAACTTAGGTAGAATTTGATGGATGCAGCCCCTCTTTTGGCCAGAACCTAGTAGGAGCCTGACACAAGAGGACATAATTCTATCCTGTTTCATCTGTGGCCTCCATTTTTCTGTGGTCTCAGAGGAAAGCCCTCTTTCCTAAGATGGTGCTTGGCGAAGCTTTATCTTATCATCTGTAGTATCACTTTCTTGTTGCTGGGACAAAATTTCCAGAAAAAATCAGTTTAAGGGTCTGGAAGGATGGCTTTGCGGTTAAGGCATTTGCCTCAAAGCTAGAGGGCCCAGGTTTGATTCCTCAGGACCTATGTTAGCCAGATGCACAAGGGGCGCACACGTCTGGAGTTCATCTGCAGTGGCTGGAGACCCTGGCGCACCCATTCTCTCACTCTCCCTCTTTCTCTGTGAAATAAATAAATAAAACATTTTAAAACATCAGTTTAAGGAAGGAAGCATTTATTTTAGTTTGCAGTCCTAGTTTACAGCCCGTCATGGTGGGAAAAGCATGCCAGGAGGAGCTTGAAGCAAGTCCAGCGAGGAAGCAGAGAGGTGGACGCTGCTGTCCAGTAAGCCCACTCCTTTTCATAGTCTAGGGCCCCGTGCCCATGGAATGGTGCCACCCACAGGTATGGTGTGTTTTCCCACTTCAGTTAATCTAATCTAGAAAATCCTTAACAGACACCCCAAAAGACTTGTTTCTATGGTGATTCTAAACCCTGTCAAGTTGACAGCCAGAGATTAATCATTGCACCATTCTGTGAGGAAGGGGCAAACTTTCTAGAAATTCTTTTTTCCACCCATCAGCTTTGTTTCCAAAGATATTTGTACATATTTTTATTTATTTATTTATTTGAGAGGAGGGAAGAGAATACAGGCATGCCACAACCTATAGCTATTGCAAACGAATTCCAGACATACGTGGTATCCCATGTGCATCTGACTTACATGGCTACTGGGGAATCAAACCTGGGTCCTTAGGGTTCACAGGCAAGCACCTTAGCCACAAAGCCATCTCTCGAGCCCTCCAGAGACACTTTTAAAACCACTGAAGAAATCATTAATTTTCACACTTAAGGAAGAGCTGAAATACCCAGGGAGGAGATGGGTGATTCAATTACCAGTCTCAGTGTTAGCATGATTGCCCAAGAAGACTCAAAGCTCTGCTGTTCTCCCTCACAGGAGCCCGAAGTCACTCAGTGAAACTCCACTGGAGCTTTGTTCTTGGACCAGGCTCGCAAGGGCTCAGTCCCTGTGTGGTACATTGTTGCCCTAGGTACTTGAGTGTCTTCATGCCTTGGCCCAGGTGCCTGTCTACACTGTGTACCCTCAGGGGAGCATCTTGTTTGGGACCCTGCCCATGGAGGCTTAAAGGCCATGCTACTCCTTGGATATGTCTACATAATGGAAGGCAACACTGAGTGTGAGAAGGGCAGCTGAGGAGAGAGAAGCGGAAAAGAGACGCTTTTATCTTTTTTCTTCAAGCATCATTTAATGAGAGTGTACAGAGAAGCCTTCTGTTCTTCAATGGACATTAAAAGTTAATGAGGTCCTTTTCTCCCTAAGTAGAGGAAGATTCTTAAAGATAATGGTTTGTGTAAGAGTAGTGGAGCCTGCAATGGGAACATATTTGCCCATAGGAACTATAAGGATTGTCAAAGAGGTGAGGCAGCAGGATCATTTTAAAAGAAAAATTATTTTATATGATTATATATATATTATTAATAATATTATTACATTTTATGTTGAAACAATTATCCTGGTCTATGGGGATCAAAAACAGGTGGCACCAGTCCAAGGATGAGCAGACAGTTGTTGGATAGGTGTCCTTGTAGGAATATTCTTGCATAAGATGCTTTTGTTGTTGTTTGGTAAGATTGTGGTTCTGCAAAGTCTTTTGAGATAGTTCCTATCATGTGGCGTGTGTGTGAGACCCTTCCCTTCATAAGCTCAGCTTCACTTATCATTATTTTTGTTTGTTAGGGCTTGACACCATGACTCCATTTTAATTCTGACATCTTTCACACCCTCATGCCAAGATCTAATTGTGTTTCAGACAATGGAGGGCAGACTCTGGCTGGTGGTAATAACTGGCCCCTTCGAGGAAGAAAATGGACTCTGTGGGAAGGAGGTGTTCGAGGAGTGGGCTTTGTGGCAAGCCCCTTGCTGAAGCAAAAGGGCGTGAAGAGCCGAGAGCTTATCCACATCTCCGACTGGCTGCCGACCCTGGTGAAGCTGGCAGGAGGACACACCAATGGCACCAAGCCTCTGGATGGCTTCGATGTGTGGAAGACCATCAGGTACCTACATAGCTTGCTCTTTTCCTGGCAAGCACAAAATTCCCAACTACAATTTGACTTGGTTAAGCGGCAATGATCACTTCCTTGCAAAGTGACAGCTCAGGTTGCTGATGACATGATGTCTTTCAAAAATGAAATCCCTTTAGAAATATTATAATTATATCTTTTTAGGCCCTAAGTTGGGGGGTACAGTTTTGTGTTTTACATAAAGAGCAAGATTGGCCTGGCCTCTGTTGTCCACAGAGGTCTCAAAACTTGAGAAACATTGCTTAGACGATTAGAGTGGACGAGGATGGGGCTGACCTCAAGTACTAGAGCAGCCTGGGATGGGGCTGACCTAGGGCGCTAGAGCAGCCTGGGATGGGTCGACTTGGAGTGCTGGAGCACTGGAGTAGACTAGGAAGGGGTTGACCTCAAGTACTAGAGCAAGCTAGGATGGGCTGACCTAGGGCACTAGAGCAGACTGGGATGGGTCGACTTAGGGTACTGGAGCAGACTGGGATGGGGTTGGCTTCCTGCCAGGGCCCTGGGGCACCTACTCACTTGCTTTTTAGAAGAACAGAGGACTAAGCAGGGAGGAAACAGCTGGAATAGGAGCCTGAAGCCACTGTGCAGTCTCTGGGACCAAGTTTAGCTCCATTCATTATTAAGTATTTCATGGGCATCTACCATGTGTCAGACCTTGTCCTGGGAGCTGAGGAATTAGGAATGAAGATTAGGCAAGGCCCTACCTCTGAAGAAGCTTGTGTTCTCGGATGTGGGAAGGGCAGAGGGGGGCCTGAAGTAGGCATAATCAGCAAATGGCTTCCGGTAGGGCTAAGAGCTCTGAAGGCAATAAAACGCTGTGTTCTAATAGAATGGGCTGGAGACACACTCTGGGAGTGGGACTCCTCCTTAGCTCTGTGAAGGGCAGTGGTCCCTTTCCTATGTAGTCCCACAGTGTGGAAATGTCACTTGCAAGATTGGAAGGTACAGGCCCTGGAAGCTACAAAATGCTCCCTTAGAATATGGGAAAAAGCTTAAGATTCGTGTATTTGTATTTGATTTAGCTCATTTTCTTCTAAGCATGTTTTATAAATATAAGATATGTCATATGTTAGATTATTCCTTATATTCAATTTTTATTAAATTTACATAATTGGACTGTTCTTTTTACTGAAGAACTGACAGATGCCTAGCAGCCTGTTTTCAGCTTGTTTCACTTGCTTTTCAGCTTCTCTGGAGGGAGAGACTGGTTGACTGCCCCCTAGTGGTCAGGGGGAGAGGACCCCCCCTCCTGCTCCTCACTATCCCATTGTAGTATCCTAGCTCAAAACCTGTTTGTTTCTATTCATAGGAAATAAACCATAGAGTATTTATGTGGAAAGGGCCATGATTTATATAATATGCCTTCCTTCAAATGGTTCAGAAAAATATTGACTGTGTGTGTGTGCTTGTGTGTGTGTGTGTGTATGTGAGAGAGAGATTCAAATAGTTTCCAATATTAGCAGTAAGTGAATATGAGTAAAGGGCATAGGTGTTCTTTCACAAAGTCTTATTTTTGCAACTTTTATAAATTCTAAATTATTTCCCAGTAATTCTTAATACAAATGTTAGCAATACTGGGCCCACATTTCCACAAGGCTAATCACTGAATGGAACTAAATCAGTTCTACATCCTTAGAAGGCATGTTTTCCCTGTCTACCACCCATCTCTATCGCCCAGCTCCCCACACAGGCCCGATGCACTCACTCATGTTTCCCTCTTAGTCTCTTCAGGCACAGACTTACAACATCCAACGCCACATACACCTCATTGACCCAATCCCCAAGTCCTGGGGATATGTTATTTCCTTTCTTATTATCAATTTTTCTGTAATTAATAATTCTAATGCTAAAATTAGGGTACAGCATGAGATTACTTTATGCAGAGGCAGTTGAAATTTAAACTCCTATGCGTTTAGGAAGGAGCATTCAACTTCTCAGACCAGGGTGTGTCATCCAGAAGGACAGACTAGAGAAGTTCTCATCTCTGAAACCTCAGGGAAAATCGGAGTCTATTAACTTTATAACTTTCTTTACATTAGTTTGCTACTCAAAGTTGCAGGTTCTCTTTGGAGAATTATCAAATTTTAAAGATAATTTTCAAACAACAAAACTGAGAGTATTGCTCTATTTCTTCACCATTTTCAAGTCGAGTTGTTGCTAGAACAGAACTGGGGCCAAGGTCACTGACCCCTGCACAGTTGAAAATCCACATATAACTTTAAATTTTTAATTAACTTAATTTCTTTATTTACGGGTGTTTTCAGTTAGTTGAGCAAGTATGAAACTTTTGTTATAAGATAAAAATGAAGTTCTTAATAAAAATATCAATTTGACCAAGTTTCCAACCAACTTAAAATCTTTTAAAGGCATATTGAGAAAAACCAGGCTTTTGGAAAAAAAAAAAAAAAAGAAAGAAAGAAAGAAAGAAAGAAAGAAAGGAAGAATTTTGTCATGACCCAAAAAAGACTTCTTTAAGTAAAAATAATCTTAAAAAAACAACACCCTCAGTTTTAAGACAGTGAATGTGGTTCTGGTTAACAGGCAGAACACAAGCACCTAAATGTATTCTTTTGCACCTTGTTTGTGCATTTCTTACTGCCAGGGTTACACACCTACTCCCTGCTGGTGGTGGCAGAGATGAGCCGGCGTCTACTCAGCTTGGGAGTGGACAGTCCCAGCTGTTGGGTCCCCGCTATGGTCTGTCACCGTGAGGGTTAGGGCTGCTGGGCATTTGCACTGGAGATACGCTGGAGGTGCCTGTGAGGGTCACCGATCTAAGAGCTTATCCCCTTCATTTTCTTAGCCTCCTTAGCTTCGTCCTTTCTCACGTGTGTTTGGCAAGGAGGGTCCTATGCAGTGACCCCCAAGTACATCCTTATTGTTACTACTGAGGAGATTAGATTTTAAATGTGTCTTTATTTGTATTTTCTCTTTTGAAAGTACTCATTTCATAAAGCTTTACATATGTTTACTGAAGAGTGTTGCGTTTTGATGCTAGGTTGTTCTCTTAAGTTTTGTGATGCTTGTGGAATTTTTTTTCTTTTCTTCTTTCTCCCTCTTTCTTTCTTTCTTTTTTTTTTTTTTTTTTTTTTGCTTTTGAGGCAAGGTCTTACTCTAACCCAGGCTGATTCTGTAGCCCATGCTGGTCTTGAACTATGGTGATCCTTTTCCCTCAGCCTCCCAAGTGCTGGAATTAAAAGTATGAACTATCACTCTTGGTTTCCCTTTTTTTTTTTTAAATTTGTTTGCTGTTTAATTTTGGAGACAGAGTCTCCTAGTTCAGGCTGGCTAGGATCTCATGTAGACCAGGCTGGCCTTGAACTTGATGTGATCTTCCTGGTTCTGCTGTCCCCTCCCCACCAAGCGCTAGGATTATAAACATGTGTGGCCATACTTAGCAACTATTGCATTTCTTGTAAATATCTTTCCTCCTTTTACTTTGCTTTTTCACATGGTTGCTTTCTTATGTTTGCCAATGAAATCAGTTTATCTCTTACATTCTTTTTCCAAAAAGCCTTATTCAGCTTGAATCATGATTATTACTCATCCATATTTTCTTCTAAGTGTTGTGGTTTGATTTTCTTTCATATACTTCTTAAATTGTGAGATGGAATATGTATTACATGAAGTCGGCATCAATATCGGGGGAATTTTTTTCTAGTTTTTTATATTATATAGACCTCTTTGAGACTGATGAAAGCTGTTAAGTTACAGAAACAAGTGCCCAGAATGCATCAAAACTTAGATAGAAGTTTAGATATTAGGAATTGATTACATATTTTTCTGTATACTCACATAGGAAAGATTTTGTACAGAAAAATATTTTGTACAAACCTATGCCTAGCTTGCATGCTTTAATACAAAATGAACCACCTTTCATGATGTAAGGAAAATAAAACAAAAATTGCCAAGCAAAGTAAAACATGAACCACAGGTTATCATCAACTCGCAGTGTGAAAACTCTTCAAGTTTGACTTAAGAATGGGAGCAAGTAGGTGTGGTGTTACCCATGGGATGTTGAGGCAGGAGGATGGCAAGTTCTACACCAGCCTAGGCTACACAGTCAGATTTTTGTCTCAACAAGGTGAGTATAGGAAAAAGAAATAGTACAAAGCTTTGAATGTTTCTGATGTGGCTACATTTGTGATATATTTGGCACCCAGTCAGTTATTTTATTTTATTTTTGTTTATTTATTTATTTGAGAGTGACAGACACAGAGAGAAAGAGGCAGAGAGAGAGAAAAATGGGTGTGTCAGGGCCTCCAGCCACTGCAAACGAACTCCAGACACGTGTACTTATGCATCTGGCTAACATGGGACCTGGGGAATCGAGCCTCGAACCAGTGTCCTTAGGCTTCACAGGTAGGCGCTTAACCGCTAAGCCATCTCTCCAGCCCTTATTTTATTTTTTCAAATATGTTTTATTTATTTATTTGAGAGGGAGAGGAGAGAAAGAAAGAAATACAGAGAGAGAGAGAGTGAGAGAGGAAGAGAGAGAATGGGCATACCAGGGCCTCCAGCCACTGCAAACACATTCCAGATGCATGTGCCTCCTTGTGCATCTGGCTTATGTGGGTCCTGGGAAATTGAACTGGGGTCTTTTGGCTTTACAGGCAAATGCCTTAACCACTAAGCAACCTTCTCCAGCCCCAGTCAGTTATTTTTGTTTTGTGTTTATGGCAAAGCTGTCATAAAGCTTCATTCTTTAGCACATTTTGATTGAACTCATTTTGCATAATTAATCTGCCTTTAACTTCCTGACATTATTATGTTAGGCAAAGTGCACGTCATTCATGTTCATCCTTATGGACAAGTTTTAGATTATAATCTCCTGTTTCATTCTTAGATCATTTTGATCAGGAGTAACCTTTAAGTGTTTGGCCCATGTTTGCTTCTGCCTGCGGCAAAATTGGCGTAATACCTGAACTCTTGAACTCTGAATTGCCAACTCGATTTCTTCAGCACTAGAATGGCCTCTCAGTGGGCAGTGTCTCACAGAGCAGAAGCTCTGGGGTCAGCGGCAGCATGGACTGCAGGGTTGTCATCAAAGATGGGGCCAAGAACACGGCCTGAGTGTGCTACGTCACAAGAGAATACATTTTCCTTTTCTAGTAAGAAAGTCACACTTGTGGCCAAAGCTTAATCTAGCATTTACGACTTGCTCTGTGGAAAAGTCCATGTAGTGAGGACTGACAGTCATTCTGTTCCCAGTTCTCGGCTTGCTCAAGTGTCTGCTGCTCACAGCATTAGGGGGTCAGGACACCCCGCACTCAGGCTGCCAACACAGAAACCCACCAGTCCCGCTGATACCCAGGGCCTCCTTTCCAAAGCAGCAAAAACAACTGGACAGCCAAACGTGAAAGGCACTCCATCTGTGCCCAGAGGACAGGAGTAGTTTTTCCAGAAATGGAAATACCATTTTTTAAAGATGATGGTACTTTTAAACTTTCAAAAGGGCCTCATGACATAGGAATGTCAGTAGTGGATGAAAGACGGTTGTGCTGAGCTCATGAAAGGGTTTACTGTGGCAGCATTAGTGGGTCCTCTTAGACTTGCTGTAAAATATTCAGCTGATAAGCCAGGCATGGTGGCGCACGCCTTTAATCCCAGCACTCGGGAGACAGAGGTAGGAGGATCACCATGAGTTTGAGGCCACCCTGAGACTAAAGATTGAATTCCAGGTCAGCCTGAGCTAGATTGAAACCCTACCTTGGAAAAAAAAAATTATTCAGCTGATAAATAAAATATTTTTTAAACAAAAGTATAAGGGCTGGAAAGATGGCTTATTGGATAAGGCACTTGCCTGCAAAGCCTAAGGACTCAGGTTCGATTCCCCAGGACCCACATAAGCCAGATGCACAAGGTAGCACATGCTTCCAGAGTTCACTTATGGTGGCTGAAGGCCCTGGAGTGCCCATTCTCTCTATCTGCCCCTTTCTCTCTCCACCAAATAAATGAAATATATATTTTAAAAAGCATAGAACACTCAGCCGCTAAAAGAAATACCAGCCGTTCTGGGATGGGCGCCCTGTGATAAGTGGGGGCTCTTCCACTGCTTCAGTCTTTCTTCTTTCCAAACCAAGGCCAGACTGGTTATTTTCCAGGGATCCAGCGTTTCCAAGCCCCTTCCAATTCTGTGTGGTTTTTCCACTTTTCCACTGACAAGCTTCTTACAGGTTATTTGAAGACATTGCCAAGCCTGGCTGATGAGAAGGAGAACCCAAGGACCAATATGTCCTGCATACGCTTCTTTTTCCTCACTTCCCTTTCAGGTAATCTCTATGTTTTCTTTTCCTCGCTATTGAACGACTCTTCCTTGTAATCACGCATGCAGTAGTAACAATTAAGTGTTCACTGGTAATGCGCAGTATCTTAAAACTTAATGTAACATTGTAGAGACTTTTCCCCCTACACATTTAAGTTCTAGAAGAAAGTTAAAGAAGAAATAAATCACTTGTAACCCCCACCATCACAGCTACTGTGAAGCCTAATGATGCCTAAGCCAGCAGTGAGGAACTTCCGATCTTGATTCCAAGTAGTATCACAAGCAGACCAAGGACTCATTAGTGTTTCCTTGACACTGACTCTGGCACCATTTTTAATTGCCCTTTAATTACACTTTAAGTTCCTGTCGCTGCTCTGATCTGCTAGTCACTTGCTCATCTGCTTCATGTTAGCGTCTCACTGCTGGGATCACTGTCTGCTTTAGAGTTATGTTTAAATAACTGGAAGGAATCATTATCAGCTGACAGAATTTTCCTGACAAAGCTTGCTTTTTATATTTTTTTCTGATGAATTCTAGAATTATTTCATAAGAAAATCTTATAAGTTGGATTGAGTGAAATTAAACTTGTAAATTATTTCAGGAAGAATGGACACACTCATTCTTTTCACCTGGACAAAAATTAAGCTGGGCGTGGTGGTGCACCCCTTTAATCCCAGCACTCAGGAGGCAGAGGTAGGAGGAATGCTGTGAGTTTGAGGCCAGTCTGTGACTATAGAGTGAGTTCCAAGTCAACCTGGGCTAGAGTGAGACCCTACCTTGAAAAAATGTGTGCGTGTGTGCATATATATGTGTGTGTGTGTGTGTGTGTGTGTGTGTGTGTGTGTGTTTATTTTTTTTTCCTGTATCTCGAATAAATTCTCTGGGAAAGCCTTGATTCGTCAAATATTTGTCACTATGACAAAATATTTGACATAAACAGCTTAAGTGAGGGAAGATTTACTTTGATTCACAATCTCAGAGGCTTCAGCCCATGACCCCTTGACCCTGCCACCTTAGGCCTGAGGTAAGGCTCAACGTCCTGGTGGCAGAAGTATGTGTGGCAGAGGAAGCTGCTCGCCTCATGGCAGCGAGGAGCAAGAAGGGGCGAGGACCAAGATGTGCCCTTAACACAGTCTGTCCCCAGTGACCCACCTCCTCCAACTGGGCCTTCCACAGTTCAGCCACCTCTGGGTAGTTAGTCAGACATGAGTCTGTCAGTGCACTGGAGCACTTATTTAGGTCGGAACCTCATGTTGTGATGGTTGCTGGAAACACCCTCGCAGACACACCCAGAGGTCTGCTTTACGACGACTCTTCTGACATTTCTCAGTCCAGTCAAGTTGACAATCAAGATTAACCATTACAGCCTTTAAGTTGGCTAAGTGTTTCTCAGCTCATCCGTTAATTCTCCCCACCATATTTTTCATCTCACAGGTGTGGGTTTCACTTGTGGAAGTCCATTTTAGGTCTACTGCATCTGCTATGCCTCTGCTTATCCTCCCAAACATAGAGAGTAAGGTATAAGCTAAGAACTGTAAAATAGTCGCCTCTTACTAATTTTAGCAGGTGTATCACTTCTGGGCTGGTTGTGACTGACCGAAGCGTGGTTCGTCTTACTATACCCTTCAGTCTTTGATTCAATGAAAGAACATCATGTATTTACCTTGGTGGCAGCGAAGGCTTTCTGTCATCTTCCTTTGGTCTGTGATGCAGCCTTACTGCATTTGTTTGGGTGGTGTTTTTGTGACCCACTAGGGAGTTTCCTCTGAGGGGTAATTGTTCCTCCCTATTGAGCGAACAGTCTCCAAAGAACCACACATTGCGTGGTGAGTTGTGTGTGTTTCCAGCTTAGCTGGTGGGAACAGGCACTGTTCTTACTTGGGGTGAAGGAAGACTGAGGACTTTTTCTTTCATCCTTTCACATGGGGCACCTCAGTGGTCAGCAGCTCCCTCACATACACCATCCCTTGCGTGCTCAGCAAACGCTCTAAGGGACCCTCTGCAAATCTCCAGGATTCCCTTCTCCGGGACTCCTTGAGCTCCAGCTCTCTTGGTCTTCTTTGGCTCTCTGCTGTCTCTCCTCCACTCAGGGAGTCCCCTGGGCCACCAGTTGCCCTTCCCTGCACCAAGGCTTAGAAACTCACTCAAGCCGGGGCAATCCTGTGAGTTAACTTCTTGTGCCATCTCCAGGCATCATTGTCACTTGACTGAGAGCTAGTGTATAACATGCTGTGCCTTGTTTGTTTTGAGTTGGTTTAAGGGCTGTAAGCAAATCCCATTTTCCCAGTTCTGTTTTGGCAGAAAGCAGAACTGACCAGAGAAATGTGTTGTGCCTTTAATTTCAGTGTTCCCGGCTTAGT
Organism: Jaculus jaculus; assembly: GCF_020740685.1. NCBI lineage: Eukaryota > Metazoa > Chordata > Mammalia > Rodentia > Dipodidae > Jaculus > Jaculus jaculus. Next base: position 83,457,398 of record NC_059115.1, read on the forward strand.
TTTCCATGTTCAATGATAGTTTTTAGTCTAGTTCTGTTGTAGTCAAAGGACATACTTTTATTATTTCAGGCCTTGAAATTCAAGACTTGAAACACAAGACCATACTATGTGTACTTGAAGGGAAGGTGTATTCTGTTGTAACTGTAGTTCAGGATTTTCTTTGGTTCAATCTGATCATGTTTTGCTTTAATACGTAAATAGTATTTATATTTATGTATTACTGTGACATTTCTCTTAGCTTTGCCACATTAAGTGTGATATCTACTTTTACCTTTTGTTTATTAGCATTTTTAATATTAGATAAATTTGTATTTTATCCAGTGCTAGCCAATATTCTAATATCCTTGATAATTCTCTTCATCCCTTTTTCTTACTTGGCTTCTACTATTTGGTTTATCAGTTTCAGTCAGCACTCTCACTTATTACCAAGGAGGAAATCTGCTAGCTATTCAACTTTACCCTTTCTTTCTCATTCCTAGTTATAGTAATTTATGTGAATAATTCATATTAGTAAGCCAAGATTAGTATTAGTTATTTTATTTCAAGGTAGGGTCTCACTCTCGCCCAGGTTGACCTGAAATTTGCTGTATAGTCTCAGACTGGTCTCGAACTCATAGTGATCCTCCTCCCTCTACCTCCTGAGTGCTAGGATTAAAGGTTTGAGCTACCATGCCTGGCAGTTATTTTATTTCTACTTTGTTAAAGTAAATAATATGTGGTACAGATATTTGTAAATCCACAATAATATTTTCCATGCTAAATATCTGTCCATTCCTAAAGTGTTCACAGTTATCTCTTCGTTGAAAGAATTTATCCTTGAATAAATTTCTCAGGATTCTTTGAATTCTTGCCTGCCTACTAAAACATTTTATATAGCCTTGATAATTAAAACATAGCTCAACTGATTAAAAAACCTTTGTCCTGACTTTGTTTCCTTGAGATTCTTAAGTATGTGATCTTCATCTTCTTTCATATGTGCTGTTGATAGGTCTAATGCCAGCAGACCCCACTTCCCTGCGGGCAGCCTGGTTCTCATCTGGGGGCCCAGCAGATTCTTATTATTACAGTCATCACCATGGAGAGTCTGAGACCCGGCTGGATAAGTCTCCGAGTTGTCCGTGCTGCTCAGTTTTCCCAGACACAGACGGTCTTTTCAGTTTGTACTTTCGGCTCTTCTTGAATTATAGCATTAAATAGTATATTCATTGTTTATTTGCTTAAAAATTTCTAACTCTGGGCATTTTTATTAATTATGGACATATTAAGTATGGACTCTGGGCATTTTTTTAATGTTCTGGCAGTTTCTTTCTGGCCCTTTTTGCCTCTCTATTTTTAAATATCTCTTCTCTTTTCATTTCTATTCTCTATCTGCCTTCATATAGTATTGGTTATATAGAATATCCTTTAATTTATGAGCTTCTTGCCTCTTCTTTTGAGGCAGGGTCTCACAGTAGAGCTGAAGCTGGCCTAGAACTACGTATCCCAGGCTGGCCTCAAACTGATGGCCATCCTGCCGAGTGCTGAGGCTGTCAGCTGGGCCACCCCACTGTGCTCCCTGGCTGCTTCGCATTTACGCATGCATGTATGTATGCATGTATGTATGTACGCATGTATTTTATTTGCAGCTTCTTCCTTTAGCCTGGTGCCTGGTTTTCTGAATTTCAAATTTGTGGTGTTTCTATACTTGATCTTAACCAAAAGGCCAAGAAACAATTCTGAATTGTTAAATATTGGCAGTTACTAATTTAATTATATTTACTTCATGTTGAAATATCATATAGCAGTTTTCTTCAGCTTTGTGACTTTTTTCCATAGTAGGAAAGTAGTTTTCATTCGCCAGAGATTTTGAATTCTCACTTGCTGTTTTTTTAAAACAGCTATGGAAACATTGTATACATGCTAGATTATTTTTGCTGTTACTCGTGTTTGTGTATTTGTTTTCACTAGACTTTCAGTAGGAGGTGATTTGTAGTGGTGAGATATGATCATTTATTTCTTAATTCGAAAAAATTTTAGGGTTATGGAAATGGCTCATTGGTTAAAGGTGCTGTTTTGTAAAGCCTACTGGCCCAGGAATTCCCCAGTGTCCACATAAAGCCAGATGGTGCACAACATGACATACACATCTTGAGATTATTTGCAGCAGCAAGAGGCCCTATATGTCCATACTTCCTCTCTCTTTTTCTTCCTCTCTCTCATAAACAAATAAATAATTTTTTAAATTCACTTTAAGGGCTGGGAGGGAGGTAGCTCAAACCTATAAGCCCATCACTTGAGAGACTGAGGCAGAAGAGCCCCAGCCAATTCAAAGCTAGCCTGGGTTACTGTATCAGTTACTTGTTTATTGAAGATGCAACTTAAGAAAAGAAAGGCTGATTTCAGCTTCTAGTCCCAGTCATGACAGGAAAGGCATGGTGGCAGGGCCTGGTCACATTCAGTCCAACAGTGAGGAAGCCAAACAGAGTGATGAATGCCGATGCTCAGCTAGCTTCCTCCTTTTTGAAAAAAAAAATATTTGCAAAGAGAGAAAGAGAGAGAGAGAAAGGGGAAGAGAGAGAGGAAGAGAAATTAGGCATGCCATGGCCTCCTACCATTGCAAACTAAATCCAGATACATGCACTACTTTGTGCATCTGGCTTTATGTGGGTACTGGGGAATTGAACCTAGGCCATCAGGCTTTGCAAACAAGTGCCTTTAACTCCTGATCCATGTATCCAGCCCTAGCTTTCTTCTTTTTATACAGTCCAGGAACCCAGCCCATGGGATGGTGTCACCATGGTTAGGTAGGGTCCTCCCACCTAACTTAGAAAATGTCTCACAGTCATGACCAGAAATATGTTTTCACAGTGATTCTAAGTCCTGTCAAGTTGACAAGCAGAGATCAGACATCACAGTCACATACTTATCTTCCTCTATAAGCACAGGCTTGAAATGCTTTTAGCAGAAAGGATGGCAAAACCTGAGTTACAGAATAAGACTCTGTCTTTAGAAGAAAAAGAAAAAGAACAAGTAAGGAGGAAAAGAAAGAAATGTCTATTGCTACAGTAGAGTATGGCTGCTGCTTCTCTGTGATCTGCCCTTTCATGATTTCTGTGATAAATGAAAATCTATGTGATCTGCCACTTGTGGTTTGCTGACAGTGTTGTCTGGGCAAACCTCTGTTCCTATGCCAGGCGGAGAGAAGCACAGTTGGCATGCCAGTGCTAGGGAGGCAGAGACTGGAAGATTCCTGAGGCTTGCTGCTCTGCCAGGCCAGCTTAATTGGTGAACCACAAACAAATGAGAGACCTTGTCAAAAAAGATAGCATTCTTGAGGAATAATACTGGCCTCCACAGACACATGCACACATGTGCACCTGCACACTCACGTGGAAAAAAGGAATAAAATTTTTTTTTTAATTAAAGAATAAGCCTGTCCTTTAGCCACTTCCTTTCCCTTTGCCAGGCATCTCCAAAGACACACGTTCTTCTGCCTCTCCTCTCGCACAGTGCCACTTTTGGTGCATACTATCTGGTCACTGTTTCTCAGCTCTCTAGATAACAGGGCTCTGACTCACAAGGCATCAGATCTATACCTGCGTTTGGTCACTCATAGTGTGGCCATCTCTTTCTGGGGCTTACCTTATCAGAGGTAACTGAAGTCTCTTTCCCTGCACACTTCAGTTCTCTTTCATCATCCTGACCTGACTCTCCCCGCAGGTGGACACCATCTCTGAGTCTTCAAGTCCCACATAGTGTTTCTCACTTCCCACTGGGATTCAAATGCGTCCCATCTCGGGCTGTCTCCTGGCACTTGAGTGCTCTTTTCCTTATCAATATTGTCTGTGAGGGGTTGTATAAAATTATTTAAATTTAGATGGCCACTCATTGTCTGTGAAAACATGGAAATTCACATGGTCTCAGAGTCTTCCGTTTTCCAGAGAAATGGCACTAAGACACCTCAATGAAACATTACATATAGGATTCAAAGACTGCCAAGTGACTCTCCATCTGTATGCATTTTTTTTCAAAAATGTTCAAGAAATGATGTGCTGTTTTTGATTCCCTGCTTCACCATCCTTTCTGCTAAAAGCGCTTCAAGCCTGTGCTTATAGAATGCTGTGTTCCGAGGGTCTGCTCCAGTTGTTGGGTTCCCTGGTGTCACATTCTAGGAATGTGCACAGCAGACAGCTTCTTCCCACGTTCATTTGGCATTTGCTCCCTGAATAGACGTAGAGAAGTGGGGCCACCAAGGATGGCTTCAGGGAAGACCCAGTGACCAGCTCTGAGGAAAGCTTGTGGGAGGTCAGTGACCATTTTTGCTTATGTGGTACACTTAGAGGTAGGCAAAGTTAATCGCTTTTTCTTCTTTATTTGGGATCAGGTTTTGATTCTTGTGGTTGAATCCAGAAATATGCTGTTAATCTCCTCAACATTGGCATTAGTGAAAATCCCCTCAGGACTTTGGCGGAGATCTGCTCCTCAGTTTCCAGTGCTGTTGCCAGTTTTCTTCTTTTTGTAATTCCCCATGAGTTTTAAAATGGAAATTGGAAGAAGGGCATATTAGCCCTTATAGTTTGTCCTGGTACTAACCCAAAATTCCTACCAATTACTTTTCAGTAATCAATAGGGAAAGATTATATTAAGAGTATCACTCAGTAATTTTTTTAAATATTTTTGTTGAGTATCCTACCTAAAAATTTAATAAGCTCCCTCAATAAAAATAACAATGAAAAATACCTCCTCACTCAGTATCAGATGAATTCAACTTACATATTTCTTCACCAAATCTAGTCCAAATTGTATAATCTCCATGCCTAAACTCTTTCCTCATGGTGATTTCTTCATGTTAAAGAACTTTCCACAGTGTATGGGAGTTTCACAAAGCCTGGATGCCCATTCTGTCCTCTCATGTAACAAGTAAAATAAGTCCAACAAGGAATTCCCCCAGTGTCATGGTTTAGAATGTGTACTCTGTGACCAGATCTGGTTCAGATATGATCTTGGACAGCTAATTTAACCTCACCAGGCATTAATATTTTCATATTAAACTATGGCAAGGGTTGGGAATAAAGCTTAGTGGTAGATACTTATCTAGCATGTATGAGGCTCTGGGTTTGACTCTCAGCACTGCTGGATGGATGCAAAGATATAGGTAGGTAGACAGGCAAAAATGGTGGCCACAGTGGTACTTGCCTTGCAGGTATTTATGGGAGGGTTTAGGAAGACTGAGAATAGAGCACAGCATGGGCCTGCGTAGAGTAAGAGCCCTGTAGAAGTGAAAGTGATCGGGGAGGTACTGCTTACACAAGGTTAACAGGAGGCAGATTACCTGGGAGGGGGGGTCTCATCAGTGGTGGGTTTTGTTTTTCTTTAATTAACTTGTTGTGTTTGTTTCCTTCAACATTTCTCCCCCCAAAAAATATTGCCATGGCTCTTTCCTTAAGATTTGATCCTGTCTTCTAGGGTGTGTCTTTTATGACAGATGGTCAGTGGCTAGTAGTTAGAAAAAAATTTTTAAAGCTAGAATGTAATCACATTTCATTTATTTATGGGAAATGCTTTACTGCCCCACCCTTCCATGTGTAGGAAAATGAAAATCAAAAGCTGGAAACTATTTATAAGAGGACAGCACTGTGATCTCAGTGTCTGAAACTGTAGACTTTTAGAAAATACTTAGAGCATATTGGGAAGTAGTCACCAATGAGTGTCTCCTCATCATTTTTTCAAATGAAACTAATTTAGACAATGTGAAATTTGGGGTCAATTTAAATTGAATACAGAAATGACAACAGTGGCAACTTTGTCTTACAAGATGAGAATGGAGAAAAATAACTGACACATTTATTAATAGAGGCATTCGTAGTTAGTGGAGATATTTGTCTGTAGAGATTAAAAATAAGCCACAGAGATGGTGGGGCACCTTCACTAACAGCTGAGGCCAGTAGTCCATTTTACTGAGGAGACAGTATGGCACAGGGGTTTCAGCAGCAAGGGATAGAGAGAGCTCCAGCTCGTTGAGTTCCAAACCCAGTTCTGTCACCCGCTCAACCAGGATCTTGGAATTTGCCTGACCAGACATGGTAGGCGAGATTGTATCTATTGTGTTGAGAATGAAAGACATATAAAGTCTTTAAAATGCTGCATCTGTGCTAGCTGCTACTCAAACCAGCCTTGCCCAAGCAAGCCAAGGCCTAAAATTGTCCTAGTTCATTGTTAAGGACACAGAAGAAATGCTCCCACTACTCTGATAGAGAGGTTTGCCTCTGTTACTTAGGTGTCAGATGTGAACAAAATGGTTCTGTCCTTTGTCTATGTCCTTTGTCTTTCCATAGTTTTCTGTCTGCTTGCTGCCCTGGCCGTGAATTTGGCTGAGAGGCGATGAACACGGTACACTCGGGGCCCTTGAATCTTCCGGGGGCACTGACTGGAGAGGCTGCGTCCAGGGACGGGCTCTGCTCCTGTCCCCTTGGAGCCCTGGCACTGTTGCAATAAAACCATCCACTACATTGTTGCACCTAAAACCACGACATTTCATAAACTTGTGGGATTGTTGAAAAATATTTCCTTTGAGCGTCGGCAGTCAAGATTCAGCAATTAAATTTTATAAGAGAAATCAATAGATTGTTGAAGCTTGTTACTTAAATAGTTAAACTTTGCCATTTTTCTTAACTCTTCCCATGACGAAAAATCATAGGTAAAAGACACCTTATTTTTTTTTTTAATGTATTTATTTGTCAGAGAGAGTGACAAAGTGAGAAAGTGCAGTGGGGCACACCAGAACAAGCCCCAGATGCTGATACTTTGTGTGTCTGGCTTTATGTGGTATCTAGAGAACAGAGCCCTGGGCTGGTAGCCTTTGTAAGTAAGCAAGTGCTGTTAGCCTCTGAGCCACCTCCCCAGCCCCTTGTCTTTAAAAAAAACAAACAAACATGTAGCTCTCAATGAGTAACATGGTATGGCTTTGCTAAGCTAACTCTGTGGTTTTCCTTAAAATAAGAGGGATGTTCTCTCATGAGGGAGGAACCATCATAACATGGCTTAGAAATTAAATTTACAGCTATCCAACTGTGTTTTATTAAAAAAAAAAAAAAAAAGAAAGAATGCTTGCCAGCAAGCAGGATGGATAGGAAAGTTCATGAGCCAGCTTATCTTCGTATTATTATTGTATCTGTGTCCCAGGGAGTAGGTGTATACCAGTGGTAAGGTTTTTCCATAACTGCCGAGTCAGGAATAGTGTTTCATAATATAGGGGGGTTGTGACCTCCTTTAATGCTCATAACATCCCTATCGCATAGCTATTTCTATCTGCATTCATCTAATCTAAAAAACAAGGTCATTTTCCTTTAGCCATTCATGTGCACCTGAACTGCTATGCTATTAACGATGGTATTGCACGTGGTGAGCGTGAGGCTGAAACCAGATGAAAGGTCCACTGTCTGCTGCCTTCATCTTACAGAAATGGAAAAGAAAGTTTATTAGTACAGGATTGGACGTTCCTTCCCATGGCCTAGTGTCCAGTCCTCGGGCCTGGGGAGATGGAACCTTCCCTAGGCAGGGGAGCTTGAACAGACTGCAGGGCAAGCTCTTCCCCCGCATGTCACCCAGACCTAAGGATTCCCCTCCCAGCAGCTGGCCATGCCTCTTCAGTGACCAGTGACTCTGCTCTTTACTAGTTTTTCCAAAACTATGGCTCGCAGTTACTGCCTTGGCAGAACTAGAAGGCTTGCAGTACTCAGATTTCTCAGTTCATCACTTGCTCTTCCAAGCTTCTCACCCCAGCTCCATTTCCATGTTTTCCAGGTGACTCAGGGCTACCTTTAGGTTCCAGCCTCAAGCTGAAAATCCCTCTGCCTCAGCATCCTGAGTGCTGAGATCACTTATTTGTGATTACGCTAATAAGTACTTGCTAACTGTATAAAAGCACCATAGAACACGAAAGTCCTCAATACAATTGCTGTGTCCAGCCTACATCTCAGTAAACAGTTTGGTGTGGATTTATCCATATTTCCATGACTACGATCTTCCTCTCTGTCTTCTTTTTCCTCCTCTTCCTCCCTCCTTCTCCTCTCTCTCCACTCACCCCCTTCTTCCTTCCTCTCTCTCTCTCTCTCTCTCTCTCTCATAGGCATTCCATTAGGAATGGGGTCCATTACCCTAAGGTCTAGTGCATCCTATGCAGATGCCGTATCACTGAGCTGCATCCCCAGCCCTGGATCTTTTTGTTCATTTGTTTATGTGTGTCGTATGTGTGATATACTGTGCATGTGTGTATTTGTGGTGTATGCACGTGTATATGCTGGTGCATGTGCTCCGTGCACATATATGTGGAGGCCAGAGAAAAATGTCAAGTGTCCTCTATTGAACATATGAGATGGAGTTTCCCACTGAGCCCAAAATGCCATTTTTGGTCAAGCTGGCCAAGTGAACCCGGCAATTCTCCAGTCTTTGCTCCGCAAAGGACCAGGTGACAGGGCCCATGGCCTCATCCGTTCAGAGGGTGACAAAGGACCAGGTGACGGGGCCCGTGGCCACACTGAGCGCAGGCCACCAGCCCTTGTGCTCGTGTGGCGTGTGTCTTTCCTACTGAGCCACGGCCATGCTCCTGTTTGGGAAAAAAAAAAAACAAACAAACTCACCTGTAGTTCTTTCTAAAATCCATCATTTTTCCAGAGGATTATCCCTAGGGACTTACATGAGTCTGTCTAGGGATTTTTAACATCCTCTCACATTTTAAGGTGGAGTAACACAAAATTTGTAGTATTTTAGTCAGTTCCTCTAAATGTGTACTTGGTTTCTTGATTTCTTAATAAGCTGGAGTTCCTGGGGGTATTTGGTCATTGTTTTAACCACTTGTCACATATTATATTTTCTTGGCTCATATCTCTAACCACATCCTTTTCAAAACATCTTGATTAGCATATTTTAAAAGTAGAATCATAACACACTATGACAGTTGGGAATTTTTGGCTCCTATTGGCATCATGAGAATTCTGCTCATGAAGACTCACTTCCCATGAATAGTCAACTAGGATTACCCACAAGCCATAGGGTTCAAATAGTCACCTCATCCTATTAAGTTTACTTACTTAGAAGTGCCTGTGGCTCTTCTGAATAATAAAAAAATGAAATGAATTAATAATCCACATTAAATGCCTTCTAGAGTTATTAAAAAGCATTTTTATTTAACTGTGCCTAATATAATGATATTCTAACAATTCCACTCTTATATATTAACATAGTAAGATACAACCTGAAATGTAGAGGACAATTCTCTTTTGTTTTGGCTTTCTTTTCTTTTCTTCCTTTTTTTTTGTTTTTTTGTTTTTTTGTTTTTCGAGGTAGGGTCTCACTCTGGTCCAGGCTGATCTGGAATTTACTCTGTCATCTCAGGGTGGCCTTGAACTCATGGCAATCCTCCTACCTCTGCCTCCCAAGTGCTGGAATTAAAGGCGTGCGCCACCACACCCAGCTTGTGTTCTGGCTTTCTTGTCAATTGAATGAGTTTTTCATTTTTTTCAGTAGACCAGAAAAAAAAAAAGTTCTTTTTGTTTCCCTAAATAGTTAACACAAGGCTGGAGATATGGCTTAATGGTTAAGGCACTTGCCTGCAAAGCCTAAAGACCCAGGTTCAATTCCCTTGTACCCACATAAAGCCACATGCACAAAGTCGTGCATTTGTCTGGTGTTCATTTGCAGGGCTAGAGGCCCTGATGCGCCCATTTTCTTTCTCTCCCTATCTGTCCCTTTCTCTCTCTCTCTCTCTCTCACACACACACGCACACACACACACACACACAAATAAATTAATTAATTTAATTTAATTAATAATTTAACACATAGAGCTAGAGAGATAGCTTAAAGGTTAAAGTGCTTTCCAGCAAAGCCAAAGGACCCAAGTTTGATTCCTCACATCCACATAAAGCCAGATTCACAAGGTGGAACATACATCTGGATTTAATTTGCAATGACCAGAGGCCCTGGCATGCCCATTCTCTCTATTTGACTCTCTCTCTCTCAAATAAATTAATTAATTGACTATTTTTAAAAATTTAACACACATGTTTTCTTAGTTAAGTCTAAATTTAATCAGTAGTTTTCTCTCTCCCCTAAATTATGGAAGAATAAATGTCTTTATTCTAATATTCCCTCTTGACTACCTTATTATTATTATTCAGGACTTTTATGCCATTTGCTTTTTTATTTTATTTTATTCATTTTTTAGTTTTTCTGAGGTAGAGTCTCGCTGTAGCCCAGGCTGACCTGGAATTCACTATGAAGTCTCAGAGTAGCCTTGAACTCACGGCAATTCTCCTACCTTTACCTTCTGAGTGCTGGGATTAAAGGCATGCGCCACCACACCTGACTCCCATTTGCTTATTTTTACATCCAGAAATAATTAGACATCATCCTGATTCTGTGTGCATTTTCTTATAGTTACTAATTTCTCTGTATATCATTCTTCCTTGAATTCAAAGCTTCTGGGATCAAATCCAAGTTTGGGACTGGTATTCAATCTCTAAGATACAAAGGTAGGCAGTGTCTTGGGCATAAAATGAGAAGAGAAAGGTTCTAGGAGACATGCCACTCTCTCAACCCCACCCTCTCCTGCAGTACGTCCCCTGAGGACACAGTTCCGGGGCATCTGTGAGTATTGTCTATGAGCACTGTCCATGGAAACAGAAGCCATCGCGTGAGGATTTTCTTTTTATCCTCTCCAGGGAGTATGTTTTATGGTAAAAGAGGGAGAAACAAAGTTTCATATAACTAAAGTCAAATATGCTCAAGTTAAAGGACTGCCATTTACTCTGAGATTGTGTCTTTAATCCTTTTTTTTTTTTTTTTTTTTACTGTGAAAATAACCTTTAGTTTAGAAAACAATGGGGATGATAGTTAAAGTTTTTGGGTTTGGCTCTAGATTTATTATGTTTGAATATTTCCTTGGCATATACAAGGATACAAATTACAGCCCACCCATTTTGAAGTATTACTGTCTTTGAATTCTGAAACCACTGCTCTAAATAACTAGCTATGAGTTCGATGTGTGGATACTGGGCCTCCTAAAATGCTTGTTTCTTGGTTTTACCAAGAGCTATCTTGGTTATTCAGATTGTGTGTGAATCTTGTGGTGTTAACAGTACTTTACCATGAGGAAGAAACCAGACCAAGTGATCTCTAAGCTGATCACAGAAGAATGTAGATTGCAACTATGTTATATTTATACATTTTTAAAGGTCTTGGGCTGGAGAAATGGTTAACTCAGGTGTGATTCCCCAGCACCCACATAAAACAGATACACAAAGTAACACATGCATCTGGAATTCATTTGCAGTAGCAAGAGGCCCTGGCATACCCATTCATATGCATTCTCTCTCTCTCTCTTGCAAATAAATAAAGTATATTTTTAAAGTCTTAGAGACATATTTATTCTGTATTTGTATTAAATCTGTGATTCAGGTGTGATAATGTATGCTGCAATCCCAGCCTTTGGGAGCTAGAAGTAGAAGGATCAGGCGTTCAAGGCCAGCCTCTGTTACATAGTATGTTTGAAGCTAACCTGGACCACATGAGAGCTTGTCTCAGATAGATAAATAAATAAATATCTGTGACCCATCTGGATATGGGAGGGATTTAAAGTTCCTGCTGTTAGCTAACCTACTACTGCATCTGTAGGCTACCATCTGGGAAGATGTGATCTCCTTCCTTCCTTAGTATGCCATCTCTACAGGAGTACTTGAATTCTTATTTCTCTGGTATGAAGAATGGCCTCAGGCCTGGTGGGATAGCTAATGCAAAGCCTAATGGCCCAGGTTTGACTCCTCAGCACCCACATAAGCCAGATGCACAAGGTGGTGCTTGCACCTGGTGTTCATTTGCAATGGCTGGAGGCCCTAGTGCACCCATTCTCTCTCTCTCTCTCTCTCTCCCTCTCTCTCTCTCTCTCTCTCTCTCTCTCTCTCTCTCTCTCTCTGCCTCTTTCTCTCTCTCTCTCTTAAATAAATAAATGAAATATTAAAAAAAAACAAATGGCATCTGTTTATTTTTAATCATCATATGCTTGGCACTGACATTTTATGTGGAGTGTTCAGTCATTATTGTCACCTAGACAAATTATGACTCAGCAAAGATGCATTAACCACAACCTTTGGACACTTCTGAACTTATAATAAAATTGTTAACTGGCAGGTTTGTTGTTCTCTACAAGTATAAGGAAAGGAAGTTATAAAAGAAAGCCTTGGTTATTTGAGAGAGAAAATTAACATTTCCCAATACCATTTTTTCTAGTGAAGGAAGCCCCTCCCCCAGAGTGGAGCTGCTGCATAACATCGACCCCTATTTTGTGGACACCTCACCCTGTGAGTACCCAGTCGTGGCTATGGTGAGTCACTGACTCACTGAACAGTTCTGTTTTGTTTCTCCCCCACTATCCCTCTAGCCTAGCCTTCTCTGAGTTGTGAAAGTAAATAGTTCTTCATGACATATGTTCTAATAATCCCATGGAGGCTTCGGTATGCTGAAAGGAGTGCCAGGTGATGAGTCAGGATAGTAAACTCGATCTGTTTACTGACTACATGCCCTTTAAGCCAGCACAGTCTCTTTGCCACAGCTTTTCCTGCCCGTAACAGTAGAGCCTATGGGATCTCTGAGGCCCCATCTTCCTCTAGATGTTGTGTTGTTTCCTGTTCTTATCTGTGAGTTCCAGAGCCATCTTCCAGAAAAATTCACCATCAAGTCAGCCACTGTCAGGCTCTGATGGTATGAGTCACTGCATGGGTTGACGGGGCTGGCCAGGTGCTGCCCAGTACCTGCTGGGTCTTACTGGGGAGTAACAGCTCTCTGGAAGTACCTGAGCTTCCGTCTGCCTGCTACCTGTCCCTCTGTGAGGAGCCTTTCTAATTCCTTCAAGGTCACTCTCATGTTCCTACACTCAAGTACATCTCACACCTCCTCCTTTCAGCACATTCTGCTGCCCCTCCTCTCTTTACCTCTTGGCTCTTTCTTTCCAGTCTGTGAGAGTTCCCTGCTTAGAAATTTATTTTAAATGTGCCATTGGGCACTCAGGGCCTCCCTCACCTGGTCAGCCCTACACCAGGCTTGCCCAACTACATATTCCGTGCCCTGGCCTGCTTGCCATTTCCAAGCATGTAGTGCCATTCTGGTGACTTGAATATGCTTACCCCAGGCCTGGGCTACCTGTTCTCTGACTCTCCACTGTTTCTCAACGCCCCACCCAAGGTCACTCTGTGAAAGCTTTCCAGAAGTGAAGCCGTGGTTTCTGCCTCAGTGTCTCCATTTGTGCCTCTGAATAGCATCCATCACAGGATCACATTGCACTAGTGCCTGGAAGCCACGGCCTATGGCTTGTTGACCTTTTGATCCTCATCAGGTCACACAAACACCCCGTACTTGCTAGTTACTCACTAATGATTACTTGATGATTGTGGGGACAACTGGAGGAGAGCTTAGTTAGACTCAGTGAAAACCAAAGAGGGTGCCTTAACCCAGGCAGGAAAGGGCTCTGAGACAGGCAGTCAGCTTCTGTTCTGATGGAGTGAGATTCGGCTAGTGCCAGAGGCACGAGGAGGGTTTAGTCCCTGGGGACTGTAAGAGCGGCCCACCTTGGTGCTGTCTGGTGTGGTCTGTCTGGCTATTAGGCACTTGAAATGTGGCTAATTGTGGGTTGAGATGTGCTCTAAGCATAAAATACCCATCAGAATTTGAAGACTCTGTGCACATATATGATATATATGGGGATATTATTGTACACTTTAGTTTACTTCTTGAAAATTTCAGCACCTTGGGTATGTAAAGTTGAATGTATTATTAATGCTCCATTTGTTATTTTTCCTCTCTTTAATGTAGCTAACGGAAAATGTAAAATTATGTTTGTGACTTCCATTACATCCCTGTTGGTCTAGAAGGTGCTAGGAAATGAGTTGAGAAGATACCCAGGAAAGGATTAGAGACCTGTGACTAATCACTGTAAAGCCACATCAGTGATCTTAACTTCTCTGGGCTCCTGCACACCTATGACATATAACCTATTCCAAACCCATGAACATGTCTAGGGGTGGCTGGAGGAGAATAGTAAGAAAGTTGGAATGGTTTTTAAAACTTCTGAGTCATTCAGTGCACTGCAGGACCCAGTATGACTCAGGTCCAGGGACATACGCAACGTGGTGCCCACAGACTGATTGTAAACTGTCTTCTGCTGAATTTCACGGTCAACACTGAATGCATAGCCCTCATCTCAAGGAGAGGAGGAATAGTTTATTCTAGAGCCAAATGTGAATAACAGTGGCCTAGGAACACAGATTCAGGTTGCCTCCAAATACAATGCTCCAATATGTTAACAATTTTTTTGAAGTTTTTAATTATAGAACAAAGCAAAGTCATAAATCAAGGAAGGCACTTTTCATATACCTTGGTGGAAATATCAGGTAGGCAGGTTACGGGAAAGCAGGGAAATCTACTATAGGTTTCAGATACTATCTGATGATATTCTTATATTTTAGGTCGGTAGAAGCTAGGGGGTCTGTTCATATTTCAAAGGACTTACTTAGGTCACATGCTATTAGAGGTAAGACACAGAGGTGGAGGTTAGTTGGCCATCAAAGTGGGTAAAATATACAAGATAATTTGGCTGTGGATCTGTAATATTCTTTATTGTTGCTCTTTCATAAGACGTGAGATTTGGACATACATTATATATGAGAAGCAAGATATTGTGTATATTTCCTTTAGCATTTTTCTTTTTTTGTTCTCTTCACTTTTTTATTAATTGTGAGTAAATTGTATTGTTGCAGTCCAGTTCTCATTGCTGTTAGAAATCACCCAACCAAGAGTAGCTTCTGGGAAAAAGAGGTTTATTTTGGCTTACAGGCTCGAGGGGAAGTTTCACGATGGCAGGGGAAAACTATGGCATGAGCAGAGGGTGGACATCACCCCCTGGCCAACATAAGATGGACCACAGCAACAGGCCCCACTGGCATGGGGAAACTGGCTATAAGGCCCATAAGCCCGCCCCCAACAATACACTCCCTCCAGGAGGCATTAATTCCCAAATCTCCATCAGCTGGGAACCTAGCATTCAGAACACCTAAGTTTATGGGGGACACCTGACTCAAACCACCACATGTATGAACATATTACATATGGGCCATATTCCCATTGGGTTATACTCTCATGCTCCCACTCGCCCAAGCCCATTCCCTAAGGGCCCTTCTCAGTGGGCTTATCAGATTCACCATGGGTTTTGAATGCGCCTGCCTGGGCAAGGGGTGGGGTGGACAACAATAATGCTTCAGAATACTCTCTTCCACTCTGTGGCTCTTACAGTCTTTGAGCTCCCTCTTGCACAATGTTCCCTGCACCTTAGAGGGCTTGTTATAAGTTTCATTTAATGTTGAGCTCCCTGTGGCCTCTGATTTTCTGCTTTGATGAGTTGTGTGTATTCTCAGTGTCTACTTCCATTTCCCTGGAGGAGCTTCTCTGGATAGCAGTGAGAGCAACCCATGAGTTTAAATTGCTGCTTCCTCTGTAGTGTCTCCTGGGCCCATGCAAATGTGATAGAGGTGACTCACCTCATCTCATGCTAGGCAGGCAATCATTTTTCTTATCTTGTACTGAGGGGTCTTGGGTCTCCCTGGCATTTGCTTCCATCTGTAAAAAGTATATTCTGTAACCAGGAATGAGAGCAGCATGGATCAAAGGGGATAAGCATATACATTTAAAAGACTTCTTGATGGGCATACCTCTCAGTCTGGCCAAAGAACAGTGAGATCTTCTCTCTAGAATCCATGACCTTCCAAGCCATAGGCTTCTGACTTGGTTCTCAGCACTAGGCAGGAATTCTCTCCCACTGAGCAGGCCCCGCACCCCATCAGAGAACAGCTGATTACCCCCATAGCCTGTGTGCCTCTGTTGCACAGGTGTGTATATCTTGCCTGACTAGTTGATTCTGTAGCTTCAGGATCCCCTGCTTGTTCACACTGTTAGTGTCCGTTTTCTCTTAGCAGCTCACATGGCATGTTCCAGAACCACAAGGGCCAACCAGCAGGGAACTTGCTTCCATCTCATATCAGCATGATCTTTTCACTGGACTTGCGATACTATAACCTCTCTACACTGAAATTCTAATAAGTCAGTTAGCCTTGCAGGGTATTCGAAGTAGGTACAGTTGTTTTCTGGGAACTTAGTTCACACCACCTATAAATAAAAAGTCTGGTGTCTCCCTCCTCACCAGGCTGGATTTGGAGTTGGTATTAGAAGTGGCAGCTTGAGAACCACGTTCATCCTATGGTCATCACGGCCCTGCTTGTAGTAGGGTTTGTGGTGTAACCTGCCCCTAAAGTGCTCCTGCAAAATAGCAGCATAGGCAGAAGGTTCCTGCAGTGTGCACGCCAGTAAAGGCATGGAAGTCGGAGCAGAGAGCTGGCCTAGTCATCACCCATGGGTGCCAAGTATGTTTTCTTTGTTTGGACTCAGTTTCCTGCATGCTGTTTGGTAGACATGTAAGGCCATTATTGATATCATAATTTAAGATACTTCCTGACCTTCTTTCTGTCCATTGTGCCTTCTATGAAGTCCTTTTCGTGTTGGCCCTCCTCCCAGCTTGGGACCTTTGCTGTGACTCCTGCATGTATTAAAGGGCACCGGCCAGCCCTGGCAGCAGCGCAGACTCACGTTCCCTGCTGATTCCCACAGCAGGCTGATCTCTATTGTCCATGCCTGCAGGGAGCAGAGGGCCACCTTCTTCCTCATTCAGGGCCACACTGTGGGTCTTTCCTGTCCACTGTGGATTCAGTCTGCTGGGAGGCAGAAGCAGAGAAAAAGAGTACCTTTGGTTCCTGCTGCTTTTCACGGTGATGATACAAACCCATTCCTTGTTCTAATGCAATTGTTTGTAGAGGAAAAATTAAACCCAGCTATCAGAAAATATGGACAGAAATTCTGGAAAGGCCAACAAATATGAGCTTTTGTGAAGTTAGAAAGCAACCAGTCTAGCATATCAAAGGAATGCTGCCATTTGATCCAGCATTATCACAGAAACATTTCTTTCTTTTTTAAAATAGTTTATTTATTTATTTGACAGAGAAAGAGGAAGAGAGAGAGAGAGAATGGGTACACCAGGGCCTCCAATCACTGCAAGCGAACTCCAGATGCATGTGCCACCACATGCATCTGGCTAATGTGGGTCCTTTGGTTTTGCAGGCAAACACTAAGCCATCTCTCCAGCCCATCACATAAAACATTTCTATGGTGCCCCAATCCGGTATGCCCCAGACTGATTGTCAAACTTAGGGGAGAAGAAGGCGATGTTTCATCTTCATTGGCCCCAAGGGCACTTTTCATTAAGTGACTTTGAAGTGAATTAAGTGACTTTGAAGCTTTAGTGTTCAGACGGGACTGTAAAGCAGGACCTCACCTGGTTTCCTTTTTCACAGAGCTGGAAACCATGCACTTGTTAATGAGCAGTGATGTTTTCAAAGGCATAGTCATCAAAGATGAATATAAGTGGCAAGGTTGGAAACATTATAAGTAGTAGAGTAAGCTGGATCAGTCTATGTTTGTTACTGCTGCATCCTGTCCATTTCTGGTCCCTGTGCCAGCCTTCCCATCTCCTCTCTTCCTCACAGGTGTCTTCTTGAATCATGGACATAGGCATTAGAGGTTGGCTAGGGGAACCCTAAAGCTACATAGCACTGGATTCTCCCAGGTGCTGGCTCTTAGATTCTGACAGCTGCTCCATCCTACCTCCTGTTCAGAGAGTAGGGCACATCCAGGGTCTCTTGAGTGGATGAAATTAGCATGGTGTCTCACGTGGGCACAAATAGTTGGTAGGTTACAACTTAGTCACTAACAGTAAAAATACTAAAAGGTTAACACAAAAGATTGGTGAAGACATCTGCACACACACAACAGAAACAATAGGCTCTCTCACAGCCATGAGATCCACAGTTCTGCAGTAAACCAAGCCAATCGACACAAGTGTAGGTACTGAGGGTGATTGCTGTCAATGGTTAGGGCTGAGGAGGATGGCAATGAAAGGAAACTGGACTCGTTGTGAAGTACTGGCAGTATTGTAACATGGTGCTGCTGCTGTGGAAGACACTATGTAGTTCCTCAAAAAATCCAAACTGGAATTCTTGTAGGATCCATCCATTCTGCTTCCATCTACCCCTCATCTCCAGTTTTTCATCTTGTAAAACTGAAACTTTATACCTAACTAAACAATAATTCCTCATTCCCTTCTTCTCTCGGCCTCTGGCAATCATCATTCAAACAACTTGAAAGCAGGGTTTCTAACAGATATTTGTACACACATGTTCATTATAGCATCATTCATGAGAGCCCAAAGGTAGAAAACCCAAGTGTTCACTGAGAGTGAACAGAATATAACCTAGTGGTTTTTCTAGTGTGGTTAAAGCCCTGAATGAAACCAGCAATGCCACAGAAAGTATACACAGCATATGAACAAATGCCACTGAATATTATTTAGCTTTAAGGAAAAGAATGTGGGCACCTGCTACTACAGCATGCCTGAACCTGAAGGGCAGCATGCTGAGTGAAATGAACAAGTCAGGAAGCACAGGTCTACTCGGATGCATCACCTCAGTATCTTAGTGGTCCACTCATAGGAGGCACCAGTCAGAGACAGCAAGTAGAACAGCTTCCCTGAGTCCCAGCACCACCTTCTCTGGCTCTTCCCTGTGTTAGGCTCTACTTCATTCCTGGGGAAATTCTCGTGGTTTTCATTTTAGTCTTGGAGACCCAGATCTGCCTTTGCTCTTTCCCTCGCTCCAGTGACACATGTGTGGGTTGTAATTGCTTTCCTGTGACTTTGAGGGATCTTTCTGTTAACTGTTGCAGGCTTTCTTCTGAGGTAACCTTGGAAGTATTTTCAGAATTTACTTTTTTTTTTCTTCTCTAAGTCTTAATAGTTAGTTATCCTTCCACTGATTAGTCCGTTTTTTTTTTTGTTGTTGTTGTTGCTTATAACAAAATACCTGGGGAATTTTATAAATACCTGAGTTCTTTTGAAGCAGAGCCCAATATCAGGTGCTCCCGTGTGTTTGGCTTCTGAAAAGGGCCTATTGGTAGGTGGCATCATGATGGGAAGTGTGTGGAACACCTGGGGAACAATATGGCACCACTCACACTGATTGATGGGAAGCCTGCGTATGTCTAAAACAGTGGAACAACTCTGATCCGAGGTGCTGAGTTAAGCTCCACATGGTTCAGAGGGTGCCCAGTGCCAAATGCCATCCTTCCCTAAGATCTAGCCAGCACAGCTCAGATCATGGAAGAATCTCTTCAAAGATATTTGGCTTAGAGAAACTATATCCCCTCCTTTGGGGGGCAGGTTGGTCTCAGCTGTTCCAGGGTAATGGTCCTCTCCATCTGAGACCACATATCACCTTGGAAGTCAGATGTGACATTCTGTGATCATTAGAACTCTGCCACAACCCATTTGTACAACATAGATCTATATGCTTTACGTATGTATATGTATCTATACACACAGAGACACACACACATCAGAGAGAGAGAGACTGAGACTCCAGTTATGCTGGCAGGACCTGATTATAGGAGAAAGGCACTAAGAGAAGTCTGTACCATCCACCTCACCAGAGGCCTGGCTTCAGCGTGTGTAGTGTTGTTACTCCCCTGAGGAAAGGACCTCTTCCTTTGAGTGTCATAATGGATGTTATCTGTCTCGTGAGCATAGGTAAGAGTAGTCTCTGCCTCCTCTGTTCTCACATGATCATTTCTGGTGGTAACAGCTGTCAGTTCTGCTTGTGATCGAGGACTCACTCATCCAGGCTCAAACATGTTATCATTTGAACCTAAACTGTCCCCCATAGGATTATGGTTTCATACTCATTCCCCAGCCGTTGACACTATTTTTAGGAAACTGTAAAACTTTTAGCAGGTGACATTTGGCTGGCAGAAGTAGGTCATTAAAGTAGACCTTTGGAAGTTCTAGCCCAGGCCCTGCTTCTGGCATCTCTCTGCTTCCTATCCACCAGCATGTAAACAGTTTCCTCCTTCACACACTCCTTGGACACCACCATGGTGTCCCTCCCAAGCTCATGGCAACAAGCAACTATGGATCCAAACACTCTTGACACTGTGACCCCAAATAAACCTTTCCTTTCCTACATTGCTTCTGTCAGGTATTATGGTCATAGTAAGAGCCCCTTCTCTGATGTCATTTTCCTGTATTAGTTACTTTTGTTCACTGTGACCACAACACTGTACAGAAACAAGGGAGAAGACTTATTTCTTTTTTATTATTTTTAAAACATTTTTATTTATTTGACAGAGAGAGAGAGAATGGGCGCGCCAGGGCCTCCAGCCACTGCAAATGAACTCCAGACACGTGCACTCTCTTGTGTATCTGGCTAACGTGGGTCCTGGGAAATTGAACCTGGATACTTTGGCTTTGCAGGCAAATGCCTTAACCACTAAGCCATCTCTCCAGCCCAAGACTTGTTTCTTGCTCAGTTTCAGATAGGTTTCAGTGTACAATGGCAAGGGAGGGATAGAGGAGCAAGAAACCACTCAGTTTATGGTGGCAGGCAAGGAGTGCTTTCACATGTGGAAGACATTCATACTGAAAGAACGCATGCTGATAAGTGAGGATGTGACAGGAACCAGAGGCCAGGAAAGGTTAGCCTTTAAAAGCCCACCCCAGTGACCTACTTCTGTCAGCAAGACCCCACTTCCTAAAAGCTTTGCAGCCTCCTGCAATAGCGCCATCACTACTGGGGAATAAACATGAGCCTGTAGGGAACATGTCTGATTCAGACCGTCACACTTTCAAAATGCAGGCCCTTGAGTGTCTGTCATGCCTGTGGACATGAGCGCTTGCTGTCTCACAGTGCAGCTGCCCCCCATGCTCCTGTGTTTCCCACCCAGAGCTGCAAGCTCCAGGTGGACCAGATAGCAAATGTACACCTTATTCAATATCCATGTAGGAGATGTATTCATACTGAAAGAACGCATGCTGAAAGTGAGTCAATGATTAACTCATTTGCTTACAGTAAAGCTAACCAAAGCAATGATGATGTCACACATTTTTTCAAGATGCTTTCAGTTCTTTCTCAGAGTAACTCGGACCTTCCATCTTTCTGCCTTAAATGAGGTGTTTGCAGGGTCAAGTGGGGTGAGATGTACCAGGTGCCCATCTCCATGGTGATCATTACTCACAGAATATGAGAGCTTTGAAGCCACCACCTCCTCCTCACTGGTGAAGAAACTGGGGTTCCAGGTCCCTTACAACTATAAATATTAGTGCTGGAACTCAGGACTCCACAGGTCCTTGCAAATATATCCCATCCTACTGATTCCAACCATCTTTCCACTTCATGCCTTGCACTTGTTTGATGGGAAAGGGGCACCCACACCTCAGTGACAATGTCTCACCTCAATGACATGATGGTGGGACATGCTACATTTATTTGAGGCTGGGTCAATGGGACATATAGTGACCCCAACCCTGATGGTTTCGCATGTAATCTGACTCTGAATGATGGCTGCTTCTGTTTGTAGAGCTGGGCATTGGAGTCCAGCCCATTCCTAGTGTGGGGTACACTGGGGATAAGATTGAAAGGAGGGTGTTGGAATGGGCAGTATCAGTTCATGCAACATGCAGAATTTGGGGATGTCAGACCTGGGTTTGAATACCAGCTTTGACTTCCTTCCCGAGAGCCTGGGGTAAGTTCTTCCAGTCATCTGTTTAATCCCCCGTCAACTGAGGACAGTTATAGAAATCTCCTGTAAATGTGCCCACAAGTCCCGCATGCACTTGTGTCATTATGCTGTAGCCTCTGGGATTGCTCAGGAGAGGGGAAACTTCACGTTTTGCTTTATTAATTTCTACAGTTCTTAACTTCAGCGATGAGTACTTCACTAGTCAGAAGTACATCTTTCAGACTGAGTTTAGAAAGCCAGCCTGAGGGCTTTGTGGAGATCATACCATTGTAAAACTCTAACACCCACTTTGTGTGAGGCATTGTCCTCAGTCAGCCAGAGAGGCCTCTTTGTAACGGCTCTTCTCCACTGCCAGCCTTCAGACCTCAGACCCTGACTTCTTTGTTCACAATCCTCCTCATGCATCAGGAGCTTGTTTTGCAGCTTGTCATGCTGTTCGCAGACTGTGTTTAGCTGCCAGTATTTATCTAATGCAGCTCCTCCCATTTCCCTTGCTGGGGGTCACTCCACGCCCTCCTCACAGAGACCAAGCACCCAGAACTTTCTCCTTTTGGATTTTCAGTGCCTTCCAGGCCACCTCCTGCACGTTGGAGAGTGCTCCTGCTTGTTTGGAAATGTGGCCTTTTTGATGCGGCAGGCAGTCCCATGGCCTCTTGTCCCATTCCTCCCTCAGCGCATCTCAAGTGACACGCATCAAACTATTGCTGCTAATACTCCATTGTGGTCGACTGGCTTTCATCCTGAGAAAATACACAAACCAAAACCCAAACCACATTGCTTTGAAAACACTAATTAATCCTCACCATGTTCCTTAGATACCTAGAAATTTCAAATCCCACCGCTCCAATTTTATGTTTGGAGAAATCAGGGTAAGTGGGGCCAGACGACAGAGCTGATGAAGGACTTGGGCTGGCGCTGCCTCTAGGAGTCAGGCTATTTGATCAAGGGCCAGCTGCCTCACCAAATTCCCTTCTGAACAACAGCATGGAGTTGCTTTTTCCATAACCCCATTGCATTCTATTTCTACGGCAAAATACCTGAGACTGGATAGTTTCTGAAGAAGAAAGGTGTGCTTGGCCTACAGGTTTGGCGACGAGCAGGCACTGACATCCATGCACCTCTGGTGAAAGCTCCTTGGCTGGATTACATGGTGGATGGTATCATGGCAGGAGTGCATTTGAGAGGGAGCGATCACATCGTGAGCCTAGGAGCCAGAGTCAGGAGGGGCCAGTCTTGTTCTTTAATAGTGTTTTCTTTTATGGGAATCTCCTGAAGTGCCATGAAGAAATGCATGGATTCCTGCTGAGGGCAGCAGTGACCCCTACTGGCCTAATAGTCCTGTAGTGAGCCGAGCCTTTCAATGGCTCCACTACTTCCAGCATCACCTCTCTGAGGATCAAGCTTCCAGCACATGAGCCCCGGGGAACACACTCAAGCCATAGTGCTTACTTACACACCAGCTTTCCCCCAGGGTTGCCATGGAGTCAAAGCCTCTCATTTTCTTTAGTTCTGGTACCACTTAGGTATTTTAACCATGGTCCATTAGTTCTAGCTTATTTAAAGAGCTATGTTGATCTCAAGACTCAAAACACAGGCAGACTAACTATCAAATCCTGAACCTCAGCCCCTCTACTTTCCTCAGATCCAAGTCTAGTAAAGATTTGAGGACATATATACTCACTCCTTGCTTTCATTCCTGGTCTAGACTGAGTAGTCTCCCATCTCAATTCTGTAATTTGTAAACACACATACACATACCTCTCTCTTGAAAAATTCATCCATAAAATTCTAGAAAAATATAAACCACACAAAATTATATGGGACATATCTAACAGAATTAAAACATGATCTTAATTTAATATTACTACTGGGTCAATATTGCTAAATATTAACCTGGTAAGATTTTTTTAAAGGGCTTTAAGGTGCTTGTGTATAAAGCTAAAATATAACTTTAAAGATATTTATGGGAATTAAGATGCTGAAATTGGCTGGCATCTGCCTTACGTACTCATAATGTGAGATGTTAATAATGAGGGCTCATGGACTGATGTCTGTTACCTGAAGCAGCAAACACCTAGAGAGTGAGAACAGGCCCCTGCCTCTGAAGAGTCTCTGGAATCACAGGGAAAAAAAAATGTGCACGTAGGAAAGGATGCCAACAGCTATAAAGTAGCAACTAATGATAGATGACATGGCCTAAACCTAATGCTTAAGTAACATGGCGAAATGAGAGGCATTTGTGTGTGATTAGAAGAGACTTCTTAAAAAAAAAATACAGATTTTTCTATTATTTTAAACTCTGGTTTTATCTTTATTGATTTTAATGTGAATGGGAGAAAAGACTTTCACATTATTAATATTCTGTTGATGCTTGAACAAACCACCATGAACTTGGTGGCTTAAAACGGTTCATTTCTTCTTTAGTTGTGAAAGTCAAAAGCATACTACGAGGGTTGGAGAGATGACTTAGTTGTTAAGGCACATGCATGTGAAGCCTAAGGACCCAGGTTTGATTCTCCAGGTCCCACATAAGCCAGATGCACATGTGTCTGAAGGTAGGTAAGTACAGACCAGCAGAGAGAAGCCTTTCATTGGGCCTCATGTTGCATGACAACGTGACCCTGCAGGAGAGTATCT
Source organism: Jaculus jaculus (assembly GCF_020740685.1). Classification (NCBI taxonomy): domain Eukaryota; kingdom Metazoa; phylum Chordata; class Mammalia; order Rodentia; family Dipodidae; genus Jaculus; species Jaculus jaculus. Next base: position 83,481,734 of record NC_059115.1, read on the forward strand.
CCCAGCCGACTCCAACATTAGCCTAGCAGGCTGCTTACCTATCCAGAAAAGGGTGTGGGAAGAATGGCTGCACCAATTATGGTAGTCCTTCCTACAGATGAAGAGTTAGTATTTATGTGCACATATGTGTGCATGTGTGTATGGACCAGGGTCTCTTGCCACTGCAAATGAATGTCTGTCTGGCTTTACAGGGTACCTGGGGAACTGAACCCAGGTGGGCAGGCTTGGCAAACAAGGACCTTTAACCACCAAGTCACCTCTCCAGCCCTTGAACTTCTAAAAAATTATAGTAAGAATGCTTAACTCAAGATCTGTTCTCTGAACCGGCCTTTAAGCTCATAGTACAGCATTGCACACATTAGGCAGAGTGGAGACATGTGTCACAGTGGATGGCTAGAGCCTATTCACCCTTGTGAGTGATGGGATAGGGGAGGGCCAGAGGGGACACCCGTGGGGCAGCAGCTCCTTATTTTCCCATCCCAATACCCAGCCCTGCTTGTTACAGAAATGCCTACTTTAAGCCACTTTTCTTTTTTCTTTTTCTTTTTTTTAGTTATGTTCACAGTGTATACAGTCATGTTGGTATCATCATTAGACTCTTTTTAAAAAAGTAATTTTAGGGCTGGAGGGATGGCTTAGTGGTTAAAGCATTTGCATGCAAAGCCAAAGGACCCAGGTTCAATTCCCCAGGACCCATGTTAGCCACATGTCTAGAATTCGTTTGCAGTGGCTGGAGGCCCTGGCACATCCATTCTCTTGCTCTCTTCCTGTCCCTTTCTCTGTCAAATAAATAAATAAAAATAAAATAAATAATTTGATTGGGAACTTCAATATATAAGAATACTGCAAATTGGTCTTATTCCCATCAGGTCTCTTGCCCTCCTCCCCATCCCTAGTCCACTGTGGCCTCCTCACTTTTGATGGGGCTATTTATGGTTGTGCTGTTGAGTTTTCTAGTTGTTTTGTTTTTTTAACTCTACAGTTTTAGGAGTTCTTTAAGTGTTAACCACTTATCATGTAAGATTCACAAATAGTTTTCCACATTCTGTTGGTTGCTTTCCCTTTTTTTCCCTCTTGAACATTGTCTGTCATTTACACAAACTTGTCAGCTTATTTTACTTTTCCTTCAACGACTACAGTAAGGAATGTTAATGAGGATTGTAACACCTGTGTTACAGTATGCTTCCCTGTGAAGAATAAAGCTCTGTGAAAACTCAGTTGGCTGGTGGATGACAAGAGGACCCCATTTTCTCGCCACAGGGGCACTAAGCACATTCTCAGCTGGAGGCAGGATTGACTAGAGGCTCCCACCACTAAGAAAGATACCGCTGGGCCCCAGTGGCCCGGATAATGACTCACAAACACAGCAAGGTATTGAGTGCCACTGCACCCCAGGCTCAGTGCTCCCCCAAGATAATCTCTGATTATCCAGTTAACTCTTGAAGATCAAGGACTACAGAAGCTATGAGATGAGGGTACCAGTGCTGTTGTCCATGGAAAATAAACTTAATGTCTAGATTATTGTAGCTACAGAAGGCAAACCACTGATTGCACTGTGAGTGATAAAGTGACTTTCTGTTTGACTAAAACCTCAGTGAGATAGAACAATTTCAGCAATTGCAGGGTGCATCATCAGAGGTAGACAAACTTGTTGGCAGTTGCTCCAGGGGCCAGCATCCTTTCATCCTCCTTGAGGCCAGGCACAAACCAATCAAAAGCTGGTTTAGGTGCTGCACTGGCATATGGCAGAAGTAAAGGCTGAAGTCCTGCAGTTATTCAACAGGGCGGCCCTGGACAGCCTGACTCAATCAGGAGAAGTGGAGCATTTGCCGAATGCCTGTCAGAGGGCAGCGTTCCCAAGCGTTCCCTGTCAGAGGGCAAGTTCCCCACGGCACCAGCTGTGAGACAAGCTATCAGTTCCCCTGTGCAAAGAAAACCTCAGGACTCCAAGAGAGCAAAGGGCGTGCCCAAGGTCACAGAGCAAGCAAATGTGCTGAGACTGCCTTGAATGATCTTTTCATTGATTACCAAAGTCTTGATACCCAACACCTACTTCCAGAGCAGGACAGAAGCAATGAAGCATGGAACCCAACTCTGAGCTCACCAGCCCCCTGCCTGCATTGTCTCATTAGGTAGAGCCCATAGTGGCCATGGGAGAGCGGCAACGCCAGTAGGAACATGCCCACCTCTGAGGTACAAGAAGCCATCTATCCCACACACATTGTCACTGCTCATCCTTTGACCTCTGCAGCCTCGCTGTGTCCCTTTCCTTCCCAGGGTGCACCCCTGATGGCATCATCCTTGGCATGCTAAGATTTTCCTAGGCTTAAGAAGTCTAGGACCAGGGGGCTGGAGAGATGGGTTAGCGGTTAAGGTGCTTGCCTGCAAAGCCTAAGGACCCATGTTCTACACTCCAGACCCCACGTAAGTCAGACACACAAGATGATGCAAGCATGCAAGGTCGCACATGCGTGCAAGGTCACACATGCGCACAGAATGGCACATGTGGCTGGAGGATGATTATGATGGCTGGAGGTCCTGGCACACCAATTCTCTCTCTCTACCTCTTTATCTCTCTTGCTCTCTTACATTAAAATAAGAAACAAAACAAAACCAAATAAAAACAACAGCCAGTCTGTTGGACTTGCCTCAAAAGAAAAAAAAAGGGTGGCTAGGAGAATCACAGTGAATTCCAGGCCAACTTTGGATTACAGAGTGAGTTCCAGGTCAGCCAGGGCTAGAGAGAGACCCTGTCTGGAAAAAACAAAACAAATTAAAAAGAAAAAAAAAAAAGTCTAGGACCAGAGGAAGTGGGAGAAACTTGGTAAACACTGGGACGAGGCAGCCTTTGGCTGGTTGTGAAAAAAGAAGGAGGTGGAGATAGCAGAGCAGAAGATTTTCACACATTTTGCCCCAATCAATATCTCCAAATACAAATTGTTAGATTTGGGGGTTCACAATGGAAGACGAAGATGGATAGTTTTTTGGATCTAAGGTTTTGTTGTAACAGAGGAGGGGGAGAAAGAGGGAGGAGAGAGAGAGAGAGTAGAGCGAGAAGGGACAGAGAGACAGATAGAAAGGGGGTGCACACACTTGTAGCAGGAGAAGCCACAGAGAGCTAGCCCCAGGAGTGAGACTGCTGTGGGAGGAAGGGGGCTGTGGTGGGGTACAGAGGTAGGGGTGGGGGCCTTCCCTCCTCTTAGCCCAGAGGTATACTCAATTACCATACCCAGAGCAGGTCCCAGAGCCCCAGGGTTAACACTGACCAGGTGGTAAGGAGAGAGTGGGGATCAGTAGAGAGCTCGGAGGCTGTACCATAAATGGCTCAAAGATCTACTGTTGGGGTAGGGTTGATGATCCGCTTCGATCTGAGATACGAGATGTATGGTTTGCATGTCTACAAAGGCAAGTAAGTTCAACACAGGCAAAGGGAAGCTGCAAACAAGGCCTTTTCAGTCTTGTCCATCTTCCACATCTGCATCAAGTATCCCCAGTGCCCCATCGCCTTCATGCCTGAACCTAAAATGCAGACTCTTCCATGGAGCACACAGCTGTCGCCAACCTCCAGGACCAGAGACAGATACTGGAGCAGGAAAGGGTGTAGGAAGAGTGGAAGAGCCAAGAAGGAGCTGGAGAACTGAACTGCACAGTGCGAGCTGCAGCTTCAGGGTCTGGAGAACCTGCTGGAGTTGCAGGCCCAGAGCCTGCTGTGTCTCCCATGAGCCCCGAGGTCTGCCATGCTGCGGGGCTGCCTGCCCAAGGAGGAGTACGGCAAGTGAAACCGGATGGCTGAGAGAGGCTAGTGGCCTCACGAGAAGGCCCGGACCGCTGCTCCCACTGGGCCTGACCCCCACAACCCTGCCCCAGAGCCGGGAGGGGTCATGGCTCCCATGGCAAAGCGCCCTGGCTGTAGGCCCGGGCAGGGGGAAGAAGGGATGGCAGCACGGCAGAGGCACTGATGGTTGCGTGCTCTAGTGCCTGCTACCCCGTGCCTCAGACTCCAGGGTCTGCTCCCTGAGTAGGCAGATAACTGTGCCAACTTCCTTTCATGTGGCTTCAGTAGTCTACTGGGAAGAGCCGCCAGGCTGCAATCCTTTAATGGAAGGTGCTTGGCTCCTTGATGTAGGTGCTTCCTAATGTTCTTGACTCAGAGAGGTGAGAGACTCTCAGGTGGGGGTTCCTCTTCTGTCCTGCAAGCTGCCTGATTTCCAAATTGGGAATATTTTCAAAGTTTATCATAGTATCTCTCACTTATTTCTTAAGCACTGTACGTTTTCTCAGGAAAGTTGCTTTTCATCAGTGTAAGATGTTGGTGCAGGGTGCTGGGTACCGAGACTAGCTACCCTCTTTCCTAGCATCTCCACAGAAGCAATTTTGAACAGGGTACATGCGTGACTGACCAAGTAGGGGAGTTGAGGGAGATCGTGTGGAGAGAAAGAACAAAACTATCAGTCATCAGTGCCTGTGTTCTAAGCACTATGTGACACCTCCTGCCTCGCTCCCGTGCCTGCCTTTCCTTTAGAGGACATATCACGCAATTTCACATTGGAGTTGTAAAATCTATCATTTTCTTCTCCTGCTTAAAGCAGACATTTTGGTCTTTTGCATGCATCTATAGTCAAACATCTAGAATGATGACATGAAAACAATAGTAGTTATAGAACAAATGTTCTTCTTTATTGAAAAATGAAAACAAAGATTTCAATAGGCCTTTAAAGAAAGATCTATAAAAAAGAAAATTGTCTGGATGTCACAAGTACTTGTTTGAAATAGCTAATAGCATTAGAAAGCTCAGATTTGGCTAAATGAATGACAAGTTGAAGAGACAGTTACTTGAAACTGACACTCCTGCAAAGTGATAGTGACTTACACAGGCATCCAACTATTTGGACGAGTTATATTTACCTCAGGTCCTTTATGTAGTGTTGTAAAAACTCCTTCCAAAAATTAGCTCAGTGCTTATCTGACTTTACCTCATACTCAGAACAGAAATAAGGAACTGGAGAAATGGCTCAGCAGTTAAGGCAGTTGATTACAAAGCCTGGTATGTTTTAATTTTAAAAGTTGAGGATTACATCTGAGTTGTTTCTCGACAAGTTAAAATATAACATTTGATTTCTATTAGCAACTAATGTTTTAAACTGTTAGAGATTCAGAAAGAATCTCTTTTCTTTAGTTTCGACTATATTTTGAAATTTATGAGGATATTTTTGCTTAATCCCCCTACAATAATGAGCAGCACATGCCTTGCCTTTAAAGAGTGCAAGTGAATACACATTTTTTAAAATAAATTATTGACAGTGAAAACCAAATTAGAATAAAAGAGGTGCACATAAATCACCAGGCATAGTGTAAGTAAATCTGAGAATAATACTTTTTCATAACTTTATACTTAACCTTTAAGACACATTGCTTTCCAAATTGTCGATGGCTTGGCAGCTCCAGGGATGACATCTACTCTTTTACTATGCACTGTCTGCTTCTTTTAGATAACTCAGTGACACTTCATCATGTTTTAGTAATGAAGCTGAATTAGGCCAACTGGGGTTGCTTTTAAACCCTCCTAGTGCTAAGGAGAACACATTGCTGATATTCTGAGGTCAGACTGCTTTGGAACACTCCTCGGCCTTTATCCTGCTCACAGGATGTCTATTTCTAGAAATAAAAGTAAGCAAGTAAAGGAAAATCACTCCTGACAGTCCTAATTATTATTATTTATTTATTTATTTTTAGTTTTTTGAGGTAGGGTTTCTCTCACTCTATCTCAGGCTGACCTGGAATTTACTATGTAGTCTCGGGGTGGCCTTGAGCTCACGGTGATCCTCCAGCCTTTTCCTCCTGAGTGTTGGGATTAAAGGTGTGCACCACCACACCTGGCCCCTACATTAACTTTTTGATTATCCTAATCCTAGAAGCTTTTTCTGATCCTGATGTAATCTGGTATATTTGACCAAAAATAAATTTTTTAGACTGTTTAAAAAGTTTTTATTGTTTTTATTTATTTATTAGAGATGGGCGGATTAGGCATTCCAGGGCCTCTAGCCACTGCAAACGAATTCCAGACACATGCGCCACTGGGTGCATCTGGCTTACATGGGACCGGGAGAATCAAACCTGTGACCTTAGGCTTGGTGGGCAAGTGCCTTAACCACTAAGCCATCTTTCTAGCCCCCAAAATAATTTTTTTCAAAACATATTCCAATTAACAAGGCATAAATATTTATATTTTCAGCCTTGTCTCAAAAGCTTAGCTTTGTATCCAGTTTTTTTTTTTTTCTTTCTGATGTTCTATGATGTCAACATGCAGAAGGAAAACCCAGGCTTCCAACAAATGGCAGGAAGCTGAGCATTCACCACCCTGGAAGAGGGTCCCAAATCAATAGTGAAGAAGCCACCCTCTCCCACCCAAATTCTAAGACCCTGTTTGAACTGAGGGTCTGAATCTTTTTCAGTCCTTCCTGTTACCTTGCAGAAGAACTGGGGAAGGGAACAGACAAAACTACATCTCCTTAGAGATTACACAAAGAATCCAAGTGAGTAACAGTGTTTGGTTGGGGCAGTGGGGTTCCTCAAGCTTGATCCTGTATAATGGCTGATGAGCTACTCTGGCCTAGGCTTTCACATCTATGCATGTCTCACCACAGTAGCAACTGGGACATCTGTTGGTCAATCACTCCCACAGGAGATGCAGATCGTCCTCACTCAGTGTTATTGCATGAGCTTGTCCTTCACCTTGGGCTCACAAAAATAAAATATAAACGCATCTACCATTTCAATAAATGTGACAAACAGATCTATTCATGTTCTGAGAATTTACTATTCCTACCGTTTCTCCTCAAAGTGTTTAAAGATTAGTAACAAAACACTGTCCTATAAATAAGAGAGAAAAGCAAAGAATAAAATGTTATATTTAGTGTCATGTGAAAAATAATAGAGGTGTCAAAACAGGATTCAAAGGAAGATGCAGAGACGTTAGGCTGGTCCATTTGTTTGAGGGAGTAAGAGCATGGGTGACTTTGTTCATCCTTTTGGTCCAACTCTGTATTTCTTTGATAATTAGCAATATTTAAAGGCTAAAGGAAACAAGCAGGCTGCATATCTCTGGAGCTGATGCCTCCTCCCAGTGAGTGTGGCAACCTCTGTTCAGGGCCTTGGGGCTGTAGTGAATTGTCTGATGTTCCTATGTGGTATAGATCTGCATCCTGCCTACGTGACAGTAATAAATTACAGTGTCTCAGTAAAGACCAAGCTCATCAATTTTTCCAAAATCTGTATTTGATTAATTCTACAAAGGTCTAGGTCAAAGTTATTCCTCAAACCTTATTATTTTAACAAAGAAGCCAGGTTTCTGGGTTTGTCAGAAAATTCATTATAACTGTATAACAGTAAAAGGTCACAAAATGTCTCCTTCTGCAACAAAATAGCATATAAGAAAAATCTTTTTCCTCAACAATTCATTACTCCAGCAGAACCAAGAAAAACCTCTGACATTTCAGATCCCTTTGCTTCAGAGGAAGTAAATGTTCCATAGATCATGGAGAAAAATGACAAACAAATTAATGAAAAACAAATCCACTCTGCAGCATAGCAGGCCATGCCAGACCAAATGCAGTCAGTTAGCTTTGATTCCCAGTTCTTGCCAACTCTGAAGAGTGACAGTTTCCATAATGACACCAGGACTGTAGTTACAGAATGCTGTACACACACCAAAGAATTGCAAATTAAAGAAACATGCAGTGGAAAAGCAAAATGAGAAATTCTAGTATGTCGTGCATATTTAACTGTATTTGGAAAGTCACCGCTGGCACAGTGACATTAAATCTTGAGCTAATAAGTGGAAGCATGTGAGAAGTTATTCACTCCCCTTCTCACAATGCTCTATGAAGAATTGTAACTTGACCGAATTTAGCAGTTAAGTTTTCCCACATCCTAGAAATTCCTTCCTTCAATTCTGCTCCATTTGCAACACTAAACTTCACCAAGAAGTAGTTTATGTATGCTTGAGCTCTGGAGCTTTGATTCCATTGATTAAGAAACTAATTTTAAGACCATTTTTGCATTCCCATTGTCTTTGGGACACAAGGAGTGCAGACAAAAGCTGGCATACACAACGATCCCCAGCTCCTGTCCTCAGAGGGACCACTGTGACCACTTTTGCCCTTCGAGGGCACTTCACAAGTGCTCACTTCGGATTTATGGAACTGTGTACAACATACATGTCGTACTTTTTTCTCTTACGTGGTTTCATGTAAAATGTTTTATTTGTTGTTGTTTTGACACATATGTTTTTTCTCTCATCAGAGTCTCTGGGAGATATTTCCAGGTCAGTTGTTCTAAATCAGTGCCTCTTAATAGGGGCTACTTTGCCCCAGAAAAGATTTAGTAATTTTCTGGAGATCTTCTGGAGTGGAGGGTGCAATTAGCATCTAGAGGGTACAGCCCAGAGGTGCTGACAAACATCCTACAAATCACAGGCCAGCCCCACAACAAGAGAATTATCTACCCCAAATGTCAATTGGGTCAAGATTGAGAAATGGATCTGCTTTTTAAAATTTATTATTATTTTAAATTTTAATTATCTTTTAAGTTCCTTGCACTTCTGCATAGGAGTGCATCATTAACTTAGCCAGCATGCCACCCACAGTGTACATTCAGATGAGTCTTTAGAACACGTCCATCTGTGTCTATCATGAGTGCTTCGAACATTTCCTTTTTGCCCCACTGCAACCAGCCTGCCTTCCTATACACCCCTGTCTTACTCTCTTCCTAGTGCTGTCACAAAATGCCACAAACCAGATAACTTGTCCAAGACACACACTTCTCTCTCACAGGTACAGACACTGAGAAGCCCAAGATCAAGGTATCTGTCTATAGAGGGCTTGGTCTCTCTGCTTCCAGGATGGTTCCTCTAAGGTGAAAGGCACAAAGGTCCCTTTGGTAAGAGCATTCGCACCCCACCCTGGTAGAGGAGTCCAGTCGCTCCAGCCATGGCCCATCTCCTAAGACGGTGGAGATGAAAGTCGGCAGATGCATTTCAGAGGGTCACGTGCATTCACACCTCAGCAACCTCCCCCCCCCCCCCGCCTGCCCCTCCCTCCCACCGGTTACCAGTGGGCCTCTAAATCCCTTGGTTCCTTTTCAAGGGGTGCTAATTGGCTGTCCTGTGCTGTTTGCCAGAGCCCATCGCCTCCTCCTCCTTGAGCACTCTGCTTCTGGGTCCTGGCTCTGCCCCTGCCTGTCCACCTCTGCTGTCTGTCCTCTGCTGACTCTGGAACTGGCTGGCAGCACCACTTTCTGAGCCTGTGCTGACTTCCAGGCACCATGTTAGCCCCGGGGATGTGGAGCTGAACTGTGCATGCTCCCTGACCTGGAGACTCTGCTCTAGAAACAGGGCTTGTGCCAAGTTTGCTGAGTGATTGAATAAGTGGTTAAATATAGTATAGCAGATTTTAAAGGTCAGTGAGAAATGACTTTCCTTCATAATTTAGAATTTATTATGTATTTTATCTTCATGACTACTTCTTCGGAAACATGTATTTCAAAAGGTAAATCTAAAAAAGACTTTGCTCACATCTGCCTCTTTTGTCTGCTTTGAACCAGCACCTGCATTGTCTCACATTTGCTCTGCGGGGAATGTGCTTGCCCTCTGCCAGGGCTGAGAAAGCTCACATCAGAGAAGCAACTCTGCTTGCTGCGGGCTGGGAGGTGGGAAGGGTGGCAACCCCAGGGCTTCCTTCCCTTGCCCCCACTTCTCAGCCTCTGAGGACTGTGCGCCCTTCAGTTCCTGTCGCCCCTCACTTCTGTAAGGAGACTCCAGTAGACTGAGCACAGCTGCCGCCTGGCTCTGGTCTCCCGGGATCAAGGGACCTTAAGCCCCTACCTGAAACTGACAGCAAAGGAAATCTCAGCCATAAATCCAAGTCAGTGCTGAAATTAAATTCCTTCAGCCTGAACTCTGCTCACTGTATAGGCCAGAAGGAGACACACAGATGAATGGAAAGTGGCCGGGGCCCGAGCAAGCTAGGATGGGGCTAAGGGGCATATATAAACACCTATCTACAGTGCAAAACAGAATAAAGTTAGTCCTGAACAGAGGACGGAGCAGAGTGGCTTAAGGAGAAAGGGAGGATTAGTTGTGACGTGGGGATCAAGCTACACACTTGAAAATCATTTCCCCCTCTTAAAAAAGCAGAGAACTTTTACTCGATGGATTATTTTCCATTTGAACGTAAGAAAAGTGGGATTTATAGAGGAGAAATGGGACATCCAGAGAGCTAGGTTCCTAAGCATTATGTGGACCTGGGCACCACATGGTTTAGTCTGGTCCCGAGATTGTAGAAATGGAGTTATCATCTCTCAGGTATTCATGTCACATGTGGGATATTTATCTGAGATCTTAGGAGAAGTGTCCATTGTCGTATCTGTCTCCGTCTCAAAGGCTCAAGGCCAAGCAGCCCTGATTGAGTATCAAGGATCTTAATTTGACTCATTTCTGTTGGAGTTCATGGTCATGAATTCTTAAATCTGTGCCTATTGACCATTCCACATCCAACTGGGAAGTTAAACAGGGTCTCTGTGTTTATCTGTCCACATTTATCTTTCTAATGGCTTATGTTGAAGACTTCTGGGGTCTGAGGTTAGAAAGGAGATAACCCAGCACAGAGGCCCTTACCTGAAAGTATCAAAGCCCAGCCAGACAAAGGAAGCTTTGGCAGATGTGGAGATCAGAGAGGGAGCCACAGACATGGGAGCGTGACGCACTGGTTGAGGGGGTCAGTGAACAAAGACAACAGCCTTCATCATCAGCACTCTTGTTGACTTCTTCTCTATTAGTGACCCCCTCCTTTTGTTTTCCTGTGCTGTGGATCAAACCCAGGGCTTTGCATATGCTAAGCAAAGGCTTTACCACTGATCCACACCCCTAGCCTAATGACTAGTCTTCATCTCTCCAAGTAGAGTCCTAATGGAGCTAGAGTTAAGGAGACAAATGGACCATAATTCAAGAAGCTCTGGAGGGCCACTACTTTGCATCCTGCTATGTGACATACTTGCACCAATTTAGCAACCTAAAATGATACTCCTGACTACCTGATCGTCTCTAGGGAAATAGGCCAAACAACCTCAAATGCTGAACACAAGTATCCATGAGGCTGGGCTCCCCTGAAGGCTCTGGGAAAAGGCTTCTGAACTCTTGCAGATTGCTGGCAGAAGGTAATGGTTGGGGCTGGAGGACCAGAGTCCCTGTTCATTCCCAAGCATGGCTTTCCACTTCTCAAGTCCTGGACCCTTGGCCTCCTCCAGCTCAAAGTCAGCAGCAGAGATCCCCTTCCTACTGAATGTCTCATAGGCAGTCTCTCTCCTTTCTCTTCTGCCAGCCAGAGAAAAAACTGTGGCAAAAAGCTCACAGAATTAAGGTAGGCCCCCACCTTACTACAAAACCTCCTTTGCCTCTAATGTAACATATTGCTGGAGCAGCACCAAAGAAAAGATGTCATGGGAACCATCTTGGAATTTGGCCACTCACAGATATCCAGGCTAGGGCTCAGTATAACCTGGAAATGATACCTGGAACTCCAAGGCCAGAAAACTGAGACAGGTGGAGTGGGAATGACACAGGCAATGCCTGAACATGTCTCTGGAAGCCGAACAGAAGGGCTTTGGAGGGAGAATCAGATCACTGAACAGAGAATGAAAAGCCTTTGATCAGTACATATTTTTTTGAGGCTGTGGAGATAGCTCAGCTGTTAAAAGTGCTTGCTATGTGAGTAGAAGGGCCTGAGCTTGATCCCACAGAACCCACATGCCAGGGGAAAAAAGTCTGGCATGGGGGCCTATGCTCACAATTTACAATCCCAGTGCTGGAGAGAAATAGACTTGGGTTCACCAGCAAGTCTAGCCTTCTGGGTTAGCTCCAGGCTACTAAAAGAGCCTGTCTCAAGACTGGCAAACATGCCAGGTGTGGTGGCGCACACCTTTAATCCCAGCAGCACTCAGGAGGCAGAGGTAGGAGGGTTGCCATGAGTTTGAGGCCACTCTGAGGCTACAGAGTGAATTTCAGGTCAGCCTGGGCTAGAGCAAGACCTTACCTCGAAAAACCAAAAGAGAGAAAGGTGAACATCAACCGCCAAGATTGTCCTTTGGCCTCCATATCTTCCTGTACCCTCACAGGTATTTGCACACAAATGAACACACACAAATAAACATTCCTGAGCCCCAGTCCCACACAGGACTGGAGTTGCGTGTGTACACAGCCGCACCCAGCTGTTTCACGTGGGTCACGGGACCTGAGCTCTGCTGGCCTCAGGCCCGCACACTTGCTCGAACACACTCTTAAGCCCTGTGTCCTCTCCAGCCCAGATCGACCTAGTGCACGGCCTGGCCTCAGTGCCTGCTGCTATTGCGGCTGCCACCAACTGGGGACATAAGAAGCGGGGACCTCAGACTCAAGCTTGGAGTGTTGAAAGGAGTGTCATGTAGCTCCTGCAAAGTAAGGGACTAGGAGTCTCATGTCACAGGAGCCAGGGCTTTAAGAAAGGGACCAGAAGCCGGGCGTGGTGGCACACGCCTTTAATCCCAGCACTTGGGAGACAGAGGTAGGAGGATCACCGTGAGTTCAAGGCCACCCTGAGACTGCATAGTGAGTTCCAAGTCAGCCTGGGCTAGAGGGAGACCCTACCTTGAAAAACAAAAAACAAATAACAAAAAAAAAAAAAAAAAAAAAAAGAACAGAAAGGGACCAGGAGGCTGCCTGTCTCAGATCAACCATGAGCCATTGAGGGAGGGTCACTTCAGCTATTTTAAAAGGTCTCCAGAGATAAGAATGCCTCATTCCTCCTTATAGTCCACAGTTTTCTATTTTACCTTTTCCCAAAATGTCTCTCTTCCTGTATCCACTTTCTCTGTGAAAAATCAGCCACAAGTCATTCACATGTGTTTCACAATACAGCATCCCATGCGCTCACTTCTGAGCATTTAGATGAATAACATTTGGAATGGTCCTTAATACTCAGAGCATCTGGACCTGAGGGGAAAGGGTGAAGTCAGATACAAGCAGATCTGGAAAAGCTATCTTCAGGGAAATGGAGGAAGGTCCAGATGGTTGCCTCTTCCTTTTTTGACACCATTTCACAGGTTGCTTATTGCATAAAAACACAGTGAAAACAATCTGCCTTCTATTTGCCACATCACACACTTCCTAGCATGGAAAGGAGCATCTTCCTCTATTTTAAACTTGTGTGTCCTTGCTCTTTGTGACCTTCTCTCCCCTTATCTTGAACCTGTGGATCACAGAAAAAAGAACAGATAGCATTTAATCTCCTAGACTAAAAGCAGAATGGAAGAGTGGGGATAAGGAAAGGGTTCCTGGGGAAGCCCATAGGGAAGGGTGGAGAAGAGAGAGGAGCTGACTGTGTGATCTCCTAAGGAGGAGTCAGGCGGACGGGTTTGGCATCCAGCTCAGAGCCAGAGCACTTGCTAAGCATGTGCAAGACCCTCGATTTAGTCCCCAGAAACACCACCCTGCCCCACGCAAAGAAGAGAGAAAGCTCAGGGGAAGTAATTGACTTTTTTCAACAACCATGAGATTGGAAAATCGCATTCTCTTTAAAATATCCTTTCACGTACAAAGGGCTTTGTGATCATTGGATTGCAATTATACAAGTGAGTCATCTGCACTGTCAGTTTTGTACATTGGTTTTTGTTTGTTTAGTTGGCTGGTTAGTTTTTATATTGCTTGGGTTTGGGGATTTTTGTTTTATATTTCTTTATATATTCAACAAATACTTCTTTTTCTTGCATATGTATATAATGTGGCATGTGATGTGTGGTATATGCACATGTGTGTGCAGATGAGCACCCTATGAGCTTGTGTACAGAAGCCAATGTTGGGTATCCCTTTTGTATCACTTATCCACATATTTCTTTGAGACATGGTCTCTCCTTCAACCCAGAGCTTCTGTATGTCTGGTCTCCACCACGTGAAGACTGGGTTACAGATGTGTGTGGCCATACCCAGCTTACATATGTAAATGTAAATATAAATATATATACATATATATATGAATTTCTTTGATTAGCTTATGATAGTCCAACAGCAGCTGCAGGCCTGAGAATCCAGGAACCTGGTAGCTGCTTGGTCCATGTGGCTAGATGCCTCAACAGTCCCAATCTGTCACTAAACGCCTGGAGGCTTCCTGAGGAGCCGCTGGGTTTTGATCCATACAGGTCTTCAGTCCGCGCTGTCTTCAATCCATGCTGGAAGGCAGCGAGCAGCTCCGGCAGCCAAGTGGAAGGAAGGAAGGAAGGAAGGAAGGAAGGAAGGAAGGAAGGAAGGAAGGAAGGAAGGAAGGAAGGAAGGAAGGAAGGGGCTCTGTGCACCCAGAGCTTCCTTATATAAAGTCCCCTCTGAGAGGGGCTGCCTGCTCTGGGGAAGGGCTCACTCTGGGAGGACTTTGTCCTTCAGTTAATCCTTCTTGGAAGCAGCCTCTGAGACCCACCCGAAAGGGATTTCTGTGGATTACTAAACAGATCAAGTTGACAACACCTTAACCAACACAAATCCACCCTTGTCAACTTAACACCAAACCGTATCTCCTTATATCATACTTAATTTCAAAATGAAAGCAGTAACAAGCTCATAATTCCACCTCACATGGTATAACTATCCCACAACCGGAACCGCAAAATCTTCCCCTCAAACACAAAGCAAGGTTTCTTGAGAAATGCTTAGTCTCCAATATAATAGGTCTGATAAATTGAAGTAGCTAGTGATATAATCTTAATATTGGTGTAGATATGTACAAACTCTGTATCAAGGTAGGACACGAACATTGCAATTACAGTGCTTGTCTCTGTAACTGGTCACGTGGCCTTAGCTGGTATTTGTAACTATCTTCTTCTACTGCCCATTCTGTGTTTCTTTTACATGGGTTCTGAGAAGTTGAACTTGGTCTCATCTCCAGCCCAAGAGGCCCTTATGCTTAAGTGGCAAGAGCTCTTAATCTCTGAGGCATCTTCTCAGCCCAACAAGTACTTCTTAGTACCAGCTCTGTTCCAAACACTGTTGGTCCTTCTACCTGGTCCTCAGCTTGCTAGGTCCTCCTTCCATACAGCTTCAGGAGAATTGAGCATAAGCTGTGTTGCTCAGTCCCCTTCCTCCAGGCTATTCTGATAACTCAAGGAGCACTCTTTGAGGAATATTACCATAGAAGGAGTATAAGTCCAAGTTTCCTGTCCAAAGAACATATCATTGAGTTAGGGACATGCCAGATGTGCCAAGATGAGTCATAGTACCCTGCAGTGGATGCCAAAGAGACAAACGGGTCACAGAGAATACAAGACATAGATGGAGCAAGAAGAGGAAGAGTATATCAAAATGGATGTCTCAGAAGGTTTTATTTAGATTGGAGAGATGGCTTAGCAGTTAAGGCGCTGGCCTGCAAAGCCAAAGGACCCAGGTTCTATTCCCCAGGACCCCATGTAAGCCAGGTGCACAAGGTGGCGCATGCATCTGGGGTTCATTTGCAATGGCTGGAGGCCCTGGCATGCCCATTCTCTCTCTTTCTCTCTCTCTCTCTCTCTCTCTCTCTCTCTCTCTCTCTCTCTCTCTGTCATGCTCTCGATGGTCCTTGAACCACAGACCCCTTCTTGCTTGTTAGGTTGACTCCAGAACATTTCATAAGAGATTGCATATGGGTGTGAAAAAAGAGATTAATCACCATTGAAATATATGCACTGAGCTATAGATAAGTTTAGCCCATCTTATTTAAGTGTCTACACTGTTGAAAAATTATAGACTGCAAATGGTGTCTAATGATTTTAAGTTCAGTTGCCAAAGGTTTTCATTAATAGCATGGCATTTGTTGTGCATGTTTTCCTTCAGAAGTGCTGAGCCAAGACAGCTCAGGCTGCACCCCTTGCACCCCAAATCTGTGAGGTTGGGAAAGTGGTCTCAAAGGTGAAAACCTTCTGTCAAGGTTTTGCGGCATGGATTCTTTCTGTATCTCATAATTCATATTCAGAGCTCATTCTTGTTATACATCATTATCTTACGTATTTTTACTAAAGAGTGTTTGGCTGGGACTTGTGTTTCGTAATTTTTATGTGCATGTTTTATCATTTTTGGCAAGCAATTTTGAATATTGGAATGCCATTTCAGAAAATATTTCATATTTAGAAAAATCAGAATAATTGAAAAAAAACTCCCTATTTCTGATGCTCATAATAAATATGAACAAAAACACGGAGAGGTTTTTCAGCATATGTAGGTATTTAACATGTATTTAATGAATGCTTTAAATTATGGTACATGATTTCAAAGTGTGTATATCCTTCTGCAAAATTTTTATTTTGGATAATTGTTTCTGAGATGTACCAAAAAGTAGCAATTTTATAGTACTGCAGGATTATCATTTAGAGTACAAATCATTGTTGTGGGTTTTTAGTTGATAAATGTATGACTTCAGGTAGAGGCTGCCTAAAGTTTAACCTGAATAATATCAAGAGTAGAAAAATTATTAGTGAAAATATGTATATGGATTCTAACTATATGCACTCATAATTTGTGAACTTTTCTGGTTTTCAGTATTGTGAGAAAAGTAAGAAAGAGAAGAGAAAGAGAAAAGTCTGTTCTTTCTCAGGTGCCACCCACCTTTTACTGAGACAGGGTCTCTCAATGGCCTGAAATAAGCTAGTCTGCTTGGCCAGTGAATTCAAGGGATCTGCCTATCTCCATCTCCCAAGCACTGGGGTTATGGTCATGTGCCCCAAAACCTGGCTGTTTTATGTGGGTTCTGGGGAACAACTGCAGATTCTTCTGCTTGCAAGGCAAGTACTTTATTGACTGAGCTATCTCGCCAGCCCAACTTGTTAACTTTTTTGTTCTCACCAATGACTACTGTTGTCAGGACATTTCTAAGCTCTTGACTACAGCTAGTGCTATGCCTAATGGATGTGAGGATGAGGTGTTTGACTAGAATGTTCCTGTGACTTGGCTGTTGGTTATTTATAATGTGTTGTGTATATACACTTTCCATATTGATCAAGCGTGAAGTTCCCTTGAACGTCTTTCCCAGCCTGGGTTCAGATGGTTGCTTACTGAACATCACGTCTACTCTTCCTTCCCTCCCTCCTCTCCATTGCACTGTAAATGCTCTGCTCCTCAGACAGGTGGCTCGGCTCCACCATGCAGGACACACTACCTGTGCTCCAGCTTATGGCCTCTTGTCCACACCCCAGGACCTTGCAAGCAGCAGAGCACCTACCTGCTGCTCTATTAATTCTAACCCACACCTCACGTGAGGTGACCTGGGTGTACTTCCCCATTTCCCTATTGACTTACCTGTGGATTCCATGTGAACACATGGGCAGTTGACCATGTTGTAGTCTTTCCTTCCTGGAAGTGTGTACAAGGATGTAGCACTTTTGGTAACTGTCTAAACAGTCAACTGGATCTGAAAGCAGATGTAGGTAGCATTTGACCAAGATTCTGAATAGTGACCTTGGTGCTTAGCTTGGCTTGCCACTATCTTCCCGCTTTATGGATAAAATATGAACACACTAAGCGTTTTCACCTGCATTAATAATTAGTGGGTTTTTTTTCTACTATTAAGTTTATGCTTTTTTATCTTTAGGGGAAAAATATGGTCAGTATTCTATACTCAACACTTCACAGAATATATAGTTCCTGAGA
Source organism: Jaculus jaculus (assembly GCF_020740685.1). Classification (NCBI taxonomy): domain Eukaryota; kingdom Metazoa; phylum Chordata; class Mammalia; order Rodentia; family Dipodidae; genus Jaculus; species Jaculus jaculus. The sequence continues at coordinate 83,499,423 of NC_059115.1, forward strand.
TACTGATATAATTTTGAATGTTGATACACCCAGAAGAGAACATGCTTGTCCCTCTCACACATCTGTTTTGTTTTAGGCAAAGGAACTTTCTCATGCCAGAATGGTTTTCAGTGGATATAAGAAATCTGCTTTATGTTGAGTTTCCACAATTCACAGATGCAGATGTTTAAAAACATGACTATTTCTTCATCTGAAACGTCCCCAGTCACTACTTTTGTCCTTAAAAAAAATGTATTGCATTATAGATCCATTGTGTGTAATCCTTATACTCTTATAACTCTTACTAGAACTGAATCAACTAATATTTAGCATGTCCTATGACAAGTGTCAGTGTCCTACTTCATCTTGTTAGTTTGATTGTGTCCTCTTCACAGGAAAGAGAAAGGGAAGCAGTTCTACAAAAAAAAAAAAAAAAAAAAAAAAAAAAAAAAAAAAGCCACCTCCCAGGAAAGCCCTAGCCTCTCAGTGTGCCTTGGCTAAGGCAACAAGTCTGAGTGCCTTTTGTTCTGTTCTGCTGAGAAATTGCATAAGGTGAGAAGAGCGTAGACACTCTAGCCTGAGAAAGTACCTGGTCTGCCTGGACAGAGGAGAGGTGCAGCGACCATAGGTCAGGGGCACATGGCAAGTGTCAGACACAGCGTCTTCCCTGAGCTCTTGCAGCCTCCAAAAGCAAGAAGAATTTCAGCTTGTCACCCTCACATCATGAGCATTTTTTTCTGTAATTTTAAATTTTAACCTAGTACTTTAAGACCTGATTTTTTTTTTCATGGGAAGCTTTACCTCACTCATATTACTAATTCGTTCTGTTGGGTAAAACCTTCTGAGCAGGAAAAAGTTTCAAGTATGTTAAGAGTACTAGGTCAGCGGCTGGAGAGATGGTTTAGTGGCTAAGCATTTGCCTGTGTAGCCTAAGGACCCCAGTTCGAGACTCAATTCCCCAGTACCCACGTAAGACAGATGCACAAGGGGACGCATGCGACTGGAGTTCATCTGCAGTAGCTGGAAACCCTGGTGCGCCCGTTCTCTCTTTAAATCTGCCTCTTTCTCTCTCTGTCACTTTCAAATAAATAATAAAAAATAAAATCAAAAAAATCTTTAAAAAAAAAGAGTACTAGGTCAAAGATTTGAGGCCTTTGAGAGCTTGGGAGAAATCCAGCCACAGCCGTGTCTTCGTGCAACTGAACGCAGGCCTCCACACTTGGAGGCTGACTGAAGATGCTTTTAAAGATGTTTAATTCACATGGACCCTGGTGGCGCTGGCTGCTTGCAGAAGGAAGGCCTTATCTTTTCTGAAAATGTTGCCTAAATAATAATTCAAAAGCCACTCAGTGGTAATTAAAGTTCTGTGGTTGGAGGTGCATGCCCTCCTAGAAAATGAGCTCACATGGCAAAAACAGACAAAAATCTACCCCCTGCCAAACTCACTGTCAGCAGAAATCTGGTCTGCTTTCCAAATGGAATGTAGGTTTCCAAACTCTAGACAATCTCTTTCCAAAGCAAATGAGAAACAAATAGTTCACAGGCACCGCGCGTCTTTCCCGCTCCATGCAGAGTTACCGTGCTGCCTCTACCTGCCTTTTCCCAGCTGAGTTTTCCAGTGGCCCTAGACTTCTATACGATCAGTCTGAGAGCTGGTGTGGATACAGACATGAGCACCCGAGTCCGTCCTTACTTCCCTCCCACCCTGACTCTGCAGAGCAGGCTCTTTCTGGGTCTGTCCACACAAGATGACTGCCCTACTCTGAGCACTTGAAGGAAACTGCATTCGCATTCTACTGAACCACCAGACTAAGGTTTGGTGGAGAGGATCAGAGCTGGGTCCAGGTTACACAGTCTTCACCTGCTACACAAACCAGCTGCTACCAAGTCCTCTCTGGCCAGAAATCCCAGAGCCAGCCATCATCACAGGACCAAGCAAGTGAGTGTAGCTTAAGAAGGATGTCAACAGGCTAACGAGCCTGGCCAGGTCTGAAAGCCTTTTGTGCAGAGAGAAAGGCAGGTCCCAGGCCTGCTGGGCTTATAGCCAGGACTCTGCTATCTGAGCAGGAACTTTAGGTGAAGGATCTCTGCAGGGTCACTCCATTCCAGTGTCAGGCTTGGCCCTGGATCTGGCATTGTAAGCCTGACTCTGGGAAGTGTCTGATAGGCCTGTCACGAGATGCCTCCCCCTCCAACTGGGATTAGGTCTGACTTTTTCTCCATGTCAGTCCCTCACTGCTCAGAGTCTCTCATTCAGCTCGGAGTGCCTGCTCTAGGACAAAGCCGGCACAGCCAAGGGTCCACCGTCCCTCACTGACCCTCTCCTACTGACTATCTGATCAGCACCGCCAGGCCTTCCCACTCCCCGGGTCACCTGTCCTCTCAGCCTCTTTGTCCTCTCAGCCTCTCCTCACGCTCCCCTGGGCCTTCACCGCCCTTTCCTGCTCCTCTGTCAAGTGAAATCAGGCTTCGTCTTTGAAGTCCAGTTCAAATGTAACCCTCTGTGTAGGGCCTTCCTGCCCACCACCCCCCGCTTTCCTGGCAAAATAAAATAGTAACTGCACTGCAGTATTTTCTTTGCAATAGGATTATTCATTCATACAGATTCTGTGTTCCATTGTGATGTTCTCAAAGACAGGGACCTGCACGTCAGTCCATTCATCTTGGTGTCCCCATCCAGCACAGTCTTGGGAATATAGCTTGTCATTTACAAGCATCTGCCAAATCCATTAATAACATTGAAGGCTTTTGCATTCATTAACGTTTTAGCTCTGAAGAACTGGGAAAATGAAAGCAGGGCCTGTGGGGTAGTTGACATTGACAGTTACTGGAGACTTCGGGAATGCTGCCCCACCCACTCTAGGCTCCTCAGAAAAGTCAGCCAGGATGTCTTTAGCCCATGTGGAGGAGGCCCAGGGGCCTCTCTGTCCAGCAACTCTGTCTAAGCATGGAGGTGCCCACTCTTCTGAGGGCTGACACTGAGGCTTCGAGAGAATTTGGCCTCAGTAGCTCCTGCGGCTCCGGAAGTCAGGGAAATGCTTTGAAGGGAGTGCTTCTCCATTCCGGAGCTGTAGCTACAACACAAACTGAATTGCTCTCCACCCAGGGCAGGAGGTGCCCTGGCAACATGCCAGTCTAGAGGAGCCCACTGCGTTCTGTTGGGCAGTGTCTTCCCAGCTACCCAGAAGGCCACGGGTGACTGAAAAGAGTGTGCAACTTTCATGTTACATTCAAATACCAACTTAATATGTGAAGGTACTAGGGAGTTATCTTAAATATTCTAGAAAACAGTGCCCATCTTTGCCTATTAAGTCACTTTTCATGTGATAATAGTTGGGACTATGGATGTTTTTAACAATCCTTGCCTTTTAGAGATAATACTGATGAGATATTTATAGATGAAATGGCACAGGCCAGTGAATTTGAAATAATGTGGCTAGGAAGAAATGAGGTAAATAGAGAAAATATTGAACACAAGTTAATGTTCTTGGAACTGGGTAGTGTTGATTGTGCTCCTCAGTCTATTTTTATGCCTGCCTGACATTTTTAATAATAAGGTGGTTATGCCGTGAGTGTGTGGGAGAGAAGATAGAAGGAAGTCTGTCGTTGTCCCAGGCTTGTTTTGTTGTGTCCCTGCCTCATCCAAAGTCACTTTTGAGGCTCTCCTACTTAGGAAGGGAGTCCACATTATTGACATGCACACTCCTTTGGCACCTTGTTAAAATGTCTTAAGTTTCCTCAGACAGGTTTAAAAGTCATTGAAAGATTTATTTCCTGTCTGGTTCGGGTAGGGGTGAGGGTCAGCGTGCACAGCCGGAAACCAGGTTTGTGCTTTGACCCGCGGGCTTGGGCTCCATTCGAGATCCATAACTCGCTGCCTCCGTGATGACAGGACTAGGAGAGAAATGTGCCTGTGTCCCAGGGGAACAGACAAGGGAACATTCTAAAAGACACTTCCACAGAGCTGAAGCTACTTGGAAGCCACCTCATGAAGATGTGCTTTTGTATTTTGTTGTTTGGGCACATGTGTGTTTGTGTGTGTGTGTGCAAGTGTGCATGTTCATGTTTGAGGGGTGTGCATGCACATGTGTGTGCATGCATGTGGAGGCCAGAGGTTGACATGGAGTATCTTCCTCAATTGCTGCCCACCTTATTTACAGAGGCAATGTTTCACACATGAACCTAGAGCTTGCCACTTTGGATAGCATAACTAACTAGCTTGCCCAGGGGTCCCTACTTTCCTTAGCACTTGCATGGGTCCTGAGGACCCAAACCCAGGTGCTCCCACCTGTGCAGCAACTTTGTCTCCTCAGCTGTCTCCCTAGCTCTGAAGAGATGCTTTCAGATAGATCCTGGGGACCCTAGCCAGTTGGGAACAAGAAGTGTGGGGGTGGCTCAGCGCTGAATCATTTCACCACTCAAATGTTTCCCATGTCGCCCTCTGCATCGGAAGCTCTCAAGCCCATTTGCTTAGCATTTTCCAGAGTGGATTTTTCACCAGCCTTGTTCCCACTACTGCTTGTTTTGAAAAAGCCTCTTCCATAGCTACACCCCACGTGGAAGGCTACGTGCTCGCTCTGTTATCCTGAACCCCTTCCTCCCTTCCCTGCCCTGTCTGTGCCCAGGCCTGCTTGTGAAACAGCAGAGAGAGACTGGCTAGCTGGGAGTGACAGGGCAGGGAAGAGTAGGCGTGGCAGTGGCGTACTGACTGAAGTCTCACGTGGCGTGGAGGAGTAGGCGTGGCAGCGGTGTACTGACTGAAGTCTCACGTGGCGTGGTGGAGTAGGCGTGGCAGTGGCATACTGACTGAAATCTCATGTGGCGTGGAAGAGTAGGCGTGGCAGCGGCGTACTGACTGAAGTCTCACGTGGCGTGGAGGAGTAGGCGTGGCAGCGGCGTACTGACTGAAGTCTCACGTGGCGTGGAGGAGTAGGCGTGGCAGCGGCATACTGACTGAAGTCTCACGTGGCGTGGAAGAGTAGGCGTGGCAGTGGCGTACTGACCGAAGTCTCACGTGGCGTGGTGGAGTAGGCGTGGCAGTGGTGTACTGACTGAAATCTCACGTGGCATGGAAGAGTAGGCGTGGCAGTGGCGTACTGACTGAAGTCTCACGTGGCGTGGAAGAGTAGGCGTGGCAGCGGCATACTGACTGAAGTCTCACGTGGCGTGGAAGAGTAGGCGTGGCAGTGGCGTACTGACCGAAGTCTCACGTGGCGTGGTGGAGTAGGCGTGGCAGTGGTGTACTGACTGAAATCTCACGTGGCATGGAAGAGTAGGCGTGGCAGTGGCGTACTGACTGAAGTCTCACGTGGCGTGGAGGAGTAGGCGTGGCAGTGGCGTACTGACTGAAATCTCACGTGGCGTGGTGGAGTAGGCGTGGCAGTGGTGTACTGACTGAAGTCTCACGTGGCGTGGAGGAGTAGGCGTGGCAGTGGCGTACTGACTGAAGTCTCACGTGGCGTGGAAGAGTAGGCGTGGCAGTGGCGTACTGACTGAAGTCTCACGTGGCATGGAGGAGTAGGCGTGGCAGTGGCGTACTGACTGAAGTCTCACGTGGCGTGGTGGAGTAGGCGTGGCAGTGGTGTACTGACTGAAGTCTCACGTGGCGTGGAGGAGTAGGCGTGGCAGTGGCGTACTGACTGAAGTCTCACGTGGCGTGGAAGAGTAGGCGTGGCAGTGGCGTACTGACTGAAGTCTCACGTGGCATGGAAGAGTAGGCGTGGCAGTGGCGTACTGACTGAAGTCTCACGTGGCGTGGTGGAGTAGGCGTGGCAGTGGCGTACTGACTGAAGTCTCACGTGGGTGGAAGAGTAGGCGTGGCAGTGGTGTACTGACTGAAGTCTCACGTGGCATGGAAGTGGCGTACTGACTGAAGTCTCACGTGGCGTGGTGGAGTAGGCGTGGCAGTGGCGTACTGACTGAAGTCTCACGTGGTGTGGAGGAGTAGGCGTGGCAGTGGCGTACTGACTGAAGTCTCACGTGGTGTGGAGGAGTAGGTGTGGCAGTGGTGTACTGACTGAAGTCTCACGTGGCATGGAGGAGTAGGCGTGGCAGTGGCGTACTGACTGAAGTCTCACGTGGCGTGGTGGAGTAGGCGTGGCAGTGGTGTACTGACTGAAGTCTCACATGGCGTGGAAGAGTAGGCGTGGCAGTGGCGTACTGACTGAAGTCTCACGTGGCGTGGAGGAGTAGGCGTGGCAGTGGCGTACTGACTGAAGTCTCACGTGGCGTGGAAGAGTAGGCGTGGCAGTGGCGTACTGACTGAAGTCTCACGTGGCATGGAAGAGTAGGCGTGGCAGTGGCGTACTGACTGAAGTCTCACGTGGCGTGGTGGAGTAGGCGTGGCAGTGGCGTACTGACTGAAGTCTCACGTGGGTGGAAGAGTAGGCGTGGCAGTGGTGTACTGACTGAAGTCTCACGTGGCATGGAAGTGGCGTACTGACTGAAGTCTCACGTGGCGTGGTGGAGTAGGCGTGGCAGTGGCGTACTGACTGAAGTCTCACGTGGTGTGGAGGAGTAGGCGTGGCAGTGGCGTACTGACTGAAGTCTCACGTGGCGTGGAGGAGTAGGCGTGGCAGTGGCGTACTGACTGAAGTCTCACGTGGCGTGGAAGAGTAGGCGTGGCAGTGGCGTACTGACTGAAGTCTCACGTGGCGTGGTGGAGTAGGCGTGGCAGTGGCGTACTGACTGAAGTCTCACGTGGCGTGGTGGAGTAGGCGTGGCAGTGGCATACTGACTGAAGTCTCACGTGGCGTGGTGGAGTAGGCGTGGCAGTGGCGTACTGACTGAAGTCTCACGTGGCGTGGAAGAGTAGGCGTGGCAGTGGCGTACTGACTGAAGTCTCACGTGGCATGGAAGAGTAGGCGTGGCAGTGGTGTACTGACTGAAGTCTCACGTGGCGTGGTGGAGTAGGCGTGGCAGTGGCGTACTGACTGAAGTCTCACGTGGGTGGAAGAGTAGGCGTGGCAGTGGTGTACTGACTGAGGTCTCACGTGGCATGGAAGTGGCGTACTGACTGAAGTCTCACGTGGCGTGGTGGAGTAGGCGTGGCAGTGGCGTACTGACTGAAGTCTCACGTGGTGTGGAGGAGTAGGCGTGGCAGTGGCGTACTGACTGAAGTCTCACGTGGTGTGGAGGAGTAGGCGTGGCAGTGGCGTACTGACTGAAGTCTCACGTGGCGTGGAAGAGTAGGCGTGGCAGTGGCGTACTGACTGAAGTCTCACGTGGCGTGGTGGAGTAGGCGTGGCAGTGGCGTACTGACTGAAGTCTCACGTGGCGTGGTGGAGTAGGCGTGGCAGTGGCATACTGACTGAAGTCTCACGTGGCGTGGTGGAGTAGGCGTGGCAGTGGCGTACTGACTGAAGTCTCACGTGGCGTGGAAGAGTAGGCGTGGCAGTGGCGTACTGACTGAAGTCTTACGTGGCATGGCAGAGTTCTCAGGGGAGTCTGCCATTGGAGCTAGCTATCTTGTCATGCCTCCTGTCTGTGGACAGACTGCATCTCATAACGTATGCTCATCACATTCCAGATGCCGCCAGGGCTGTGAGCAGTAGTGAACACAAAGATGACTGAGTCAGGTCCTGCGAGAGGCTGACAGCTGAGGATAATTAGGCAAGTCTAACAGACTCCCTGGGACAAGTGGATGGTGTGTGTTTGGCCATAAATAGTGAGCAGGGCAGGAGAAACAGTTGACTGGGGATGTAATGGGAGGCATCAGTGTGACGGGTTGCAAGGTTTTCCAAATCCAGCTGCATGTAGAAAAGAGGTTGTCAATGTCACTGCTGTAACACGCCCAGAAAAAGAGATCCAGTCACATTTTGTTCTGTGAGCTGCTGAAGATGCCATTCCAGCTAGATCCGATATGAGGACCTGGTACTGTACATACACGCAGACAAATGATCTATGAAGATCTTTGTTTATTTGGAGCTGGGGAGGTAGCTCAGTGGGTAAAGTGCTCATTATGCAAGCACGAGGACCCAGGTTCAATCCCCAGTACCCATGTAAAGTGCCTAGCGTAGTGTCATGCACTGGTAATTCCAATGCTGAGAGGTAGAGATAGGAGGACCCTGGAGTACTCTGATCAGTCAGCTTAGCTTTATTGGTGAGCTCCAAGCCAACGAGAGACACTGTGTCAAAAAGAGGTAGATGGGCTGGGCTTGGTGGTGCATGCCTTTAACCCCAGCACTCGGGAAGCAGAGGTAGGAGGATCACCAAGGGTTCGAGCCCACCCTGAGACTACATAGTTAATTTCAGGTCAACCTGAGCTACAGTGAGACCCTACCTCAAAAAGCAAAAAAAAAAAAAAAGGTAGATGGCATTCCTAAGGATAACACCCAAGATTGTCTGTCCTCTGGCCTTCACATGCACATGAACCTGCACACATATACATGTGCTCACTCGCATGCACAGGCATATATACACAAAGATCTTTTTTTATTAATAGCCTTACGATACGGTCCCAATGCCAGCTTGTAGTTGGTAATGGTGGCTCATGCCTGCAATCTAAGCGATTGAGAAGCTGAGACAGAAAGATCACCATAAGTTTGAGGTCACCTGGGGCTACATAGTGAGTTTAAGATTAGCCTTGGCTGCAGAATGAGATACTGTCTCAAAAACAAACAAACAAAAACAGAAACAGGGCTGGAGAGATGGCTTAGTGGTTAAGGCACTAAAGCCAAAGGACCAAGGTTCAATTCCCCAGGACCCACACAAGCCAGGTGCACAGGGTGGCACATGTGTCTGGAGTTCATTTGCAGTGGCTAGAGGCCCCAACGTACCCATTGTCTCCCTTTTGCTGTCTTTCTTTCTTTGCCTCTCTCTTTTAAATAAATAAATAAATAAAAATGAAAATGTTAAAAAAAAAAAACAGAAGCAGATGTAAAATTGTTAAGCCTGCCAGGGGACAATGACTCCTTCTGATTATTTATTTCCTCTGATTTTAATGTGTCTGGTTAATGTTGCTAGGCTACGCAGTAAGAGGATAGAAATGAAAGTTATCTAGTTATCTAGTGACATAACAGTGAAGACCACCATCTTTTCTCCACCCCCTCCTGCTGAGGTGGGGTTGAGATCTCGGTGGAATGAAAGCTCCCACTCCAGCAGCTCTGAAGCCTTGGGTTCTTATCCATGCTAACAAGGCATTGAGAGTGCAGAGGGCAAATTATGATTTATTTTAAGGAGAGTTAGGATTAAGAGGGAAAGTGAAGCAGAATACCCTAAACCAAAAGAAATTCTCCCCCTTTTCGGCCACACTGAGAATGGGGAGACCAAGAAAATCTCCCTCACCTCGCTCTCCAGGAGCAAAGCCTGTGGGGAAGGGGCTCACATGCCTGGAAATCAAAGCAGGAAAACACCCAGGCAAAAAGAGATCCCAACTTGGCTGGGAAGGAGGAGGGAGACCTAGAAGTTTCTCCTAGACTTCCGGTTAAGATGGCGGCGTAGGTACCACGCCAAAGCAGCCTAGGGGGGAAAAAGACCAAAAAAACTCAGCAAAATACACACTTTTACTAAAATGTGAGGTGTATAGGAAATTGAAGCAGCAGCGGAGAAGTAGAAGAGTTCCAGAGCATCCAGAGCCTGTACAGGCGGGAAAAGCAGCTCCGGCAGCTCGGCCAACCGCCGCGGCCTTGGCGCACCAGAAAGCCGCCAGGCTCGGCTCCAGCCACAGGAAAAGCCAGGTGCGGAAGCTTCCCCTCACACCGCACTCTCCGCAACTCGGGAAACTTGAGGGGAGAGCGGCAGCGAGCAGCGGAGGAGCAGACCGCGAGGTAGAAGAACACGTGGAGCAGCGAGAGAACCAGAGCAGCTGCGGCTCCCTCCCCTCCCCCACCGCCTGAGCCCAGCTCCGGCGAACAGAGCAGCGGCCCGGGACCGGCCACGCCAACTTGGGCTGACAGCAGGACCCAAGCAGGAGCAGAGTTCGGCAGCAACATTAGCGGCTCCAGCACCGGTAACAGTGGCCCCAGCAGCAGCAGACCCAGGAGTGGCAGCAGCGGCAGACTCGGCAGCAGCAGCTTCAGGGGGAGCAGTGGCAGTGGACACAGCAGCAGCAGCTTCAGCAGCAGTGGTGGCTCCAGCAGTGGCAGCTACAGCAGCAGCAGAGGCAGCAGCAGCGGTGGGTCCAGCAGCAACACCTTCAGCAGCAGTGGCTACAGACCCAGCAGGGGCAGCTTGAGCAGCAGCAGTTCCAGCAGCAGGGGTGCTGATCTGCACGACCACACTTGCCAGGCTCGGTTTGCCCCGCAGGAAAAGCAAGTGCCCAGCTCCAGAAATCAGAACAGCAGCCCGACGACCCAGGCAGCAACTTGACTGAGACCAAAATCATCCAAGGTAACTGGGATTGCACCAGGGAAGGGTCTCACTTGGTCGCAAGCTGACTTGGATCCCTCAACAGACCAGAAATCTTAACCTCTTTGTTGATAGAGGATCTGGTCGTTATAATAACTACTCTTGCATACATACTTGGGGCTGTTTTTTGATTGAATGTGTAGTCTTTAGTTAAATTTTAGAATCTACCTGTATTTTATTCCACTCAGCCTGCTTGAATACTCCCATAGCAGGGAAACTCAACCCGTAGGAACACCTTTGTAGATACTCTGAGAGTCTTAAGAGCTATACCTAACACCTTAAGGTCCTACCCTGAAAATATATTACATCAAATCAATTGATACAGCTAAGAATACACAGCTAGCTAGAAAATCCAAGCATTAACTTAATCCAAGATGCAAAAATATATACATTATAACACAAGAAACACTAAAAAGCAAGACGATATAAATCCACCTAAAAGTATTAATGCATCAGAAATATCCTCCAGTGAGAAAGAATTAGAGGAAATGCCTGAGAAAGAGTTCAAAAGAATGATTATAAATATGTTCAAAGATGTCAAAGAACACATCAAAACAATCAAAGAGGAAATCAAAGAGAAAATCAAAGGAATCAAAGAAGATGCAGGACACCAATTTAATGAAATAAAGAAGGCAATACAAGACATAAATAGGGAAATAGAAATAATAAAGAAAAACCAGTCAGAATTACTAGCAATGAAGAACACAGTTAATGAAATAAAAAACTCTGTAGAAAATCTCACCAGTAGGATGGATGAGGGAGAGGACAGAATATCTAAGCTAGAAGACCAGGTGGCAGACCTAATGCAGTCCAACAAAGAGAAAGACAAACTTATAGAAAAGTATGAGTGGGAATTTCAAGATATTCGGGACACTATGAAAAGATCCAATATAAGAATTCAGGGCATAGTAGAAGGAGAAGAACTCCACTCCAGAGGCATAGTAGGCGTCTTCAACAAAATCATAGTAGAAGTTTCTCCTAAAAGGGGGAAAGAAGAGTAAGAGAAAGAGAGCTGCTTACACATGGGTTTCAGGCCCATTTATGTAAATCAAACATCCAACTAGAATGAGCCTCATCACCAGACTCATACCTAAGGGAGGGACCTGATTGGCTGGGGGGCCCAGGAGGACCACTTACAAAGGACTCGCCTTAGCTGAAAAACTGAGGAAGAAAACAGGAAGCTGTGGCTTTGGATGGCCATCTACGCCTGCTGGGCTGTCAACGTGGCATCCATGTTCCTATGGACTAGACTGCAGCGAGCTACCCACCAGGAGAAAAGCTACCTTGCTCCTAATCTATGAACACCAGTCACTGATTCATCATCCTTTGACAGTCATCAGCACGGTTAAGTCCTCGCAGAGACTCATGAAGGTAGATGGCGGTATTTTTCCCATTGTACAGACAGGTGAAGTCCTTCTTAGGCAAGTTAAGTCATTTGTCCCCTAGCTTCACAGCTAGAAAACGGAAGTGCTGAGATTCCAATTCCTAGTCCAGCCTCACAACACCCCCTCAGAGTGAGTGTGTGCTGAGGAACTGCTGTCCTCATGAGTTCCCTACCTGGGGGTGACACAGATGCCTCTACAGGCGCCAGAGTGTGAGCACACACCATCCTTCGCTGCCTGAGGGCAGCCAGTGAGTCATAGTTTTTGTTGTGTTTTGTTTAGGGTTGGTTTGTTTTTTCAAGATAGTGTCTTGCTCTAGCCCAAGCTGACCAGGAATTTACTATGTACCCTCAGGCTGGCCTTGAACTCACAAGATCCTTCTACCTCAAGGCCTCCCAAGTGCTGGGATTAAAGGCCTGCACCACCATGCCCAGCAAGTCATAGGTCTTTAATTTGCCTCTGTTGGCATCCCAGCTCACCTTGCCACTTTAAGGACAGCCATGATGATCAGATATGTACCCTCTGTATCCCTCTCTCCTCTTTCCTATTTCTTATCTGGTCAAAGTCAGAAAGAACTAGAAAAATCCAGTACTGAGAAGAATGAGCTATGCTTTCTCAAAAATACTTCCTCCTGTCATGAAAACAGAGGGAGAGATTGCACCCCATTTTTCTTTGAGAGGCAGAAGATGGGTAGAAGGAAAATAATTAGAAATGAAAGTGAAGGATAGAAACAATGACACTTCTTCCTAACCTGATTTTGTCCTTCTGTCCTTATTCAGTCTTCATCACAACATGGGTATAGCTGCTTTTCGTCACTGGAACAAACATCTGACCAGAAGTAGCTTGTGAGAGGAAAGGGTTTATTTCAGGCTTGCAGAATCCAGGGGAGGCTCCCTTGTGGCAGAAGAAGCTGGCTCCATAGATGCATGGCAGAGACTCCAGCAGCCGGAGCTCCAGCTGGCTCCTGACTCATCTTAGTGCGGGACCAAAACATCTGCCCCCAGTGACACCTCCTTCTGCAGGCTGCTGGAGACTTATGCTGCAAGCTTAATCAGAAATGCCTCAGGCTATAGAAGATAGATTCACATTCAAACCACCACTGAACGGGACTGAAATGCAGGATCTGATGCTGTAATATCCACTATGCTCCCGACATTAGGCTGCTGACACGTCCCTGGTGAGGCTGATCTTCACCACAGATAAGTGGTAAATATGGACAAAAACCTCAGTATCAGATAAACCTGATGTGATTATAGGATTAAGCTTATTGCCTGTTACACAATTCAGTAATTATTAGGGAAAGGTCCTGGTGTTTTCAGCAGCCTCTTTGGGATGTTATTTATAATGTTATACCATTGGCCCAGGGCTCTATCCAGCATGCATTCCTTTATGGAAAACTATGAGGAACTTCCTGCTTCTAAGAAACACTGGGTTGGTAGTGATTTCACAAAGCCCTGCAAGCTAAGACTCCAGTAAGAGTCTCTGGCTGACAAATATTTGTGGAGCTCTTTCTGAACTAAGTACTCTGTAATATAAAAGGAGCTTGAGGGGACAGCTGGTACCTTCCATGACCTTGACTTAATAAGAGACTTGTCAGTAGACCTCAGAAGACACATGGGTCCCCAACACAGGCTTCTGCATTCCCTAGGAAGACACAGCTATAATGACACACTTGTGAGTGAGGTCAGAGGATGGAGGTAGGCAGAAGGGCCAGTTCCCACCAGTTGCTGTTAAAGTAGGAACCACCCATTTTTGCCTCCTCTCCAGGATCCACTCCTTGGATGTGTTTGGGTAATTATTGGCTTTGGCTGCTAGTTTTAGTGGATTAATTATCTGCTGTGTTAAGAGATTTCTTATGATCCCCCAGAGCTTCTCCTTTCCTGCTGAGAAGGTTTCACCCTGCTTCGTAAGTCCATGGTTTCCACTTCTTCTGTCACGTGAAAGTTAGGCTTGTCCCCGCCTTGCTCTCCTCTCCAGCTTATCCTCTACTTATTTATCTGTGCTTATTCTGACCAACCTCAATGACAGGATGGGTTTGGAACAGTAGCAAGGAAAAGGAAAGAGGAATTCCAATTCATTTCAATGTTAAAATTCCATCCTGAGATGGAGTGAAAAACATATACTTGGCATTTTGGTCATGTCTACAGGGAGCAGTGCTGATCCTCAGAGATTCCCCCCGGCTTTTCTGGCTCCTTTTGTAGGAGTCTGGCTCTGCCTGTGACTTGTGTGAACCGCAGGAAGAGGACTCCTAGGGCCATTCAGGCACTCACAGGACTGCCAAAGCCTCTCCTGTGCTCCCAGGCCCCCTTGGTGGGAAGACAAGGGCACTGAGTCAGAGAGCAGGGACATGTTACTAGCTGCCTCCACTGCAGGGGACACCCAGGGAGCACAGTTCCCGTACACAACAGGTGTTCAAGAATTAATCACTGAATGAAATCCAATTCCTGTCCCAGCACCAGGCACGGGGTAGAAGTTCAGTACATATTTGTAGGACTAACTAATAAATTCCTATGTTCCACGGGGGGCAGGGGGCGTTCTGTTTCTTCCTCGAGCTTGCATCATTGGAACCTCTGGGGGGATTTGGGCTGGAGAAAGCAGTACAGCAGCCAGAACAAGGAGGTAGATGGCCAGTCCAGCCCAGAAGCCCAGGGTCACTTCAGTGGGAACTTGGATTCATCCCCTGCTGCCTTCACTCAGGGAGACTTGCAAGAGGCAGGCAGCGCAAGGGTGGTGCAAAGCCAGGGGCTCTCTGCATTCCCTCTGGCACCCTTAAAGCAGTACTCAGACTGCTTTGCCAGGCCCCTGCTTCTTCAGCCTCTACTGCCCAGTAATTATCTCCTGATCAAGAGAGGTAGGGCTGTGTAGAAAAATCACTTTTAGTAGCAGCCATTTTATCTTGGAAAGACCTCAATAGGCTGCCAACTTTCTCTGACGTGTTCAAAGGACAACAGGAGACCCCCAGGCTGACTTAATCATATTAACACAAGAAGGTTCCCTCCAGTCCAGAAGGAAGTGCAGGCTAAAGAGTTGTCAGTTTGGGGGCTGGGCTCCAGCTTCAGAACATGTGTGGGAAAGCAAGCCCATGAGAGAGGAACATGCTTGCTCCGGGCCCCAGACACCTGCTTGGTCTTTCCTCAGGAAAGCCTCTTTGTCATATCCTCAAAAGTGTGTCACTCTCATGAGAGCAAACACACCCAAACAAGAACCCAGGTGTCCCTCCTTGTGCATGCCAACAGTCCCTCTCTTTACTCCCTTCTGGAGAAAAGTTCATGGGGTGGGGCTCTTAGGAGATGCCACTCATTTAAATCCATCCCAGGAACTTCCAAGGCAGCCCTTGGATCCAGCAGGTACACTAGGGTGGATGTTGCTCACCGGTTTAAAGACTGATCACATTCCCTGTTGGTTACTGGCATGAGCTGAGCAATTCGCACATTTTTAGTGTGGCCCAGTGCAGGGGACCCCACTTAGCTGGGTTGAGGAATCCATCATTCACTCCTTTGTCGGTTTGTTGTTTTAAGTTGTTTTAAGGAATAATCCCTTCTAAAATGCACAGTTTTAGGCAGTTGAAGAGGAGTGCCTTTTCTAGAAATTCCAATCCTAAAAGAGGGCCTTTGCGCATAATGCAGAGACCCTGAGTGCCTTCTCAGTCCTATAGGAAGCTTCTGCCTGACAGTGGGCTTTTTTCTGTTTAAGAAGCTGACTCCAGCATTTCATGGAGTGTGCGGTGATAAATATTCTCACTTTCCTACTCATGGCTCTTTTCTCTTCTAAGAAAGAGGTTGTGGGCAGGAGAGAGAGAGATGGCTTAGCCATTAAAGTACTTGCCTGAGAAGCCTAAGGACCCAAGTTTGATTCCCCAGTACCCATGTAAGCCAGATGCACAAGGTGGAGCATCATCTGGAGTTTGTTTGCAGTGGCTGGAGGCCCTGGCACACCCAAATCAATCTCTGTTTCTGTCTCTTTCTCTCAAATAGATAAATAAAATATTTAAAAAATTTAAAAAGCTGGAGAGATGAGCTTTAAAAAGATGACCTCGGTTCGATTCCCCAGGACCCATGTAAGCCAGATGCACAAGGGGAAGCATTCATCTGGAGTTCGTTTATAGTGGCTGAAGGCCCTGTGCACATATTCTTTCTCTCTCTCTCTCTCTCTCTCTCTCTCTCTCTCTCTCTCTCTCTCTCTCTTTCTCTCTCTCTCTCTCTCTCTCTCTTTCTCCCTCTCTCTCTCTCTCTCTCTCTCTCTCTCTCAAATAAATAAAAATAAATATAAAAAAGAATTAAAAAGAAAGAGGTTGTAAGGTATAAGAATGTTGCTCTAGGGATCTGTCTTTTAAATTACCTATGTTATTAAGATTTGGTTTGCCGAGACAACTTCCTTGATAAAATGCTTCCCGCACAAGCATGAGGACGTGAATTTGGATCCCTAGCACCCACATAAAAATAGAGCACAGTAGCGTGTACCTATAATCCCAGCACTGGGGAGGCAGAGACCAGCTAGTTTAGCCTAATTGGTAAGCTCCAAATTCAATGACAGACGCTGTCTCAAAAAGAAATAAGGTGGCTGGGCATGGTGGCACAAGCCTTTAATCGCAGCACTCAGGAGGCCAGGGTAGGAGGATCACTGTGAGTTCAAGGCCAGTCTGAGACTACGTAAAATTCCAGGTGAGCCTGGCCTAGAGCGAGACCCTACCTCAAAGAGAGAGAGAGAGAGAGAGAGAGAGAGAGAGAGAGATATTGAGGAAGACTTCTAGTGTTGATTACTGACCTCTAGCTTCCACATACATGCACAGGTATACACACATGGACATGTATACATGCATACCACACACACGCCCCAAAATTTGTTTTGTTTTGGATTTTGTTTTCACTTTTTGAGACAGGGTGTCATACTGTAGCTCAGACTGACTTGAAACTCTCTGTATAGCCCAGCCTGGCCTTAAACTTACAGCAGCTATCCTGCCTCAGCCTCCCAAGTATTGGTATTATTATAGAAAACTGAAGCTGGCTGGCATTCTTCCGAGGACAGCCATCCACAGGCTGCCCACTGCCCAACCCCAGTGTGTTACCCAAACCCTGTAATCACGGCCATTGTTGAATTGACATAATGTTTGTACATATGTATGGTGTACACTACTATAATTCGGCTCATGTATACAATGTGCAATGATCAGATCTTTCCATCGCCTCAAATAGTATCGTTGTTCAGTGTTGGGAAGACACAAGCTCATCTGTGGTCTCTTAGAACTGTAACATGAACCCATGAAGACTATAACTGACCTAGTGGGCCATACAGTTCCAGGACTTTCTGCCCTCCAGCCATGTTTTGGTATCCATTAGTCCATCTCTTGTGACAAACTGCATCAGAGCCAGAAGAGGGCATCGAACCAACAGGCCACGCTTCAGAGTCCACCCTGCCTGAACCCCCTCCGCAGGGCTCCAGCCTCTCTGGGGTGACATGGCCCCTCCGCTCTCTTTCCAAATCCGCCTGCCTCCAAACATTCTTATTCAGGTCAGATGGAAAGTTCAGATCTGTCTTGTTTTTCTCCCTCCCTTAATTGGTTTTCCATATGCAGGTTCAGAAGCAGGCTTTTGCTGAGCGCCTTCTCCCTGAATGTGAGTAGCTCACGCTGGTATCAGGGGAAAGGAAAGGGGGAGATGTGTGGAAACAAGTCCCTCCCACTGGCTTGGATGAAATGGCCCTTGGAGCGTGTCCTTGAAGACTGGGTCAGGCAGCATAGCCAGAGCCTGCCCTTGCATAAGCCACGCACAAACATATATGAAATGTCTAGTGGCTGCTATTCCATAGGAAGTTCCTGGGATTAGAAGTGTGGAAGTGAACTTGGGGCTCTGAGTTAAGGATGGAGGCTTTGGGACCCCCCAGGAGAGCTGAGTGTTGGTCAAGCTACACAATGCAGGGCAGACCTTCAAATCCAGGGACCTGCCGAGCAGGTGCTCTCTGGAGCCTCCTGAAGCCGCCCTGCAGTGCTGGTGGGGTTTCTTTCATTTCTTGCTCTCTCTGAATCGTCGTATAGAGCAAAGCAACCACATTTGCTGACTGTCTCAGATGAGCTGCCCGTTTTCCTTGGAAAGAGACTGTGTTCCGGATCTCGGTTTGTGTGAGACCCTGATAGCGTCTCAGAATATAATACTGCCTTCGTTTCAACTGGGCTGCTGCCAAGGACTAGGGGTAGGCTGGAGAGAACTGTCCCAAATGTTGGCATGTGTACCTTTGGCAAGCAGTACCCCATGGCCCTCAATGGCAGTGATTATAGGGTTTGGGTAACACACTGGGGTTTGGGCAATGGACGGCAAGCCTGTGGATGGCTGTCCTTGGAAGAATGCCAGCCAGCTTCAGTTTTCTGCACTGTAATTGTCACTGCTGCTGCCCCAAGGTGGGCTTGAGATGGTCACTAACACCAGGCACTTCAAAGTCCAGGCCCACCTGACAGCCATTATGGCTGAACCATGGCAAGGCCTCCTTTCCAAAGTAAGTATTAAATTAACATTATTTCATCCTTATCCAAAACTGTGCTCAGAACCTAGACATGTCTTTCCTGAGGTTGGAACATGAACTGTACAGCTCAGGAAGGCCCGGCCTTCAGCAAGGCCTCTTGGATCCTGAGTGAGGCTTTGTGGTTGGGGTTTCACTGGATGCCGTGGTGGGGGAGGGGAGACTTTCTTCTTTCATCCCGAGCCAGAGAACAGGCGACCCAGCCTGCTTCGTGCTCATCCTCCTAATCACAGGCTAAAGATGAATATTTTTGGTTAGTTTCCCTTTTCTTATACACACAAGACCTATTTATAGCCATTTGTTGACGGACTCTACCAATTACTTGAAAAACGTGTATTTAGAGAGAGACAGACTGAAAATGTGAGTTCTATGGTAGAGAACCACCACCCAGCATTAGATTGGCCTGTTGTGCAGCAGGATCCGACTGGAAAGTGTGGTTGGCACACGGGCGCTGTGCTGGGACAGACCATCTGCTACCACTTATACTGGAGAAAAGACACATTCGCCTTTCTGTCTATCTTCTCTTGCTACAGGCTCATGTCTGCATGGGCATCACATACCAGAAGCCCAATGCAATGACCATCTCCACGTCACCCTGCTTGCCGGACCCCAAGCTCCCTGGTTCTGGTGTCCTGGTTCTCACACTTTCCCTGTCCTCTTGGGGCTGTCTGGCTTCTACAGCACTCACCCGATCTCTTCCTCCGCCTTTGATGGCTCCTCCCCACTTTGTCTTTCAATACCAGTTCTGCGCAGCCGCCCATCCTCTCTCTGCCTCTTACTCTTCCCACACCACATTTCTACTGCTTTAAGTACTGCGGAAGAAGTGGGGTCCAGGCTCCTGGTTGAAGAGTCTAGGACATCAGAAAGGTGCTGCCAGTGAATGCCCTGATGGGCTGGCTGTCAGGTACATAGGATTTCTCTGACTCCGGCTCCTCCACCTCACTTGGGGCACAGGCTGACAAAAGGCAGAGAGGCTTGTGGGCACAAAGTAAAGGAGAAGGGGTCAGAGAGAATACATAATTCGTCCATAGAGGGGAGGAAGAAGGGCAGGTTGAAGAGCTTTAACCTGTTTACATGGCCAAGGCCAGACACAGGAGATGAATGGCAAATCCCCTCTGTAGACACAGGGTCGGACTGAAGGGCCAGTGTGTGAGTAAGCAAGGGACTAAGGCTGGCTTCTTGGTTCCTAGATGGGTTAGCCTAGGTCAGAGGCACGGGGCATTCCAAATAGAAATCTAGGTAGGAGGTATGACTGGGGAGTCCGAAATACCCAGGGCACTGTTGAGATCAACCCTTGGGGAAGGGCAGCATGTCAGAGATGAACACAAAAAGAAGACAAAGTGGAGGAGGTTGAAGATGGTGGTGCATGCTTCCTGTGGGAGGCACCGTGGCTTGGGCTTTGCGTGTATTTTCTCAGACTTGGAAGGAGGACATTTCCTTAACAGAAAGACCGTTCCAGAAAGAGAGACAGTGCCTCAGCCTAGATGTCTCACATCTCTCCCCATCTCCACTCTGTCTTGCTACATAGCCCAGGCTAGCCTCAAACTTCTGACCCTACTGCCTCAGCCTCCCAAGTGCTGGCTCTTGTCACGTGCGTCCTGTCCTGAGCACCCTGACTCATGAGCCCTCCCAGAGGAGTCACATCTCCTTTTGGCTCGCTTTGGCTCTGTACATATATTCCTTCAGGCAGCAAATATTTATTTCATTATTTGATAGTGTATGATGTTTTAACAAAATCATCTTTTTCTTACCTGTCAGACTCTGGTTTGTTTATGCTGGGGATTTAGGAGCTAGTACTTATAGTGATCAACACAATAGGTATTCGTTTTATAGGTAAATGAATAATATCAAATAAATTGTTTATCAAAATATAGTTTAAACAAAGTCTCAGAAGATCTCTGCTAGCTCACTCCAGTGGCTTTATTTATCAGGATGGCCATAAGCTGAGGATTCAGTGAGAAGTTGCTTTCTATTTTTTGGTGTGCATTGCTCAATTGACACTCCTGGCTAGTGTCAGACATTAACCAACTGTTGAAGTTCCCTGTAAAGTAGGCTTATTCTCTGGGTGCTCACTATGCAAAGTTCAGTAACGATTAACATTTGAACCCAGTCTAGGCTGAGCAAGCCACATCAAAGCTTTTTTTTCACTAGGACTTTTAAAATATCAAATATGGACTGAGTGAGTAGGTGTCAGAGAAATTGACTTTGTAAACTGAAAATCATGAACTTAGATTCATTTGAAATGCGTCATGTGGAGTGCATATATAAAAATAATGAGCATTTTGATTTTTCCCCTGTAGGTAATAAATAACATCTGCAATATTCCTCCTCACCTTTTTCTGATTAGCTTCATGTCTGGCATATTTTTCCTGACATGCCTGTTCGGAGTTATAAGGATTTCGCCAAGGACAGACAGGATTTTATATAAGTAGTATGGATGGAATAGAAAACTTGCATTGGTCAGTTTAAAATCCAAGCAGGAGGGGACTTGTTAATGACAGCAAGCCTCCTTCCTTTGCTCTTCTGGGGGCGCACACTGCAGAGCTGCCCAGATCAAGAGCTGGAAGCTCCGGGGAGACAGAGGGCATGTGGCCCACCTCCCCAGAGCTGGCCTGGCCTCCACACATCGCCATGCTCCCTTACTTGTACCCACACGAGTGCGCCCACACAGGACCCTGAACCCCGAGTTCTTGTGACTGCTGAAGATCACCCAAGGAGAAAGCGGAGCAGGTCCACATGTAGCTGTTCTATGTAAGGGGAGGTTGCATAGAGTTTGTTTAGAGGGAAAAAGAGTTTGTCACAGAAAAAGTCTGAAAGCTACTCCCTTAGGTAAACTATGTGATTTCAACAACCACAACACCTAATAACAACAAGAATAATAATAGCTAACCTTGACTAAAACCTTACCATGTTCAAGGGACCTTGCTAAAGGCTTTCAGTATACTATCTCAAACTAGGAGGTAATACTCATTTTATCACAAGAAGACAGGAGCTGAGTAAAATGCCCATGCTTACAGTGCTGCTAAGTGAAGGAGTTGGGAATGGGGACAATCTGCTCCAAAGCCAGAGATCTCAGTCCAAGGTGAACTTGACAATTAACTAGCTCTGGAGAAGTGGTGGGTAGATTGGACAAGTCAAAGACATCACAGTAGATGACATTAAATGAAGCATGAGCTCCTCGCTATCCCCACTGGCCTCACCTCATTTTGGAAAAATCTGGCAAGGAAAGGCAGGTAAGTTAGAGTTAAGGGCAGAGTAGGCCTGTAAACCCACCACAGTTGCCCAGGTGGATCCAGCTTCTTCCTCGCCCGCCTCCTTCCCACCTTCCTGTGCTTACCACCCCCACCCTACCTCTTTTCTTTCTTTTCTGTGTTCTTTTGTTCCTCTCATGGTTCCTCTCCTCTTCCTTCTGTTCCATCTTCTGGGTCTTGCTTCTGGCATAGCACTGGAACAGGCCACATGTAGGCCCATTCCTGCCCCTGCGCACACTGCCCTCATCCTGTAGTGGTGATCATGTGGCCGCGATAAGCACTTCATCTTTTCATTTTACTCAGACATGTGCAGTTGAAGGCTGTCAAATCCATTCTATTTTCCTAAAATTATGTATGAATTAGAAAATCTTTCAACAAGATCACTGATGTTGATATCGTTGCTGTAGTTAAACCAGGCTGTAAGACTCAGAAGGAGAAAGTAGCCCATGAATAATGGCAAGCAAATGGAGAGTCCATAACAGGACTACAGCCCATGGTGGACTGAACTGCACACTCCCAGCGAGAGGCTGACTCCAGATTGTGGTTGGGTAATTGAAACAACCTCAAGAAATGTTTATGATAGAGCTCACGTTTCAGCAGACACTGTAAAATGAGCGTTTTTGTTGTCTAAGTGTACAGATACAATGAGACCTACTACAGCTCTGTACTCATATCACATTCCTACTTTATACTTCACCTCTTGCACACACACATACACACACACACACCACAAAAAAATAGTAGTAAAAATTAAGACCTTTCTAATGGCTACTCAGCCTTCCACCTTCAGCAAGCCATCACTTATTTGGAAAGATCTTCTCCCCCACACACACTAATCAAAAAGTTCTTCACCTGTGTTCCTAGAGCCCCTGTCACCTGGCACACACCCAGAATGACTTATCATTTGCTCTCCCATTTGCCTTCCTCTGCCTGGGTGAATACCCAGCCATCAGCACCCGTTCAAGAAGCATGAATGCAAGCCGACAGTGCAACTCTGCATGGAGCACTTGCCTGGCATGAGAAGGCCTTGGGTCCAGCCCTCAGGAACACAGACATACAATTTGTTGACATAGTATTTGAGCTTCTGCTCCTGAGAGGATGGTAGTCTGTGAATCAGACACTGTCCAGCTCCCTTGTTCTGTCCATCCTCTTCCTCTCCAGGCTGATTCCCAAATAATCAGGGAAACAGTTCTTTTATTTTGTCCGTTCTGAAACTTAGTGGCCAGTGTAGGGCGCCTGTGCTCACAGACATTTGGTTTCAGGGAGGAAACTGCCTGTCCTTCCTGCTGATACTATATTATGATACATGTAGATCTGGGAGACGAGCTTTCTGAGGAACAGGGTTCCATGTCTCCTGGGTGCCCACAGCAGGCACAATGGAACAACTGGCTGGTGAGGCAGGAAGGTCTCTCTACCCTGTCCTAGGGCAGTAGCTATGCAGAGACCAACACAAGCACCAGTGGTGCTGATGAAGATGGTAGCATTGGAGATGTTCCATAGTACTCTGCAGTCAGTGACAGGGACGGAAGGCCAGCAGCCGAGGCTGGGCCAGTGAAGAGGCCAGGGCTGAGCTGGCTGGCTTAGGCAGCCAGAGCTGGGTCTAAGATTACCCACAGGGATCAGGTGGTCACAGTGGAGACTGGGAAGTGGGAATCTCTGTGGTACTTTTCTCTTTTTGCCAGGTCCGCAGTTCACCACAAGGGATGTAGGTGTTGGCACTGTATCTCCTCCCACAACTGTCCTAACCATACCTTGTTGACTTGGCAGCTGGTTCACACCACATGTCAGCACAGAGCTCAACCACGGGCAGCACCTTGATTTTGGTGACCATAGGTTCAGGTGAGACTGAAATGATTTCTTTTAGTTAGTAAATGGGGTTTGTCTGTGTATCCAGGCCCAAGGCAAGTGCAGCAGGAATTGCAAAAGTCTTCTAACTGGGGTTGCTACACTTCCAATGCAGACTGCCCACTAAATATAAATATAAAGTATTTTAAATATAATATATTTATATTTATATTATATATTTATATTTAAATATATTTAAACATAAAGTATTTTTAAAATATTTATATTTATTTATATGAGAGAGAGGAAGAGAGAGAGAGAATAAGCATGTCAGGGCCTTCAGCCACTGCAAACAAACTCCAGACATATGCACTAACTTGTGCATCTGGCTTACGTGGGTCCTAGGGAATCAAACCAGGGTCCTTTGACTTTGCAGGCAAGCACCTTACCCACTAAGCCATCTCTCCAGCCCTATGATAGTATTTTTATCCTTATTTTACATTTCATGCAATAGGAACAGAGTGGCTTAATGACTAAGTAAGACAGTAGAAATAGATTGTTCTAAAGGCTTCTAAAATGCACTGTGATTTCTCTGAATTTTCTTCAGAAGTATAGAGTGCTACATTGCATCTTGACACAAGTGGTCCTGGCTATGCATAGGGCATACTTCTGCTAAGTTCCTTACAGTCCTGGACATTCCAGATTTGTACCTGGTTAAAAAAAAAAAGAGAAGGAAGAAAGAAGAAAGAAAAAAAAATCTCCATAGGCTATTGAAGCCCATTCCATCTTCAAAAATTACCCAGAGAAGGTCAGCAAAGAATGAGTTCAGGGGCTGGAGAGATGATGGCTCAGTGGTTAAGGGTGCTTACTTGCAAAGCCTGAAGGCACGGTTTGATTCCCCAGGACCCAAAGCAGGACATGTGTCTGGAGTTCGTTTGCAGTGGCACTGGGCCCTGGTGTTCCCCTTCTCGTTCTTCCTCTCCCATCCTCCCTTCCTCCCTCTCTGTCTCTACTTGCAAATTAATTAATTAAAGTCTTAAAAAAGAATCAGCTCAGAATTAGGGGAGGGGGACTTCTAGGTAGTATAATTTTTAGGTTAAAAGATCTCCATGAGTTCGATGCCACTCTGCGAGACTACATAGTCGATTCCAGGACAGTCTGGGCTAGAGCAAGACCATACCTCAAAAAACCAAAAACAAAAACAAAAAACCCTACTTTTAGATCTATAATGGTTTTCACAATAACAAACAAAACAACAATGTAATGACATAGGTATTCCCATCTGGATGTACAAGGCTTTACCATCCAGCAAGATGAGAGTGCAGCCTTGGCCCAAGCCTATGGTGACAGGCATGTGAGCCCATGAACAGCCTGGACACTTGATGCACGTGTCACCCTGTACATGCATCTAGCCGCAGTCTGCATGGGCTCTGATCTGCTGGGATGCAGGTGCTGGGTAGGGAGGATTCTCAGTAGTTGGTATAAGAAGAACCTTAGGAGCTGAACATCACTTGGACTTTGGGGTCCTTTGAACTTGTATTCGTCTGACCAGGAGGAAATGACCAGCCAATCTAGTGTTTGGCATAAGTTAAACTTCAGTATAAACTTTAAGAGACATTTGATTCACATAATAAATAAAAATCCTCCTCTTACAAGAGAAAACAACTCAACTTGGGTATAAACGTTGAAGGTAGTTGTAGCTAATTAAACTGAAATCTTGTGTGTAATGGAAAAGCACATCTGGCAGGATTCTATACTACAAAACACACAACCAAATTTCTGGGGAAAAAAAACTGAAGTTTGCCTCCACATAGCCCAATTTTTATCACCTTTTATAACTTTCACCACCAAATACCTTAGATTTTTATCTTCAGAACTTCTCTTAGATGTTTCTGCTTATTACTTTTTTAAAATTTTAATATATTTTAATTAAATAAAGATATAAAATCAAGGGAAGATAATATTACTAAAACCTGGATGACATCACTGCCTGGGCCCCTAAGGCAACTGACAATTGGCATAGTATTTTTTTTTTATAGTTGATTTTTTTTAATTGATACCCCAGTAAAACCATTATAGTTAGCACAGGTTTTTTTAAATTATTTATTTATTTATTTGAGAGCAACAGACACAGAGAGAAAGACAGATAGAGGGAGAGAGAGAGAATGGGCGCGTCAGGGCTTCCAGCCTCTGCAAACGAACTCCAGACGCGTGCGCCCCCTTGTGCATCTGGCTAATGTGGGACCTGGGGAACCGAGCCTCGAACCAGGGTCCTTAGGCTTCACAGGCAAGCGCTTAACCGCTTAGCCATCGTCTCTCCAGCCCCATAGTATTTTTTTTGAATGAAGAAAATATGTTTCATTTTTATGTCTGCCCATCACTTTAAAAATATTTATTTTTTAGCTGGGCATGGTTGGCACACATGTTTAATCCCAGCACTCAGGAGGCAGAGGTAGGAGGATTGTTGTAAGCTTGAGGCCAGCCTGAGACTACATAGTGAATTCTAGGTCAGCCTGGGCTAGAGCAAGACCCTACCTCAGAAAAATATTAATTTTTGCAAGCAGAGAGAAAGAGAGAATGGGTACACCAGGGCCTCTTGCCACTGCAAATGAACTTCAGGCACATGTTTCACTCTGTGCATCTGGTTTTACGTGGGTCCTGGGGAATCAAAACCACACACATGTGTCTACATGCAAACATACACACATGTATACCACACACATGCAAAAAAGGACCCAAGCTAGCATTAGGAATCATATTTTGCTTGCTAAGGGGCATCTGTAAGAACCCTGTAGCTGGCACCATACTGAATGGTGAAATGTTTGCCTCCTAAGATCAGGAACAATATAGTAATCATACTTGGTTCTCACTATAGTCGAGATTCTAATCAGGACAATAAGGCAAAGAAATGAAGAAGAAAAAAGTACCCAGTTTGGCAAGGGAGTAAAGCTGTCATGATATTGTATATTAAAAAGCTTAAGTCCAGCCAGGCATTCTGGCACATGTCTTCAGTCCTAGCACTTGGGAGGCAGAGGTAGGAGGAGTGCCATGAGTTTGAGGCTACCCTAAGACTACATAGTGATTGCAAGTCAGCCTGGGCTAAAGTGAGACCCTACTTCAAAAAATAACCGAGTCAAATTTAAAAAGCTATTAGAACTAATAAATAAGTTCAACACAGTTGTACAATATCAGAGCAATATACAGTAATAAGTTATATTCTTATGCAGCAGCAATGAGCCAAATGATAAATTATTTTTTAAATCATGTTTTCAGTAGCATCAAAAAGAATAAAATAAGCCAGGTATGGTGGTGCATACCTTTCATACCAGCACTCTGGAGGCAGAGGTAGGAGGATCACTGTGAGTTTGAGGCCACTCTGAGACTACATAGTGATTCTAGGTCAGTCTGAGCTAGAGTGAGACCCTACCTCAGAAAACAAAGAAAAACAAAGACTGAAGTACTTAAGAACAAATGCATAAAGTTAAAGTATAGGTCACTGAATATATGCAAGGAGTGAGATTCAAGTAAAACTTATACAAATGCATCCTATGTTCATGGACAAGAAGATGGTATTGTTAAGATGGCTATGCTCAAATTGATCTACAGATGCGCGACAGTTACAGCTGGCTTTTTTACATAGATTGATAAACTGGTCCTAAAATTCATAAGGAGATTGGAGGTATCTAGAATAGACAAAGCAATTTTGAGGAAAAATAAAAGTTGGAGAACTTGAATTTCCTGATATCAAAATTCAAGACCTCCAAGCGTGGTGGTGCACACGTTTAATCCCAGCACTCAAGAGGCAGAGGTAGGAGGGTCTCTGTAAGTTCAAGGCCACCCTAGGACTACATAGTAAATTCCAGGTCAACCTGGACTAGAGTGAGACCCTACCTCGAAAGAAAAAAAAAAAATCAAGACCACCTGGTACTGCCATAAGAATGCACAGAGCAATCAGTAGTACAGAAGTAACCCCAGAGGTAAAACTTCCCAGTTATGGGCCAATGGTTTTTGACAAAGATGCCAAGATAATCAAATAGAGAAAGAATAGTCTCCTCAATAATGCTGGGAAGCAACTGGAAAC